>NW_027507685.1:172995313-174195313 GCF_037356315.1 Lithobates pipiens | reverse complement strand
TTTCTATTTTAAAAGAAATCCAATAAAATCAAATTTTGTCATAAATTTAAGCCAAAATGTATTCTGCTACATGTTTTTGGCAAAAAAAATTCCGTTAAGTGTATAATAATTGGTTTGTGTGATCGTGAACATATGTACGCAAATGATCATGTACAGATGTGTGCAGGTGATCACGTACATATGTGTGCAGATAATCATTGGAACATGTGATTTTAGTGGGACATATGTGGGGGACATGTGTTTTTTTATTTGGGGACATGTCTTTTTATTATTTGGGGACATGTATGTTTTGGGGACATGTGTGGTGACATGTGTATCGTGGTGACATGTGTTTTTACACTGTGTGGTGATGTGTGTTTACGCTAGACTGGTGATCAGTTAGTAAAAAGCTGTAAAAACAGCTCATACTCACTGATCACCAGCCGGCTGCAGCGATCTGCTCTCCTCTCCTCAGCGATGACTTCCGTGTGAGGTGAGGAGGAGCTGATTGCCTAGCAACCGGCTGTTTGTTTACATCACATGATGGCCGTGATTGGACACGGCCGTCATGTGATCAGGAGGGCCAATAACAGAGCCCTCCTGCCGATCCGAGATGCGCCGTGTCCGGGTGACACAAGCACATCGGGATCACGCCACTGCGCGGGCACGCGCGCGGGCGATCCCCCTCCTTCTGAAGGACGTTCCTGAACGTCCTATCAGAAGTAGACGGCTCCCACCTGGCCGTATATGTACATTGGCCGGGTGGGAAGTGGTTAAGGGAACCATTTAAAATGTAAAATTCCTTCAAATATTATATATGGAGGATGCCCTTAACCTACCTTTGAAGTGGCACATTTGTACTAAGTATATAACCTACTACAGCAACATTGACATTTGCAAAGAAAGAAAATGCTGTTTAAATTGCTGGTAAATGATAGCTCTAGGATGGTAACTTCTGTTTGTAAACAAACGGCTGGATATTATCTCCATCTATACCAGATAATATCTGGTATATTTATTTTATTATAAATTATTTTATTATAAATGTAAAAGCTATCTGTACTCTTCTTGGCTATAAATGTGTGAAAGACTCTCAGTTACAGTGGTGTGCTTTTAACAAGACTGGTTCTGTATTAATACAGTTTGGTTGTTCATATAATATTGAGGGTGAGGAGAGTGCATTTACAGTTGAAGGGGGTGGGATCTCTGTCAAGCTGGCTCTTTGTGGATAATGGCAAAATTGCCACAGAGCCTATTCCTGTCCCTCTCTCAGATTATGAGCCTGCCCTGTACCCTCTCCAGTGTGATCTCAGTTCTCATGGAACCCCTGCTAAAATTATAATATTTGCTAGTCATTGTACATTAGATCAGTACATTGTTAATATAATAATGATAAATTAATAATGTAGCATATTTGATATATTTGGCACCCAATGATGACTTTTTTAAATACCCCTGATCTATATGACTAAACTACTTTCATCATGAACCTAAATAGAAAAAAAAATAATAACAACCTACAAAAGTGATGCAAAAAGTTAAAAGTGTAGCACATCTTTACATTAATGGCCAATGAAGTACCAATGGTCAATGGTAGAAGGGCATCCTCACATTGGTGGCATGTGATGAATTGCTCCATTACATTGATTGTCAATGGAGAAGTGCTTCAATACACTGGTGGTCAGTGAAGAAGTGTCCCCTTAGATTAGTAGTCAGTGGAGAAATACCCCCTTACACTGCTCAAGTAACTCCTAGCAACCTCTGGTGGAACTCTAGGGTCCCACAGAACTCTAGTTAAAGGGGTTGTGAAGCTTTGTTTTTTATTTTCTAAATAGGTTCCTTTAAGCTAGTGCATTGTTGGTTCACTTACCTTTTCCTTTGATTTCCCTTCTAAATGTTTTTTTTCTTTGTCTGAATTTCTCACTTCCTGTTTCTCCTCAGTAAACTTCACGCCATCATCCGAGCAGTGTTTAGTCAGCCAGAACAGCTTACTGAACAGCTTACTGAGGAGGAACAGGAAGTAAGAAATCCAGACAAAGAAAACAAAGAAACAAAAAATTTAGAAGGGAAATCGAAGGAAAAGGTGAGTGAACCAACAATGCACTAGCTTAAAGGAACCTATTTAGAAAATAGAAAAACTGCGTTAAGGAAATCAACCCTTTTTTTGCCCTATGTAGTTCACCAGTTCTGAATCTGAAAACATCTACTGTATGTAATTATAATTGTCAGTACATTGTCTGCATACAGCAAACACATTGTTTTTTTAATACAGTTGCATTTTTTCTTCAGTTACTTAGTCTATGATTTTGTGGCAACCTAGCTACAACTTTCAGAGAAAAATAATTACCAATTTGTTCATCCAATGCATATTACCTGAGGCTTGACATATATTTACCGTATATACTCGAGTATAGGCCGACCCGAGTATAAGCCGAGGCCCCCAATTTACCCCCAAAAAACTGGGAAACCTATTGACTCGTGTATAAGCCGAGGGTGAGATATGCCTGTCCATCCCTGTGTGTGTGTGTCCATCCATCCATCCATCCCTGTGTGTGTGTGTGTGTCCATCCATCCCTGTGTGTGTGTGTGTCCATCCATCCATCCATCCCTGTGTGTGTGTGTGTCCATCCATCCATCCATCCCTGTGTGTGTGTCCATCCATCCATCCCTGTGTGTGTGTGTGTCCATCCATGTGTGTGTGTGTGTGTGTGTGTGTGTGTGTGTGTGTGTGTGTGTGTGTGTGTGTGTGTGTGTGTGTGGCCTTGTGTGTCCCGTCCCGAGCCTCCGTCCGGTCCCGTCCCGTCCCGAGCCTCCGTCCGGTCCCGTCCCGTCCCGAGACTCCGTCCGGTCCCGTCCCGTCCCGAGACTCCGTCCGGTCCCGTCCCGTCCCGAGCCGAGCCTCCGTCCGGTCCCGTCCCAGGATCACCGCTCTTCGTCGGCGCCCATTCCCCTGTTCAAATGCCGCGCCTCCCTGTCTGTGATAGGCGGAACACAATTTCCCAGCAGTCTGTGTTCCGCCTATCACGGACATCCTCTTATCCTCGTCCGTAGTATGAGGATGAGCGGATGTCCGTGATAGGCGGAACACAGACTGCTGGGAAATTGTGTTCCGCCTATCACAGACAGGGAGGCGCGGCTTTTGAAAGTTAGAATGGCCGCTGTCTGTCTGCTCGACACGCTGTTCGGGCAGACAGACGGCGATGACTCGAGTATAAGCCGAGGGGGGCACTTTCAGCCTCAAAAAAGAGGCTGAAAATCTCGGCTTATACTCGAGTATATACGGTATGCAAAAAAACATTTTTAAGAGATGACTTCAAGTCATCGGTTTGAACTTGTCCAAGCTTCTCCTGAGAGCTAATTTTACATCTCTATTTTTAAGACTATAGATTATTGGATTGAGCATTGGGACAGCAGCTGTGTTGAACAGAGCTAAATATTTTTTGGAGTCCAAAGTGCTACTTAGGTTTGGTGTCAAGTACTGGCTCACCAGTGTTGTATAGAGTAATATAACAACAGTGATGTGCGATGAACATGTGTAGAAGGCCTTACGTCTTCCTTGACTAGTACGGATCTTCAAAATGGCAACAATAATAAAAATATAAGGGATAAGTGTAAGAAGAAATGGTGTTAGATTTAAGAGGAAAATGCCTTCTATGAAAAACAACATTTCCAAAAATGATGTATCATTACAGGAAATTTTCATCAAGGCAGTAATGTCACAGAAAAAGTGGTTGATTTCATTTGATGAATAACAAGAAAAGCTACAGAGTATACTCACAAGGGGAATAGTTTGTAAAAACCCCACTGACCAGCAACCAGATGTCAACAAAGCACAGGTTTTAATATTCATATTCATGTGATATCTTAAAGGGTTGCAGATAGCTACGTAACGATCATAGCTCATGGCTGTTAGTATCCAAAGCTCATGTCCTATTGAAGAACCCAAAATGTATGTTTGTGTCATACAAGAAAGGTAGGATATGGTTTTATCACGAGTAATAAAAATAACGAGGATCTTATACAAAGTGTTGATGGAGAATGTCATGTCCACTATGGACAAGTTAGCAAGAAACCAGTACATTGGATTGTGAAGATGAGGGTCCAAGCAAATGAGTAGAAAAATAGTAATGTTACCGCATAGAGTGATTAGATAAATGAGAAGAACCAGACAGAAGACAATAATCTCAACCTCTGGAGCATCTGAAAATCCTCCGATGATAAAATACTTGATAACTGTTTGATTTGTATACATGTCTACAACATTCTAAAACCTAAGATAAAACCCATGCATACAGATTAATGTTAATCCAATTTTGTTAAATTAAAAGTGTTTAACTTTTGACATGCAGATATAAAGAAAAACAATATTTATTATTATTATTATTATTATTATTATTATTATTTATATATTTTAATATATTAAAGTGGGGGAGAAGAAGCAGCACACTGAGACAGTCTGTCAATTGTGTTGACATGTACAGGTGGCAAGGAACATGATCACAGGAGGAGAGAGCAGAGTGAGAAGAGGGGTAAGCTGTATAGATTGCTGCTAATATTTCATTAAAGCGGAGGTCCACCCTAAAGTGGACCTTCCGCTCATCGGAACCCCCCCCCCCTCCGGTGCCACAATCGGCACCTTTCAGGGGGGAGGGGGGTGCAGTTACCTGGATAATCCAGGTAACTGCACCCACTTCCGGGATAGCTCTCTGCGGAAAGGGGCGTAACGTACGCCCCTTTCCGCAAGTGCCCACCCCTTCCTGCAAGTGCCCCGCTGCCTGCTGGGAAACACACAGATCCCAGAGGCAGCGGGGAGCATCCTTATTGCGCAGCGCGATTCGCGCATGCGCAGTAGGGAACCGGGAAATGAAGCCGAAAGGCTCCATTTCCCGATTCCCATACCCAAGATGGCGGCGGCAGGACCCGACGGGCGACCTAGAGATCGGCTTCGGGTGCCGACATCGTGGGCGCGCTGGACAGGTAAGTGTCACTATTTTAAAAGTCAGCAGCTGCAGTATTTGTAGCTTCTGGCTTTTAAAAAAAAAAAAAAAAAACGCGGAGTCCCGGTGGACTCCCGCTTTAATAACAGTAAGGAGGAGGAGAGTAAACCTAACTTTCTTAACTGTGGAAAATAAAGTTTAGGAGCTATCTGGCTGTGTCGTCTGAAAGAGCTGTGCAAAACTCTGGACTAGATGCACAGAAATGCAAATCTTTTGACAGCAAAGCAGCACACTTATGTTTTTCAACCATGAATTTTGTGGTTTACTTGGAGTTTAGCTATAAGTACTATAGCCACTTAAGGACCAGGCCTATGCAGACACTTTTTCTTTACAAGTAAAAATCTGTATTTTTTTGCTAAAAAATTACTTAGAACCCCCAAACATTATTATTTTTTTAGCAGAGGCCCTAGAGAATGAAATTGTAGTGGTAAAAATACACTTTAATTAATTAAAAAAAAACACAATATATAACCCAGTTTTCTTGTAAAATATGAAAGATGATGTTACGTAGGGTAAATGGATACCTTACATATCATGCTTTAAAATTGCACGCTTCTGGAATGGCGCAAACTATAGTACTCTCCATAGGCAATGCTTTACAAATGTTTAAAGGTTACCAGTTTAGAGTTACAGATTAGGTTTAGTGCTAGCTATATTGCTCTCTCTATAAAGTTTGTGGCAATACCTCACATGCATGGTGCAAAAACCGTTCACATATTTGGTGTGTGACCTACATATGCCTTCACCACTGCACGTGAGCATGGGGGCCCTTTACATATTTTTTTTTTTCATTTATTTTATTACATTTTCTTTTACATTTGTTTTATTTTTACACTGTGATTTTTTTTATCACTTCAATTGCTGTCGAAGAAATGTAAACATCTCTTGTGACAACAATAAAGCAGACAGGCCCTCTTTATGGAGTGATCAGGGGTCAATAAGACCCCACATTTGTCTTCTACAATAAAAAGCATCAGAAAAAGCAAAAAACAATGATATAATGCTTTCTAAAAAAAAAAAGGACTTGTTTACATCAGCCGTGAACTGGAAGTGACATAATGGCCTCGTTACCAGCCTCCCAGGATGTAGAGATGAGCGGAGGCCCTCTTTCCTCTGCTAATCTATTTGGCCAGCTGCTGTCACCGCTGGATTGGTTCCCAGGCTTCTTGACAAGCCAGGTAAGCTTTACCCCTCTCGCCTCTTCTAAATGTGATCCAGTGGCTGATCAGCCACTTGGATCACTTTTAACAGAAAGAGCAGTGGACCCTGAGAATTTTAATACCAGAGTTATGACATCTAGTTGCAACTATAACTCTGGTATTAAACTTTCAATTACCTAAATCTCCAGTTAGGAGGAAGGCAAACTGAACTCTATCAAGTAACACACGCCACAGCCCACTTTGTACAACCCATTCATAAAATGCAAGCCACAGTGTGGAGCCTGCAGTGCCCCCAAAGATTTATCTCTTCTTGACACAGCATAGTGGAGAAGAATTGTTCACGTCACTGGGCTTACCTCCTAGTTTTTTTTTTTTCAGTTTTATTCTTTATCAGGTTTGGACCTAAAATCTAGAAGAGCAAAATACACATTTGCAAAGCACATCTCGGTGCAGCTTTAAACAGTGCTTCCAGCCTCAGTGGCTTCTACATACAGGACAATTAGCAAGACAATGAATTTAAAAAAGTTATTTAAACTGAAAATATAAACAAAAATTTACCTCTTAACTTATCAGGAGTACATTCGAATAAATGAGAACACCACAGGTTGAATGCGTCCAGTAAGAATTTATGTATCACAAGTAGCCAAAAAGCCAACATGTTTTTGGGGCTCAGTTATCTCTTTTTAGCAGGGCTTGAATGCTGGCAATGAATTAACAAATATACTAGACAATAGTTCCAATGTAAAGCAAATAGTAAAATGGTAAAAAAGTCAGATTGGCAGCCCTGACGCTTAAATTATCAGGAAGGCTCAGTGCTCTGTTCTTATCCAAAATACTAAAAAGAATGATGAGCAGAGGGTGTCCGTCATCGGGTAGTTCTTATATATCTGTCATGTTCCATTTTGGTTACTAATGATATATATATATATATATATATATATATATATATATATATATATATATATATATATACTCTTCACTTGTTATCATAATTAATCCCTTTGGCACACTTTCAATTGGCCTACTGCATTCAAATTAATTGTCAATTAAGATTAACAACATGTTCTGTTTGAGTGCATGTATACAAATCTACCACATTATTTAAAAAGGCAATACAGTGAAGGCATGTTTCTTTTAAAGTAAGCAGTAGTAGATAAAATTCATTTTGAACTCTTGGCACTAATAGATAACCTAATTAATTATTTAAAAAAATATATATTTTTCTATGCAACTAGTGTGTAAATCTGATTTTGACTCAGTATCAGCCAGTTGTAATAGAAGTTTGGATGCCTGTTGTCAAATGATTTTAGATACTGAAGCCTAAGCCCACTGAAATCAATGGGAGCCAAACCTGTCAAATCACAAATGACAATTTTCTGGGCTAATAGGCTAAGGGTTGTAAAAAAATTGCATGGGAGTTGGGCACTTCCCTGGAGCACCAATGCAAAAAATAAATAATAAAGTAATACAGCAGACCCCTTCAAAAGTCCCTCAAAATGCATAGAAGTCTGCTATGTAGTATAGGGGACTTTTGGAGGGGTATGTGTGCTGTTTTATTTTTTAAAAAGAAGTTGGCAATGAAATGTAATTTTCTGGCCATTTAAACGGTTTCACTTTTACCTTGTAAATGCCACCTTGGCTGTAACATATCCTACAGCAAGAATGAAAAAAATAAATGTATAGCGTTCTCCCTCAATATGCAAACCAGACCTTCTGGTCTAGTATGGACTTTTAGGGGGATCCCCATGCACAAAAATGTGTGAGGTCCCCCTAACAATCCATACTAGACCCTTTCTCTAAGCATGAAGCCTGGCTGGCCAGGAATGGGAGATGGAGCGATCGTGTATCCCCCTGAACCATTTAAAATTAAAGACACCCAAACATTTGAAAAGCCTTATATTGAAAAATAAAAATGCCCCCAAAAGTCCCCTGCTGTAAATCCATCATCAATCATGGTGCCTGCCACAAGTTGCCTTGCCCAAATAAAACATTTTAAGGTCCAGGCACACATGACAATGATGACAATGGTACTCCTACCAAATGGCAACTCCTTGAGCTGTCATCAGTTAAATAAGGGAAGGGGCTATATCAGGAACATCATGTCAGCTGTCAAAAAGATTGTGCCAGATCCGCGGTCTCCTCTGAAATCAATCCCATAACCTGGTCAGACCACTCCTCAGTGCAACTAGATATTACCCTTTCTTCCACCTCCCCCAGAACTTGTCATTGGCGTCTTAACAAGACCTTTCTCTACATCCCTGAAACTAGAGTCCTTCTTTCCAAAAACCTAACTGAATACTTTGAACTTAATGTAAATATTGTCTCAGGCCCTCCACCCTGTGAGAAGCACAGAAGGCCGTCTTTTCGAGGACAGAGGACATTGCATAGCTACCGGTTCTTGCTTAAAAAAAGATGTTCCAATGCTCCTCTTTCCTGTCCAAACTTCGCAAAGCTGAGAAACTCTTGCTGTCTTCCCCTACGGTGGCTGGGCTCCGAGCCATTATAGTTCTATGTAATCAACTGAGAACATTAGATATGAAAATGATTGACAAGTCTCTCCTGTGGTCCAAACAGAAATGTTATGAGTATTCAAACAAACCCCACAGAATGCTAGTGAATAAACTAAAACCTTGCCCTTCTGTCTCATCCCCAGATTTTCTTAGGCAAACCGACGGCACTCACACTTATTGCCCTCTCACCATGTCCACAGTTTTTGGGTAATTCCATCGCAAATGATATAACTGCCTACAAACTGACCCTAACTACGTTTTTACGCAAGAGAGATTTGATTCTTTCTTTGACTCGCTACATCTACTCAAACTCTCCTCCAAACATCTTTTATCTCTGAACTCTGCAATCACCCCTGAGGAACTAGCTGAGGTAGTCAAAAATCTCCCTACCCAAAAATCCCCTGGCCCAGATGGCCTGCCTTATTCATATTATAAAACTTTTTACCAATTATAAGCCCATATTTGATTTCTCTTTTTGCCTCCTTGCTTCAAAGTACTGAACCCCACCCACCATTTACTTCATGCCCATATCTCTGTGATCCCAAAACCAGATCCCTCCCTCCCTGACAATTATAGGCCCATTGCGTTACTTAATTCCAACTAAAAGATATTTACCAAAATCCTAACTAACTGACTCTCTCACTTAATACCTGGACTCATACATAAGGACCAAGTAGGCTTTGTAGCAGTCAGACATACTGGTGATAATACAAGACGCACCATAGACCTCATAGATTTGTTAAGCAAAACACCCCGCCCAGCCTTGATGCACAGAAAGCCTTCAATAGTCTCAGATGGCCCTTTATGTTTGCTATAATTTCCGAATCTAGTTGCAACTGCCCCTTTATGGCAGCACTACATGGTCTATATTCCTGTCCTTCTTCCCAAGTCCAGTTATCGTCCTATCACCTTCTTTCTCTTTGAGTAATGGTACCAGGCAAGGATGCCCGCTATCTCCTCTACTTTTTATCCTCTGTGTAGAACCCCTAGCTGCAGCCATCCACACCCACCCTGATATTTGTGGAGTCTCACTGCGTCATAGTGAGTATAAACTGTCATTGTTTGCGGACGATATTCTACTAACTCTAACCAGATCCCACACTTCTCTCCTGAATTTACATGCTTTGCTCAAAGAATTTAGCTTCATCTCAGGGTATAAAATCAACACAAGCAAAACAGAGGCCCTACCATTACTCATTCCACAGTCCGATCTTACCATTCTTCAACAAAACTATTCCTATCACTGGTGCTCAAACTCTCTTAAATATTTAGGGATACATCTCACTCCATCATACTCTGCACTCTATAAGGCCAATTTCCTCCCACTCTTCTGCGACATTGACCGCCTCCTGCGACAGTGGGATACCCATGCCTTCTCTCTCTTAGGATCGCATCAATGTCCTGAAGATGTCTATCCTACTGAGACTCCTTTATCTATTTGAAACTCTACTAATCCCTGTCCCTATGTCACAACTCAAAGCCACTCAGAGGTCATGCCTTAACTCTATCTGACACTATAAGGCCAACCGAATAGCCAGTTCAGTGGTGTTCGCTCCTAGTTCTATAGGTGGGTTGGGAGCCCCAGACCTTATTAAATATTATTTTGCTACCCACCTCACATCGATTATCACTTGATCCTCTAGCATGGCGTCTATCATTTGGTCGAAGATTGAAGTAAGTGTCACCAGTCCGGTTCACCCCTTTTCTATGATTTGGACAAACCTAGAGAACTCTATAACTCAACTTTGAGGCCTTTGCTTAAATCTGATGCTATTCACTCTCTCCATATGGGAGAAGTTTCCCCATCAATTCACCCTTTCTTCGCCATGTCTGCCCCTATTGAATGTATTGTTTAATCCCGACATTCTGGATAGCCTTTCTTATACCCGAATGCTCCCTTGGACACAGGCTGGAATTTTTCAGCTTTGAAACCTTGTACACTCACTCACATACACACTCTCACCTTTCAATGAATTGCAGCGTAAATATCAGACCCCTAAACAATCATTTTATTCTTATCTCCAATTCAAACACTGTTTTTCCTCTAAATCTTCTACTTTAACCTTGGACAAACCTATCCCATTTGAACTCTTATGTGCTCAAGGTCCATACCAAGCTCATCTTATCTCAAATATCTATAGATATATAGATCCCATTTGAACTCTTATGTGCTCAAGGTCCATACCAAGCTCATCTTATCTCAGATATCTATAGATACCTACATGAAGCTCTTTCACTCACTAACACATATCAGTCCTACATGCAGAAATGGTCCCAGATCATTAAGAGACCTATCCAGTTCCCTCAATGGCAGAAGATATGGGAAGCTGCTTCCAAGTCTTTGAGGTGTGTGGAGAACAGGGAGACGACTTTTAAGATACTTTTTTTGGTATAGAACCCCAGAGATCCTACATAGATATGACCGCAAAGCTCCCCGGGTATGTTGGAGGTCCCAAGGTGACATTGGCTCCCACTTTCACATTTTCTGGAAATGCCCAATTATTTAACCTTTTTGGGCTTCTATACATGCTCATTTACAGGAACTCCTTGAGACTACCCTACCCCTGGACCCGATCCAGTTTCTTCTAGGCTTGCCATTCCCTGGCATCCCCAGACACACCCAAAATGTAGCTGCTTTTATTCTCCCGGCAGCAAAAAAGGGCTATATCCCTGAGATGGTTGTCTACCTCTGCCCCTGCCCTTGCACAGACTCTGAAAATATTGGAACACATCCGCAGAATGGAACACCTAACTGTGACAGGCCATGATATACTTCCTCAATTTTCAAAAATTTGGGACTTGTAGGATCACTCTGAGCTCAACCCAGGTACTGTTTTATTACCATCTGGTTATGCAACACCCTCTTAAGCATATATGCTGAATTGTATGTCTTTTCAGTCCTATCAACATGTTTTTTTATGATTCCATGGTGTCTCCCTCCTCCCACCCTATCCTCCCTCCCTTCTAGGTGAGGTCCCCATGAGGCTTCCTGATCCCCTCAGTTTGGGCGCCCTGGAGACCCCACTGGTAATAGATCCAGTGAGCAACAATTTCTCTTGTGTGAAATATTATTTTTGTTTGTATAGCCCGCTCTCTGGGTCCTTCTTCCCCTTCCCTACCCCCCCCCCCCCCAATCTATACAGTTAATATCATATGCTCTTGCTAGACTGGTAGCATTGTGGCATTACGTCTAGGATTTAACGTATGTCGATTGCCCTTTTGATGACTGTATTTATTATGGTGTAATATTGATTTAGCATTTATTGTCTGTTTATACTTTTGTAAAAATGTAATAAAGATGCAAAAAAAAAAAAAAAAAAGATTGCGCCAGATGTAAGGCTTGTGCTGAATATACAGACAATGGCATGCACAAGGATGTAGGGGAATGTCCACCATAAATACTGGTGCCTTGAGGACTATTTTAAACCTAGGCCCTGTACTGGATCATTGCTGGATGGTCTTTCAGATTGTATCTCTGTTATCCTTTTGTGTGACCTGCCTTTGGATTACCCTTGCCTATCTATGTCCGCTGCCTATCCATATTATCAACCTCAGCCTGAACTTTTGACCAATATTTTGTCTATTAATTCTTGTTGCCTGCACGTTGCCATCCTTTGCTCGTCTTTGATCTTGATCCTGCTTGTGACTTGGTACCTTCCTGTCTGACTGTTCCATACTCGGTTTGTGACCCAGCTCTGATTTCTTCTGGTCTGGTTGAAGTTGGGATGATCACCTTCTTTCTCTCCCTTGAGTCACAACAGGTTCTGGGGCGGGCTCCACCCTTTGTAAGCACTCCTAGCAGCGGATGCAGAACAACCTACATTCCCCCCCCCCCCCCCTTAGCAGAGCCTGGGCGGGAAAACCTAGATACTATGGTTCACATGTAAGTCAATGTGACCTCAGCAGTTCTAATAACGCAGTGGATGCCAGCTCCTGCTGCTTCTGTAGGAACTAGTGACAGTGGGAAGCTATCGTATATATGGAAGTGGTAGGAATAACTCTTCTATTTATGATTTTTGACTTTAGATGAACAAGGGGCTAAACAGACAAAAGTTCAGGCATTTGTGTGAACGCCGGAACAGCCAAAGTTCGGTCCAAACCATTGGCTCATCAATACCTGTTAGAATGAATCCTGTATATTAAAAGAAATTACAGACACATTTGTCAGCAGATGGTGGTCATAAGTTGATCCATCTTAACTACAAGTTTTGTATAACCTGTGTTTGACCTTTGCTCAAAAAAATAATTGCCACCTGTGGGTCTCGAAACAATGGTGTGGCTCTTGATTCCTACATTCTTTCTCCTCTCAACTTAAGATGGCTTTGGAACCTTTTGGTTTGCAGGAGCTGCCAACCTAGAATTCTAGGTCACACCATTGGATAAGAACATGGTGAATCCTGGATATCTTCAGCTATCCATTTTTACAACAGGCTGGGGACAGGGAAGTGATGAGTAGATGACCTGACTTTTTTGTCAGGTCACCAATTTGACTCTCTTGTCTCTGTGTAAATCTCAGGACTGTATAAACAGAAACACAAATCCTTTGATAGGTAAAATGCTTTCAAATACCTGTGCACTAAGCTGTTTTCTTCTAGATCAGCTTTAAAGCTACAAGAGTACAGATGATATCAATACAATATAGGCTTTACCAATACTTATGAAGGAAGTACTACAAATATTATTGAGAGAGTTTACTTTTTCCACTTTTTTGGCAAGTAGCTTTATGAAAAAATAAATAAGTCCAGCTCCCTTATATACAGCAGGACTCACTTGGGAAACAGAAAATTATAGTTAATTACATTTTTTAAACGATACTAAGGAGCCGGAACTATGACTTTCCAATGTGTAGACAAGTGAAAAGCTCAATAAAAATAATTCAGCATTACACAATAGAAACACACACATTTTGCTATCAGTAGTCTTGAATATGTTTTTTCTCAGGCTAAATTGCTACAGGATAAGATAAAGAAAGGTGACCCACTGATTTATTTTCATCATGTAGAAAATAAAATTTCAGGCAATGAGTAGTTTCTATCACGAAGATTTAATGTATATTTAAACCCAATCACAAAAATATCACATATTTAGCATGTCATTTTAAACATAATTTTCAATATTTCAAATTGGAAGCTTTTAATACAATAATACCTAGCAATTCTGGTCCTTGTCCAGGCACTACCTTTTATAGTGTGATAATCTTCTGTCCCTATCTCCCAGTTGTTCTCCTTCATTGTCACCCTGCCACATGCTCTCTCAGTGAAGACTACAAGCGATCATGTTACACAGGCTTCTTCCACTGTTGTCAACATCAGCAAACCAGTTTGAGAAATTCAGTTTGTATCTCCTACCCCAGAAGGAGCCGTTGATGCTTGGGTGTCCTGATCCCGGATGACAACTACCTTTCCAGCAATGCCAAACTCTCTGACAACCTAAGGCTAAATAAGGAGGATTTATATGGGAAATACTCCCAGCAAGGCAACAAAACAGAACATTAATAAACAACAGATAATAAATAACATAATATGATTGTACAACACCATAAATACCAGGAGGACCCAGTGTCTCTGCACCTAAACCCTGAAAATAAGGAAGTCCTATCTGAAGGGGCAGGCATTTCAGTGTTTCCAAACCCCTTTTACTGGTAAGTTTAATGATTGGGGCCTAAAGTTTCTGCACTGACTAACTCAGGTTTAAGAGGATCCCAGTGCACAGCATGTAAGTACCCAAATTGTATCCTAGGGTAAGGTAACATGGCTCCTTCAGGAAGTGGGCAAGGAATTTGTGGCCAGCATCCTCTCACCACCAAGCAGTTTGTGATTAAGCCTTCTCCCACTCTCTGGCGCCTGGAACTGGTGAAGGTGGTGGGGACTCAGGACCCAGCGGTTGTGATCTCTCAGTTTCCCTCTCTCTCACATTGTGGCGAACACTACATCTGGCAGCTCTCCAACACAGTTTATTACTCTGATGGCCACCTCTCACTTTCCCCACAAGAGTCCTGAACACCTGGCTTTTCCTTTACTTGTCCCCATGTCTGTAGCACACAGCTTTTGGGCTTTATAGTTCCACATAGATCTACAGCACTAAGCCCAGTCTTGCTGGGGACTACCTCCCCCAAAAGCCTATGCTCCTCCCAGCAGTCCTCATGCAAAAGGGTGTGGCCATTCATCCCCAGGCTGTACTGCAGCCAATCCCATTGTCCTCTGTGTCTTAAAGCAGTGGTCATCAACCCTGTCCTCAGGTCCCACTAACAGGTCTGGTTTTATGTATTGCCTTTGGGAGATGCAGACTAGAATACTGCAATCACTTAGCAGCAAATGATATCACCTGTGATGTATTTCAGTTATCTTGCAAATCTGACCCTGAGGACAGGGTTGATGACCACTGTCTTAAAGAATATGTAAACCCAACATTTCATGTTTCTCTGTAATGGGCCTGCTGTACCATGTACTTGTATGAAAAAGTATCCTGTTCTCTTTGTATTGCTTTCTTTGTGTGAAATCCCTGGTGTGTTTTCCTATTAAAAACAGACCACAGTAAGCAGGAGAGAAAATCGTGGTCAGTTCTCTAGCTGTGCTGCTCTCTTCCTTGACCTGACATGCTCCCCCCTCCCAGTGGTGTATTTAGGTTTTGTGCTACGCTAGGCCTGATTATAATCACACACTCCCTAATTTAAAAACCTGTCATCTGTAAACCACACCCCTTCCTCTTAAAGTGATAGTAAACAGCCTCCTGTGGCATGTACCAGAAGGTTTGCGAGCAGGGAGGGGGGAGAGCTGGACATCTTGTCCACCTCATCTGGTCCCATTTGCATCAGTGCTGACAGTTTTATTTGTGACCACTCCACTCAGCTTCTTCCTCTTCTCCAGTAGATTCCACCCTTCCAGACAGCCTGAAACTCTGCTGCCCACCACCTGCCAACTTGTACAGCACCTCCAGCATCCTCGTCTGCCAGGACTTCCAGCTCATGCAGGCCCCTCCTCCGCTTCTGCTAGTGACATTATGCCGCCTCTGGATTGGTGCAGGACCCAGACCACTGATGAAGGTCGTGCTGTGCTGATCTGCAGTTCGGCAGAGCAGTGTGAGAGGGTGCTTTTTTGTCCAGGGGCAGCTTTTTTGCCGCCCCCCACAAAGTTATAAAAAATAGGAAAAAAAGTATATATATATATATATATATATATATATATATATATATATATATATATATATATATATATAATCTATAGAAAAATGTTTTGACTTTAAAATTTATATTAAACTGAATGGGTTGTTTTACAAGTTGATAATTTACAATCACTTTAACTGGGTGCCGCCTGCCCGTCCTCAAATGATGGTGGGGCGGTGCGGCTCTCAGAATGGCCACTCTCGCATGCCCACGGGGCACGAAGTGCAGTGATCGCCGTCTTGTCGTGTTGCTAGGATGAGGCGCAATCCCGATCTGTGTAAAGAGCCGCGTCTCTGGCTCTTTAACCATGTCATCAGCTGTGTCCAATCACAGCCGGTCCCATGTAAACAAGAAAGTGCCGGTAATCAGCACTCCTTGCCTCACACTGACAGAGTATGTAGTGAGGAGAGCCAATCAGTGGCATCTCCACGCAGGGGGACATTTAAGAATGTAATCAGGATTACAATATTGAAAAACAGTGTCAAAAATCAGTGCCCACCATTGCCCACCAATGCTAGATATCAGTGCCCAGCAGTGGCAGCAATGAGTGCTCACCACTGCCCACAAGTGCCACCAATCAGTGCCCATTAGCAAAGTCAGCCAATGCTGGCAATCAGTGCCGCCTATCAGTGTTTCCATATCAATGCCCATCACTGCTCTCAATCAATGGCCATCAGTAATGCCCATCAGTGTCACTCATCAGTGCCACCCATCAATGCCCACCAGTACCGCCTATCCGTGCTGCCTATCAGTGCCCACCAGTGCCGCCTATCAGTGCCACCTAACAATGTCCATTAGGGCCACCTAAAAGAGCCCATCAGTGCTGCCTAACAGTGCTCATCAGTGCCACATATCAGTGCCACCTATCAGTGCCCATAAATGCGGCATATTAGTGCCTCCTCATCAGTGCCACCTAATCAATGCTCATAAGTTCTGCCTCATCAGTGCCCATAAGTGTCACCTCATCAATGCCCATCAGTTCAGCCTATCAGTGCCCATCAGTGCCACCTCATCAGCGCACATTAGTGAAGGCAAAAAATTACTTAGTTACAAAATTTACTGACAGAATTTTGAAATTTTCTAAATTTTTGGTGTTTTTTTTTTGTAAAAAACAACAACCCAGCAGTGATTAAATAGCACCAAAGGAAAGCTCTATTTGTGTGAAGAAAAAAATAAATAAAATTTGCTTGGTTACAGTGTGGCACGACCGTGCAATTGTCATTCAAAGTACAACAGCACTGAAAGCTGAAAAATGGCTTGGGCAGGAAGGGGGTAAGCAGGAGAAGCAGCGTAGGGTTGGGACTGCAGGATTGGAGTCCAACCGGATTGAGAAGGTACAGCCAGACGGGGAACCAGTTATGGTCAGAGGTACTACCATAGACTACTGTGAGTAAACTGAAGCAAGTACCAGAACAGTCTTCTCAACAGCCAGGGACAGTGAAGAAGTAGGAAAGTGTCAAGTACCTGGTAGAAGTCTGAAGTGACAAGGTCAGCCTCCCTTGTATCTCCAGCCCAGGCCCCACCGAGAGTGAGTCAGAGGGTGCCAAGGGACAGAAGAAACACGGGTGCCTGTAGATGCTGGTTGCAGAGATTGTGGCGGAAGTTGTTGGCTCAGAGATTCCGGCAGAACATCAGGTCAGGAACTGTGATGATGCTGGGAGGTCAACCGAGATTAGAGGGGAACTCCACCAGACTTGCAGGTTCAGAATATGTGGCTTGCCAAGACTTCCAGCAGACAGGAGACGGGAGTGCACTGTGTCCAATGGACCTTGGATGAGAGGAAACCAGCTCAGGTACTCAGAGGTGGTGTGGAGCCAGACAGGAAACAGGAGCGAAGTCAGAGGATCAACCAGAGTCAGCAGTGAGTGGGTAGTGAAGTACCAGGGCATCAGACGTCGGGAATAGGCCAGAATCAGGAACCAGTAGTCAACAGTATAATCGGAATCCAAAGGGTAGGTCAGTGGTAAGCCAGATCAGCAACAGATAACTTAACAGGATACAGGCAGGTCACAGGGAAACATCTGAAGACCAGTCAGCTTTGAGCAAGGCTTAGAGCGCCCTTTAAATAGACCATCTGGCACCAAAGGGAACTGTGGATGTGCTCCCGTGAGCATGCACATTCCTTTGCACATGTGCATTGGTGCACCTGGCATCAACCAGGTTCCATATACATGCATGCACATATGCGCCCGATGCGACACAATAGTTTGCTTACAGGAAGCATCAGCAAGTGCCAAGTCAGGGACCCAGCAGGATAGTGGGGGTGATGCTTGAGGAGTATACAGAGGGACAGCTGTGGAAGAGCTCAGGGGACCCAGTGATGACTGGGATCAGGAAGTCTAGCGAGAGACTGGGAGCTCAGTGAGTGAAGATCTACAGTGGGATACTGTGAGATAAGTAAAGGACTGCCAAGAGTTATGTATAACTGCCTTTAGTGACTTTTGCAAGATTAGTTGCCATAAGAGACAGCGGTCCTACCTAAACAGAAGTGTTATTCAGCTGGAGGCCTTCCACTGTATAGCTGTCTACTTATAGTCTCGGAGTCTGCCAATTATCATTTCATCTACTCAAGGGTGTCCTGGCCCTAACCCCCTCTCCCACAGTTCTTTTAAGAGACAATAAATCTCTTGTTCGCATTCAAAAGTGACTGGCGCCCATCATTTCTAATTGCATCACACCCTTCATGCCTGGTAACCCACTCTACAAGGAAGGATGTCAGCTTTCCCTAACCCTTGAGGTCACCATTAGGCCTCTGGGGCCCCAGGACCTTGCTACAATAAATGATGTGGTTTTAAGCAACAATACTCTATGGTCCTTTGCTCTTTTCTCCATGTATCCCTATTCTGAGGAGTGGTCTTTGGATAACCAGTATAGGATCCTGGAGATTCTGGAGTCTGCAGTATTTCGTTTGGTGGCCCTGGATTGGATGGCTACTGTGCTGTTGATCTCTTATAATTTGGAGATCGTATCCATTTGGTAAAGAAACTGGAACACTTAATTCCTGGACTATTGCATGTGGATTTTCACTTATTTTTAAGATTTCACAAGTAGACATGAATATATGTTTTTTTTTAAGCTTACTTTTTCATCATGCACTACGTTTCAACTATATGCTCTGTGATGGACACTTCTTGTATTTTTATGTCGTATATTGTGTATGAAGTTTTTGATCATTGATTTATGATTATGCTGTAATTGATTTACAACTGAGTTATCGATCTATTAGTTTTGTGCACTTTCAAAGTAGTTACTATAATATGCTTTCATGGATTGAAAATTGGATTACCTTGAACTGATTCTGACATGCAGAATAATGCTCTGAGTTGGTGTTTATCATTCTGTGTGAATGCTAATTCATGGTAAGACTTATTTCTTCTGTCACAGCCACTGTGACTGACTTTCTTTAACTATATTGTGATTTTAGTCTTGTTAATTGATTTTGGTTTTGTTTATTGATCTGGCATTTTCTGGATTTTTTCTGCATGTCTTGACTGGCCCTTCTGATTGGCCCCTGTTCTCACACGTCGGAGGGACCTGGTGACGCAGTTCTCGTCCTGCATTTGGCCTGTGATTGGGTGTGCATGTATCCTCTTTGAGAGACACTGGTATTATTTGTTGTCCATATATACCATTGTTATATATCCACTGAGGAAGTCCCGTTTTGGACGATACGCGTGCGGGAGAACCCTGGAATGTCACTGCAAACACCTTACTGTATCATATCGCTTGGACTGATTTTATGCTTGTAACCCAGCACTAGGGCCTAGCGCTTTATATGTGAGTACCTGTCTTTTCAAAATAAATTAGAATTGTATCTATACGGTCTGCATTATATATCTTTTTCCGTTCTATGACATCATGCTTGGAGAACAAGAGCAACCATTGGTGACTATTGGAATCAGACAGGAATTAATATTATACATCTACACAGCTGTTTGTACAGCCGAACTCAGCCATATTGATACCATGCAGTCTCACATGTTTAAAAGCAAGGAATGTGACACAAATACACAATCTGGATAGCAGAATGAGTTCTATTCAGCCCACCTGGAATGTACTGAACTTCAAAGAAGATATGGTGCCGGCCTGTCTGCAAGAACAAAGAAGATAGTTCGTGAGCGGGAGGGGGCGTCCGAGATCGAGCCACAAGATGGGAACCCAGTCAGAGCAGTTGCAATTCATGGGCAGACACTGCCCCCCAGAGGCCAAGCATGGCAGGACTGTCCGAGGTGATTAGCCTGGGGGAGGAAACGCCCCAGAGACGCTGATTGGTCCACGGGAAAAGCAGGGTGGACTATGGGGTGTGGTATGGCTGAGGTATGTTTAACAAAAAGGGTTGCAACCATGAGTTTGGTCTCTCTCTCACTTCCATCATGAGGCTTAGCTGCGAAGATCTGATAAGTATGGCTTATATTGTACTTTGATTGTATGCTATGTATTATTGTAACTTCTATTGATACCTTATGCACGCTTTATTATTTTCTTGGGAAATAAATGAGATTTGATTGATCTTAGACCGTGTATTGATTTCATAGCCAAGGGTGGTAGTATTGTGATATTAACAATAACATGTGCTTGGCGTAATAGATTGATAGCTAAACTATAGGGACTAGACAAAGGAATACATAACTGATGATAATAATAATAGATTGAATTGATCAGTTACTTCAGTGACAGTGTTAAATAACAAGAAGTCGTAGTTCATCCATCTGTCTATTGTGATCCTGGTCTATGACTACTGTCAGTGGTGAAATGTGCATTTGACCTATCTGTTAACTCAGGGGTCTATAATTTGAGGTGAGCAGTTTGGTTGGCTGGTGGTGGAATCACTGATGTAGTGTGTACCATAAGGATATCTACATGCATTTCTATCATCACAGAGGAGAACATCACTATCAACTATTGCTACAAAAACATTTACCTCAGCTGTTTTATCTTCTGAGAGACTTTTTTAGTGGGTTTCCTCATAGTTCTGCACTGTCATGTATCTAATGTCTGTATGAGGTTTTTGTTATATCTACCTTTAGTGTTCAGCTGCTTTGTTATATTTTTAAAGTTATTAGTATTTTGTGCTGACTGACTCTACATTTTCTATATAAAAATCATCCACATTCCTATACATTTGGGGTTACAGTGTTACCTAACATTTTTCTGTGATTGTTTTTAGTACATTTTTCCTTATCATGATTATATTTCCCGAGCACCTCTAAAATCCTTTTTCATCTGAATACAATTTTCTATCAATTCACATAACTGGTTTTCTAGCCTACATACAGATGCTTTAATGAACTTTAATTTGTAAAGTAAACATTTATGAGGTGTGGTATTATTGAATGCTTTAGCACAATTCAGGTAACTACTGTATGTCCACTCTCCTTATACTATTTACATTTTCATAAATTTCCTCATAGAATGTTAACAGGTTGGTCTGACCAGAACAGTCTTTCTAATAGTTGTGCTGGTTGTTTTCTTATATGACCATTATCTTAAAATGACTCCCTTACCATTGCCTCAAACACCTTGCATACTATTGATGTTATACAGGCTGGTCTGCAGTTTCCTGGTATACATATCGACCTCTTTTTAATATCGGTACCACATTTGCTGTAAGCTAATCAGCTGATTCCATGCCAATCACTGTCTTTAATATTAAGAAATAGCGGCTTAGCTATAAGCTATCTGAAAACTTGGGTGTATAATTCTCTCCTATCCAGTGTTCCTCCATCTCCTGACTGCACAATATTGGTCATATTTGGGTGCCAAATTCTTACATCACACATTCAGGACCAGTGGCGGTGCATCTATAAGGGTTCACAGCCACTGCCCCCTCTTTCCAGCCACCCCCTCTGTGTATAATGGATAGATTCATGCATTGCATGAATCTATCCATGGCCGCTGTAGACACCCCCTAATCAGGCGTCCAACCCCGTTTTTGGTCACGGGTGCCTGAATTATAGCGGCAGGGGGTGTTTTTGATGCACCTGATTAGCCAGGTTACATATGATGGACACACAGGCTACATATGATAGGCACAAGCTGCATATGATGGGCACACAGGCTGCATATGATGGGTACAGAGGCTACATATGATTGACACACAGACTACATATGATGGGCACAGAGGCTACATATGATGGGTCATAGAGGCTACATATGATGGACACACAGGGTACATATGATAGGCACAAGCTGCAATTGATGGACACAGTGGCTGCATTTGATGGGCACATTGGCTGCTTTTGATGAGCACAGTGGCGGCAATATATGGGCACAGTGGCTGTGTTTGATGGCACAGTGGCTGCATTTGATGGGCACAGTGGCTGCAATTAATGGGCACAGTGGCTGCGTTTGATGGTGCAGTGGCTGTGTTTGATGGGCACAGTGGCTACCTTTGATGGACACAGTGGCTGCAATTGCTTGCACAGTGGCTGCAATATATGGGCACAGTGGCTGCGTTTGATTGCACAGTGGCTGTGTTTGATGGGCACAATGGCTGCAATTGATGGCACAGTGATTGCCTTTGATGGACACCGTGGCTGCAATTGATTGCACAGTGGTTGCAATTGATTTCACAGTGGCTGCGTTTTATAAGGCACAGTGTCTGCGTTTGATGGGGCACAGTGGCTGCATTTGATGACACAGTGGCTGCGTTTGATGGCACAGTGGCTGCAATTGATGGCACAGTGAGGCTGCAATTTATGTTTTTTTCCTGAATTTTTCAGTTTGCTTGCGCCCCGCCCCCCCAAAAAAAATTTGAGCTGCCACTGTTCAGGACTGGCTGGCTGGCTGGTCACATTTTCCCATTTACAAAATACATTTGGAATTATACTGTACATACTATGAAACCCACTTTTGATACTCCGGTTATCCTATACAGTCCAAACTCAGTTTGGTTCCACAGAACTGGTTCCTGTTTAATCAACTCTAGAAAATATCCTTTGACATGAGGGCTCCACTAAGCTCATTTCTACATATTACACCACTTTCATGGCAGCAAAACCTCTGAATTTCATGAAGTCAAGGAAAAGTTACAATTACTGGTCATATTTGGGTGCCAACTTCTTACATCACATATTCAGGACCAGTGGCAGTGCCCCAATTGTCTATGGGTGATTGACCTCTCAGGTCTACAAGAACAACCAACTGGCTTTGAAAGTCTCTCTGTCACATGTTCTTCAACATACATGTTCACATTAATCTGCACTGGTTTCCAAGAAAGGCATTTACCGTTCAACCATTATGATGATATTGTGATGCCTTTCCTTATGAATGAATGGAAATTTCAGAGCGTATGTGCAGAAAATAGCCAAGAAATGTATAAAGTGGCAGATAATGGCATAACTATTCTAAGCATCATGGTGTCTCTAGTGGTAGAACATGTTTCTGTATGTGTAAAGGGGTTATTCCTGCGCCTAATCAGGAAAAAAGATCTAGTTTTTGTACCGCTGCATACACTGGAAATGGGGTACTTGAACCCCTATTACAGGATAACAAAATATAGGAGGTAGTGTTGCACAGTACTGGGTTGGGAGATATTAGCCTGAAAAATCAGTAGATTCTATAAGCATCACAATAATTGGGAATAGGTGTACTATCGCCCAGACTAAAAGGGTGATATATAGGAGGCCAGAGTTGGCAGAATAGTATGAAATGATAGTGCTGAACTGTGAATAGGTCCGTGTGAGTATCTCCTACATCACAGTGTGAATAACATAATACATAAAACAGTCAGCAAAATAAATAGTGATTCTTGATGCGATTAGCAAAAATCGCATAAAAAGTGGCAGTGCTAAACGGTGAATAAATCTATGGAAACATCTGCTACACCATAAAACAAAAAACCAATATACACAAAAAAGTCACTAAAAAACAAATTATGTGAAAAAAGCTTGATTGTGGCTAGGAAATCGCATAAAGTGCCAGTGCCAGGAATTATTGTAAATAAATACGTATGGGTGTCTTTCTACCATATAATGAATCGTGTAAGTACGGTGAAACACATATAATTGTGCGACATAAACAAAAGAAGAAATTAAAACGTGTAACGGAAAACAAATAATTGCGTCACTTCCGGTAGCGTCCCGACGCGTGTTCGTCACGGTCACGTGACTTCATCAGGGGATCCCCTGATGAAGTCACGTGACCGTGACGAACACACGTCGGGACGCTACCGGAAGTGACGCAATCGAGCTCGAGGCTCGTTTATACCCTACATACAAGCTCTATATGTTTGTGAGTACTTAATTCATTGTATTTAAATAAACTTCAAACTTTGTTCAAAACTATTACACTATGGGGCTCCCCTCTTCCTTATCTGTTTAACCCTCACATAATATCCACCGCTGAGGCAACCTAACCCCCCCCCCCACGCTGAGTACCGCTGAGCGTCCATTTGAGGAGATCAACACGGCGCAATAGGCAGGAGACGCCAGGTTTTGGGGCCATAACAACAGGACCTCGAGGGATAAGGACTACCAGGAACCCTGAGGATACATATGTCAAACGCTGTTACCTTACAGCTGTAAGGTAAGGGGACATCCATACCTTGAGCACACAGGACCACGTGGGATATAGTCACCATCACCAATACCACCACTGATTGCATCGTTACCTTATAGTGCACATAAATCCCAATACCAGCACCATATGCGTTTTTGTTGCATGCGATTTTGGATATAATCACCACCAGTCGTTGCACATCTTGAATGGACACAAACCTGATATATGTGATTGTGTAACTTTTTTAACTATGTTTATTGGTTGATATAGCTTTTAAATCACTGTGCACACTTACTGTGATTATTTTTATAGAGATCTCATCTCTTTGTTTTCCGTTACACGTTTTCATTTCTTCTTTTGTTTATGTCGCACAATTATATGTGTTTCACCGTACTTACACGATTCATTATATGGTAGAAAGACACCCATACGTATTTATTTACAATAATTCCTGGCACTGGCACTTTATGCGATTTCCTAGCCACAATCAAGCTTTTTTCACATAATTAGTTTTTTAGTGACTTTTTTGTGTATATTGGTTTTTTATTTTATGGTGTAGCAGATATTTCCATAGATTTATTCACCGTTTAGCACTGGCACTTTTTATGCGATTTTTGCTAATCGCATCAAGAATCACTATTTATTTTGCTGACTGTTTTATGCATTATGTTATTCACATTGTGATGTAGGAGATACTCACACGGACCTATTCACAGTTCAGCACTATCATTTCATACTATTCTGCCAACTCTGGCCTCCTATATATCACCCTTTTAGTCTGGGCGATAGTACACCTATTCCCAATTATTGTGATGCTTATAGAATCTACTGATTTTTCAGGCTAATATCTCCCAACCCAGTACTGCGCAACACTACCTCCTATATTTTGTTATCATGTTTCTGTATGTAGTCAGTGAAACACAAGCCATGTGCATGTCAGCTATCTCTCCTCTTGAGAGGTGCAAGAAAAAAACTCACATCTTCTAGAGATAAAAAAAACAAGAGCGTAAAATCAATCTGTTTAAATAGCTATAATATGCTCTCTTTTTTGTATACCATGAAACTGAAAAGGAAAAGAAATGAATAAAAAAGGAAGGAAATACAAACATATTTTATTATCACTTATTTAATGCACATGGCACAATGAAAAAAAAACCTTTTTTTTTTCATTTCAACATTGTCCCATTAAAATATTGAATATAGCATAAATAAAACTACCTGCAATGAGAAAACATTTTTTGCCAACAGAAAAATTCCAGATGAATGAAGTAGAAATTTAGTATGGCACCTGGAACAACAAAATGATTAATATTAACTGTGAAAACTTGAAACTGGTGGTGACTATTTTGCAATATTCAACAAAATAATTATCCATCTAGCCCATCCACTAGTCCATCTCTGAGCTCATACATCAAGCCTAACATGTTATGTAATTAAGTTTAGAAAAATACAATACAAATGTTTTTTATTTTAAAACAAATAGAAAATGTAAAACAAATTATGGTTGATTTAAGGCAAATAGGCTGCCCACTTTGCAAGGGAATTTCCCATTAACTTGAATGTGGTAAAATGTGTTTTGCAAAGAATACCCAATCACATGCTTGGACATGATTGGATGGTGTAATTCAACAGAGCATCACCTCACTCACTAAACTACAAAGACAAATCCCTTGCAAAGTGAATAGCCCATTTGCCTTTATTAAATCAACCCTGTTGTCTTCAAGGTATCAATCTGAATTTTCCTAAGCTTCGCCTAAGAGCTACTTTCACATCCTTATTTTTTAGGCTGTAGATGATTGGATTAAGCATTGGGACAGCAGCTGTGTTAAACAAAGCAAAAAGTTTTTTGGAGTCCAAAGTGCTATTTAAGTTTGGTGTCAGATACTGGCTTACAAGAGTTGTGTAGAGCAATATGACAACTGTGAGGTGAGATGAACATGTGTAGAAGGCCTTACGTCTGCCGTGATTGGAGTGTATCCTCATGATGGCAACAATAATAAAAATGTAAGAGATAAAAGTAAGAACAAATGGAGTAAAATTCAAGAGGAGCAAACCTTCTATAAAAAATAGCATTTCCAAAAATGAAGTGTCATTGCAGGAAATCTTCATCAAGGGGACAATGTCACAGAAGAAGTGGTTGATTTCAGTTGTTGAATAACAAGAAAAACTATATAGAATCCCAAGAGGGGGAGCAACCTGTAAAAACCCAACCAACCAACAAGCAGATGCCAACAGAGCACATGTTTTAGCATTCATAACCATGTGATACCGTAAAGGTTTACAAATTGCTACATAACGATCATAGCTCATGGCTGTTAAAATCAAGAGTTCATGGCCTGTCAATGAACCAAACATGTACATTTGTGCCATGCAAGCAGGGTAAGAAACAGTTTTATCATGTGTAATAAAGCTAGTGAGAATCTTATGCAGAGTGATGGTGGAACATGAAATATCCACTACAGACAAGTTGCCCAGGAAATAGTACATTGGAGTCTGGAGATGTTGGTCCAGGCAGATAAGCAAAAAAATGGTCATGTTGCCAGCAAGAGTGATGAGATAAATGAGCAGAACCAGAAAAAAGATAGTAAATTGAATCTCGGGAACATCTGAAATCCCTCTGATGATGAAATATTTGATTGTTGTCTGGTTTACATACATATTCACACAATTCTACTTCCTGAAATAGAATCCATGTATGCATATGGTCAATTATTAGGTATATAATTTAAGAAATGTATCAGAACTGAAATGATAGGCTTCTAGTTTTTTTTTTTTTTCATGCTTCAACATAATGTGAACTGTAGCTATTATATGCTTGCATACTAAATAAACAAGCAAACTTACAAATAACATACTAAATAATGTAATGTAAATCATTTATCCACTTCAGCTATCACATCTTTATATCTTCTATGGACCAGCTCAGTTTCTACATTTCTGCCGTAGGCCTGTTAATTCAGAAATAACCTTGTCATTATTGAATATACACTATATATAATTGTTTTTAGAATAAATATGTTTATATTTTTTAATATTGCCTTGTAAAAATGATTTCATTTTTATGCAATCTATAGAAAAAAAAAGAAAAAAAATGAAAAAGAAAAAAGAAAAAACGAACTGTTTTCTATTTTGAATGGTGCTACGGTAGCTAAAGCATATACATTTAATTCTTGCTTTAACTTACATCATATGCAGTGGACTTTATACGGCACATGAGTATTCAATCTAAAAAGTATTAGAAATATTTTATTATTTAATTATCAAAAATGTCATACACATAAAACAGTCACATAGGTACAGCAATTATTTGAATAAAACATAGTGTTGCTTGACCCATATTGCCTGACCACTGATATATACTAAGTATATAATACAATAGTTAACAATACAAAGCCATTGGTTTGGTCTCCAGTAGTAGAAAAATATTCAGAGTTCCAGAGAGTAAGTCCACCCAATATTAGTCTTTTTTCCTTATGTAACCCATATCGGGATGTTGGCACATTAATACTGGTGTGTTCGTAGTGTCACCCTACGATACATACTATCTCCTCTAGACACTTCCTCATTCTCATCTACATCATATGCAGATTGAAGCTCATCCTTTTGATCTGCAGATGAACAAAGCAAGATTTTTTGTGTCTGAACATTATTTATATACACTGTGTCAAAAAATCTGCTTTGAGGGGCGTGTCTGTACAAGAGTGCAATGTTCTGAAAGAGCTCCTCTTCCCCTCCGTGGCTCCGCAGCGGCTTCCGAGGCATCAGATCAACTTGTTAGTAGCAGCGCTTATACATGGCATACCCTTGAGCATGCCGAAGCAACAGAAGAACCACTCCACTCCCCAGAAACTGACATCCTTCTTTTATTCACAGACTGCTCAGGTCCAACAATATGGTGGCGATCCAGCAGGCAGGGACATTGCACACAGACTCTTCAGCAGAAGACACAAGCTCAGATTCCTCTACTGGCACAGTTATCTTCTGTACTGCACAAGTTTCTCCACCAATTACTTTCCGAATTACTGCTTGAAGCTAAGGACTGGGAGCTCATGATAGATAGAGCCCACCACTACCTAAATCAGCTTTCCTTCCTGAGCAAGTCCCACAGGATGTTTTGGCAGGCATTAATTTTTTTCATTTTAATGAAAATGCTATGCGAGCGGCTAAAATAATCCATCAATCTTCTCAAAAAATAAGGGTATATCTGATCTATCTACAGCAACAATGTTCAACCGGCAGCAATTTTCAACTCTGATGAAAGCCCTCAGGAACCAGAAACCTAGTGTACAGATGAGGTTATTCCAGCAAGTTATCTATCACTAGGCAGGGGGAATAGCATACAATCCATTCTCTGGAGGCAGGGCTGAAATTGGTTAAAAAACAGAATAGCCTCATGTCTCATGTTCCTTTGCCTGAATACCGCAACCCCTCTAAACTCCAAATGGAGTGGACCCGAACAGATATCTGAGTTGCACACATAATTATGCCTCTAATAGCATCTGCCTATGGTGACAGTTTTTTATTTTTGGTTATATAGTTGTTTTCTTATTTTTTTGCTTAAAAAGAATTACAGGCATTTTCTATGGCTACTTTGTTTGTTGCCTCTGGAACCTGTTTGGACTGGTATGGACTACTGTAATTCTCGACTTTGATCTAAGGACATCATGGTGGAGTGTTTCATTATCCTCTGATTTCCTGACTAAGAAGTATGCAGCCATCTGTTTAGCCCTGTTTTTACAGCTATTATGCTTATCAAAATATCTTTTGCTTAACACCCGAGGTCTCAATAGCCCTTATAAGAGGTCAGCTCTCAAAAGGAAGTTAAGAACTTATATGCAGATGTGGTGATTCTACAAGAGACTAATTTTCTAAAACAAGCTCCAATCTGATTGCATCTCACTTCCTGCACATTTTTTCAGCCTTGTTTACCAAGAAGAATGTAAGTTTCTTATTGCCATACATGGAACTATCTCTTTTCAACTTATATTGACTTTTTTGGATATTAATGGTGGATATTTGATTTTGACATGAAAACGTAATAATAGGTTATTTACTTTGGTCAATGTGTATGCACCAAATGTCAGGCAGATCAGATATCTTACCAAACTGCTCAAAGTGATTGGGAAATGCCAACAAGGAACATTGCTTATAGGAGGGGATTGTAATTCAGTTGGAGATCCCTTCATAGATACTACCACTCTTAAAGAACACATTCAAAAGATCTTAATCCCATTTTTTTATGCAAATGATATGTTCAACATTTGGAGCAGTCTACATGGGACAGACTTGACTATTCACATTTCTCAATTTCCTATTGCTTGAATAGATATGTTTATTGCAGATCAGTGGACTTTACAACATATTTCTTAATCGAAAATGTACTTAATACCATGGTCTGAACATGCATGTGTTGATCGTGGTATTATTATCATCACCTCCTCTATAGAGACTTAATACTTCTCTTTTGACTAATCCAGACTACTGCCTACAAATCACAGAGGTGCAAGATCTCTTCTTCTCCACCAAATGCTTCTTACTCCATGAATGGATACCTGATATGGCTAGCTTATAGGGCTTTCATACAGGGCATTTTTATTAAAATTGGTACTTATGCCAAAAAACTTCACTCACAAACATTTAATAGGTTAACCGCTACGATCAAGGACCTAGAGGATCGTAAAAATCAACATCCTTCCCCTCAACTTACACCTCACCTTTGCAAGGCAAGTCATGCCATACAAGTTCACTTATTATATCAATACGAGCACCAAATTACATTTCTTAAATCTTCTTCTTATGTTCTCAATAATAAAGCTGGAGCTTTTATGGCCAGATGCAGTAAAGCCCAGCATAGAGCAACTAAAATCTCCCATCTTATAGCTTCCACTACTCAAAACAAAATAGCTAACACCAAATATATAGCAGGAACCTTTAAGAAATAGTATTCTGCCTTATATGATTTCAAAGCTGATCCTAATACGCTATAACCTAGCAGTGCTTGAATAATAGTTTCCTCTCCTCCTTGCACATGCCAGCATTATCCTCCCAACAGCTAAACTCCCTTTCCCAACCCTTCCCCAACTCTGAGATCCTGAAGGCCATAGACAACCTTCCTCTTTCTAAATCCCCAGGTATAGATGGTATCCCTAAAGAATATTATAAATATTTTAAGCATACGCTTGTCCCTCATTTAGTGAAAGTGCATAATACACTGGACAATTTCCAAGAAATGCATAAGGCAGTAATTACCACCATGGTGAAGCCAAAGAGAGACCCGACCTTCCCTAGCAATTATTGGTCAATTTCCCCCTGAACTCGGATGTTAAAATCTATGCCAAAGTGCTTTCTCAGCACCTACTTGATATTATACCATCCATAATTCACTCAGATGAAGTGGGTTTCGTTAAAGAACGCCAGGCCCTGGACTACACTAGGCGTATGTTAAATACCCTTGGATATGTTGAGCTTCATAAAATCCCTACACTATTTCTAGCACTAGATGCAAAAAAAGATTTTGATCAAGTGCACTGGGAGTTTCTTGAAGCCTCTTTGCATAAATTTGGTTTTGCTGGCTCGATCTTGCCTGCCATTATGCCTTTGTATTCTGCCCCAACAGCAAGCGTTATACCTTAGGGATACTCTCTCAATAATGTTTTATTAGGAATTGGACTCGACAGGACTTCCAATCATTTCTGTGCTAATAATGGAATCCCTAGCGCAGAACTGCTCCACAGGTAACTAGGGTTCAAATAGATCAAACAAAACTGGTCTATTTGCAGACAACGGGATCCTTGTCTTAACAAACCCACTCACTTCCCATCCACCTATTCAGGACATACTCACATCCTTCAGAGTAATTTCCTACTATAAAATAAATGTGGCCACATCTCAAATCCTAGGCATTTACATCCCCATGCACCCTTAAATAAACTATAATCCCAACATACCTGTATTTATAGGCTACTACCTCAATATGGATAAGATTCCTAAAGCCTCACGAACAGTGACTTTGCATATTCTTTTGGCAGCTAAACTTAATATTGTGAGAAAGTGGAATACGAACATGTCTCCATCCTTTAATGAGGTTGTCCAAGATCTCAATCTATTCTTTGCGTTCTTTTTCAGATGGTTTTAATGCTCCATTCTCAGATGGGACTTCAAAGAAAATTGTAAACTCATCTGACTTTCATATAATTGTTAGGTTCTATATGTGATCCAATTTCAGAATGCAGGTATATATAATGTAGCTTGTTATCTTAATGAATCCCATTGGGACACTTAAGAGCCACCTAGGACATTAATGCTAATTGCGCCTCATTTTCACATTATATGTGTATACATGTTTATTACTGCATTATGCTTATGGCAGATGAGTACTATTAAAACAGATGTAGGTTCAGAGATATTTCATCATGTACGCTATGTAATGTGTACATGTGAAACCTAAAGTTATTAATTTACCTTAAGAATTCACTATATACTTCCTAAAATAGTCACATCTCTCTTTCTCTCCTGAAGGCTGGCACCAGAATTGTTCAACCATCATCTAGGTATAATCTGGAAAAAATGAAAGGTCCACTTTGGCAAAATGATGTGAGAATCAGTCACACTGGATGATTTTTTTCAGATAATCACTGTCTTTTTGCAGAAATCAGGCCAAACCATCACTTGGTACACCTGAGCTTTTTTTGTGCTTCAGAATAAATAAACACTGGTTATCATTACTGACCACAGTCTTATATCTGTGCCTGCCCTTCTGTGCTAATGACAAATTATCTAACAGATAGATTATAGATAGCTGGCCTTGCTAAAATGAGAAAAGAGGAAGCATGAATTGAAATCTATTAAGTGTAAATAACTGTTTATAATCTTGAGGTTGGGCAGCAAAATGTCTATTTTTTCCTTCAAAGTAAAGCTTTGAAAAGAAGAATATCGATAAGCAGCTGCATTTTCTAGTAAAACTACTAGACTGCAAGGTGTCTTAATAACAGGCCTCAATTTGTTTGACATTCACAGAACCGGAGAACTTCATGTCAGATGAGAAGAAGCTTGTCTGATGCTATAATAGTTCATTCCCACCTTCAAAGTAATTCCATCAAATGCAAAACTGGATGTTAGTGCTGCAGAACATTATAAAGTTGTATTTTTCTTTATTTATTTTTTTCTTTTGATTCTGCCACCACATAATCTCCATAATAAAAAAAATCAATGTTTTCAGATTCTTGCTTTTAAAGAGACTCTGTCAGTAATGTAAAAAAATGCAAATTTGCTAGGAAATTTTGCCTGCAGGAAGTCAATTACCTACCAAAGCCAGCCTCTCTTCCCTTCATCCTTGTCATAGCCTCCTCCATCTTTCCCTTTTCTGGCCGTGTTTTAAACCCCATGACTCAAAAAACTAGAAAAGCACATGCAAATGTATGCCAAACTTTAAGCCAAACCTTTACTAACATGAATGTCAGTATGAATGTCACCAGATCAGAGCCAAATGAAAGCAGTACATCGCGGGAAGAAAGTGTAAGATCCAACATTATTCATTATCTTCTCTGCTCTGTTGTCACTGCATGAGAGTCAACCCTAGTTTTTCATATGGTAATGGGGTAGATGGCCTTGGAATCTTAGGTAAATATTATCTGGTACCTGAGATTGATTAATTATGGCTTTCTTATGAACGCACAAAGACTGATTTCTGGAGATCACATGGGCAAAAGAAGGAGGAAGGGGAATGAGCAAAAGAGAATACTGTACATAAGTGGCACTTGAGTCTACTGACACCACATACAAGATGGCAGCACCCAGCAGCAGTCTCATACCTTATAAATGTCTACAAAAGGGATGCTTTTACAGGTAAATCACATACTTAAAATGTGTTACATGCACATTTTAAAGTGGTTGTAAAGGCAAAATGTTTTTACCTTCATACATTCTTCCCCTGCAGCCCCCTGTTATACTCACCTGAGCACGATCCTGAACCAATGACATGCACAAGAGCGGGGGCTCCCTCAGGTCTCTCTCTTCCCATTGACTGAGACCTGCAAACCACAGCCACATATGAGTGAACCCAGCCTAAGTGTGCAGCTCCTCCTTATTACCCCAATACTTATCCAAGTCCAATCCCAATCCCAATTCAGCAATGTGCACGATAGCGGTTGCTCTCCCGGGTCTCTCCCTCCTCGCTGGCTAAGAAACAGCAGCGGGAACAATTGGCAATTGTAAGTATCACATGTTTGTTATTTTTTTTTTTAATTAACCTTTAGAATCAATTTTAAGGGATGATTGTTATTAAAATGAATGAATTGGCAACAGGGTGTCTTTAACCACCTCAATAGGGCGGCACAGTGGTGTAGTGGTTAGCACTCTCACCTAGCAGTAAGAAGGGTCACTGGTTTGAATCCCAACCATGACACTACCTGCCTGGAGTTTGCATGTTCTCCCTGTGCCTGCATGGGTTTCCTCCCACAATCCAAAGACATGCAGGTAGGTTAAATGGCTTCTGTCCAAAATTGGCCCTATTATATGAATGGGGACCTTGGATTATGGGCTCATTGAGGGTAGGGACCAATGTGAGTATGCAATGTACAGGGATAGGGACAATTGTAGACACTCACCCAGGTTGGACTGGTGTCTTTATTCAACCTTACTAACTATGAAACTATGAATACCAGGCACTTTCAGCCCTTTTATTATTATTCAGAATTTATATAGCACCAATAGCTTGCGTAGTGCTTTATAACATGGAGGCAGACAGTACAGTTACAGTACAAATCAATACAGAGGGATCAGAGGGCACTGCTCGTTAGAGCTTACAATCTAGAAGGGAGGGTCAAGTAGAACAAAAGGTAATAGCTGTGGGGGGTGATCAGATGGAGAAAATTAAAATACAGTTGTTAGGTGTGGGTAGGATAGGCTTCTCTGAAGAGGAGGTTTTCAGGGATTTTCTAAAAGATAATAACGTAAGAGATAACCGGACAGATTAGGATAAGGAGTTCCATAGGATTGGAGAGGCTCTGGAAAAGTCCTGGAGGCGAGCACAGGAGGAGGTGGAGAGGGAACTAGAGAGCAGGAGGTCTTGAGTAGAATGAAGAGAACAATTAGATTGGTATTTTGAGACTAGGCTAGTGATGTAGCTTGGGGCTAAGTTGTGGATGGCATTGTAAGTTTTGAAATTGTAAAAGAGTAGATTGTGGCGCTAAACCCAAAACCTCTATATTTTATTAAAACCCCATCCACAGCGTTGAAAAAAATAAAATAAATAAACTTATATAATACTGTATATTTATTACATGTGCACCCCTATTTATACATACTCATACTTAAATGTATTTGTGCCTAGAAACCCCAACCAAGGTGCCAATATAGATTGCTAAAGTGGACGATGATAACAGTAATTATAAACTGGATAAATAGTGGTATTAGTCCATATGGTAAAGTATTTAGACAATAGAAAGTATAAAAATAAAAGTGACCATCAAACGTTATTAAGTTCAATCAGAAAAACATTAGAAAAATGTCCCATATAAAGATAAAAGAAAGTGACTAGTGCAAAAGTGCTAATATCTTCAATGGAGAGAACAGCTTTCCCCGGTGCGCTTCTCAGTGATATGGTAATATGATTCCTCTCACCAGAATTCTTACCCCAATTGGGGTGGATAGACTTTCACAGTATAAGCCACTGTGCTGCTGTCTGGCGTTTGCTGGTAATGCGCAGGGGGATGCTCACTCTTGTTAAATCTCCATTGGTATATGCATTAGAGGAAGAAACACATCCATAGTGTAGTACATAATAAAATGTGCTTTATTAGAAAAGAAAACCATACCATATGGACTAATACCACTATTTATCCAGTTTATAATTACTGTTATCATTGTCCACTTTAGCAATCTGTATTGGCACCTTGGTTGGGGTTTCTAGGCACAAATACATTTAAGTATGAGTATGTATAAATAGGGGTGCACATGTAATAGATATACAGTATTATATAAGTTTTTTTTTCTTCAACGCTGTGGATGGGGTTTTAATAAAATATAGAGGTTTTGGGTTTAGCGCCACAATCTACTTTTTTTCAGCTATATTACCCTCCCCCCATTTTGGGAGGAGGTTTTCAAGTAGAGGCAGCTCTTACCAATTTTTCCCGCTTAGGGTGTAGTCCATAGCGCAACTTTATTTGTCTTTCCATTGTAAGTTTTGTTTGTACTTAGAATTTAATTTGTTGGGTGAGTGGAAGCCAGTGGAGGAATTGACAGAGAGAAGTAGTAGACACAGAGGAATTGCTAAGGTGGATGAAGGGGGATAAACTATGTAGAAGTAAGCCAATAAGAAGGGAGTTGCAGTAGTTGAGTCGAGAGATGATGAGGGAGTGAAGAGCTTTGTTGTGTCATTGGTTGGAAAGCGACGTATTTTGGAGATGTAGCAGAGGATAAGGCAACAAGATTTGGACAGTGATTGGACATGGGCCTTAAAGTGGAGTTCAGAGTCCAGGACAACACCTAGGACCTTGGCATGCAGGAATGGGTTTATAGTTGTGCCATCGATTTTGACAGAGAGATCAGGAAGGGGCATGTGGGAAGAGGAAAATGTATAAGTTCAGTTTTGGATAGATTGAGTTTGAGGAAGTGGTGTGACATCCAGACTGATATATCTGTTAGTAAATTAGTGATACGTGAGGAGACAGAGGGAGTGAGCTGAGGGGTAGAGAAATAGATCTGGTTGTCGTCAGCGTAGAGATGGTATTGGAATGTGATGGATGTACAGTTTTTCTTCTATGCAAGTAGAAATGTCCACCCCTTTGCCTAGTGCATTAGCCAGACAGTGTGTCTTAGTCTCCTGGCTGCTACCATGGTTTCATTTTCCTGAAAGTCACTGATAGAGTTGACAGGCAGTGGCAGAGCACAGATGAGAATGAAAACCTTGCTGGTATGCTGGATGCTGATCTGGGTGAATAGGAGCCACTGGTTAAGTCTGTGATGTGTGGAATTCCCCTGGAAGATGACAGGCAGGATACTGATCACTAGAGCAGCAAAAGTGATTGCCAAACACAGGATCAGCACACTCGAGAGCACACAGGATCAGCGTACTCAAGAGCACACAGGATCAGCATACTCGAGAGCACACATGCTCATGGTGGAGCTGCAGGCAGGTAAACAGATGAGATGCCTTTACAACAGAATCTGCAGAGTTCCGCTTTACATCTGAATCCACAGAGTTTCCCCTTACATCTGAAGCTGTAGAGTTCCCCCTTTCATATGAACCAGCAGAGTTCCTCTTTAAATCTGAATCTGCAGAGTTTTCCTTACATCTGAACTTGCAGAGTTCCCTTACACTGTAGGGGGTACTCTGAAGAGTCTTACATCAGAGTTTGCTGAGCCCCTCTTACATCAGAGTTCGCAGAGCCCCCCTTATATCAGAGTTCATAGAGTTCTCCTTTACATCAGAGTTAGCAGAGCCCCCTTACTTTAGAGTCTGCAGAACCCCCTCTTTCATCAGAGTCTGCAGCGTTCTCCCTTACATCAGAGTCTGCATAGTTATCCCTTACAGCAGAGTCCATAGAGCACTGCTTACATCAGAGTCCGCAGAGCCCCTCTTACATTAGAGTCTGCACACTGCAAGGGGGATCTCTGTTGTAAGGGGTGCTCTGATAACACTGATTTAAGGGGGGGCTCAGATGTAAGTGGGAATGCTGTGAAAAGGGGAACACTGATGTAAGCGGGTCTCAGCTCCCCAAAGTCTCCCCTACATCAGAATCTGCAGAATACGCTTTGCATCTGAGTCCCCATTACATTAGTGTACTCAGAGGCAGGAGAGAGAAGGGAGGTGGTAGACTTTATTCACAGTTAGGGGATAGAGGGTGAGCTCACTTACCCACAATGAAGGCTCAGGCATTGGCTGTAGGTACCTTTCATTATTCAGCTGCTGGGCCTCACACTTCCCACCCACAGATCCTCTTTTCTGAGGCACAGCCCTACCGGGTATTAGTGTGTGGGTAGCGTAGACACATGAGGAGAGGAGAGAGAGGAAGAGAAGCAGATCTGCTCTCTCTGTCCTCTCCTATCTGTGCAAGGGAAAAGGGGGGGGGGGCTGTCAGTACTGGCTCTTGGCTGTGTGAGAGAGACATTTTAATTGTAGAGCCTTGGACCCACAACCCCACTGGGGCCCCCACAGTGGCAGAATGCCAGGGCACGGTCAGAAATGTGACCTTTGCAACCCTGGTAGTTCCTCCACTCCACTATGGTCGGCTCATGTTTTTTTTTATTTGGCTGAGGAATTTTGAACTTGGATAGAGTAAATGAAATTATGGAACGCGCAGAATCAATAGTAGAATCAATTGGATAATCAGTGGAAACCTCTATTCACTCTTCCAGAGCTCCAGTCTCCTCCAGCTCAACGCTTATTTGTAGACTGTCTCTCTCTCTCCTGTACAATAATAGGTTCCAGGCACAGCTAGCATATGGTAGGCCCAACTCTGACCCTGTTAGGCCTTAGCAATTGCCATTTGCAGGCAGGGACCACGGGCCCCTTTAGTGTAGAAACCAATATTGAAAGAAAAGTCTTTTAATGCTAGCTGTCCTATGGTGGACTACTCCTTCCAATCAGTCCTCTTCAGGCCCTGCCAGCCCTCCTAACTGCAGCTGCCCGACTCCACTGCCCATGACATCACAGTCTTTCCTGCTGGCTCTGCATCCCTCTCAGACTGCACACTCCCAGTCCACTCCAGCATGCCTCCCCAGCTCTCCCAACTGTGCCTGTCACTCACCAGCTCTCCTGGCTGCACCTCAGTGGATCCCTCCTGGAGACTTGCCCAGCAACACTAGCTCCCATTATCCTTCTTGACCCCTCTCTTTGCCTCCTTTCCAGATCCTTCTTTGTTTCTCAGAAAGGCTCCGACTTGCACCCGAACCCCACAGGCTCAAGATCACCCCCCATCCACAGCTCAGGAGCCACCTCAAAGACCCCAACAACCTAGTATATAAGTAGAAACTCGATTATAGGCTTACCTATAGGCACAATTAATCTATGGGAGTTTACAACCACTTTAATGCATATCACTAACATCAACTTAAATGTAAATTTTTCAACAAAACAGGGTTGTTCATAAGGAGGGAGAAAAAAATAAGACAAGATAAGCAAGACAAAATCCCAGCAATCCAACATTTTAAATCCTAAAATTATATAAAAATGACTACAAATTTCATTGGACTAGCATGATACCAACTTAGTTGCACAAAGGAAAGAAAACAAAATCAAAGAGAAAAAAATGGAGACAGAAATAGCATATAGGTTGAACAAAAACATAATAATCAACAACGATAATCATAATTGTAGCTCATTGCCTTTACTCCCCCAAGAACATTTATTTTGGGATCATCTGCACATTGGCTTTTCTCCCAATACAGGTCTATGAGAATATGAAGGCTTGAAGTAAATGCAGGTCATGCAGGTCAGATATAAGTCAACTCCAGGTCAAATTCTCCTGTCAATGAATTCGGAATTCTGAAGCATCTCAAACTGTCAGGAGCAAATTTATTAACAAAAATTAACAAAGCCCAAAGTTAATTTTTACAGACACTTTAAATATTTTTGTAACCTTAAAGGATAATTCCATTTTCATGGAAAAAATATAGCAAAGAAAAAAAAATAATATAGCATATACAATTTCTATACAAGCCATGTTGTAATTTAATGTTATTAAAAATGTAATTTTCTGTAAAATTCAATGAAATATGCCAACCTGGAAGCGTTCTTTCACTTTTGGTGCACAAAACATCACCAGAAATGTAATTTTCTGCTTGAGTGATTGGCATACCGATTTTCCCAGAAGTCTGCATTAATACAACTCAAATTTTAGGCACCCCCTGCAAAAGAAATTTCAGTTTTGGTCAGATGCTCCCCAAGAGTTAATTAGGGATGCAGACCTTGCAGCTTTTCTCTTCAGAACACTGAGGCCGCGTACACACGGGCGGACTGTTCGCCCAACTTTGTTCGTCAAACAGTTTGAGCGGACAGTCCGCTCAAAATTAGCATGGACGGACTTGACCACACACGACGAACGAACAGTCCGCTGAAACTTGCGCGATGACGTGAACGGCACGTACGACGGGACGAAAAATACGACGTCCAATACACTGCAATGCAACCTTCGCCGTGTAAATCCTTTCTGAGCATGCGCGGAACTTAGTTTGACGAACAAGCCTACACACGGGCGGACTGTCCGCTCAAACCAAGTTTCAGCGGACAGTTTTACGGAAATTCCGAAAAACTTTGTTCGTCAGACTGTCCGCTGAAACTGTCCGCTGAAGCCCACACACGAGCGGACTGTCCGCCGAAACACTGTTCAGCGGACAAAGTTGGGCGAACAGTCCGCCCGTGTGTACGCGGCCTAAGAGTGCACAAGCTGATTAAAATAAATCAGGACCTCCAATTCAGATTTAGACCGCAAAGGACATCTTAAAATAATAAAATAAAAATAATTCTGCTGTGCTGGTTAAATATCCAAATAATATAAAATGTAAATAAATGAATAATCATTCAAGCAGCCAGCACAAAGTTGGATGAACAGTAATAGGGAAAAAGGTGTCGTGCTTGAAAATAATGTATTTAAAAGTCCACATGCGGCGCTAAATAAGAAGTAAATCCAAGGGGGGAGAGTTGATAAAACCGTCACCAGCTTCAATGTGTTTAGAAAAGCACACCACACCACGTGGAAATCCAATCTGCTTACCAAATAGCTGAAAAAAACAGGCATGTAATGGACAGACTAAGATCACAGCTCCGTTCTTCAGCTTAAGAATTCGGACCAGGATTACGACTAATCATCAGGCATTTTCATACAACAAAGACTTCTTTGAGCTCACATATAGGATGTATACCATTCATCCAGACGGCCAGCAATACCAGATGAAAAGATAATGAAGCCAATAGTGAAGCCTGTAAAGTCCTTTAAAAAAATGTATTCGTAATAACTTAGTACAGGAACAAGTGCATCATGATATTCAGCCCGCCTGACATGTTTCATCCGCCCGGGTTTTCATTAGAGGCGTGGCTACTAGACACCAGCACACCCTTTTATCTAAATGACCAATGGTGTCCATCCCGTAAGAACGAACCTCTGGGATGGCACGTCAACCAGAAGTAGGATCAGTGGAGCACAACACACACCATGTCTGGTTAATGACGCTCATCATGGAGGGACCAACCCCCGTGATGATGCGCCAACCAGAAGTGATGTCAGTGGAGCGCAGAAAACACTGTGCTTACACTCCACAGCCAAGCAATCTCATATGGATGACACCACTCCAAGAATGTACAGACCAGACATAGTGAATGACCAGATAGCACTAGATGAGTTTCATAAAAATGAGCAAACTTTAAAAAATAAATAAAAATAAAATAAAAACATTTGAATGAGCATAAGACAATCTTAATAATGTCCATAAAGGTAGATGATATTATAGGAGGCTACCTAGGAAGCAATCAATAAAAAACATTGTTTAAAATAATATTCAAACAATTACTGATAAGAGGGCCATCTAGTGGCAGTCCAGAGAAACTGCTAATGTAAATAAACACAGTACTAATAATAAACAAAGCAATATTACTATTGACTGGATCAGCAATAGTTAATAAAGCTGTGCACATCCCAGTTTACGTTCAGCCCAAAGGGAGTGTAAAATTTGAGGTCATAGATCCAGCGAGTTTCCACCCGCGAGATTTCTCTCTTTGTCAGACTTCCTCGTCAATGAGGTGTCAATCGATCTATGGCTATGAAAGTGGTTTCTACTGGATTTTTATTATGACATTCCAAGTAGTGCCAATAAACAATGTGTTTAGGGAACCCTTTCCTAATACTTGTCAGATGTTCTTTAATCCTAACGTTCATGGCTCGCAGATTACGGCCTACATATGGTAGGCCGCATGGAAAGATCAATAGCTACACCACGTTTTTAGACATACAGGTTACTAAAGTATTGATATCATACACCTTAGCAGTAATGTGAGACTTAAACTGGCAAATTTTTCTATCTTTATTTTTGTTAATATAGCAGGCGGAACATTTTCGACAAGAAAAAAAGCCTTTAGAATTTTGAAAAAAGTTTTAAAGGTGGTACTCGCCTAAAGATTAACTGTGGGCGTTCAGGTAAGGTGGGCCCCAAAATTTTGTCATTCTTGAGCACTCCCCAATGTTTGTTCGAAAATAATGTCCTTAAAATATAAAAATTCTTCAAAGAAATCAATATGCACCACACATTATGGGGTAAAACTCTTGATCATGTAGGGAGGGAAAAAAGTGACCACGACACCCAAACACAATGCCTCTTACCCTCCTCTGTGGACCCTTATTACAGAGCCTTGGATTATAAAAATAGCCTTGACAGCCACACTCAACAATCAATATACCAGGCAGATTAAGCACTTCAGCCCTGGAAGATTTTACCCCCTTCCTGACCAGTGTACTTTTTACAATTTGGCACTGTGTTGCTTTAACTGACAATTGCGGGGTCATACCGTACCCAATGAAGTTTGCTTACTTTTTTCCCCACAAATAGAGCTTTCTTTTGGTGATATTTGATCACCTCTGTGTTTTTTTTTTTTTTTTGCGCTATAAACAAAAAAAATAAAAAAATAAAACAATATTTTTTACTTTTTGCTAATATAAATATCCCCCAAATTAAAAAAAAAAGAATGTCTTTATCAGTTTAGGCCGATATAAATTCTTCTACATAATATTTGGTAAAAACAATTGCAATATATTGTGGCTGGTGGCGACCGCAGGCCATGCAGTGGAGGTCCATCAGGCAGGGTCTTGACAGCGTCAATCTATAACAAAATGCATAGGGAGGAGCTTGTGACCAGACGTGGCATGAGTGTATGTCGGGACGTGGTGGCCACCTTGTTGGGGATTTATGCTGTGGATACTACGTAGAAAACAAGTGTAATTTAACAGTGATCATGTGAATGCACAATCTTTAATTTTATTACAAAAAAAATCTTTTAAAAATGACTGCACCATGAGGTATTATTCCTTTGCATTTCATGGTTCACCCATATGTGAGGAGTGGATGTTATGAGCCTAGAGTAGGGATTGTGGAGGTTTTATCATCCCTGTTTAATCTGCCTGGTGCATTGATCCTTGAGTGTGGATGTCAAGGCTATTTATATATTCCATCTAACCCCTGTAATAAGGGTCCACAGAGGAGGATAAGAGGCAGTGTGATTGGGTGTCGGTGGTCACTTTCTTCCCTCTCTACACGATTAAGAGTTTTACCCCATGATGTGTGGTTCATATCGATTTCATACGTGCAGAAACTTCTGCTGTGTGTAGATGCTGGGACATTCAGATTTGGCAAAGCTTTGGCACTTTGTGATAATAATAATGCCCAGCTGCCCTCTCCCTTCTGTCACACTTATAATAATAGAAATGAATGGGGGTGATAGAAGGTGCAGGAAAACAGTATAATGACTACAGTAATCCTTTTATGAAATTAGCAAAATAAAAAATATTTAAAAAGACAGAATAAATGCTGCCTTGTCGAAGATATCAGATAACATAAGGCAAGTCAGATTCTACTGCTAGTGACACATCACCAAGAAAAGGCTTCCACTTATCTTAATGGAATCACTCCCTCAATGGCCTGGAATGCTACCAAATCACACTCACTAGTGAGTGAATCTCTCTAGTCTGGCTAGCAAGGTAGTGACTCCTTAGCAACAACTCATTCTTGCAAGGATTAAAAACCACTCTAAAGACTATTTTCTAATGATGCAAGTTTTCAGGAGCACAAAGAAAGGTTGAGCTAGTGTCAATAGGTTTTACGGTAAACAACTTTAAATATGTATAGCTATTTCTTTTTTTTTTTGCAAATGAATAGTGGACTAACAATGAATAAAATTCATTTGAAAGTGAAAGATCTACCTAACCCTATCAAGATATGCTTTAATTTTGTGGGCAAGGAAAACACAACACTCTACTCAAAAACTCTCAGGGGCCATGGAAGACATACATTGACCTTACATACTCTCTCCCTGAATTAAATGCCCTCTTTATTGCTGCTTCCCTCCTTAGACCCTTCTCTTGGGCACTCCTGCCCTCATTCATTAGCTAGTGTTTTCCTTGGATAGGTAGGGACACAGAACACAGATAAAGGATGAGTGACTTCTCTCTACCTGGCCCTTACATACATACAATTCAACAGGATTCCATGCATGGACTATGCCTAACCATTTCAAATTAGTTTGTTGTGAATCTGACTGGTTTACTTTGCACCAATGCTCAGGAAAATTATTGTATCTGTGATGATAATATATTAGTGCCATTTGGAAACATTTGTTTGTTTGTGGAGACACTGGTCTTCCTATCATCTCTAATAAGCTAAATGACCCTGGAAAAAGCTTGCCCACTATCTTCAGGAGCTAGTAATTAGAGGTCAATTACATTGATAAAACCAATAAAAAGCCAGTAGATAGACTGTTATTCGATGTGTTAGGCAGGCTGAGGGAACATATACAGTACTAAGATAGAACTGGTACTGGTCTGCTACTGGTACCAAAAAAAAGTTGTAGACATATAGGTGTATTTGGGACTTTCAGAGTACCAAAAAACATGAGTAAATGATCTGAAATTAAAAGATGCTTTTATTTGTATAAAACAGACTATAAAAGGCACAGAGAGCACATATTTCCCATTAAAAATAATATATGATTACAGTATTCCAATACACATTGAATTCATTTTCCAATAGTTGTTTAAATATTAAAACCAATAACGTATTCATGTGGCTGCCACCTCATCGCTTATAATTGTTAACTCCACATAGAAGATTGATAGTTATAGAGCAGCATGAACAATCTGGATCATAATAAGTAGTAGGATTATGATGTTGCCAGATTTTATACATTTTGAATTTGGCTTCCTCAGGATAAATAAGGATAAACAGGGGTTTATAATAATGCATGTTAGGAACCACAAGTTAGGTGTACAGTGCCACAAACAGTGCGGGCATAGGGGCCCCTAAAAAGTGGCCCATCCAGGGAGGACTATTGTGGGAGAGGAAAAGCCAGAGACACGGACAGTAGGCATCAATCTTCCAATAGTGTTCCCCTATAGCAGAAAAGAAGCCAGGACAGCGGCAGTTGGTCAATCTTCTGGTAAAACGTGCCCGAACAACATCACATTCCAAGAAAAAAAGTTTTTTCAGCTGCTCTCTACTCTTTTTTTAGAGCATCTCACCAGTCCAGCCTCACTAAAGATTACCGAGATTGCACCACTCTCCTCAGCTTCACTCAGAAAAACAGGATATACATGTAACCACAGGACATATGGTATATTTTTAGGGGAGGCAAATACACTATATTACCAAAGTTTAAGTGTTGAACGAGAAGGCCTGGCTCTCAGTCTACACTCTAATTCATCCCAAAGTGTTTTTTCGGGTTGAGGTCAGGACTCTGTGCAGGCCGGTCACGTTCCTCCACCCCAAACTTGCTTATCCATGTATTTATGGACCTTGCTTTGTGCACTGCTGCAGTCATGTTGGAACAGAAAGGGGTTATCCCCAAACTGTTCCCACAAAGTTGGGATCATGAACTTGTCCAAAATGGCTTGGTATGCTGACGCCTTAAATGTTCCTTTCACTAGAACTAAGGGCCAAGCCCAACCTCTGAAAAGCAACCCCACACCGTAATCCCCCCTCCAAATAGAGGAGTGATTATGGTGGAGCAAAAAAGGAAGACAGATGATTGTATAAAAGTCTTCTTTGCTGAACAGTCTTCTTTGTTGAAGAGTCTTCTTTGCTGGAGAGTGTTCTGAGAACTTGGAGGAAGGTGATATTGGTGAATATTACAAGAAGATCTCACTGTCCATCATCTAAGTTACCTGTGACTGCCTACATAGGGTGAATGGTCTGCTTTCACAGAATTATTGCTTGGCTGCTCCATGGCAAAGAAAACCATGGTGGTAAGTGAGAGTTGTTAATATTTCTTTTTTGATTTCCTCCAATTGCTCTATTTGTGTTGGGGTCTAAGGGTATTTAATATTACTGGGTACTTAGTTAATGGTGCATTACAATAAGGGCAGGGAACCCATGAGGATGCTAAAACAGTTACTCATTTCAGTGCTCTTCATAATTTGTAATGCAGTGTACACACGGTCGGACTTTCCGGCAGAATAAGTCAGAAGGAATCATTTCATCAGATATTTTCTGATCCTGTGTGGACTTCAGCTGACTTTTTTTTTCCGAAAATTTTGACGGACCTAGAAATAGAACATGTTTTAAATCTTTCCGATGGAATCAATGCCTATCAGGAAAACCGTTCGTCTGTATGCTGTCCCGACGGACCAAAAACGACACAAGGGCAGCTATCGGCCACTGGCTATTAAACTTCCTTTTTCTAGTCCCATCATATGTGTTGTACGTTATCACGTTCTAAACGATTGGACTTTGGTGTAATTGTGTGTAGGCAAGTCCGTTTCAGTGGAACTCCGTCGTAAAAACCGCCAGACTTTATTCTGATGGAAAAAACAGTCGTGTGTACACTGCATTAGTTTTAGCTTTTTTTTCAATTAGAAATTACAGCTTTTGTAGCGCTCTTAACAAATGTTTCCTACAAAATTATAAACATACTGTATGTATGCCCATTACCTACACCTAAAAACATTGTTTCTATATTATTTTCTACCTTTATATGAGCAATTTTCAAAGAGTGTACTACTATATAAGATTAAATCCAAAATGTAAACATTGTGTATGCTTTTGGGTCCCCTACTGTTGCATTCAAGATGGTGACCTCAGACAGTGGTTGTAGGCAGTAAAGGTTTTAGTAAAAGGGAAGCTTTTCAAGGGAGCATGGATAAGTGATGCAAGGCAACTTGACAAAGAATATGATTGGACATGTGTTTATTACATTAATGAATTGACAATATGCCTCCAGTAAGGAAACTATCCCAGGGTATACTTTGTAAATAGCATTTTTTTGGGCACACATTGCATGCTTTGTACATCAATTCAAGCTAAGTAACCCTGTCCTAGGGAACCAGGGGTAAGATATAAACTCCTTTATAGCATCCTTGTTTAAAGAACAATACATGTAATTCTTGTGGTGGGTCCCCTCTTCTGGTGGACCTGGGGCAAATGCTTTATATTTATTTGCTAGTACATATTGGGAAGTATGTGTTTTGTGATGTGATGGTAATGTTTCATAAATGTTATGACACATTTTACAGACCACTAGCCAAATACCCTTTGAAAGATAAGAAATTAAGATATAAGAAATTAAAATAGTTACACATTGAATAATACCCAAATCATTATAAATCATTATATACTGTAAGTGTCTTATTTCATCATACATTTGAAGCTCGATACCACACATTAATTTAAGCATGATGTTTACATATCCATAAAGTCTGAATATGTCCCATGTTCCTTGCAGCTTCAATAATGTTTATTTTTTCCCAAAGAAAAAGACATGCTTCTTTGCTTAGTGTAAAGCAAAATATATGGAAGAAATATTGAGAAACATTTAGATGAATATTTTACTTCTATTCAACTTTCGTCTTAAAGCTGCTTTTACATCTTTATTTTTGAAACTATAGATCAGTGGATTGAGCAGAGGAATGGCAACTGCATTAAACAATGCAAACAGTTTCTTTGAATCCAGTGAGCTTGTTGAACTTGGTGTCAGGTACTGACTAGCAAGAATCGTATAGAGAAGGATGACCACTGTAAGGTGAGAGGAACAAGTGTAGAAGGCTTTACGTCTTCCAATGTTTGACTGGATCCTTAGTATGGCTGCTAATATAAAGATGTAAGGAATGAAGGTCAAAAGAAATGGGATGATAGTGAAAAAGAATAAACCTTCTATGAAGAATAATAAATCCAAAAGGGAAGTGTTGCTACAAGTGATTTTCATCAAGGGGACAATGTCACAGAGGAAGTGATTGATTTCAATTGATGAGTAGCAAGAGAAACTAGATAATATCCCCACAAGAGGAGCAACAAGTAGGAAACCCAACACCCAACAGAGAGAGGCCAAAAAAGCACAATTTATTTGGCTCATAATCAAATGGTAACGCAAAGGGTTACAGATGGCTACATAACGATCATAACTCATCGCAGTCAGTATAAATAGTTCATGTACTGTTAATGATCCAGACATGAAGGTTTGTGCCATGCAACCAGAAAATGAAATAATTTTATCCCCAGTTACAAAGCTCATCAGGATCTTATGTAATGCAGCAGTAGTGCAAGTCATATCCACAATGGACAAATTAGCTAAAAAGAAGTACATGGGGGTGTGAAGATGGGAGTCCAAGCAGATCAAAAGAAGGATCGTCATGTTACCAACAAGAGTGATGAGATAAACCAAAAGAACTATGATGAAAATTGCAATTTGTATTTCAGGAACATCAGAAATTCCTTTAATGATAAAATAGTTTGTGATAGTGTGATTAACATACATCTGTATAGCTTTCTAGTACCTGAAATGAGAAGAAATGAGACCTGCCTGCTTACTTATTTACTTAACATCATATTTTATTTTGTGGATGTAATCAGTTCACCTGTGCGCTGTATTGTACCAATGGTAAACAAAGTGGCACATTTTCATGTAAAAGTGTCATATTTGTGGCACAAAAATAAAAGCATATTTGCTAATCTAAAATAAGACAGAGGAAATATGGTAACTTTATTACATGTAAATAAGCTTGCTACTGTCATAGTGCAAGACATCTTAATCTTAAAGTCTATGTACATTTCTTATTATAATATTGGCATATGTCAGTAAGATACAAAAAAAAATGCTAAAAATACAAGCAAACAAGCCCCCAAACATAAAAATGACACATAAAATGTTATAACGGTATGTTATATATTTATGCACATTTGAATATTTTTTTATTTATTTTTTGAATAATTGTTAATTCAAATAAAAGAAGCTAAATTTACATAAATCTTTAGGAACGTATTAGCATTTAATACAAAGTAATCTTTGAAGGAAATTTCCTTTCATTTACTTTAGAAAAATTGTTTAGCCTTGGTCTTTATTTTCCCTCTTATCAATATACGCTGTTAAAAAATAGTTACTTTTAACACTGACTTTATTCAATATGTATTATGTACAGCCAATACAATTTCTTCAAATACTGACCGTTAGTGAAAGACTATTATAACTGTTGCACACCATGTATATGCTGATGATTTCTCCTGTTTTCCATTTTTTATTTAAGATTACCTTTAGGGGCATGTTCAGCTGCATCTTTCACTTATTTTCTTCAGAATAATAACTATTATATAGTAATGTAGATAGACTGGGCCAAACCCATATTACTGTGCATAGGAATACATTACTATACTTATTGATTCCAAGTCTTTTTATTTGTGCTAAAATACAGGTGTATAAATTAAAGCCATGTTCATTCATATAGCTCAGTACATTGAATATATATAGAAAAGAGCATCTAATGCCACGTACACATGATCGGAATTCTCGTCGGAAAAAGCTCTGATGGTTTTCCTGACGGAATTCCGCTCAAGCTATCTTGCCTACACACGGTCACATCAAATTCGGATAGTTTAGAACGCGGTGATGTACAACACGTACCACGGTACTAGAAAAAGGGAGTTCAATAGCCAGTAGCCAATAGCTTCTGTTTCATAGTTGAATCTGAGTATGCGTGACTTTTGGCGTGTCGGAATTGCATACACATGATTGGAATTTCCGAAAGAAAGTTTTTCCATCAGGAGAATTAAGAACATGCTATCAATTTTTGGCTGGTGGAAATTCAGACAGCTAAATTTCGATGGAGCATACACATGGTCGTATTTTCAGATGAAAAGCTCTCATCTGTCTTTTTCTGGCTGGAATTCTGATCGTGTGTACGTGGCATAAGTGCAGTCCTATGGGCCATATGAGTCCTTTGCACTAATATATCATTTTGCATGTGTTGAAGTCCCAAAAAGCCCAAACCCCAGCAATAACATTCTGTGTATTGTGTTTCATGTAGAGGGACCTTTTAGGGGAGATTTTGCTTTACTAGCTGCATAATTAACAAGACAAGGAGTGATGGGAAGTCTATTCAATTGGGATTTAGAGAGTGGGAGCAGCCATTGTCTAAATCCCCAGTTTCAGAAACTCCACTGGTAATATCTGGTCTCCATGCAGCCATTGGATTTCCCTCTTTTTGTTTAAATCATGTGTTTCAATCTCTGCAATGTAATTATAAAGTCTATCTGAATCCAGAAAACTAAAATATAATAGCTTGCCAGTCCTAGATGTGTTGGCTTTATTGACTTTATTTTCACCTGTTGAGCCTGCCAGTAACACAAGTCTTGTCCAACACACTCAATACACTAGATCTGTGGAGGAGCTTAGGCGGATTTCATTATTTAAACTAAAAACACATCCCTCTCTCTTCATCTCTAATCCAAGGAGCAAGGGGTTCTGTAGTTCTCAAAAGATAGATGTGAAAGGTGATAACATTGCTTGAGATATCTGGAATTCTGCCAGGCTCAACAAGGCTTTTCAATAACAAAGACATGTGTAAAGTCCAATTCATCAAACCTTACCGCACAGACCTTCATATGTAAATTTTGTAGAGGGTGGCTGCATGGCTAGAGGTACTGTACAAAATCCAGTAATGAAGGAAAACCAGTACACCTAGAAGTAGCATTTACTGAAGTTCCATAGAAGCAAAAAAGTTTGTCCCTGTCTTGGTGTTTTTTTCTGATAGGAAACTTCAGTAAATACTGCTTCAGAATTACTTCTCATGTGCTGTTTTTCTTTTCAACTGGATGTTTAAAGTCTGGGTGACAATCTTGGCTACCTCCATAGATACAGTGGAGGACTAAGCAAGGCCACACGCAAAAACGTGTGTTGTTGCTATTGCTAATGCAGCTATTACACCTAAGGACTGGTAAGCTGTAATCTATTTTATTTTTCCTTTGTTTAGATACTTTTTAATGAGAAATCCATCATAGAAAATGAAATCCCCAAAAATTCAATGACATTATCAAATTATTGTTTTACATTCATTTTGATTAAAATTATTTAATTGTACATCTCAGCAGTGGTCATGTCATACCTACAGAACTTGGTCTTAGCCAGTTAAGGAGAAGCTGGGTCCTACAGACCCTGAAAATTTATGGAGACCCCAACATCCCACTCTACCCCCCATTTCTGGCAATTGATTGATCAAATAAAAATAGTTGATTTAAAAAAAAAGGTATTTAGCTGAGAAATTAAAAATTGGCTTACAGTGCTTATGACATTCCTATATTTCTTCTAGGAAGCTAAAGCAATTGTGTAGCACTAATAGTATATATTGCCTCTTACCTCCCCAAACTGAATATTGCCTTGTTCTGAACATATGGTCTTTCATCTCATAAAAGAATCCATGTAGCCATATAACAGTTGTAGCTGTAGTGTTGTCTACATTCACTCACTGTATTGTATGTAATATCCAGCAAGGGATATATATATATATATATATATATATATATATATATATATATATATATATATATATACTAGATATTTTGGATAGTCGATATAATTAAATCCCCTGGCAATTGAGAGTGACAGATGTGGTTATTTTACTGTTCTTACTAGTTAATGATCATTACTTCGTTCCAGGTGTCACATGCATTAAAATAATGAACTGTTAAAGATGCAAGAGTAACTACAAAGATGATTAATGCAACTTAAAATGTTAGACTTTAGCTCTTAAAAAAAACAAACAGAACAAAGATTACACTTCTATTGGAGTTTTGTCCTTTAGTTTTGTTATCCTTTAACCAACCGACAAAAGCCCAGCTCTTTACCACTAAGGATATCAAGATTGAGATTCATTATCAGGTTCACTTTATTGATGCACTGTTGAGTTGATATTGATAAGTGATAACTGTGGAAATCTGAAGCCGATGACATGGCCAGCTGCCACATTGTCGCTGGTGTCACATATGGAGCCAAACATTATGGCACAACATGAAAGGAATATGGGCTCTAGCAGCTACCTCTAGCCAAAAATAAATAAAAAAGGCTCCCTTTTGAGATTGGGTAACAGGTTGACATAGCTCTGTTTATGTTTATCTGTTTTTGAGATTTGTGTTGTTTATCTATAAACCTTTGAGCAATGCATGTATTGTTTGTCACTTCTACATATAGTTCCCTATTCCATATACTGTATATATTTGTAGGTTAATTTAAGAAATACATTTACAGTATCTCACAAAAGTGAGTAGCCTCACATTTTTGTAAAAATATTTTATTATATATTTTCTTGTGACAACACTGAAGAAATTACACTTTGCTACATTGTAAAGTAGTGAATGTACAGCTTGTGTAACTAGTGTAAATTTGCTGTCCCCCCCCCCCCAAAATAACTCAACACACAGCCATTAATGTCTAAACTGCTGGCAACAAAAGCGAGTACACCCATGCACTGCCTTAACCCTCTTGGGCATGGAGTTCACCAGAGCATCACAGGTTGCCACAGGAGTCCTCTTCCACTCCTCCATGACGACATCATGGAGCTGATGGATAATAGAGACCTTGCGCTCCTCCACCTTCCATTTGAGGATGCCCCACAAATGCTCAATAGCATTTAGGTCTGTAGAAATGCTTGGCCAGTCCATCACCTTTACTCTAGGCTTCTTTAGCAAGGCAGTTGTCATCTTGGAGGTGTGTTTGGGGCCCTTATCATGTTGAAGTACTGCCCAGCGGCCCAGTCTCCAAAGGGACGGGATCATACACTGCTTCATGTTGGCATTCACGGTTTCTTCAATGAACTATAACTCCCCAGTTCTGGCAGCACTCATGCAGCCCCAGACCATGACATTCCCACCACCATGCTTGACTGTAGGCAAGACACACTTCTCTTTGTACTCCTCACCTGGTTGCCGCCACACTTTCTTGACACCATTTGAACCAAATAAGTTTAACTTGGTCTCATCAGACCACAGGACATGGTTCCAGTAATCCATGTCCAAACTATTTGCAGGCTTTCTTGTGGATCATCTTTAGATGATGGGACAACAGACTTGCAGACCAATTTGACGCAGGGTTCGGCATATGGTCTGAGCTCTGCCAGGCTGACTCCCCACCCCTTCAACCTCTGCAGCAATGTGGGCAGCACTTGAAAGTATATTTCCTGAAGACAGCCTCTGGATATGATGCTGAGAATGTGCACTCAACTTCTTTGGTCAACCATAACCAGGCCTGTTCTGAGTGGAACCTGTCCTGTTAAACCACTGTATGGTCTTGGCCACCTTGTTGCAGCTCAGTTTTAGGGTCTTGACAATCATCTTATAGCCTAGGCCTTCTTTATGTAGAGCAACAATTTTTTTTTTCAAATCCTCAGAGAGTTCTTTGCCATTTGGATTAGCGGCAAGGAGGAGAAGTGTCATTATAATGGGGGATTTTAATTATCCAGACATAGATTGGGTGTCTGGAACCACGCAATCATCTAAAACTCACCATTTCCTAAATGTCTTGCAGGTCATTTTTCATGGGTCAGATGGTAAATGCACCAACAAGAAACAAAGCGTTTCTAGACCTACTGATTACCAACAATACAGATCTGATCATGTGGAAATATGGGGCAATTTAGGAAACAGCCATCACAGGTCAATTTGTTTCAGTATAAATCACACAAATAGGAAACATAAAGGGAATACAAAGACACCGAATTTCAAAAGAGCCAACTCCCCTAAACTACGATCCTTGCTAGAGGATACTAAATGGGATAAAATCTAAGGAACAAAGAACACAGAGGAAAAATGTGTATACTTTTAGAGCATATTAAATAAGGGTATTAGCCAGTGCATCCCAATAGAAAATAAATTTGAAAGAGCTAATGAAAGTCATGGGTGGCTTAACTCCAATGTAAAAATGCATATAAAAGCAAAGGAGAAGGCCTTCAAAAAAATACAAGGCTGAGGGAACATCGCCAGCATTCCAACTTTACAAAGAGTGCAACAAGAAATGAAAGGGTGCAATCAGGGTGGCTGAGATAGAACACAAAAGGCACATAGCGGAGGAGAGTAAAAAAAAAAAAGCAAGAAATTCTTTAAGTATATAAATAGTAAGAAAGGGGGGTCAGATCATATTGGTCCCATAAAGAATGATGAAGGGAATCTGGTTACTAAGGATGAAGAGATAGCAAAGGTATTGAATTTATTCTTCTCCTCAGTCTTCATGAGGGAAACCAAGGGCTTCAGTAACTAAAACTGCAATGTTTATCCTCATGACACATCACAGGAAGCACTCTCGTGGCTAACAGAGGATAGAATTAGAAATAGACTTGGAAATCTTAACATTAATAAGTCACCGGGACCAGATGGCTTGCACCCAAGAGTCCTTAAGGAACTCAGTCAAGTAATTGCCAGACCATTGTTCCTAATTTCATAAGGTGCCCCCAGTGGAGTCCATCCTTACATGAGATGCCCCCAGTGGGGGCACCTGATGTGTGTGTATTTGTGTGTATGTGTCACTTACTATTGATCCCTCAGCTCTGCATCACCTACTACTACTAACCTCTACATCACCTACTCCCAACCTCTGAACTCTGCATCACTTACACCTGACCCCTGAATTTGCGTCACTTACTACTGAACCACTGCACTCTGTGTTCCTTTAAGCCACAGCCAGTATTCAGCGCAGTGAAAATCACACCTGATTTTGCTGTGGTGCTCAGCACCGCACTTTTTCTCAGCTGCAGGGGCTCGATCTTGCACACAGGCCCACTGCTTTCAGAAAATGCCCCTGCTCTGAGATCATCATTGTGTATCCATTCCAGATGCTTGTATGTGACATCACTTACATCATATACATCAGATACAAGCACGTAGGCTGGATGCAAAAGGTGGATCAGCGGGGATGAGTGTGTCAGGACAGGTAGTGGATGTGTCTTATCTCTGCTTCTTTGCACCACTACACCATTGTGCATATTATAGATGAGAAGGGAGTTCAGCAGTGGAGCAGATGAGTAGGAGGGTACAGCATTGGGGCAGATGAGCAGGGGGGTTTAGTGGTGGGACAGAAGAGTAGTGATGGACGAACTTCCGACGGGACGTTTCGCGAACGCGAAATGCGAACGGACCCAAACGTTCGCGAAACCGACCGTTCGCCGCGGGCCCCATTGACTTCAATGGGAGGCGAACTTTGCAAACCTTCATGTCGAATTTGCGGCCACGTGGTAATTATTAGGGGGTAAAACGTAGTCCCACCATCTGGACAATGACATAATACATGTATGAGGTGAATTTGGGATCGATAACTACAAGCATTTTTATTTTATTTGGGAAATTGTTCTAACAATTCAGGACTATGGAGCTAATGAAGGCAATGGAGGAGAGGGAAGGTCAGGGACCAGGGTAGGCAAAGAAGAGGGTGCAGGAGATGATCACCAGCAGCGTGACATACCGGAATGACACATGCACCGTGATAGAGGCATCTGACAGCAGCACCGTAATACAGAGCACTGACAGCAGCACCGTGACATACAGCGCTGACAGCAGCACCGTGACATACAGCGCTGACAGCAGCACCGTGACATACAGCGCTGACAGCAGCACCGTGACATACAGCGCTGACAGCAGCACCGTGACATACAGCGCTGACAGCAGCACCGTGACATACAGCGCTGACAGCAGCACCGTGACATACAGCGCTGACAGCAGCACCGTGACATACAGCGCTGACAGCAGCACCGTGACATACAGCGCTGACAGCAGCACCGTGACATACAGCGCTGACAGCAGCACCGTGACATACAGCGCTGACAGCAGCACCGTGACATACAGCGCTGACAGCAGCACCGTGACATACAGCACTGACAGCAGCACCGTAAGCAGCCCCAGGAGGAAGTCAGCACAGCACAGGGATGGTGTGATCCCCTCATAATAAGAACCCCCAGGAGGAAGTCAGCACAGCACAGGGATAGTGTGATCCCTTCATAATAAGAACCCCCAGGAGGAAGTCAGCACAGCACAGGGATATCATAAGCAGCCCCAGTAGAAATATGACACCGCTCAACCTCTTCAAAGAGGAGGGTAGGGGCATATAGTACGGTGTGCTTTTTTGGGTCAAGGAAGTGAGCCAAATGAATTAAGAAGGTCTGTGTGCTTGATTAAAAAAATAGTTTATAGACATATACATGGTCTACTGGTCACATGTGTTGAATTCCTCCGAGATCCATGCCTCATTCATTTTTAGAAATGTGAGGTAGTTAACACTGTGGTGAGCTAGGCGAGTACGCTTATCGGTCACAATCCCCCCTGCTGCGCTGAACGTCCTTTCGGACAGGACACTGGATGAGGGGCAAGCCAACAGTTCGATTGCAAATTGGGCAAGCTCTGGCCAGAGGTCAAGCCTGCCCACCCAGTAGTCTAGGGGTTCATCACTCCTCAGAGCGTCCACATCGGCCGTTAACCCAATGTAGTCGGACACCTGACGGTCTAGGCGTTCCCTGATGCTGGATCCGGATGACACCTGTCGATGGGTCGGCTGAAAGAATGACCTCATATCCGAAGTCACCAACACATCTTCAAACCGGCCTCTTCTTGCAGGCGCTGTTGGATTGGTACCCGCAAATCCTTCTCTGGGAGTGGGAATTGCTCCTCTGCCAGCGCACGCAAAAGCAGAATGCAGCATTTCTCGAAGCAAGGCCTGGAAGTGCTGCATTCTGACAGCCCTCTGCGACGGCGGTAACATTTCCGCCATTTTGTGTTTGTACCGGGGGTCTAAGTACGTTGCCACCCAGTACTGGTCCTTGACCCTCATGCTTTTTATACGGGGGTCCCTATTAAAACACTGGAGCATGAAGGCCCCCATTTGCACTAAAGTGGAAGCGGTGTGGTGGCCTGGCTCCTGCTCATCATCCAGGATAATGTCGTCCTCTTCATTCTCCTCTCCCCATCCTCGCACAACAGGGATCCCAGAAAGGTTTAAAGCATGCTCTTCTTGCTCCTGCTCATCCGCCCCGGCACCATCCTCCTCTGACTCCTCATCAGACTCCTGTTGTTGACTTGTCTCAGATAGAGTAGCCCCCCCTGGGAATTCATCCAGCATTGCGACTTCCTCATCTTCCCGCTCCTGCTCCTCCACAGCCTGATCAATGACACGACGCAATGCACGCTCCAGAAAGAAGGCATAAGGTACCATGTCACTGATGGCGCCATGGCTGCGACTGACCAGTTTGGTGATCTCCTCAAATGGCCGCAGAAGTCTGCATGTGTCGCGCATGAGCAGCCACTGGCGCGGTGAAAAAAAACCCAGCTCCCCAGAACCGTTTCTTTCGCAGAGTTCATACAGGTAGACGTTAACTGCACGTTTCTGCTGGAGCAGCCTATCAAGCATATAGAAGGTTGAGTTCCATCGCGTCGGGCAATCGCAAATAAGACGTCTGACCGGCAGATGGTGTCGCCGCTGAATGTCAGCAAGGCGAGCCATGGCCGTGTAAGATCTTCTGAAATGGGCCGAGATTTTCCTTGCCTGCCGCAAGATGTCCTGGACCCCAGGGTATTTGACAAGGAATCGCTGCACGACCAAGTTTAAGACGTGTGCCATGCACGGCACGTGCGTGATTTTGCCCTGTTTCAATGCGCTAAGCAGATTGGCACCGTTGTCACACACCACTTTACCAACTGTCAAATTGAGCGGTGTTAGCCACTCATCTGCCTGTGAACGCAAAGCTGAAAGGAGTGCCGGGCCAGTGTGGCTCTTTGCTTCCAGGCACAACAGACGCAGCACGGCATGGCAACGTCTCACCTGGCATGTGGAATAGGTTCTGGGGAGCTTGGGCGGTGCAGTGGAAGAGACGCTAGCAGCGGAAAAGGAGGAGGCAGCTGAGGAGGAGAGGGAGGAGGATGGAGTAGGAGGAGGAGAAGAAGAGTCAGGCCTGCATGCAATCCGTGGCGGTAAAACCAAATCTACACGGGTGCCACGGGTTACATGCTTGACGGCCGTCAGAAGGTTCACCCAGTGGGCAGTAAAACTGATATACCTTCCCTGCCCGTGTTTGCTAGACCACGTGTCTGTGGTCAGATGTATCTTGGCACCGACACTGTGTGCCAGAGATACATTCACTTGCCGCTGAACATGGCCATATAGCTCTGGGATGCCCTTCTCTGAGAAATACTTCCTTCCTGGGACCTTCCATTGTGGTGTTCCAATGGCCACAAATTTGCGAAAGGCCTCCGAGTCCACCAGTTTATATGGCAGTAGTTGGCGGGCTATGAGTTCTGACAAGCCAGCCGCCAACCGTTGGGCAAGAGGGTTATCCGGCATCATCATTTTTTTACGCTCAAACATTAGGCCCACGGAAGCCTGCCTTTTTGCAGAAAAATGTGAGCTTGGCGTGATGGAAGGTGGAGTGGAGGACAATTGTGAGGAGAGAGGAGAAGGAGAAGTAGAAGACGAGGCTGGACGGTGAGAGCCTGCAGTGTGGCTTTGTGTGTTCCGTTGCTCCCACTGGGCTCGGTGATGGCTGCTCATGTGCCTTCTTAAGGCGGTCGTCCCTAGGTGAGTATTGGGCTTACCGCGACTAACGCGTTGACTGCAAAGATTGCAGATGGCAACGCTATTGTCAGCAGCGGACACGTTAAAAAAAGCCCACACTGCGGAGCCATGTGCCGGTGTCCTGGGAGCGCCAGATGTGACCGTACATGGTCGATGACTCGCTCCTGATACATTTGCAGTCTGCTTTGTCCCTGCTGTGCAATGTAAGTCATTGCTGCTTCTCCTCCCTATCTGCTGGTCCATATCTCCCTCTGAACTCCCCTCCTCTTCCTCTCTTGTGGGCACCCACGTGACATCACTAGACACGTCATCATCAACGTCACCTTCCCCACCGCTATAAGTAGAGATCTCGGAGTAGGCAGCAACACCGGGGACCAACCTCCTCCTTGGGCTGATCTGGGTACTGGCGTCAGACTGCTGAGTAGCGCTTGTTGCTACCTCCTCTTCCTGATCCAATACCAAGAGTGGCTGCGCATCAGAAATGTCCTCTTGATATGGATCGGAAAATAATTCCAGTGACTCAAGCGGAAGGTATGTGGTGGTGGTGGTGGTGGTCGTGTTGTTGGTGGTAGTGTCTTTGGGGGTGCACATAGCAGAGAGTGAAGAAGAGGGTGCAGATCGAGAGGATGAGGAGGGTGCAGAAGAGTAAGGCTGAGCGAGCCACTCAACCAAGTCTGGTGCATCCTTTAAAGTAATTGAACGCACCTTCTGCAACTTCCCACTTTGGCTCAAGCCTGTTGCTCCTGCCCTACCCCTACCACCCCTGCGGAAGGGCCTGCCTCTTCCTCTGCATGTCATTTTTTAAATGACCCTGTGACAAAACTCTTAGTCCCTATACCGCTGAAGGACTGCTGCAGTATAGGTGAGCGGTCAGCAGTGGTGCACGTCAACCCTATCTATTGTGGACCTATAGCGGTCCTTACAGAACAGCAGACTGTACCGCACTCAAGCCTATGTACCGTAGCACCCTATACCAAGTTACCAGTCCTTATAAGAACTTTTGTGGACCAAGCAGGTTGTGTATTAGTGTTTAGCAGACTGTACGTCAGTCCCTATACCGCTGAAGGACTGCTGCAGTATAGGGCAGCGGTCAGCAGTGGTGCACGTCAACCCTATCTATTGTGGACCGATAGCGGTCCTTACAGAACAGCAGACTGTACCGCACTCAAGCCTATGTACCGTAGCACCCTATACCAAGTTACCAGTCCTTATAAGAACTTTTGTGGAACAAGCAGGTTGTGTATTAGTGTTTAGCAGACTGTACGTCAGTCCCTATACCGCTGAAGGACTGCTGCAGTATAGGTGAGCGGTCAGCAGTGGTGCACGTCAACCCTATCTATTGTGGACCGATAGCGGTCCTTACAGAACAGCAGACTGTACCGCACTCAAGCCTATGTACCGTAGCACCCTATACCAAGTTACCAGTCCTTATAAGAACTTTTGTGGAACAAGCAGGTTGTGTGTTAGTGATTAGCAGACTGTACGTCAGTCCCTATACCGCTGAAGGACTGCTGCAGTATAGGTGAGCGGTCAGCAGTGGTGCACGTCAACCCTATCTATTGTGGACCGATAGCGGTCCTTACAGAACAGCAGACTGTACCGCACTCAAGCCTATGTACCGTAGCACCCTATACCAAGTTACCAGTCCTTATAAGAACTTTTGTGGAACAAGCAGGTTGTGTATTAGTGTTTAGCAGACTGTACGTCAGTCCCTATACCGCTGAAGGACTGCTGCAGTATAGGTGAGCGGTCAGCAGTGGTGCACGTCAACCCTATCTATTGTGGACCGATAGCGGTCCTTACAGAACAGCAGACTGTACCGCACTCAAGCCTATGTACCGTAGCACCCTATACCAAGTTACCAGTCCTTATAAGAACTTTTGTGGAACAAGCAGGTTGTGTGTTAGTGATTAGCAGACTGTACGTCAGTCCCTATACCGCTGAAGGACTGCTGCAGTATAGGTGAGCGGTCAGCAGTGGTGCACGTCAACCCTATCTATTGTGGACCGATAGCGGTCCTTACAGAACAGCAGACTGTACCGCACTCAAGCCTATGTACCGTAGCACCCTATACCAAGTTACCAGTCCTTATAAGAACTTTTGTGGAACAAGCAGGTTGTGTATTAGTGTTTAGCAGACTGTACGTCAGTCCCTATACCGCTGAAGGACTGCTGCAGTATAGGTGAGCGGTCAGCAGTGGTGCACGTCAACCCTATCTATTGTGGACCGATAGCGGTCCTTACAGAACAGCAGACTGTACCGCACTCAAGCCTATGTACCGTAGCACCCTATACCAAGTTACCAGTCCTTATAAGAACTTTTGTGGACCAAGCAGGTTGTGTATTAGTTTTTAGCAGACTGTACGTCAGTCCCTATACCGCTGAAGGACTGCTGCAGTATAGGTGAGCGGTCAGCAGTGGTGCACGTCAACCCTATCTATTGTGGACCGATAGCGGTCCTTACAGAACAGCAGACTGTACCGCACTCAAGCCTATGTACCGTAGCACCCTATACCAAGTTACCAGTCCTTATAAGAACTTTTGTGGAACAAGCAGGTTGTGTATTAGTGTTTAGCAGACTGTACGTCAGTCCCTATACCGCTGAAGGACTGCTGCAGTATAGGTGAGCGGTCAGCAGTGGTGCACGTCAACCCTATCTATTGTGGACCGATAGCGGTCCTTACAGAACAGCAGACTGTACCGCACTCAAGCCTATGTACCGTAGCACCCTATACCAAGTTACCAGTCCTTATAAGAACTTTTGTGGACCAAGCAGGTTGTGTATTAGTTTTTAGCAGACTGTACGTCAGTCCCTATACCGCTGAAGGACTGCTGCAGTATAGGGCAGCGGTCAGCAGTGGTGCACGTCAACCCTATCTATTGTGGACCGATAGCGGTCCTTACAGAACAGCAGACTGTACCGCACTCAAGCCTATGTACCGTAGCACCCTATACCAAGTTACCAGTCCTTATAAGAACTTTTGTGGAACAAGCAGGTTGTGTGTTAGTGATTAGCAGACTGTACGTCAGTCCCTATACCGCTGAAGGACTGCTGCAGTATAGGGCAGCGGTCAGCAGTGGTGCACGTCAACCCTATCTATTGTGGACCGATAGCGGTCCTTACAGAACAGCAGACTGTACCGCACTCAAGCCTATGTACCGTAGCACCCTATACCAAGTTACCAGTCCTTATAAGAACTTTTGTGGAACAAGTGAGTTGTGAATGTTTAGCAGACTGCAGCAGAAGGGCAGCAGTCAAGTATAATATCCTTTCTATATTTGGAAGAAAGAATATTATACATGTACAAGCCTATTACTGTACCACTGATACCAGTCCTGAAAAGAACCTTTGTGGAACTAATAATAACAGCAAGTCTTTAAAATTACCCTCACTGCCTGACAACACTGCTTCCTTCCTGTCCCTATACAAATTGGCAAAAAAAGAGAACGATTAGTGGTTACTGGAACAGCTCTTTTGTGGACCTTGATAGTAACAGCTAATGATGATGATGATGATGATGATGATGAAAGACTAATCTGGCTGTCCCTGTAGCATACACCGTCCTTTCCCTTTCTCTAAACTAACAAAAGACACTCAGGCTGCTGCAAGAATCAGCAGCACAGCAAACCTATCAACACCTAACACCTATACCAGTCCTGAAAAGAACTTTTGTGTACCAAATAGCTAGTGGTTTATCTCTCCCTACTCCACACAGGAACCTGTCCCTATCTTAACAGAAGAAAGAATGTAAAATGGCCACCGGATCGGGTGTATTTATAGGTTAGGGGGAATGTACAAGTGTCCATGTGCTGTCATGTCTCAATTGGCTGTCCTGTATCACATGATAAACGTGTCACCAAAGGTTAAAGTTCTTGTATACATTAAACACGTAAGTCCGCCGCGGCGAACGACGGAAAAAGGCGTTCGAACGTGCGGACCGCGAATGTCGGAAATTCGCCGCGAAACGACCGCCGGGCGAACCGTTCGGCCATCACTACAGAAGAGCAGAAGGGTACGATGGTGGGGCAGATGTGCAGGGAGTACAGTGGTGGAAGAGATAAGAAGGGGGTTCCGCGGTGGGACAGAAGAGCAAGTGAGTTACAGTGATGGGACAGATGAGCAGGTTCAGTGTTATGCCAGATGAGAAGGGGGTTACACTGGTAAGACAGAGGAGCGGGGGGGGGGGGGGGGGGGTTCAGTGATGGGCCAGATGAGACGGAGGTTATAGTGATGGTACAGATGAGCAGGGGGTTACACTGGTGGGGCATAAGAGTGGGGGGGTACAGAGGTGGGGCAGTTGTGTGGCGGGGTGAAGTGGCAGGGCAGAGGAGAAAGGAGGTACATTGGTGGGACAGATGAGCAGGAGCTTACAGTGGTGGGACAAAAGAACAGAGGGTTCAGAGGTGAGACAGAAGAGCAGGGGGAACAGTGTTGGGGCAGATGAGAAAGGGGGTTACAGTGGTGGGGCAGATGAGCAGACGGGTTCAGTGTTAGGGCAGGCGAGAAGGTGGTTCATCGGTGAAACAGAAGAGCATGGGGTACAGCGGTGGAGCAGATGTGCAGGGAGATACAGTGGTGGGGCATATGAGAAAGGGGGTACATTGTTGGGGCAGATGAGCAGGGGGTTACAGTGGTGGGACAGAAGAGCAGGGTGGTACAGTGGTGGGGCAGGTGTGCAGGGGGCTACAGTGGTGGGGCAGATGACTAGGGTTTACAGAGATGGGGCAGATGTGCAGGGTAGTACAGTGGGGGGGGGGCAGATTTGCAGGGGGTAAAGTGATCTGAGGTGTGAAGGTGCAGGAATTGGTGCTGATCTGAGGACTGGAGGTATAGGACTGTGGTCTGATCTTAGGCATGAGAGTACAGGATGTTAATTAGTCACTATTACTCAAGTAGTTTACACTAGCATTTACTTTATAAAAAAATCCTTTTTCGTGATTGAGAGTATGAAGTTTACATTTTGTTGTTAGAAAATCAGCATGCTCAATTTCTTTGAAAACATTTTTCAACAGGTTGCCTACCCCTGGAATATGTGATTTCTTATGGTAATTTACCAGAAAATCTACAACCCCCACTCAGGGATTACCTCTGCACTCCTGTAAGATACAGAGTATATAGTGATTGCCATATTTAAATCTTTAGAAGGGTTTTCTTAACCACTTAAGCCCCGCACCAATTGTCAGCCTAAGGACCAGAGGTCTTTTTACAATTTCGCACTGCACTGCTTTAACTGGTAATTGCGCGGTCATGCAATGTTGTACCCAAAGGAAATTTGCGTCCTTTTCTTCCCACAAATAGAGCTTTCTTTTGATGATATTTGATTGCCTCTGCGATTTTTATTTTTTACGATATAAAAGGAAAAAGACAGAAAATTTAGAAAAAAAAAGATATTTTCTACTTTTTGTAGAAAAATCGAATAAACTAAATTTTAGTCATACATTTAGGCCAAAATGTATTCAGCCACATGTCTTTAGTATAAAAAAATGTCAATAAGCGTATATTTATTGGTTTGCGCAAAAGTTATAGCGTCTACAAACTAGAGTACATTTTCTGGAATTTACACAGCTTTTAATTTATGACTGCCTATCTTATTTCTTGAGGTGCTAAAATGGCAGGGCAGTACATACCCCCCCAAATGACCCCATTTTAGAAAGTAGACACCCCAAGAAAATTGCTGAGTGGCATGTTGAGCCCATTGAATATATTTTTTTTTGTCCCAAGTGATTGAATGACACAAAAAAAAAGTTTACAAAAAGTTGTCACTAAATGATATATTGCTCACACATGCCATAGTTATATGTGGAATTGCACCCCAAAATATATTCTGCCACTTCTCCTGAGTACGGAGATACCACATATGTGGGACTTTTTGGGAGTCTAGCCGCGTACGGCACCCCGAAATCCAATCACTGCCTTCAGGATTTCTAAAGCCGCGTACACACGGGCGGACTGTATGGCCTACTTAGTCCGTCGAAACACATTTCAGCGGACAGTCCACTCGTGTGTGGGCTTCAGTGGACTTTTTCAGCGTGCAGTCTGGCGTACTAAGTATTTCGGATTTTTCGAAATACTGTCCGTCATACTTTGGTTTCAGCGGACAATCCGCTCGTCAGTAGGCTAGTTCGACGGACTAAGAATGGCGCATGCTCAGAAAGGATTTACACGGCGAAAGGTTGCATTGCTGTGTATTGGACTTCCTATTTCTAGTCCCGTCGTACGTGCTGTACACGTCATCGCGCAAGCTTTCGACGGACTGTTTGTGCATCCGTGTGTGGTCAAGTCCGTTCATTCGAAAGTAGGACGGACTGTCCGTCGGATTGTATGACGGACTAAGTAGGCCATACAGTCCGCCCGAGTGTACGCGGCTTTAGGGTGCAAATGTTTGATTTCACTCCTCATTACCTATCACAGTTTCGAAAGCCATAAAATGCCAAAATAGCACAAAACCCCCCCAAATGACCCCATTTTGAAAAGTAGACACCCCAAGGAAATTGCTGAGGGGCATGTTGAGCCCATTGAATATTTTTTTTTTGTCTCAAGTGAATAATGACAAAAAAAAAAAAAAAGTTTACAAAAAGTTGTCACTAAATGACATATTGCTCACACATGCCATAGTTATATGTAGAATTGCACCCCAAAATATATTCTGATGCTTCTCCTGAGTACGGAGATACCACATATGTGGGACTTTTTGGGAGCCTAGCCGCGTACAGGACCCCGAAATCCAATCACTGCCTTCAGGATTTCTAAGGGTGCAAATTTTTGATTTCACTCCTCACTACCTATCACAGTTTCGAAGGCCATAAAATGCCAAAATAGCACAAACCCCCCCCCCCCCAAATGACCCCATTTTGGAAAGTAGACACCCCAAGCTATTTACTGAGAGGTATGTTGAGTCCATGAAATATTTTATATTTTGCCACAAGTTGGAATATTACAAACTTTTTTTTTTGTACAAAGTTGTCACTAAATGATATATTGCTCACACGTGCTATGGGCATACGTGAAATTACACCCCAAAATAAATTCTGCTGCTTCTCCTGAGTAAGGGGATACCATATGTGGGGGACTTTTTGGGAGCCTAGCCGTGTACAGGACCCCGAAAACCAAGCACCGCCTTCAGGATTTAAATATAAAACGCTACCAAAAAAAACTGTTAGCGATCGCAGGGATCAGGCCTGACTCTGCGAACGCTGCAGTTATGTGTTTAGTGTTTTGTAAGTGACAGTGATCAATTGATACTGCACTTGGGTGGGCTGGGCGGAGGGGCAAAACGCAGGTGCTAGCAGGTATCTGGGCTGATCCCGCTAACAATGCGTTTTTTTGGAACCCTAAACTGCTGGGGACGCTAGTATAGATCTGATCAGATCAGATATTGATCTGTTCAGATACTATACCACTATGGGAGGTGTATGCTTTGTGTGTGGGTGTTAGCGGTACTGGCACTAACCTAGCGCTGCCCGGGGCGACGCAGACCCTGACCCTGAAACCTAATTGATATCACCCGCCGGGTGATCAGGGGGTTAAACCTTTATTGGGTAATAAATGGTGGGTGCCCTGATGCTATAAAAAGCAAACTAACTAACCAGAGTCACCCGTAACACTTATACGGTGATCAATGGTGAAAGGGTTAACTAGGGGCAATCAGGGGGTTAAAATCTTTATTAGGTAGTATATGGGGGTCCCTGACGCTATATAAAAACCTGACGGGGAACCTAAATAACTAACTGGCTAACCAGCGTCACCATTGACACTTATACGGTGATTGTTGGTGAAAGGGTAAACTCTAGGGGCAATCAGGGGGTTAAAATCTTTATTAGGTAGTATATGGGGGTACCTAACAATATAAAAACCTGGCGGTGAACATAAAAAATAACTAGCTACCTAGTGGCACCAGTGACAGTAATGCAGCGATCAGAAAAATGATCGCTTAGTGACACTGGCAAAAGGGGGTGAAAGGGTTACCTGGGGGCAATCAGGGGGTTAAAACCTTTATTAGGTAGTATATGGGGGTCACAGACGCTATATAAAAACCTGACGGGGAACCTAAATAACTAACTGGCTATCCAGCATCACCCGTGACACTTATACGGTGATCGCTGGTGAAAGGGTTAACTCTAGGGGCAATCAGGGTGTTAAAACCTTTATTGGGTAGTATATGGGGGTACCTAATGCTATAAAAACCTGGCGGTGAACCTAAAAAAATAACTAGCTACCTAGCGGCACCAGTGACTCTAAAACAGCGATCAGAAAAACGATCGCTTAGTGACACTGGCAAAGGGGGGTGAAAGGGTCAACTCTAGGGGCAATCAGGGGGTTAAACCTTTATTAGGGGGGGTAGGGGGCTACCCTGGACCTAACACTAACTGCCCTGACACTTTTTACTCTTTTAAATAAATGATCACTGCATTCAGTGACACTGTGACTGGAAGGGGAGGGGGGCTGGGGGGGATCAGGGGGCGATCGGGGGGGTGATCGGGGGGGGGATTTGTGTGCCTATGTGTACCTACGTGTCAGTGTAGTGTTGGTGCACACTTACTATGTGTTCTCCTCGCAGGCCGGTCAAAAAGACCCCTCCGAGGAGAGTGACATCACTTCCTCCCTGCCTGTGTTTATACTACACAGGCAGGGGAAGCTTCTCATTCGCCAGGAGCGATCGAGAGGGGATGGCCAGAAACCAACGCCCATCCCCTCATCCCAGATTGCTCCTGAAGCAAAATGGACCGCCGCAGCCAGCGGGAGGGGGTCCGATCGGACCCCCCACCTGCTGGAAGGCAAGCACGTACCGGTACGTGCTTGTGCCTGTCAGTGCCATTGTGCTGACGTATATTTACATGCGGCGGTCCTTAAGTGGTTAAAGCGCCTTTTTTTTTCTAGCGCCTCTTTCTCATTGTCCTCTGTCTGTCCCTATACCCCATCTCTATTGAGCCAATTCCTCCAGTTCTGATGGTCAAAGCCCTACCCCCTTGGGGGAAATGCACTCCAGACATCTGATCCCAAGCAGCAAGGACATCCACAACTTTTGACTTAAACACTAGTATGACCAATCAGTGCAGCATGAACAGGATTTTTAGATTGTAAGCTCTTTGAGGAAAGTGACTGATGTGAATGTAAAATATACTGTAGAAACAAAGCGCTGCATTAACTGTCAGTGCCATAAACAGTAAATACCTATGGTTAATAAAAATCTTTCTTGATTAAAAAAAAAAAGATATGTTTAAATGGAATATATATATGAGGGTGCTTCAAATGCTTCAAAACGTTTCCACACTTTTTCTAAAGTTATTTAATAAGAATTTCAAAAACAAATTACATCACATTTGTACATAGTCACCTTCCTTTGCAATGCCATCAGCAAAACTCCTCTCACTCTCACTGTTTCCAAACTAACTGGAGGAAAGTTACAAACTAATTTTAGAAAATATTATTTTCCCCATAGGGTATTTGATGTTTGGAATAAACTTCCAGTAGAGGTAGTGAGTCAGTGAGCAGTAAATGGCTTCAAACATGCTTGGGACAAACATAGATCTATACTCAGACAAAAAAGTTAATGAAAAATAAATTAATAAATAAATAAAATAAAAAAACAATAAAAAAATGGCCAGACTTGATTGATTACTCTGCCTTTTTTCTTTTTTTTTCCTCAAAATGTTTTATTTTATTGAAAAAGTTACAAGGTCAATGTGCAATACAGTACAGTCAACATAGCATTTTGCAGTGGGTTACATAACTAGACATAACATAACATTGAGAGACTACTTGACATTGTTCAAGGCAACTAGTCTTGTATTAAAACATAGCAATAAGGAGTCCTCTCAGTGTGTACCGCTGTTCGAAGCCAACCCCCAAGGGTGATTGAAACAGTGTCAATGAGATCATTGTTGACAGGCCCAAACAATGGGAGATTTTGTTCCGGAGGGGTTAGCCTCTATCTCGCAACATGGGTCGTGAGAGAACGTGCAAGTGTTGTGGGGTCTAGTCACGAGCAATGATACAGAGGAAGGGATGGGTAAGAGATGGGTAAGAGATGGGTAAGAGGGGGAAGCAAGGGAAGTAGTGAAAGGTAGGGAAAGGGAGGGGCTGAAGGGATGGGAGAAAGGGAAAGAATAGGGACCGCTTTCCATCCTGGCCCCCACTTAGGGCTTGTGGACGGGGTGTCCTACTAGTTTGTTCCGGTTACTGTAGCAAGGGGTGTAAAATAAGACTAATAGTTCTCAGTGGTTTTAAAGTGGGTCCAACATGCCCAGGTGATCGTGAAGCTTTGCAGACGTTCTTGGGAGATATGATTCAATTCCTCCATTTCCTCGATCTTAGAGATCCTCATTAGCCTCATTAGCCTAATGGATGGTGTGTCTGTCGATCGCCAATGCACCGGAATGCAGAGCCTAGCAGCATTGACCATATGCATGGCAAGTGATTTGTAATAGTGTCTCTTAGGCAGAGTCAAGTGATGTAGGAGGTATTGCGCTGGGCTAAACTCTAGGGGGAATGTAGTAACTTGTGTTGTTAGGGCATGCACCTCTCTCCAAAACTGTTGAATTGAATTACATTCCCACCAGACATGGAGCATCGAGCCCACCGCCTTCTTGCATCTCCAGCAAATGTTAGAGATTGTAGAGGAGAATTGGTGCAGGAGAGCAGGGGTCCTGTACCATTTGGTTGCGATCTTGTAGCAATTTTCTTGGATTGCTACATTTAACGAGCCTTTATGAATGTACTCACATATGTCCTCCCAATTGTCATCCGTAAGGCTCACCTGGAGGTCCCTTTCCCAGGACAGTCGTGAAGCGTCCCTGCTGGGGGTGGAACTGTTCCCCTGAAGTAGGGTGTATATGCATGATATTAGGTGTCTTTGAGGGGTTGTGCGTGTGTGTAGGGATTCGAAGGCAGTAAGCTGTCTGCTCCACTGTGTGGATGGATCTGGTGACATGAAGAAGTGCCTCAGCTGTCTATAGGTCCAAAAGGGGAATGTTTTAGTACGTGATGAGGATACCAAGTCTTCATAGGAACGTAGACGTCCCTTGTGGAAAAATTGGTGCGCCAGTACTTCCTCATGAGGCCATTCCCTTTGGAGGAATGCCCCAGAATCTCCAGGGGGAAAGTCAGGATTCCCCTGAAGAGGGGTCAATGGGCCTGGGTATGAGGACAGTTGAAAGGGTACCATGGTCTTCCTAAAGGTCATTAATGTAGGGTAGATAAAGGGGTGCGTCACCAAGTCTCTGGGCCATAGAGAGGGTTTCGTCCAGGGGATTAAATGTAATAATGTATCCGTGAGTTCTCCAAAACGACCCATGTCTTCTCATGTTTGTGGGCTTTCCAATCCACCAACCTGGTCAAATGACAAGCTAAATAGTACTTATGTACATTGGGTAATCCGATCCCGCCTTTGCTTTTGGCGTGTGTGACCCGAAGGTAACTAATACGTGCAGTGCTATTTTTCCATATGAATGCAGTGCATGATTTTTTGTATGATGAAAAAAAGGACGGGGGAAGGTGAATGGGAATTGGAAAAAATGTGTAAACTGCGCTTGGATGCAGGATGATTAAAATAAACAATAATACTAAAAATAAATAATAGGCAGCGGCTCAAAGTGAGATACAGACACTCAAATGCAAATATATAAAAAATAAAAAAGAGCAGCGCCAATAGTGCTAAATAAATGATGGGAAAATGAATGACATAAATAACTATAATAAAAAATAAATAAAAATAAATGACCATACATATAGTGTTCACAAAGAAAGTATCACCAATCTCTGAAAGATGGGGACCTTATATCTAATAAAATAAACATAACTAAAAAATAAATATAAATAAAGTCCATTAAGATGATCCGAAAATCCAGGCGTTCAACATATCACCACCGTGATCACACACAATTCTTGGAAAATCTTGTGCCCGTCACCAGATAAGTGATGCGCTTACCAGATAAATGGATAATTAAAGCCTTGGGGATATTTAAATCGAAGTAGAAAGACTAGAGCTCCAATCAAGCCTCCTGTATCCAGATACCCTCAATATGGAGAAATAGCCAAATCCCAATCTCTGGAGCTCCAATGGGTAAATCATCAGCAACACCTGCAAGCATTAGGGAGTCTCTTTTACCAGCCACTGAGATACCACCACCATTACAGCTCGCTTACTAGAACCCAAGATCCTGCATTAAAGAGGTCTGACAATGCTTGCAATATAATCATCAGGTTTAATGGCTTGAGATTTTAGCCAGCATGAAGGTGTTACTCCAGCAACCCTGTAACTGTCCGCTTGTCACTTTAAACAATTGAATGGGAATTGTCTGCATTAAGTAGAGTAGACGAGGGAGAATTATAATTTTTACTAGGGCTGAACGCCCAAACCAGGAGACGTTAAGGCTGGCCCAATCCTTCAGGTTTGATTGAATCTTAGATAACATGGGTATAAAGTTTCGGTGGTAGAGCTCAGGTAGTCTCCTGGGTATGTGTATACCCAAATATGGAATGGAGTCCTGTTTCCATATGAATGGGAAAGATTCTTGGCAGTGTAGTACTTCAGAATGGGGGAGTGAGATATTCAGGGCGTACGATTTAGAGAGATTAATTTTGAGATTTGACAAATCACCAAATTGCTTCATATCTTTCTGTAGACTAGGTAAGGAGCGATGTGTAAGGTGTTTGGAGCGATAGTAGCATGTCGTCAGCAAACGCTGCTATTTTAAATTCTCTATGTGGTGTGGCGATCCCCTTGATATTGGAATTCGCCCTGAGCTTGATTAATAGGGGCTCTGATGTCAGGATAAAAATGAGGGGCAAGAGGGGACATCCCTGACGTGTCCCGTTACTAATGGTAAAGGCGTTCGACAGGTGGCCATTCACTTTCACCCTTGCTGAGGGGTTGGAGTATAGTGCAGCTATGTAGGAGCACATTTGGGGCTGAAGGCCTATACCCTTCAGCACTTCCCGCATGTAGTCCCAGGCCACCCTGTCGAACGCCTGATCCGCATCCAGGGATAGAAGAAATCCCTGGGTTTTTGAGGAGGTGAGCCAATGATGTAGATTTAAGGTACGTGTGGTATTATCTCTCGCCTCCCTACCTGGAATAAAACCCACTTGGTCGGAGGATATGAGGCTGGTAATGAGAGGCAACAGTCTGTTGGCTAGCATTTTGGCGTATAATTTGACGTCCACATTCAACAGTGAGATGGGTCTGTAATTGGAAATTGACGTTGGGTCCTTGCCTTCCTTCGGGATGACCGCTATATGGGCCTCCAGCAGCCTGCCTGGGGAAGTCTGGGGGAGGGCAAGGGAGTTAAAAGTTGCCATCATTCTAGGTGATAGGACTTCTAGGAAGGACTTGTAATATTGCAGTGGCAGGCCATCTGGTCCCGGGCTTTTCTCTACTTTCATTTGACTAACGGCCATGCTCAGCTCCTCTGCAGTAAGCGGGCTGTCCAGGCCCTCAGCTTGCTGGCTAGTAATAGGTTTCGGGCAGAACTGTCCTAAAAAGTCTTGTATTTGGGCAGTGCGGGCGTTCGAGGGGTTAAGGTCAGGGTGGACTTCCGGCAAATTGTAAAGATCGGAATAGAACGATATAAACTGTTTGGCTATATCCTCATTCTTGGAGAGGAGAATGCCTTGTTTGTCTCGTTTGTGGTAGATTGTGGACGAAGTCTTAGTGGCCTGAATTGTGCGTGCCAAGAGTCTCCCACTTTTGTTGCCATGTTCGTAGAACACTTTTTGCCTGAGGATGTAGTGTCTCCTCGTTTGTTTCCCTAATTCGTCTAGCAGTGTGGATCGTGTGAGTATTAGTTCTTGAAGTGTGGCTTGTGAGGATGATTGTTTGTGGGAAATTTCTAGTCAATCAGTCAATGGTGTCAATCAGTGCTTTAATCCGTTCCTGGTGCGCCCTTTTGGCTTTTGTTGCTAGAGAGAAGTTCCCCTCGTATAACACATTTGTGGGATTCCCATATTGTGACAGGGAAGACATCAGGAGTACAGTTTTCCGCAAAGTACAGCTGGATTTGGGATCGAATCTGTTGTAGCATGACTGGGTCTTTCAGCAGGGAGGGATTCAATCTCCAGGTCTTTGTCATTTGTGTCGAGTCGGGGAGAGAGAGGGTCACTGTAATGGGGTGATGATCCGATAGGAACAATGGTTCAATTGAGGCTTGTGTGAGGAGGGGAAGGTCTGTTTGCATCAGAAAGAAGTAGTCTATTCTGGAATATTTCAGGTGTGGTGGTGAATAAAAGGTATAGTCTCTGTCATTTGGGAACATAGTACGTCAGGTGTCATGGAGAGAGAGGCCTTGTAATTGCAATTTAATCTGTCGGAGCGCCCTGTGGGGTATTGAAATCTCCGCCCAGCAGGACCATACCCTCCTGAAACGTGGACAGAAGCTCACACACCTTCCTAAAAAGGAGACTTGGTGCGTTGGGGCAATATATATTGGCAAGCGTGATAGGTCTGGAAGCATAGGTACCTTTAAGAAAGAGGTATCTACCTTCCGGGTCTATTAAAGAGTCAGACTGTTGGAAGTCAGCGTATTTAGAAATTAGAATGGACACCCCCTTAGTCTTGGAGTCAGGGTTTGTGGAGTGTATTGCCGAGCAATATGTGCGATTAGTTAGCTTAGGTATTGAATCCGATCGGAAATGTGTTTCTTGAAGAAGGAGGAAGTGGGCTCTATGTTTAGTTAAAGCTGATAGCACCTGCAATCTTTTTTCTGAGAGGTTCAAACCTTTCACGCTAGGCGACAAACATTTTAGAGTGAGTCGCTTTTTGAATACTTTTTCTGGCTGCATGTTATCTTATGTTATGGGGGACAGTAAAACCGGCGAGACTAAGAGGTTTCGAGTTTAACTCGATAGTCTCTGAGGCGGTCAGTGGTGTTTACTGTAAGCGGGGTATCCGGAGTGAGAGCGGTCCCAGGAAAAGAAAAGAAAAAGAAGACAGGGGGAGAGAAACCCCCCCCAAAAAAAGAATAAAAAAAGAAAGGGGGGGGGAATTTAGAAAGCAAAGACTAGGAAGGGAGATGAGAGAGGTATAGGAGAAAGGTAATGGTAAGGAATAAAGGTGGCTGGGGGCTTGCACTAAGGGAGTGAGGAGATCTACTTAATAGAGGTACACAAAAATTGTGTACCAAAAAATACCAGAGGTGGGTGTAAAATCTCTCATCCACCTGTTAGGAGGCGTTCCGGAGTGTCAGCAAGTGCCCAGGGGTACTGCTGTGTGGGGACAGAGGTATGAAAGGGAGCGAAGTGGCCCCGCACAAAGGAGGACTAGAGGGTTATACAAATAGGAAGTGGGACAACATAAGGGTGTGTTCAATAATATGGGGTAGTTCCGCGACTTAGGTAATGAACTTGAGGGGTTCCGAGGCAACGGTTAAACATTTTTAAAGCAGTAACATAAGTAACGTTACGTTACACCGGGTTGACCAGAAAATTAACAGAATGTGCATAAGCTAGTACAGCAAATAACTAGTAAAGCAACTATAAAATCCCCCTCCCCATGGTCCAGTGCCTACCCGTCATTAAGCATCCTCCCTTATGGGAACATTATAGGATAGGCTACGGGTGTTACTAAGAGCCCATAGATGAAGATTCTGACTTCCAAGGTCGGTGCTCAGGGTCAGCCAACAGGCTCCAGCCCAGGCCTTGGAACAAGCTTCAGGAAGCCCGTTAGAGTGCGACATGCATCATTCGTGAATCATGTGCATAGGAAGAACAAGCTAAGCCACGCTTCCCCCAATCTCCCAAACGGTGTACACTCTGCCTTTTTTCTATCATCCCGTTTCTATGTTTCCAACAAAAATATAAAAGTGTGGAAACTTTTTGAAGACTCCTCGTATAATGGTTTAGCATATTCTTTCTTTTCATTTTTCTTTTCATTTTTGTAATATGTATAGAAATGGATCATATAAAACTCAAACAGCTAACAGGTAGCATGCACAAGGCTACTACTCTCCATTATTTCAACACATGAGTTTACTGTTATGCAGTAACTTGCAGTGAATAACTTGAATAGCATTTATCTCCTGCTAGACAGTTAGGCCTTGCTCACTTGGGTGTATAAATAAGTGCCCCTTAGGAGGGCTGTGTTTATTCCCATGAGGATGTACAGGTGTTCCATGCATCCCCCTGCAGGCAGTCCTATTGATGTTAACCAGGAGGCAGCGGCTGCACAGACACAGCTGCTTTACCATCTTGAAATCAGTGTGGGTGCAGGTGCATGTCTCTGAATGCAACCAGTGTGTGTTCGTGGTCATGCACTCACATGACTGTCAAATTGGAAGTAGTGTCCGTATAGCTGCTGTAGCCCATTTGACATCAGACTACCTGCATTGGAATGCCGCAGGACACCTGTGCATCCCAGTGTGGGTAAAAACCACCATTACACGGGGCACGCATTGACAAGCCTCATGTGAATGAGGCCCTACTTATAAAATACACACACCTAATGCAAAAAGGGACAGCAGCCCCTAATTATGTTAGTTCAAGTGCTCCTATATGGGTTTCCAGTAGGACAGAGAGAGTCAAAATGTGTTCATGTGCAGAGCAGAGGTTGCACTTATGGTGTTACCTGATAAATAGTAATTAGAGTGGAAATGTATGAAGGCAAAAGTTTGGAGTGGGCTTTGTGGGTTATAGTTAAAAATGTAAACCAAATTTCTTCTTTATGCTGCCCAGCCTCTTTTTAAAAGATGATTTCACATCTTTGTTTTTTTAACTGTACAGAATTTGATTCAGCATGGGAACAATAGCAGTATTAAATAAAGAGAAAAGCTTGGTGGATCCAAAGCTATTGTTTAGTAGCAGATATTGTGAAATCAGTGTTGTATAAAGAAAAATGACAACAGTGAGGTGAGATGAACATGTGTAGAAGGCTTTACGTCTGCCAATATTAGAAGGTATCTTTATTATCAGAAAGTAAGAAATGAAGGTCAGACAAAATGGAGTTAAGAAGAACATAATTATCCCTTGTATAAAGGACAATGCTTCCAAAACAGAGATGTCACTGCAAGCTATTTTCATAACTGGAAGGGTTATCACAAAAGAAGTGATTGATTTCATTAGATGAGTAACACGCCCAGCCCCATCCATCCCTCCAGACCAGTCTCCACAACGCATCGCCACCCACGCCCAGCACGATCCATCCCTCCAGTCCAGTCTCCACAACGCATCGCCACCCACGCCCAGCACGACCCATCCCTCCAGACCAGTCTCCACAACCCATCGCCACTCACTCCCACACCACTTTTCATTTATTAAGGTGTAAGAGTGTTAAAATAAAAGAGGATGCACTGAAGAACTCGGTGGGATGGCCAGTGGGCAGGCCCTGGGGAATGTTGGGGTCTGGTCCCGGGGGACCCAGGCCTAAAGCTGTGTAAGGGGCCCCAAAATTTCTGATGGCTGCCCTGGTTATATATGATATGTGCGCTATGGAAGCACATTAGCAGATCAGCTGGCCGCAGCGTCCGTGGAGGTTCGTTGTTTTCCTGTTCTGCAGGTTGATGGTGGGATGGAGGAGAAAGACCAGAGGACGAAGCAGGGGAAGAAGAAGCTGGAGGAAGAAGTGGTGGAAGATGGAGGACGAAGCGGGGGAAGAAGAAGTTGGAGGTAGCACGAGAAAACCAAAGGAAGACCGGAGGAAGGAGCGGGGAAAGAAGAAGCCTTTTTTTAATAAAGGAATTGTCAAAAACTGGCTATTGTCTTTTGTCACATGTACCTGTGCAGTGTAAACCCTACAATTTTAAATGTCCAAGTCCCTGGGCATGATTAGTGCATGATTAGTGCTAACAAACATTAACATTAGTTCCTGGCTGCAATGAGCTTCCAATCTAAAGTCCAAAACTAACTTTCTTACATTAGAGACAAATAAAATGCCTTCATGTCTTTGGATTGTGGTGAGAAACCCACACAGGGAGAACATATAAACTTCAACACAAGCATTAGCATGTTGGGGAATTGAACCAGCAATCCCAGTGCTGCAAGACAGAATTGCTACCCACTTAGCCAGCAGGCAGCCTCACACATGTCCTCTGCATGTCTGTGGTGTGAACCAACCCTAAGTCCATAGCCATGCTCAGTGTCACAAGCAATATACAATATATTGGCCTAAGTATTGGGATGTCTGCCTTTAAACGCATATGAACTGTAATGGCATCCCAGTCTTAATCCGTAGGGTTCAAAATTAATTAGGCACACCCTTTTCAGCTATAACAGCTTCAACTCTTCTGGGAAGGTTGTCCACAAGGTTTAGGAGTGTGTCTATGGCAGTGATGGCGAACCTTGGCACCCCAGATGTTTTGGAACTACATTTCCCATGATGCTCATGCACTCTGAAGTGTAATTGAGCATCATGGGAAATGTAGTTCCAAAACATCTGGGGTGCCAAGGTTCGCCATCACTGGTCTATGGGAATGTTTGACCATTCTTTCATAAGTGCATTTGTGAGGTTTGGCACTGATGTTGAATGAGAAGGCCTGGCTTACAGTCTCTGCTCTAATTCATCCCCAAGGTGTTGTGTTGTTTTGAGGTCAGGACTTTGTCGAGGCCAATCAAGTTCCTCTACCCCAAACTCACTCATCCATGTCTTTCTGGACTTTGCTTTGTACACTGGTCCAAATCATTTGGTGGAGGGGTGATCATGATGTGGGGTTGGGCTTGGCCTCTTAGTTCCAGTGAAGGGAACTCTTAAGGCATCAGCATACCAAGACTTTTTGGACAATATCCTGCTCCCAACTTTGTGGGAACAGTTTGGGGATAGCCCTTTCCTGTTCCAACATGACTGCACAAAGCATGGTCCATAAAGACATGTAATGAACGAGTTTGGGGTGCAGGAACTTGACTGAGTCCTGACCTCAATCCAATAGAACACCTTTTGGCTGAATTAGAGCAGAGCCTGCGAGCCAGGCCTTCTCATCCAAAATTAGTGCCTGGTAGGGATGGCCGAACGGTTCGGTTTGCGGCGAATTTTGGCTGTGCGCGGTACGCCCGATCGGTGGACTATTGCCGCTGTTCGCCCGGCGGACTTACGTGTTTACTGTGTAAAAGAACTTTGATCTATGATGACACATCCATCATGTGGAACAGGACAGCCAATTGAGACATTACAGCACATGAACACTTGGACATTCCCCCTAACTTATAAATAGACCCGATCCGGCAGCCATTTTACATTCTTTCGTATGTCACTATAGGGAGAAGTTGCTGTGTGGAGCAGGGAGAGACTGCAGTGATCGCTCGCTAGCTATTAGGTCCGCAAAAGTTCTTTTAAGGACTGGTATGGTATAGGTGTAGTTCAGGAATCAGGATATAGGTTTGAGGCACTGCTATTCAAGTCATTGTTGCAGCAGCCTGTCTTTTGTCAGTGCTGAGAGAGGGACAGGATGCTGTGTGCAGCAGGGACAGTCAGTTTAATCATTAGCTGTTACTATTAGGTCCACAAAAGTCCTTTTCAGGACTGGTATGGTAAAGTAGTACAGAATATAGTTTTGAGTGCTATTCAAGTTATTGTTGCAGCAGCCTGTGTTTTGTCAGTTTAAATAGGGACAGACCGGAAGCTGTGTGTGGCAGTGAGGGACAGTCAGTTTAATCAGTAGCTGTTACTATTAGGTCCACAGAGGTTCTTTTCAGGACTGGTATGGTAATAGGCTTGTACACGTATAATATTCTTTCTTCCAAATATAGAAAGAATATTATACTTGACTGCTGCCCTTCTGCTGCAGTAGTCCTTTAAGAGTATAGGGACTGAGGTACAGTCTGCTAATCACAACCTACTAGTTGCACAGAGGTCCTTCTAAGGACTAGTAAGGTATAGCGTACTAGAGTATATAGGGTTGAGTGAGGTACAGTCTGCTAATCCTTAAGGACTGGTATAGGTCCACAATATATAGGGTTGAGGTGCACTACTGCTGACTGCTGCCCTATTTTGCAGCAGTCCTTTATCAGTATAGGGACTGAGGTACAGTCTGCTAATCACAACCTACTAGTTCCACAAAGGTCCTTCTAAGGACTGGTAAGGTATAGTGTACTACAGTATATAGGGTTGAGTGAGGTACAGTCTGCTAATCACAACCTACTAGTTGCACAAAGGTCCTTCTAAGAACTGGTAAGGTATAGCGTACTAGAGTATATAGGGTTGAGTGAGGTACAGTCTGCTAATCCTTAAGGACTGGTATAGGTCCACAATATATAGGGTTGAGGTGCACTACTGCTGACTGCTGCCCTATTCTGCAGCAGTCCTTTATCAGTATAGGGACTGAGGTACAGTCTGCTAATTACAACCTACTAGTTGCACAAAGGTCCTTCTAAGGACTGGTAAGGTATAGTGTACTACAGTATATAGGGTTGAGTAAGGTACAGTCTGCTAATCTTTAAGGACTGGTATAGGTCCACAATATATAGGGTTGAGGTGCACTACTGCTGACTGCTGCCCAATTCTGCAGAAGTCCTTTATCAGTATAGGGACTGAGGTACAGTCTGCTAATCACAACCTACTAGTTCCACAAAGGTCCTTCTAAGGACTGGTAAGGTATAGTGTACTACAGTATATAGGGTTGAGTGAGGTACAGTCTGCTAATCACAACCTACTAGTTGTACAAAGGTCCTTCTAAGGACTGGTAAAGTATAGCGTACTAGAGTATATAGGGTTGAGTGAGGTACAGTCTGCTAATCCTTAAGGACTGGTATAGGTCCACAATATATAGGGTTGAGGTGCACTACTGCTGACTGCTGCCCTATTCTGCAGCAGTCCTTTATCAGTATAGGGACTGAGGTACAGTCTGCTAATCACAACCTACTAGTTGCACAAAGGTCCTTCTAAGGACTGGTAAGGTATAGTGTACTACAGTATATAGGGTTGAGTAAGGTACAGTCTGCTAATCTTTAAGGACTGGTATAGGTCCACAATATATAGGGTTGAGGTGCACTACTGCTGACTGCTGCCCAATTCTGCAGAAGTCCTTTATCAGTATAGGGACTGAGGTACAGTCTGCTAATCACAACCTACTAGTTCCACAAAGGTCCTTCTAAGGACTGGTAAGGTATAGTGTACTACAGTATATAGGGTTGAGTGAGGTACAGTCTGCTAATCACAACCTACTAGTTGCACAAAGGTCCTTCTAAGGACTGGTAAGGTATAGCGTACTAGAGTATATAGGGTTGAGTGAGGTACAGTCTGCTAATCCTTAAGGACTGGTATAGGTCCACAATATATAGGGTTGAGGTGCACTACTGCTGCCCAATTCTGCAGCAGTCCTTTATCAGTATAGGGACTGAGGTACAGTCTGCTAATCACAACCTACTAGTTCCACAAAGGTCCTTATAAGGACTGGTAAGGTATTGTGTACTACAGTATATAGGGTTGAGTGAGGTACAGTCTGCTAATCCTTAAGGACTGGTATAGGTCCACAATATATAGGGTTGAGGTGCACTACTGCTGACTGCTGCCCAATTCTGCAGCAGTCCTTTATCAGTATAGGGACTGAGGTACAGTCTGCTAATCACAACCTACTAGTTCCACAAAGGTCCTTATAAGGACTGGTAAGGTATAGTGTACTACAGTATATAGGGTTGAGTGAGGTACAGTCTGCTAATCCTTAAGGACTGCTATAGGTTCACAATATATAGGGTTGAGGTGCACTACTGCTGACTGCTGCCCTATTCTGCAGCAGTCCTTTATCAGTATAGGGACTGAGAGTTTTGTCACAGGGTCATTTAAAAAATGACAGGCAGAGGAAGAGGCGGGCCTTTCCGCAGGGGTGGTAGGGGTAGGGCAGGAGCAACAGGCTTGAGCCAAAGTGGGAAATTGCAGAAGGTGCGTGCGATTATGTCAAAGGAAGCACCAGAATTGGTTGAGTGGCTCACTCAGCCTTACTCTTCTGCACCCTCCTCCTCCTCTCGATCTGCACCCTCTTCTTCACTCTCTGCTATGTGCACCCCCAAAGACACTACCACCAACAACACCACCACCACCACCACCACATACCTTCCGCTTGAGTCACAGTAATTATTTTCTGATCCATATCAAGACATTTCTGATGCGCAGCCACTCGGCATTGGATCAGGAAGAGGAGGTAGCAAGAACCGCCACTCAGCAGTCTGACGACAGTACCCAGATCAGCTCAAGGAGGAGGTTGGTCACCGGTGTTGCTGCCTACTCCGAGATCTCTACTTCTAGTGGTGGGGAAGGTGACGTCGATTATGACGTGTCTAGTGATGTCACGTGGGTGCCCACAAGAGATGAAGAGGAGGGGAGTTCAGAGGGAGATATGGACCAGCAGATAGGGAGGAGAAGCAGGAATAACTTACATTGCACAGGAGGGACAAAGCAGACTGCTAATGTATCAGGAGCGAGTCATCGACCATGTACGGTCACATCTGGCGCTCCCAGGATGCCGGCACATGGCTCCGCAGTGTGGGCTTTTTTTAACGTGTCCGCTGCTGACAATAGTGTTGCCATCTGCAATCTTTGTAGTCAACGCATTAGTCGCGGTAAGCCCAGCACTCACCTAGGGACGACCGCCTTAAGAAGGCACATGAGCTGCCATCACCGGGCCCAGTGGGAGCAACGGAACACACAAAGCCACACTCCAGGCTCTCACCGTCCAGCCTCGTCTTCTACTTCTCCTTCTCCTCTCTCCTCACAATTGTCCTCCACTCCACCTTGCATCACGCCAAGCTCCAGTTTTTCTGCAAAAAGGCAGTCTTCCATGGGCCTAATGTTCGAGCATAAAAAAATGATGACGACGGATAACCCTCTTGCCCAACGGTTGATGGCTGGCTTGTCAGAACTCATAGCCCGCCAACTACTGCCATATAAACTGGTGGACTCGGAGGCCTTTCGAAAATTTGTGGCCATTGGAACAACACAATGGAAGGTCCCAGGAAGGAAGTATTTCTCACAGAAGGTCATCCCAGAGCTATATGGCCATGTTCAGCGGCAAGTGAATTTATCTCTGGCACACAGTGTCAGTGCCAAGATACATCTGACCACAGACACGTGGTCTAGCAAACAAGGGCAGGGAAGGTATATTACTTTTACTGCCCACTGGGTGAACCTTCTGACGGCCGTCAAGCATGTAACCCGTGGCACCCGTGTAGATTTGGTTTTAACGCCATGGATGGCATGCAGGCCTGGCTCTTCTTCTCCTCCTCCTCCTACTCCATCCTTCTCCCTCTCCTCCTCGGCTGACTCCTCCTTTTCCGCTGCTAGCGTCTCTTCCGCTGCGCTGCCCAAGCTCCCCAGAACCTATTTCGACATGCCAGGTGAGACGTTGCCATGCCGTGCTGCGTCTGTTGTGCCTGGAAGCCAAGAGCCACACTGGCCCGGCACTCCTTTCAGCTTTGCATTCACAGGCAGATCAGTGGCTAACACCGCTCAATTTGACAGTTGGTAAAGTGGTGTGTGACAATGGTGCCAATCTGCTTAGCGCATTGAAACAGGGCAAAATGAGGCACATGCCATGCATGGCACACATCTTAAACTTGGTCGTGCAGCGATTCGTTGTCAAATACCCTGGGGTCCAGGACATCTTGCGGCAGGCAAGGAAAATCTTGGCCCATTTCAGAAGATCTTACACGGCCATGGCTCGCCTTGCTGACATTCAGCGGCAACACAATCTGCCGGTCAGACGTCTTATTTGCGATTGCCCGACGCAATGGAACTCAACCTTCTATATGCTTGATAGTCTGCTCCAGCAGAAACGTGCAGTTAACGTCTACCTGTATGAACTCTGCGGCAGAACAGGTTCTTGGGAGCTGGGTTTTTTTCACCATGCCAGTGGCTGCTCATGCGCGACGTATGCAGACTTCTGCGGCCATTTGAGGAGATCACCAAACTGGTCAGTCGCAGCCATGGCGCCATCAGTGACATGGTACCTTATGCCTTCTTTATGGAGCGTGCATTGCGTCGTGTCATTGATCAAGCTGTGGAGGAGCAGGAGGGGGAAGATGAGGAAGTCGCAATGCTAGATGAATTCCCAGGGAGGGCTACTCTATCTGAGACAAGTGAACAACAGGAGTCTGAAGAGGAGTCAGAGGAGGATGGTGCCGGGGCGGATGAGGAGGAGCAAGAAGAGCATGCTTTAAACCTTTCTGGGATCCCTGTTGTTGTGCCTGGATGGGGAGAGGAGAATGAAGAGGACGCCATTATCCTGGATGATGAGCAGGAGCCAGGCCACCCCACCGCTTCCAGTTTAGTGCAAATGGGGGCCTTCATGCTCCAGTGTTTTAATAGGGACCCCCGTATAAAAGCATAAGGGTCAAGGACCAGTACTGGGTGGCAACGTACTTAGACCCCCGGTACAAACACAAAATGGCGGAAATGTTACCGCCGTCACAGAGGGCTGTCAGAATGGAGCACTTCCAGGCCTTGCTTGGAGAAATGCTGCATTCTGCTTTTGCGTGCGCTGGCAGAGGAGCAATTCCCACTCCCAGAGAAGGAGTTGCGGATACCAATCCAACAGCGCCTGCAAGAAGAGGGCGGTTTGAAGATGTGTTGGTGACTTCTGATATGAGGTCATTCTTTCAGCCGACCCATCGACAGGTGTCATCCGGATCCAGCATCAGGGAACTCCTAGACCGTCAGGTGTCTGACTGCATCGGGTTAACGGCCGATGTGGACGCTCTGAGGAGTGATGAACCCCTGGACTACTGGGTGGGCAGGCTTGACCTCTGGCCAGAGATTTCCCAATTTGCAATCGAACTGTTGGCTTGCCCCTCGTCCAGTGTCCTGTCCGAAAAGACGTTCAGCGCAGCAGGGGAGATCGTGACCGATAAGCGTACTCGCCTAGCCCATGACAGTGTTAACTACCTCACATTTCTAAAAATGAATGAGGCATGGATCTTGGAGGAATTCAACACATGTGACCAGTAGACCATGTATATGTCTATAAACAATTTTTTGAATCGAGCACACAGACCTTCTTTCTTCATTTGGCTCACTTCCTTGTCCAAAAAAAGCACACCGAACTATATGCCCGTACCCTCCTGTTTGAAGAGGTTGAGCGGTGTCATATTTTTGGGGCCCAGCAGCAAGTTGCCGGTATCAGTGTTGCTGTTAGTGCTCTCTATCTCGGTGCTGGTGTCAGTGCACTCTATCACGGTGCTGGTGTCAGATCACTCTATCACTGTGCAGGTGTCAGTGCTGTATATCACGGTGCTGGTGCTGGTGATCATCTCCTGCACCCTCTTCTTTGCCTACCCTGAACTTCCCTAGCCTCCATTGTCTCAAGAGTCCTGAATTGTCAGAATTTCACATATAAAAAAAGAATGCTTGTAGTTGTCGATCCCAGATTCACCTCATACATGTGTTATGTCATTGGCCATGTGGTGGGACTATGTGTGCACAGATAGTAATTATTTTGTGGCTGCAAATTTGACCTGTAGGTTTGCAAAGTTCGCCTCCCATTGAAGTCAATGGGGCCCGCCGCGAACGTTACGGTTCGTGAACTATCGGCCGCGTTCGCGGTCTGCGTTCGCGAAACATCCCGTCGGAAGTTCGTCCATCACTAGTGCCTGGCCTTACAAATGCACTTCTGGTAGAATGGTCAAACATTCTCATAGACACACTAAACCTTATGGGCAGCCTTCCTAGCCTTCCCAGAAGCTGTTCTAGCTGCAAAATGTGGGCTAAATCAATTTTCAATCCTACAGACTAAGACTGGGCTGTCATTAAAGTTCATGTGTGTGTAAAGGCATGTGTTCCAATACATTTGACTAGATGGTGTATCTGGCAAGATTTACAATGCTGGTGGAACCCTCCTACACATAAATACTACATGTAGACATAGTTTTAGGACATGAAGCGTCATGTTTGGGTTTCAAATCTAGACGTTGAGGGATGCTAAGCAGAAGTTCTAACTTCTAAGCCACAGAGCTGCCACATGTGAGATCCTCCTACACATCAATACACATAAAAGCTGCATTTCTTTGGACATGAAGGTGATGGAATTACACTACTCAAGAGTTATTCTTCTTGATTTATTCTGTAATATTTGGTTCTTTGTGGGTCAGTGTAGAATAATGATAATACCCTCAAATTTTTGGGAATTCAATTTTGATTTCTGATGTTGGTACACATATCACATTTTTTGGGCTCAAGTTATGATTATTTGGAAATAATAAAAAGCACAAAAAATTGTGACTCATTTTAAATTTGCATCATCAATGGTATTGTTTGTGGTTTGTAAAGACACCTGTGTGAGTTTGGGTAAAGATTGTTGTGAGATGGAAAATAGCAAGTGAAAGTGAAAGAGAAAAATATATTTTACCAAAACATCAAAACATACCACATTCTAGCATTCCAAAAAAACACATATTTGAAGTAGAAGCAACAATGTTGCAAAGGAAAATTTATTTCAGAGAAAGATACATTTCATCTCAACATTAAAAGGATTAATTTGGGAAAGTTACAATTGTTCCATTAGAATTAGTGGTTAAAACTTGCATTGGACTATAATAGCGCAGATTTTCACTTCCCAAAAATGCTCTTTAACACCTCATTTTGGTATTTACTATAGCGCCAGGTAAAAAAGACACTGGAGCTAAAATGAGAGCTATTTACAGGTGTTAGCATGCTCAGTTGTGTTGACATATAGTTGTACAAAAACGGAAATTTATCTCTTCTCAGACTTTTAAAGATATTTCAGTGTAGAAATCACTTTTTCACATACTGTATTTATCGGCATATAACACGCACTTTTTTCCCCTTAAAATCAGGGTAAAATCATGGGTGTGTGATATACGCCGATCCCACAGATCCCCCGCTGATCTGTCCAGTCCTGCCATTGGACCTGCGTTATGTCCATCATAGGGCGGGACTGGGCATGATTGTGAGCGGAGCCAAGAAGAGCCGAGTGCACTCGGCTATGTGTATCTTGGCTCCACTCAGTCCCTGTGATCTCGTTGGCATTCGCTCCACTCCGGCGAGTCTCGGCAGCGACAAATTTTAAATTTAGCCAAGCGATGGCTGCACTGGGGACAAGGTTGCACTGGGGACAAGGCTGCACTGGGACCAAGGCTGCACTGGGGTCAAGGCTGTACTGGGGACAAGGCTGCACTGGGGACAAGGCTGCACTGGCAAAGCTGCACTGGCAAGGCTGCAATGGACACTGATAAGGCTGCATTGATGGGCATTTACATGTAAGTTTTTTACCCTTAAACTTCCCTCCTAAAAGTTTTTTCCTTAAAAGTCCCTCCTAAACATGGGGTGCATGTTATACACCGGCGCGTGTTATACGCAGATAAATACTGTAGTTTAAAAGCAGTTTATCTTTAAATAATATACCGCATATTTTAGTACCATTTATGCAATTATATCATGTTCTAAACAATATTTCCATATGCAATTCTCCAGGTTTGAGCAGTAAGGGTAAGAGTAAGGATTTCAGGGAACTATAGTAAATTCGATTTTGGGAGTATTTTGTTACCAGGGCTATAGTGAATACCGTTTTTGTGCTAATTAGTGCTAATTAGTGTGATTAGTGCTAATTAGCGCTAATTCGCAGTAATTAGCATTGATTTTTCATGATAATTTCCATGATCTCACACGTTTTTTAGTTGCGTATTGGAAACAATCCCATTGTATGTTTCCTGGGTGCCTTGTAGGAAAAAACACTTACACCTCAGGGCCATGCAGCCGTACTAAGATTATTGTAATTGGCTCATAAATTGATAGCACGGTACTGGATGTCACCTCAGGTGCCCAGTAGGAGACGATGGGTGGACCAAGTGAATGATATGCTGATTAGATAGAAATTCACCTATCAAGATAGAAATGTACCTGGCAAGTTTTACAACATGTTGCAACCATGGCTAGATTCACCAGGTCTTGCATCACAATGGCTGATCAGGGAAAGTTTAAAATTAATAAGGCAATTTCTGGACATGATAAGCATTAAGGATAAGAAACTGTATTTTATGAACAAGTTAGCGCCTAAGACCACACATTTCAGGAATTCGTTCGTGATATCTTAGTAGTTTAGGAGTTCTTATCTGTGTTTTATCCACCAAAGAAACATTGGTACTGTGCTCTTACATGTAACTGAAGAGTTTTATATTTGCTGTTTATAGGGTACTCTTATGTATTGCATTGTACTATGCTGTTCTTATATTGACATGTATCTAATGTGGATGTCTGTTTACTCTTTTCCTTTAACCATTTAAGGACCAGGCTTCTTTTTTGAATGTGTTGTTTATCAGTTAAAAACATTTTTTTTTGCTAGAAAATTACTTAGAACCCCCAAAGATTATATATATTTTTTCTGATACCCTAGAGAATAAAATGGCGGTCATTGCAATACTTTCTGTCACACCGTATTTGTGCAGCAGTCTTACAAGTGCACTTTTTTTGGAAAAAATACACTGTGATGCCGAGTAAATTGATACCCAACATGTCACGCTTCAAAATGTGCCCGCTCGTTGAATGGTGTCAAACGTTTACCCTTAAAAATCTCAGTAGGCGACATTTAAAAAATTCTACAGGTTGCATGTTTTGAGTTACAGTGGAGGTCTAGGTCTAGAATTATTGCTCTTACTCTCCCCATCGCGGCGATACCTCATGTATGATTTGAATACCGTTTTCATATGCGGGCGCTACTCACATATGCATTAGCTTCTGCACATGAGCTCGGCTGGACGGGGTGCGTTCAAAACATTTTTTTATTTTTTTCTTATTTCTTTTACCTTTTATTTTTTATTTTGACACGTTTAAAAAAAAATGTTGTCACTTTTATTCCTATTACAGGGAATGTAAACATCTCTTATAATAGAAAAAAATCATGACAGGACCTCTTAAATATGAGATCTGGAGTCAAAAAGACCCCAGATCTCATATATACACTAAAATGCAATAAAAAAATAAAATTTGTCATTTAAAAAAATTATTTAAAAAAAATGTCCCCTTAAGAGCTATGAGCGGTAGTGATGTTTTGACATCGTTTCCACCCTGCAATGTCATGGAGACACTCGTCTCCATGCTCAGCCACAGAGAGGCTGAGAATGGAGCCACAGAGAGGACCGGATCACCTCCGCAGCTGCCAATGGCTCTGGTGTCGACTCCACCCTCTCCTGCCACCGATAAAAGTGATCTCGTGGTGAATCCGTTGCAGAGACCACTTTTATCTTGTAGCCGACCACCGGCTGAACATGAGGATACTGGGGTTATGGCAGCTAGCTGCTGCCATAACAACGATACCCGTCCTCAAAGTAAGGACGTATATTGATGTTCGGTGGTCAGCAAGTGGTTAATAAAAATCTTTCTTGATTTAAAAAAAAAAACATATGTTTACAGAGAATATATATGAGGGTGCGTCAAAGCTTTTCCACGCTTTTTTAACGCTATTTAATAAGAATTTCAAAAACAAATTACATCACTTTTGTACATAGTCACCTTCCTTTGCGATGCATTTTTCCCAGTCTCCTACCAACTTTTTAATGCCATCAGCAAAACTCCTCTCACTCTCACTGTTTCCAAACTAACTGGAGGAAAGTTCCAAACTAATTTTAGAAAGTATTATTTTACTCATAGGGTAGTTGATGTTTGGAATAAACTTCCAGTAGAGGTAGTGAGTGAGTGAACAGTAAATGGCTTCAAGCATGCTTGGGACAAACATAGACCTATACTCAGACAAAAAAAGTTAATGAAAAATAAATAAATTAATTAATAATAATAAAAAAAAAAACAATAAAAAAAAATGTGCAGACTTGATTGACTACTCTGCCTTTTTTCTATCATCACGTTTCTATGTTACCAACAAAAATATAAAACTGTGGAAACTTTTTGAAGACTCCTCGGATAATGGTTTAGTATATTCTTTCTTTTCATTTTTCTTTTCATTTTTTTTTTTAATATGTATAGAAATGGGTCATATAAAACACGTACAGCAAACAGGTAGCATGCACAAGGCTACTCTCCATTATTTCAACACATGAGTTTGCTGTTATGCAGTGAATAATTTGAATAGCATTTATCTCCTGCTATTCAGTTAGACCTTGCTCACTTGGGTGTATCAATAATGAGGGCTGTGTTTATTCGCATTAGATTGTACAGGTGTTGCATGTATCCCCCTGCAGGCAGTCCCATTGATGTCAACCTGGAGGCAGCGGCTGTACAGACACAGCTGCTTTACCAACTTGACATCTGTGCAGGTGCAGGGAGCTTCGGGGTATGTCCCCTTCTTCAAGGTCCAAGCATAATTGATTCACAAATTTTTTAAATTTTTTACAAATTTGTGAATCAGTACTGCTTGGACCTTGAAGAAGGGGACATACCCCGAAAGCTTGGCCTGAAAAATTGTATGTTAGTGCAAATAAAAAAAGTATCACAGACAGTACTCAATTTCCTCTGTCTCCTGATAAATAGTAATGACTGAGGAAATGTATGAAGGCTAAAGGTTAGAGTGGGCTTTGTGGGTTATAGTTAAAAATGTAAACCAAATTTCGTCTTTATGCTGCCCAGCCTCTTTTTAAAAGATGATTTCACATCTTTGTTTTTTAAACTGTACAAAATTGGATTCAGCATAGGGACAATAGCTGTATTAAATAAAGAGAAAAGCTTTGTGGATCCAAAGCTATTGTTTAGTATCAGATATTGTAAAATCAGTGTTACATAAAGAAAAATGACAACAGTGAGGTGAGATGAACATGTGTAGAAGGCTTTACGTCTGCCAATATTAGAAGGTATCTTTATTATGGCGTTGATTATCAGAAAGTAAGAAATGAAGGTCAGACAAAATGGAGTTAAGAAGAACATAATTATCCCTTGTATAAAGGACAATGCTTCCAAAACAGAGATGTCACTGCAAGCTATTTTCATAACTGGAAGGAGATCACAAAAGAAGTGATCGATTTCATTAGATGAGTAACAACAAATGTTAACTAACATGACAGAATAAGGAATAACCTGTATAAAACCTAACAGCCAACAGAATGAAGCTAGCACACGGCAGGTTTTAAAGTTCATGATCATGTAATAGTTTAAAGGTTTACAAATGGCCATGTATCGATCACAGCTCATAGCTGTCAGAATAAATAATTCATGACCAGATAATGATCCAAAAAAGAAACTCTGTGTCATGCATGCAGAGAAGCCTACAGTATTATCATTTGTGACAAAGTTTATTAAGATCCTATGTAGTGTGACAGTGGAAATTGACATGTCCACTACGGACAGGTTGACCAAGAAGAAGTACATGGGAGTGTGGAGGCAATTATCCAAGCAGATCAGAAGAAATATGGTCATATTGCCACCAAGAGTGATGACATATATGAGGAGAACCAGGAGGAAGATCGAAACCTGCAGATCAGGTGCTATTGATATTCCTTTTATAACAAAATATGTAACCCCGGTATGGTTTACAACCATTTCCATGAGAAAACTTGGAAACGTTAAAAGATGATGTGACCAGATTCCATAGGCAAAACTCTTCCTTAGAATTTTCAGTGGTTGCAGCTCCAGTTTTTATGCGTTTCCCCTTTTTTGAGCCCTGTTCATGGAAATTAATGAGACAGGGTCTTCAGATCTGAAAGAGAGACCACATTAAACCCATCGCATTCGCTGAACATAACCCTATATGTCTGAGTTTTCTCAATAAATCAGATGTGAATAACCTACGTTACTTGTAATTAGGGATCCTAGAGTGACACTAGATGCTAGTTTTAAAAAAAAAGTTCTTCTCTCCTCTTCCCTCTCCTCTCCTCTGTCTCTACTATTAGAAGATGCAGACTATGTGCTGACTTCATACAGTTGCTAACATGAAACTTGCATATGTTTATTTGGCTTAGTAATGTTCTATCCGTTTACAAGGTGTTTATCTATACAAGAGTGTTATAAACCAATTCCTTATATCTCAATCGTCAACTGAACATTTTTGAAAAAAAGGGATTTATCCACCATATGTTTAAAAATTGTACATATGGTTTTATATACTACCAGTGTAATTTATGATATCTGATGATGGATGGAAAAAAGGTCTTATAGATACCAACTGTATTTTTTTTTTCTTCTGAGGTTCCTGTATTGTTTCTTATACCCATATATACCTCTGGCTATGTTCTAAAATAAATAAATAAATAAAGAATGAAAAAATGTATGCATTCTTAGCTAAAAAAAAATACCCTTTATTGCTCTCAGCCGCATCCCAAATCTCCAAATTCCTTTTTTATGCTGCTGTGATCTTGCTTCCTGTTAGAGGGTGGCTATGCTCATTCGCCATAGCTCCACTGTGTGTAGTTACATAGTGACATAGTTAGTCTGGTTGAAAAAAGACACAGGTCCATCAGGTTCAACCAATAAAAGAAAAAAATCATAAAAAAATAAAAAAATCATACAATCCTACATACACAAATCCTATACCCACAGTTGATCAAGTGGAAAGCAAAAAACCCAGCAAAGCATAAACCAATTTGTTCCAGCAGTGGAAAAAATTCCTTCCCGATCCCCCGAGCGGCAATCAGATATTCCATGGGTCAACTTTACCTATAGATGTTAGTATCCAGTTATATTATTATAACATTTAAGAAAGAATCCAAACCTTTTTTTAAGCAATCTACTGAGCTGGCCAAAACTAGCTCTTGAGGGAGTCCATTCTATGTAGGAACATAGCAACTCATTCTTGCTCTTTCCTGAGATGGACTATGGACTACGAACTATTGGATTTGTCATGTTTATTCCGTTTTTCAGGTGCACCTGATTAAAAAGTCCATGCATTCCTAGGGAAAAGCAGGTGTAAACAGACCTGCATCCATTTACACCAGTCTACCTACCTCTGGGTCCGATTGGGTCCACTAAAACAATGGAAGAAAACTCCATAGAGTGTATCGGAGGTAGATGAGTGTAAACGGACAGGGGAGTCCATTTACTCCGAGCCGCCCCTGTCCAATCAGCAGGGGATTACCTTATAGATCCCCTGCTGATTGGAACAGAATCTGCCCCATGTGAAAGGGGATTCATTTTCTACAGTATGTTGTAGAAGGCTGTACAGGACAAATGGCTACAGATGATCAAGTACAATATAGGAGGCTTATAGGAGGCTTTGTTTAAAGTGTTTAAAGTGTTACTAAACCCAGGACCCTGCATTCACTATATCTGGTCTCCCACAGTACACAGAACATGCAAATGCAATTATTTTAGTAAATACAAACTGCTTAAAATCTTTTTTCTCAACAGCAGTAAATAGAAGTCTTATGACTTCTATCAGTGTCTGGTTAAAGCTTGCAGAAGGAGTTTTCATTCTCCTTTGATTGTCCTATGAGGCTGTAGGATCTTTGTTCCTCTGTCTGGACAGTGCTGATTGGCCTTATACTGATCACATGCATCCTCCCAAGAAAAAGAAAAAAAACTCTCTAGGAATACACACCAAACTGAGCATGTGCAGAGTGTCCTCAAGATTATATTCTATCAGCAGTTGAATTGGGTACAGTGAAAGAAGGGAAGGATAAGAGAAGACAGGCTCAAACATCCTTTTTGCACAAAGTGCAGGATTAACTCCTTAGGTTCCACCGTGAGTATAACAAGCATGCTTTACTAAATATACAGATTGATTTTACTGTTGTAGGTTTAATCTCTGTGCATCATCTGAGGAGAGTCACTTTATTGGGTATATGGAACGGGTTACAACCACTTTAAATGACACTGGCAGAAAATTTGCACCCTTTAGAGCAGCCTTTCTTAACTAGGATTCCTCTAGAGGTTGCAAGGGGTTCCTTTATTATGGGCAACCTCTCGGGACAGTAACAACTGACACCAATGGTCGTTTTAGCTATCTGCAAAGGGAGATTATTTAAAAAAAAAAACACAATGAACAATTACTACCACACTAATGTACTGTGAGCTGTAGTTATTGTAATTATTAGCAGGGGTTACTTGAGACCAGAAAGTTACTTCAATGGTTCCTCCATAATAAAACGATTGAGAAAGGCTGCTTTAGAGGCATATATCACAAAGTACTTGGTAGATCTTTGTTGTTATTTCAATGCTGAGTTATTTCAGATCAGCAGACAGACTCAACCCCTGTCAACTTATTGGAATTATCAGTGTCAGCAAGACATATTTACCAAAGGTGTATCCATGGGAATTATTTCCACTAAGCCAAAGAAAGTTTGCATGTATTTCTAAATAAAAAAGAATTAATTGGTAATACTATACCCTGTGCTGTATATATTTGTCCTCTCCTGCAGATGTGCCTGCACAGGTAGAACTGGTCAAACATCGTTGTGATTATGCCAAAACATGTACACACACACACACACACACACACACACACAGATATATATATATATATATATATATATATATATATATATATATATATATATATATATATATATAATGAGCTTGTTGTGTAAATTATTCCCTTGAGACTAGCTAGGCTTGCCATTGTTCACAAACTCATTACTCTTAATTAATTAGTTAGTTATACAGACAAACATAAACAGATGGCTTTCAGATAGATTTATCACATATATAGTGTAGAAATTTAGTGTAATACTGATCTACTTTTTGTCTTAAAGTAACACTAAACTCTGGTTTAAAAAATGTGTATTCAAAATGTCTTCTTAAAGGATAACTCCACTTATGTGGGAACAAAATAGGAAATAAAAACATTGATATAGCATATACTGTACAATTGCTATACAAGTTATACTGTAATCAAAGGTTATTAAAGATTAACTTTCATTGTCAATCTACAACGCTGTAATTTTCTGTAAAGTACAATGCAATGCCATCATGGAGGGGACACTGCATGGAGGGGACACTGGTGAGGCTGTATGGAGGGCACACTGGGGAGGCTGCATGGAGGGGACACTGGTGAGTCTGCATGGAGGGGGCACTGGTGAGGCTGTATGGAGGGGACACTGGTGAGGCTGTATGGAAGGAGCACTGATGAGGCTGCATTGATGGGCATTGATCAGGCTGCACTGATGGGCACTGGTGAGGCTGCATTGGTGGGCGCTGATGGGGGCTATTTCTAACATAGAGTCTCAAATGGACACAGAGATGTCATTATGTTGGGCCTGCTGCAAACTTTCTAGCTCTACCATCCCAGATAGGGCAAAGATTGCCACCTCCCTTCAAATCACTCCCTCACCTTACCTGGAATGGTGAGAGAGGAGAGGACACACCAGCCAGCCACAGTAGGGCCAGGGTGCCAGCCAGCCACCCATGCTGGTGACCCACCCAAAACAGGGCCAGGGTGCCAGCCAGCCACCCATGGTGAACCACCCACAGCAGAGCCAGGGTGTCAGCCAGCCAGCCACCCACATTGACCCACCCACACCATTGAGCCAGCCAGCCACCCACAGGAGCCAGCCACAGAGGACACAGGAGCCAGCCAGCCACAGAGGATATGGGAGCCAGCCAGCCACAGAGGACACGGGAGCCAGCCAGCCACCCACAGTGACCCACCCACACCATTGAGCCAGCCAGCCACCCACAGGAGCCAGCCACAGAGGACACAGGAGCCAGCCAGCCACAGAGGATATGGGAGCCAGCCAGCCACAGAGGACACGGGAGCCAGCCAGCCACAGAGGACGCAGGAGCCAGCCAGACACAGAGGACGCTGGAGCCAGCCAGACACAGAGGAAAGCAGGAGCCAGCCGGCCTCAGAGGACGAGGGAGCCAGCCAGACACAGAGGACATGGGAAACACCCACAGCTACAGTACCCATAGTTAAGGTAAGAGGAGTGCTTCACAGTGGCAATTTTATTTCTGCTTTGTGAGAGGTTGGGGCAGGGGTGAGAGTCATAGCAGTAGTAGTCATATAAACCAGAATGGATCCTAAGCCAAGCCAGCAGACAGAGATCAAAATAGTGGAACAGCAAGCAGGACCTATATCCTGAAGGGATGTCAGCAAAGCCAGTCTTTAAAACAGGAACGCAGGAGACAGTTTCTTGTGATGTGACCCAGGCAAAGGCAAAGCTCCTCTGGACTGGACGGCTTAAGTAGGCAGGACTGACAAGCAGGATCAACTTCAGCTGGGTAACTGTGGAGAGAGATGGGAGCTGGCAATTAGCCGACAACTGAGCGGCCAGCCCAGCCCTGACAGTACCCCCTCCTCAATGACCCCTCCCCCTTGGAGGACTACCAGGCTTGAGGGGAAAACATCTATGGAAATCACGGAGGAGAACAGGGGCATATATGTCTGAGGATGGGACCCAAGAGCGTTCCTCCAGACCGGGACACAAACTGACTACCCCTGTCTGAGACAATCACCTTGGATAGCCCATGTAAGCAAAAGATCTTCCGAGCAAAAATGGAAGCCAGTTCCTTAGAAGTGGGCATACAATGATACATCTTTGAGAACCGGTCAACCACCATAAGGATAACAGTGTTGCCTTGGGAGTTGGATAACTCCACAATGAAATCCATAGACAAATGGGTCCAGGGCCTCTCTCCATTCGGTGTGGGTTGTAGGAGGCCCATTGGTAGGTGTTGTGGAGTCTTACTCTGAGCACACACAGAAAAGGCAGCTACGAAGTCTAAGCCACCAGAATTCTTGGGAAATGGCTCAAACTAGTTGATTCTTCCCAGGGTGGCCAGCTGCCTTGGGAGAATGGTAAGTCTGGAGCACAGCAGTACGGAGACTCTGTGGGACAAAGCAGCGGTCAAAAGGTTTCTCAGGAGGAGCATGGACCTGAGAAGCAAGAATTTTGTCACCCAAAGGACAAGTGAGACACACAGGAACCGGAACCAACTCCAACTTGGAAGTGGAGGAAAATTGTTGTGACAAGGCGTCAGCCCTTACATTCTTAGTACTGGGTAAGAATGAGACAATGTAATTGAAACTTTACAAGAAAAGAGCCCATCGTGCCCTTCTGGGAGAGAGGCGTTTAGCCTCAGACAAGAATGTGAGATTCTTATGGATTCTTGGAAAAGTAGCCACAAGGATGCATAGTGCTCTCAGAGGTAGGACATTGAAGCGGAAGGGTGCCAACACCAGAAGCATCAATCTTAAGGATAAAAGGCAACGTAGGGTCAGGATTTGCCAACACCGGAGCAGAAACAAAGGCAGCCTTGAGACTCTCAAAGGCCTTAATGAACGCCGAAGACCAACTCCCTTGGGTTACCGTCCTTTCTGGTCATATCAGTCAGGGGCTTGACCAGAGACGAGAAGTTATGGATAAACTTCCGATAATAGTTGACACAGCCCAGGAAACGATGCAGAGGACATAACCCCATAGGTCAGGGCCACTATAGGACTGCCGAAAGTTTCTCTGGGTCCATTGAAAAACCAGCAGTGGAAATTACATAGCCCAGGAATTTAACCTGTTCACGAGGAAACTCACACTTCTCCAGTTTACAATAGAGATTGTTCTCTCTTAGTTTCTGAAGCACACAACAGACATCTGTGTGGTGGCACTCCAGGGACTTGGAAAATATGAGGATATCATTGAGATAAACCACCAAACATAAATGCAACAAATCTTAGAGGACATTGTTAATAAATTCCTGGGAAAACTGCTGGGGCGTTACAAAGGTCAAAAGGCATTACAAGGTACTCATAATGACCTGTTTTGGTATTAATTGCAGTTTTCCACTCGTCGCCCTCCTTAATCCTTACGAGATTGTGTGCCCCTCTCAAATCAAGCTTTGTTAAAACCGTTGATCCCTTAAGGCGGTCAAATAACTCTGTAATCAATGGAATTGAAGTGAAGAGCTGTACATGACCTTGACCTTGGCTGCCTTCTGGAAGCATGTCTCACTGCATTGTGGTGACCAGGAGAGAATCTCAGCATGGAGCCAATCAAAAGAGGGGTTGTGCCTCTGTAACCAAGGATAACCAAGGATAACCAATAACTAGCGGAAACTTAGGTGTGGAAACAACTTGGAATTGGATTACCTCATGGTGAAGAGCCCCTATGGCCATGGACAATGGAACCGTCTCATGAGTCACATGGGCATGCTGTAGAGATCTTCCGTCAAGAGCCTCAATGGCAAGTGGAGTGTCACGCAGCTGCAGCGGAATCGAGTGCTTCGATACAAAAGCAGCATCAATGAACAGGCCTGCAGCCCCAGAGTCGATTAGAGCCTGTATCTCAAGGGACGACTCAGCCCAAGAAAGGGTGACCAAAACCAAGGGCTTATCCTTCTGGATAACTGGGGACGAAACAATGCCACCTAAGGTCTGTCTGTGACAGGACCTCAAGGTTCGGGTATTCTCTGCACGGGTAGCACAAGACTTCAAAAAGTGACCTGCCTGGCCACAATAAAGGCACAATCTCTCCCTTTTCCTAAAGGTTCTCTCATCCAAAGAGAGATGCATGAAGCCCAAGTGCATGGGTTCATCTTCACTGACCGACTTGGTACCAGGAGGCATGGGTGGGACTGCAAAGCTCGGAGGCAAACATACAGGAGGCTTCCACAAGCGCTCCTTAAAAGAGAGTCTTTCTCTGAGGCTGGAGTCAATGAGGATGGCAAATGTGATCAACTTCTCCAGCTCAGTGGGTATACTTTGGGCTGCTATCTCACCCTTGATGGAATCAGAGAGACCATGAGCAAAAGCAGCCATGAGAGCCTCATTGTTCAAAGCAACTTCTGCTGCCAGAGTACGGAATTCAGTGACGTAGTCGACAACAGTTCTCGTACTCTGTTTGATGGACATGAGTCACTTGGCTGTAGAAGCGGAGCATGTGGCAACATCAAATACCTTTTTATTTTCAAATGATTTTATTGTAATATAATGCAGTAACAAACATTGATATCAACCATTGTACATAAGATACAGGGTGTTGACGAAAAAAAAAATAAAAGAAGCAAAAAATGCTCAGATACATTGAACAACATGAGTTACTAGCAGAAAAAAGAGAAGAAAAAAAAACAAAAAAAAAAAAAAAACATGTGGGCCTGGAGCCCATCTGCTGTATACTACACATTCTGTATCGCTAGATCTGGTAGGTCCGGGGGCATCCCGTCCCCTCCCGACACCCCAGCGGGCTGTGTCGAGTGGAGACGCCACGCCAGATAAAAACAGTGAAAAGTAAGTTAGAGTGAGAGTGAAGTTTAGTCCCAAGGCGGTTGTAAAAAACAAGAAAAAGAAAAGGGAAGAGAAACAGGTAGAATAGAGGAGGAAATTGATTGAAATGCCTGAGTCAAGTAACCTGAGCTGCAGGAGAATCAGAGCTAACTTACATATGATGTATAAGACATAGTACACTGAACCAGTGACTTTCGCTGCCGGCTCCACTTGGTCTGGGGATGATGTATTACTAGTTAAACAAGCTTAACACAGTTTGGGTGTGATAACCAGGAGGACCACTGTTTGTTGAATCTAGATTCTGTCATGTTTACTCTGGAGAAAAGAAATTCCATGTGACAATGAACATTAAGTGTATTAATAAGCTCAGTTAGGGTTGGAGGGAGGGGGTTTTTCCACGCACGAGCTATGAGCAGGCGCGCTGAGATTAAAACGTGGTGTACTACGGGTAGACTGGTGGAGGGCCAATATTGGGAATCCAGACCAAAGAGAGCCATTCGCGAGGTCAGCTGTTGGGGAGAGTTGGTTAGAGTCTGGACCAGAGAAGAGACTTGTAGCCAAAAGGATCCAATAGCCGGGCAGCTCCACCAGATGTGGAATAAGTCCCCGGTGGAGTTGCAATTTCTCCAGCACTTTGAAGAGTGGGTGGGGAAGATGGTCGCTAACTTTTGCGGTGTATAGTACCACCGATGAAACAATTTCATGACCGCTTCCCAATGCGTTATGTTTTTGGAGATGACTAGTGGGGTGCGAAGTACTCGATGCCAATCTTCCATAGGGAAAGAGCAGTGTAGCAGGGATTCCCAATAGAGTATGCTCGAGGATTTCGAGGACGAGGTAGGTCTGGAGAGGAGTTTGTAAATGAAGGATATGCCCTTTAAGACAGTAAGAGGGCGGTTATAGAAATGGAGAAGCTCCTTGGAGGTGGGGTCTGGAGATGCCAAGCTTTGAGAGATGATATGTCGAAGCCTTAAGTAGATATAAAAGTCCTTATGCGAGAGACTAAATTCCGAAATCAGTTGTTGAAAACTTTTTAGATCTATTCCAAGAAACAGGGCTCCAATTGTTTTGATTCCGGGTTCATGCCAGTGCTTGATCGATAGGTCCGGAGAGAGGAGTTGGAGCGCTAGTAAGGGGAGATTTTTCAATGCGTCTCTGTGTATGCCTTGATGATCTTGGCGGATAGCAGTCCATTGAGTTAGGCAGGCCTGTACCGTGGGAAGGATGGATCGTGCGATCGGAAGAGACAACCAAATTGCAGCTAGGGTCAGTCGTGGGTCAGCTGGAAGAGTTGCTGCTTCGATTTGGTGCCACCTTGTGTTGGGGTCTTGCGACCAAAGTTGTCTCCCTTGGTCTAGAATGATTGCCTTGTAGTACTTTTTAACGTCTCGTGAACCCATCCCTCCCAAGGTAGAGGGAGTGCGTAGAACAGAAGACTTCAAGCGGGGTTTACGGCCTGCCCATATGAACGAATCTAAAGTACGCTGTAGTTTAGCTAGGTCTGCTGAGAGAATCGGAAGCGGGAGGGTCCGAAAGAAATAAAGAACATGTGGAAGGAGAAACATTTTGGTTAGGGCTATCCTACCAGCCCATGAAGCTTTTAAGGAGGTCATATTCGAAGATAAATTGTTCAGGTTCATGAATAAAGAGGCAAGATTATTTCGTAATAATCCAGAGGAGGGAGAGACCAGTAGAATGCCTAGATATTGCAAAGAGGAACCGGGGGCCCAGGAGAAGGGCGATACTTTAGCAATTTCTGCTTTGAGCGCTGGCGAAATCTCTATGCCAAGCATGGCTGATTTTGAGTGGTTTAATTTGTATAGGGATGCTTCACTAAATTTTTGTAGAACTTCAGTCAGGGTAGATAGGGATTTCACTGGGTCAGAGACAGCAATGATGACATCGTCCGCATAGAGACCTATCTTGTGACAGGTGTCTTTCACATTGATACCAGATATATGGGGGTGCACGCGGATGGACTGCGCCAAAGGCTCCATGACTAGAGCAAAAATCAATGGGGAGAGTGGGCAGCCCTGGCGAGTACCGTTAGTGATTCTAAAGGGATTCGAGAGAATGCCTGAAGTGCGGACTCTCGCAGTAGGCGAGGTATATAGACCTAGAATAGCTCGTAAGAATTCGCCCTCTATGCCAAATTTCTTGAGAACTGCCTCAAGATAACCCCAATGGACTCTGTCGAACGCCTTCTCTGCATCTAGTGATATCAGCAGAGAAGGCGTTCGACTGTGCTCTGCCCAGTGGATAAGATCTATAAACCTGCGGGTGCCATCTGAGGCTTGTCGGCGGGGAATAAAGCCCACCTGGTCTGGGTGTATGAGGGAAGTCATGTGTTGTGAAAGTCGGGTGGCAAGAAGTTTGGCATACATTTTCAGATCGGTATTAAGTAGCGAAATAGGGCGGTAGTTAGCTGGGTCATACGAGGCCTTCCCTGGTTTATGTATAGTGGAGATGGTTGCTTCTAGGGATTCGGAGGGGATCTCCCCTGTGGCCAGCATGTGATTAAAGGAGCTGCATAAATGCGGGGTCAGTACATGTATGAATGTCTTATAATATTCATTTCCAAAACCGTCTGAACCCGGGGCTTTATGTAGGGGGAGACTTTTAATTGCGTTTTTAATTTCCAGCTGTGAGAAAGGTAAGGCTAGGTCAGCAGCTTGAGAAGGGGACAGGGAGGGGAGGGCAATGTTGGAGAGAAATGTCTGGATATTCTCTGCCGTGGGCTGCGTTTCAGTCGTGGAGTCTTTTAAGTTATACAGTTGTTGATAAAATGCTCCAAAACAGTTGGCTATGTCTTTGGGATTAGTCAATCTGTTGCCTTTAGAATCTATTAGGTGGGAGATTGTGGATTGGGCAGTCCTGTGTTTGTATTGTTGGGCTAGAGCTTTCCCTGATTTGTTACCTTGAGAGTACCAGGTTAGTTTAAGTTTTCGGAGATAGAATTCATGTTTATTCTGAAGATAAGTACTCAATTCTGACCTCAGTTTACTGAGTTCTGCGTGCGTAGAGGCAGAGGGCGAGTTCATATTACTCTTCTCTAGAGACTTTATCTTATCTAGATAAGTGTTAGGGTCGCTGAGCGCTTTTTCTTCTCCTGAGCCCCTAGCCGCAATAGAATTCCCCTTAGAACCGCTTTATGAGCGTTCCAGCACGTGGTGGGCTTGGGGACAGAGTGTTGATTTACAGCGAAATAATCTTCTATGGCAGTCTTGACCTGTTCCCTAATGTCCTTGGTGCTGATCAAGTTGGGGTTCAGTCGCCAAATTGTGAATGGGGTGGTAGGAGGGGAGAGATTGAGAACCATAGAGATGGGGGCATGATCAGACCACGATATTACGCCAATTTTAGTGGACGCAACTGCTTGCAGTAGCACTTTGGATGTCAGGAACAGGTCAATCCTGGAATATGACCTCTGAGCAGTAGAATAAAACGTATAGTCTCTCTCAGTACCATGTTGACACTTCCAAGGGTCATAAAATTCTTCTAGATGCAGAAAGGAGGAGAGGGTAGAGGACCTTCTCCTTTGGGGAGAAGAGGAGTCCAGTGCGTGATCTGGTACCGCATTGAAGTCTCCACAGAAAATTATTTGATCTTTCGGGTAGTGTTGTATTTTGGCGAGAATGGACTTAAGAAAGGGCTTTAGGTGAGTGTTGGGAGCATAGATGTTCACAATCACCAAGGGTTTGTTATTGAAAGAGGCGAATAGGATCAAGAACCTCCCTTCGGGGTCTTGCTCTACATTGGAAACCGTGAGCGGCACCGTAGAGCGCACTGCAATCAGAACACCTCTAACTTTTTTATCAATGCGGGAGTGAAAGATATGTGGGTAGCGTTTGTTGGTACATTGTGGTGGGTTCCGGGATGATAGATGGGTCTCCTGTACGCATAAGATATCAGAACGGGAAGTCGCTGCTTCCCTCCATAAGAGGGAGCGCTTGAAAGGACTATTTAGTCCCTTAACATTAAGGGACGTGATTGTAAGGGACATTAGTAGCTAGGGTCAGTTGTCAAAATGGTACTGAAATTGACGGACCTTTACAGAAAAACAAAGTACAAACACTAACTCTGTGTACAGAGAATGAACACAATAACCGTTGATTTTAAGTCGAGGTGATCAAGTAATAAAACAGTAACTCAAAAGAAAAGAAAAACAATAACGAAATTGCAATAAATCCAACAAACAGTATTGAAATTTCTATATTGATGATCGGGAGATATAGAGGCGTAAACCAAGGATCCAAATGGTTCCCGAAGGAACAGAAAGTGGCTGGGGGTAAGGTGCGATGGTAAATAGGGAGAGAGAATAATGCCGTGTGCGTGGCACACAGTGGCAGTTCGGCGTGGGGGGGTTTAAAAGAGGAAAAAAAAAAAAAGCAGTCATCCACTTTAACCTGGTAAGTCAAGCGCCTGGTTAGAAGGGGGGGTTGCCCAGGGGGGCGGCCCCCCAATTTTTGGAGGTTCAAGATTTAGGTTTCGTATCCCATCTAGAAGGGATCTTTGCAGATCTAGTATTCAGAGGCGGAGCCGGGAGTGCATGAGGGGCAATGCCCCAGTTATGTAGCTGTTTGAAACCGTCTTTGGGGGTCAGAAATGCGACTTGTTGTTGCTGGTAGTTTACAAGAAGCTTGGTGGGAAATCCCCATTTGTATGCGATTTTATGTTCTATGAGTATCGCAGTAATTTGGGAGAAGGCCTTGCGTGCCTGTGAGGTAGCGGCTGAGATATCATTATATAGTTGAATCTTAGCAAAGGGATCAGGGAGGTTGCGTATGGTTCTTGCGGCCCTCATAATCTGCTCCTTAGTGTTAAAGAAGTGTATCCTGGCCAGGATATCTCTGGGTACTGCGTCTGGGAGGTGCTGTGGTTTATGGATTCTATGTGCTCTATCAATAAGGAGATCCTGCGGTGTAAGAGCCGGTATGAGCTTGTGAAACAGCTGGTGCAAGTAGGGGACAATATCGGGGGGTGACACAGTCTCTGGGACTCCCCTGATCTTGATATTATTCCGCCTTGAGCGGTCTTCGAGGTCTGCGACTTTAAGACGCAGTTGGCGAATCGCAGAAGTATGTTCATCTTGAATGTCAACTACAGTGTTATGAGAGCTAGTAGCAGCAGAGAGATGGTGCTCTATATGATCTATGCGGTCTTCCATGTCTTCCATTCTATCCATCAAATGGTTAATGGAGGATCTGAGCTCTTTCTGCATGTCAGCTTGTAGTGAGAGAAGCATGGCTTTCAATGTATGTTCAGATGCAGGGCTGTCTGATGTGCTGTAAGCGGCCAGCGAGGAGTTAGTGTCAGTCAGCGCTGCTGTGGAACTACAAGTGCCAGCGCCATGTTGCTTCTTCATTAGTGGAGGCTTAGAGGGAGAGTGTGCTGGGGAGATTGCTGCTCTCTTACCTCTGTCAGCCGGTGACATGGTGGGCGAACGTTGCTGCTCTTCAGAGTCCTCCATGTCAGAGAGGTGATCCTCTATGGGTGCAGGGGCCGCCGAGGCCGCGGGTTTCTGCTGAGGAGTGAGGCCTTCATCCCGGACGGCGCCATCTTGGCCCTGCACGCCGGCCGGCTTCGTGTAGAAGTCCGTGAGTTTCTTCGCCCCGTGGACAGCGGTTCTGCCTCGGGTCATGTCCCCGGAGGTGCGGGGTGGTCCCTGAAGCTCCGTGGGATGAATTGCGATGGCGGATGGCGCTGGATGCTGCGTGTAGCTGAGTGGATGTGTGGAGCTCAGCACTTATGCGGCCATTCCGGTCAGCGGCCAAGCCACGCCCCCATCAAATACCTTTTTAAAGGAGGACACAAACTCAGGGTAACTCAAGACAACAGGTTTTTGCGTCTCCCATAGAGGATTTGCCCAGGCCAAGGCTCTCTCAGAAAGCAAAGATATCATGAAACCTACTTTGCTTCTGTCCGTGGGAAACGCCTGGGGCAGCATCTCAAAGTATATCTCACCCTGGTTGAGAAACCCTCTGCATTGAACAGGATCGCCCTCAAATTGCTGGGGAAGCAGAGCGGAACAAGACATACCTCTTATAGAGGTAATACTCAAGGCCTGCACAGAGACTGGCACAGCAGCAGGGATGGCCTGCAACTCAAGTTGTACCAGAGCAGCCACAGTGGGAGATTCCAGGTGAGCCATGCGACTCAGGAGCATTTGTAAGGCTATGGCAAACTGATCCATGCAGTGATTTTGCTCATCCAATCTGGAAAAAATATTACCAACAAGTGGATTGACTGTACCTTCTGAATTCATGGCCTTCGCCTACTGTCAGAAACCATGAAATCAGACGGAGACAGAAGTACAGTTAAATCACACTTGTTTAATAATAAAAGTAAAAAGGACAAACTTAGTCAAAACATAGCCAAAGTTCAATAACTGGAATGGATCGTCAACCAAGCCAGGAGTCAGGAATCAAAGTAGTGGAACAGCAAGCAGGACCTGTAGCCTGAAGGGATGTCAGCAAAGCCAGTCTTTAAAACAGGAATGCAGGAGATAATTTCTTGTGATGTGACCAAGGCGAAGGTAGAGCTCCCCTGGACAGGACAGCTTAAGTAGGCAGGACTGGCGAGCCGGATCAACTTCAGCTGGGTAACTGTGGAGAGAGATGGGAACTGGCAATTAGTCGACAGCTGAGCAGCCAGCTCAGAGAAGAAAGGGCTGAGCCAAGCCCTGACACAGAGACTCTCTAAAGAACACTGTTAGAGAGAGAACCCCCTCCAAGTCCCCTTAGACTCTGCTGTAGACTCTAATGGGGCATGTAGGGGACACTTTCTAACAGACTGTTTAAAGAGGAAGTAAACCCTGATGAGTTTACTTCCTCTTTGATTCCCTGCAAAGGCAAAGCATAATGGACTACTATGTGTCACTTACCTGACACAGGAGCCAGCGAAGTCGCAGCTGTCCCCTGTAGTCCACCGCATCCATCTTGTTGGTGGGGTCTCGCAGCTCCGCCGATGTCATTCGGCGAAGCCGCAATGACGTCACTCCCGCGCATGCGCACGGCAACCGACACGCGCGGCAGCTCCGTCGCTGAGAATGCCGCGCTCAGTGCGCCTGCACGCCGCTGTCTACGGCACATGCGCCGTAGACAGCGGTGCCTGTTTTCGGGCAAATATCTCCTAAACCATATAGGTTTAGGAGATATTGCTTGGACCTACAGGTAAGCCTTAATCTAGGCTTACCTGTAGGTCAAAGTGGTTTGTAAGGGTTTACAACCACTTTAATGGGCAATGTTAGAGAGAGACCCCCTCCTAGGGGCGGGGTCAGGGGGGTTATGGGCGGGGTCAGGGGTTGGTCATGGGCGGGGTCTGACAGGGGGCCCTTGCTTTATTTGGTCCGAGGGCCTTGAGTGTTGTCAGTCCAACCGTGTTACCATGGGGATGGGGGGGAGGAGTGAAAGGAGGGAGGGAGGGGAGTGTAAGGAAAAGACGCAGAAGTGCAGAGCAAAAAATAGTTTATAGAAATGGTTTAAAACTCAAAGTTTCACTTAAACCAGGAAATGTGGTTGCTCTAAAAAAGTGAATCCAATGGGATCCTAATTGTAATGCCGCATACACACGACCGGACTTTCCAACAGAAAAGGTCACACAGAATCATTCCATCGGATATTATGATCGTGTGTGGGCTTCATTGCAATCTGTCCGATGGACTCAATTCCTATCGGGAAAACCATTCGTCTGTATGCTGGTCCGATGGACCAAATACGACACAAGGGCAGTTATTGGCTACTGGCTATTGAAATTCCTTTTCTAGTACCGTCGTACGTCATCACGTTCAAAAGGAACGGACTTTGGTCCGTCCATGTGCAGGCAAGTCCTTTTGGTCGGAAGTCCATCGGAACTTCGTCGGGAAGACTGTCGGACCTTTTCTGCCAGAAAGTCCGGTCGTGTGTACGCTGCATAAGAGTTTCTGGTCAATGCTTCCTCCTATAACATCTATGGGATGTCTTGAACTTTGTTCCTGGTCCCCGGGCATTCTACTCTTCATACGCCATCTATTGGGAGGGTCCAATCTCTAAATGGATAGATATATCCCCATCCCTTTCCCTCTCCCACCCTATACTCTCCCTCTCCTCCCTCCCACTCACTTTTTTCCCTCCCCCAGTTTCCCCCCCCCCCCCCCCCCAAATTTCCCTTAAAACAACAGTCACATTTTCTACAGGAAAATGTCCCAGGAGATGTAGTACAATTTGTAGGAGCTGTAATGTGACCTTGAACTAAGCGGTCCTTAAGGGATTTGGATCACCTATATGTGATTCGTGGTTGTTTTTCAATAGATTTACTTACTTTAGAGTCAGCTATTAATAAAGGCCAAAATTTGCTAATTATTTGTTTGACTTGTTTGTGTTGTTTGAAATAGGTAGCAATGATTCTGACTGTGTTTTCGGTTTGGTTTTGGCTTTATAAATAAAAGTATTTGGTGCATGAGCATTAGCCCTATTGAAGGCCTTTTTTATGGTTCAATGTTTTTGTTTGGTTTTATCAAACAGAAGAATAAAACAGTGGAAAATAGCATCTGTCATAGATCAATACATAGTAAAGGTACATAGTTGTATGGTTACAGATGGCAGAGTAAAAAAATAACAAGCATATTTGAACATCAGAGGTACGTTTAACAGCTTAATGGGAGGTGAATTCCATTATCTCCCCCCTCCCACCCCCCCAGACACCCCATCTGGGAACACATTGTGTTCTGAGGGGGTGACAACACAGCCAACTCGAAGGCCTTTTTTAAAATTACTATGGGTATAGCCTCTTTGTCATAAATGTAAGTATAGATGGTTGGCTTCAATTTGAAAGTCTTCATTCCTATTACAGTCCCTCCTCAATCTGAGGTACTGACTGTATGGAATGCTTTTTACAAGAGATTGAGGGTGTCATGTGACATCACCAGTGTCCAACTCAATGCAGCCTCACCAGTGTCCCCTCAATGCAGCCTCAATGCAGCCTCCTATATATATGGTGTAAGTAATTTGTATAGAATTTGGTAATGATACCAAGAGAAGTAGTAAAATAGATCCCCTTCAGCCAGCAACAATAGATCCCCCTAACAACAATTTACCACCCACAACAACCCCCCCCCCCCCCCCCCAGCAACAATAGGCTCCCGGCAGCATCAACAGATCTCCGCACAGTCAGCATTAATAGACTCTCTGACAGCCATCAACAATAGACCCCTCCCCCAATAGTAGATCTCCTTCCGTAACAACTGACCCCCCCAGCAACATAAGACCCACCCCTAGCAACACTAGGTCTCCCACCAGCAACAATAGACCTCCTCAGCGATAATAGACCCCCCTGCAAGAATAGATCCCCTCCAGCTAGAATAGATCCCCCAGCAGTGAGCATCAATACCCTGCAGCACACACCAGTACCCCTTGCATTTACATACAGTCAGTCCAGGAGGTGCCAGAACTGCGTCCTTACCTTCTCTTTGAAATACCATTGGTCAGAGTAGTCCATTACCTCCTCTTTTTCTGTCGCTCCTGGTGCTGTCCGCTCCTCCTGTCCTGTGGGTGCCCCTTCAGCAAGCTGGCATGTGTGCATGCTCCCAAACCAGGCTGTGCCACACCCCCACTCTTCACATGATTGATAAGATTTGACTGACAGCAGCAGGAGCCTGTGGCTGCTGACTCTAGGAAGAGGGGACAGCAGCTCTGCAGACAGGACAGTGCTGGATTGGTGGAAGAGTCAGGTAAGTGTTTAGAGATGGGGTGGGGGGGACTGGTAGTGGAGCATTTTTTTATCTTAATGCATAAAATGCATCAGGGTAAAAAAATGCTTAGACTTAAGAATCACTTTAAGTTTAAAGTATATGCACACCCTGGCCAGAGGAATAACAATAGCCATAGAAGCCTGCACAGTCCCTGTAGCCCCCCTTGACATTTCTATTAAAAAACAGCTGAAATCAGACATACATTCAGCGCTACCCCCGTAGGGGCTAATGGTGATTGTGATTTGTCCCCCACCCTGCACAGCCAGTCACATGAATTTCCAAACACTGAGTCAAGAAGAAGTCCTTGCATTTATTTTTAATTTTTATTAGGGGAATTAAACTTGGATGAGAATGGGGTACATATAAGATGTCCACTTGATTGAAAAAATATACATAGGGACTGAACTATAAACACTCCTGTATATACAACCTCTTCTTCTACAACCTCTTCTTTTTCACCTCCAGCACATCCACTTGCTTACAAACTATCACTCCCAGGACCAGCTAGCACTGTTGTGGGGACCTGACACTGACTCTGTCAGGCCCAAAGCAAATGCCCTTTGCAGTCAGGGACCACGGGCCCCTATGGTGTAGAAAATATAGGTAGTCCTTAATGGTAGCTGTCCCACATGTGGCTACTTCTCCCAGTACCACCTCTTCAGGCCCTGACAGCCCTCCTCATTGCAGCTGCCTCTTTCCACTGCCTGTGCCACCACAGTCCTCCTGACTAGGTCTACACCCATCCCAGACTGCTCCATCCCAGTCCTTTCAGGCCTGCCTCCCAGTCCTCCTGATTGTGTGTCACTCACAAGCCCTCCTGGTTGTTCCTGTTGCTCCTGGAGACTTGCCCGGCAGTATTCTCCTGCTGTCCTCTCCTTGCTCCCAGTTCCTCCTGTCCAGGATAACTCTGTGTGTCTTGAGAGGGTCCTGTCCGCACCCAACCCCGGGCCCAAGGTCACCCCCCAGTCTGGGGGGCTCCCTCAAAGGCCACGACAGCCTAGCACTCCATCTCCAGCTTCCAACAAAACAACTCCTTCCAAGCTGGGCTGACCAGAGTACTCCAAAGACATGCTGGTAGGTTAATTAGATACTGTTGAAAAATTGGGCAAACATATGTATGTTGTATATGTATGTGTTTGTAAGCATGTCGGGACCCCATGGGGCAAAGGACTGCGCTACACCGCAGATGGACACCGGCAGCTAAAAGCGACATGAGGCGATTTAGTTCGCATAGGTAGTGCTATACAAGTCACTCATTCATTCAGTATTTGATGGGGCCTACCCCCGCCAACCCAAGTTAGGATACTCAGAATACTCCAGGAAGCTGCACCTTACTTCCCCTCCCATCTTTCTATAAGGTTCCAGTACATTCTATAAATAGGGGGAAGTCTCAGTGATGCTGCCTCTGAGTCATCCAGCTTTCCCTGGATCTCAGACAGGCTTGGCTATCAGCCAAGCCTGCAGAAATTTACCTACACTACACAAAATTCTAGAGCCCAAGCAACACAGCTAGGCAGTCCTAGATACAGGAGGAGACCACAGGATGGTAGTTGCTAGTCACAGATCCTCTTTGTTGTTGGTGCAGTAAGGGGAATTTTTGCAGTTGTCTTAGTAGTGCAGCTTTATTATGAACTTGACATATTTTTATAAGTATACAGTAAAACTCCAACATTTACTATAATTGGATGTACTGGAACCCAGCCATAGAGCGGACAACTGGCAGGCCTTATTGGCCTAAAGTTAGAACTCATCTCTCTTTGATTAAAGGGTTAGTTCACCTTTACAAAAAAACTTCCTATGAAGATCAGGGGCACCTGTAGATAAAGACAAACTGTACAGCTCTGACAAAAGTTAAATAAAGCCCTTGCAAAACTGTATGTGTAGGCCATTTACATACCTACCCAGGCTTGACTGGAATACTCCCAGGATGTTGCTAGAACGTTGCTAAGTGAGGCCTAATTGTTACTGTTTGCCTCCTCCATCACAGGAGTGAACCCTTTTTCTGATTCAAACCCCCTTACATTCGTTTCCTCTGATTGATGCAGTAGCTCTGAGCTCAGATTTGAGAGCTCACTCCTGTGATGGTGGAGGTGGACAGTAATGACTAGACTCACTCAAAAATATCCTACCAGTGTCCTGGGAGTATTCCAGTCAGGCTTCATGAGGTAATTAAAAGGCTTACACCTTTTGTCAAAGTTGCACAGTTTGTTTTCATCTACAGAAGCCCCTTATATGCATAGGCAGTTTTATGGTAAAGGTGAACTAACCTTATAAGTTCAGAAATTAAATTAACCCTGTATGCCCAATTAAGTCTTCCTCAGACTGTAAAATTCCCAAAGTGTTTCTAAAACAGGGGAAAAAAAAACAATTTAATGTGGTTATAAACCTTTCCTTTTTAAATAAAAATAACAAACTTGCTTATACTTACCTGCCCGATCCTTTTCTTCTGTGGTCCCCTACCGTTGCTCCTGGCCCCTCCGCTTCATGCCGCTTTTCATAGGGGCACCTGTGTGGGCTCCCTTCCGAGTCCTGCTGCTGCATCCATTGACACAGACATCAGGACTTAGCCCCGCCCCAATGGCTCCTGCTGCTATCAAGCTGTCCAATGAGGAGAGAGACAGCAGCTGGAGCCCACTGTGGTCATGAACGCTGAATCAGATTGTTCTCAGGTTAAAAAAAAGGGGGGGGGGTCTGGGTGGGCAGCTGCAGCACAGAAGATTTTTTTACCTTAATGCATAGAATGCATTAACGTGAAAAATCCTAAAGCTTTAGAACCACTTTAACTAGTTAAGGACCAAGCCTATTTTTCAGACTTGATGTTTACAAGTTAAAATCATTTATTTTTTTGCTAGAAAATTAATACCCCCAAACAATAACTTTATGTCACACCGCAATATTTTGGGTATTTGAATTTCCCGTCCTAAACTCTGGAAGATTCTACACAGAGGTAGAGGGAAACAATCAAATCCACAACCAGTGGAACCATAAAGAGACCCAAGCAATCAATCTCAGCTTCTCTGACTACAGAGCAAGCCAAACTAAATTTTCCTAGCTTCCTATATGAGAAGGGTGCTACAAAGTTTTGTAAGACATTTAGCCTTTCACTAATATGTAGGTTCATAAAAGTTTACTTCAATCTTTCACAGTATAAAAATGCAATAAAGATATAAAAAAACAAAAAACAAATCATGTAAATGAATATTATGTGTTTACTGGAGATTGTGTTTATAGTAGACTTGTTTCTATTATACCCTTTTTCTAAAAGCTGACTTCATATCTTTATTTCTTAAGCTATATAGAAATGGATTCAGCATGGGAACAATAGCAACACTAAACAAGGAGAAAAACTTTGTTGGTCCCAAGCCATTACTTGGTATTGGATACTGCAAAATCAAAGTCAGGTATAGCAGTACGATGACAGTGAGGTGTGATGAACATGTGTAGAAGGCTTTACGTCTACCAGAATTGGAACGCATTTTTAGTATAGCAATAATTATAAAAAGGTAGGAAATTAGTGTAAGGCAAAATGGAGTTATGGTAAACATAATTATCCCTTGTATAAAGGTTAAGGTGTTCAAAACGGAGACATCACTGCAAGCTATTTCTATTATGGGAGCAATGTCACAGCAAAAGTGGTTGATTTCATTAGATGAGTAACAAGAGATATTAGCAATTAGAATAGGATAAGGAATGACTTGTAAAAAACCTAACAGCCAACAGAATGAAGCTAGCACACTACAAGTTCTAAAATTCATGACCATTTGATAGTTCAAAGGCTTACAGATAGCCACATATCGATCAAAGCCCATGGCAGTCAAGATAAATAATTCAATACCCGATAAAGATCCAAAAAAGTAACACTGCATCATAAGTGCAAGGATTCCAACAGTATTATCTTGTGTGATGAAATTTACTAGGATCCTATGTAGGGTGACTGTAGAAGAAGACATGTTCACAATAGATAGGTTGGCGAGGAAGAAATACATGGGAGTGTGGAGGTGATGATCCAAGCAGACCAGGACAAATATGGTCATATTACCACAAAGAGTGATGATATATATAATCAGAACCAGAAGGAAGATCGGAACCTGCAGCTCGGGTGCTTCTGATATTCCTTTGATGATAAAATATGTAACATGTGTCTGATTTACAATCATTTCAATCAAATAAAAATGCTTAGAAATATTTTTCATAACTTCAACATAACTTGACTTCCGAGGCAAATATGCAGCTCAAATATTTGTGCAGTTTTTTCTTTTAGTATATTGAATATGAAGGTCTCTGTGGAGGCATCTTAATGGGTACTGTACATGGAGTAATGTAATCACTAGACTTCTTTATCCTATAATATGCATTTATCAGAGTTGAATAACTGATACCTCCTGGCTGCTCCTACATATTCACTGACTTCAATATATCCACTGACCACAGATTATTGATTGTAATATCAATATAATTGCACTGACTGGAAAGAACAGTAAAACACAATTACTCTGCCGTGCTGCTAAACCAGAAGCACAGTCTTTATAGGAAATGATCAAATACAACTGAAACTTGTATATTTTCAAATACACACTTTATATAGCTTTTTAAAACAATAGCATGAATTGATAAAAAAAAGTATATTGATATAATTACTTAAATTAAGTGATCACTTCCACAAGAATACAAAAAAAAAAAAAAAAAAAAAATCAAAGTTTACTTTTAAAAATTGTCAATGATAAAGTTGTATTTTCTTGTTTGAAGAATTTGTTCTAATTTCCAAGGGAAACATGACTCCAATGTTTGATTGCAGGTATCAGGTAAGTAAAAAAACGTAGTGAATAAAAAAATTGTGTGTACAGTTTCTTTTCCATAGAAGATGAACGATTCAGTGTAAAATTCTGAACAACATACCTTTATATATAGTAACCCTTGCCGTCTGTAATTAATTCCCCAGATTCCAGGAAAGCTCAGGCTGAGGTGATATATAATTCTTCCTAATTAGTCAGTTATATTGATGTACATACATTTCTAGTTCTAAAATAAATATAGAAAGTTTAAATTAAAATTAAAACCCTTTTTTTAATTAGAGCTGTGCAGCACTAAATTATAAATGTGAAAACACATGATGATCATGTGATATCATTTTATTCATTCCAGGAAACTTGTTATAGTCCCAAAAATATTTTCCAAGAAAATAATCAGGATGAGGGGTCCCACATATTGTGATAGTAATGTAAAGCAGGATAGGATAGGTGTCACCAGCCAAATCTCAATCTGTGTGACCCCCTAGCTAAGATTGGTTAATCTGCACTTCATTTACAATAACCGGGCCAAAGATCCAGATTGTTTAGATATCCTCCCCAGTCTGCATATTACACCCTCCCAGCTCTAGACCCCTGCACATTACACCCCCCAGCTCTGGACCCCTGCACATTACACCCCTTCTAGCTCTGGACCCCTTGCATATTACACCTCCCAGCTCTGGATCCCTGCATATTACACCCCCCCCCCCCCAGCTCTGGACCCCTGCATATTATACCCCCCCAGCTCTGGACCCCTGCATATTACACACACACCCAGCTCTGGACCCCTGCACATTACACCCCCCCAGCTCTGGACCCCTGCATATTATATACCCCACCAGCTCTGGACCCCTGCATATTACACCCCCCAGCTCTGGACCCCTGCATATTACACCTCCCAGCTCTGGACCCCTGCATAATACACACTTCCAGCTCTGGACCCTGCATATTATACCCCCCAGCTCTGGACCCCTGTATATTACACACACCCCAGCTCTGGACCCCTGCATATTACACCCCCAAGCTCTGGACCCCTGCATATTATACCCCCCAGCTCTGGACCCCTGTATATTACACACACCCCAGCTCTGGACCCCTGCATATTACACCCCCCAGCTCTGGACCCCTGCATATTACACCTCCCAGCTCTGGACCCCTGCATATTGCACACCCCCCAGCTCTGGACCCCTGCATATTATACCCCCCAGCTCTGGACCCCTGTATATTACACACACCCCCCCAGCTCTGGACCCCTGCATATTATACCCCCCAGCTCTGGACCCCTATATATTACACACACTCCCAGCTCTGGACCCCTGCATATTACAAATCCCAGCTGTGGACCCCTGCATATTATACCCCCAGCTGTGGACCCCTGCATATTACACACACCCCCCTGCTCTGGACCCCTATATATTACACACACTCCCAGCTCTGGACCCCTGCACATTACACACCCCCCAGTGCTGGACCCCTGCATATTACAAACCCCAGCTCTGGACCCCTGTGCATATTACACCCCAAGCTGTGGACCCCTGCATATTACACACACCCCCAGCTCTGGACCCCTCAACATTACACACCCCCAGCTCTGGACACCTGCACATTGCACCATCCCCAGCTCTAGCACCCTGCATATTACACACACTCCCAGCTCTGGACCCCTCAACATTACACCCCCCAGCTCTGGACCCCTGCACATTACAACCCCCAGCTCTGGACCCCTGCACATTACATCATCCCCAGCTCTGGACCCCTGCATATTACACCCTCCCAGCTCTGGACCCCTGTGCATTTCACCCCCCAGCTCTGGACCCCTGCACATTACACCCCCCAGCTCTGGACCCCTGCACATTACACACCCCACCAGCTCTGGACCCCTGTATATTAAACACCCCCAGCTCTGGACCCCTGCATATTACATTTCACTAGCTTTGGGCCCCTGCATATTACACCCCCCCAGCTCTGAACCCCTGTATATTACACACCTCCCAGCTCTGGACTCCTGCACATTTTTCCCCCAGCTCTGGACCCCTGCATATTACACCCCCCAAGCTGTGGACCCCTGCATATTTTCCAAGAAAATAATCAGGATGAGGGGTCCCACATATTGTGATAGTAATGTAAAGCAGGATAGGATAGGTGTCACCAGCCAAATCTCAATCTGTGTGACCCCCTAGCTAAGATTGGTTAATCTGCACTTCATTTACAATAACCAGGCCAAAGATCCAGATTGTTTAGATATCCTCCCCAGTCTGCATATTACACCCTCCCAGCTCTAGACCCCTGCACATTACACCCCCTCTAGCTCTGGACCCCTTGCATATTACACCTCCCAGCTCTGGATCCCTGCATATTACACCCCCCCCCCCAGCTCTGGACCCCTGCATATTATACCCCCCCAGCTCTGGACCCCTGCATATTACACACACACCCAGCTCTGGACCCCTGCACATTACACCCCCCCAGCTCTGGACCCCTGCATATTATATACCCCACCAGCTCTGGACCCCTGCATATTACACCCCCCAGCTCTGGACCCCTGCATATTACACCTCCCAGCTCTGGACCCCTGCATAATACACACTTCCAGCTCTGGACCCTGCATATTATACCCCCCAGCTATGGACCCCTGTATATTACACACACCCCAGCTCTGGACCCCTGCATATTACACCCCCCAGCTCTGGACCCCTGCATATTATACCCCCCAGCTCTGGACCCCTGTATATTACACACACCCCAGCTCTGGACCCCTGCATATTACACCCCCCAGCTCTGGACCCCTGCATATTACACCTCCCAGCTCTGGACCCCTGCATATTGCACACCCCCCAGCTCTGGACCCCTGCATATTATACCCCCCAGCTCTGGACCCCTGTATATTACACACACCCCCCAGCTCTGGACCCCTGCATATTATACCCCCCAGCTCTGGACCCCTATATATTACACACACTCCCAGCTCTGAACCCCTGCACATTACACCCCCAGCTCTGGACCCCTGCATATTACAAATCCCAGCTGTGGACCCCTGCATATTATACCCCCAGCTGTGGACCCCTGCATATTACACACACCCCCCTGCTCTGGACCCCTATATATTACACACACTCCCAGCTCTGGACCCCTGCACATTACACACCCCCCAGTGCTGGACCCCTGCATATTACAAACCCCAGCTCTGGACCCCTGTGCATATTACACCCCAAGCTGTGGACCCCTGCATATTACACACACCCCCAGCTCTGGACCCCTCAACATTACACACCCCCAGCTCTGGACACCTGCACATTGCACCATCCCCAGCTCTAGCACCCTGCATATTACACACACTCCCAGCTCTGGACCCCTCAACATTACACCCCCCAGCTCTGGACCCCTGCACATTACAACCCCCAGCTCTGGACCCCTGCACATTACATCATCCCCAGCTCTGGACCCCTGCATATTACACCCTCCCAGCTCTGGACCCCTGTGCATTTCACCCCCCAGCTCTGGACCCCTGCACATTACACCCCCAGCTCTGGACCCCTGTACATTACACACCCCACCAGCTCTGGACCCCTGTATATTAAACACCCCCAGCTCTGGACCCCTGCATATTACATTTCACTAGCTTTGGGCCCCTGCATATTACACCCCCCAGCTCTGAACCCCTGTATATTACACACCTCCCAGCTCTGGACTCCTGCACATTTTTCCCCCAGCTCTGGACCCCTGCATATTACACCCCCCAAGCTGTGGACCCCTGCATATTTCACACCCCCCCAGCTCTGGACCCCTCAACATTACATCCCCCAGCTCTGGACCCCTGCACATTACAACCCCCAGCTCTGGACCCCTGCACATTACACCCTCCCCAGCTCTGCACCCCTGCATATTACACACACTCCCAGCTCTGAACCCCTGCACATTACACCCCCCAGCTCTGGACCCCTGCATATTACAAATCCCAGCTGTGGACCCCTGCATATTATACCCCCAGCTGTGGACCCCTGCATATTACACACACCCCCCTGCTCTGGACCCCTATATATTACACACACTCCCAGCTCTGGACCCCTGCACATTACACACCCCCCAGTTCTGGACCCCTGCATATTACAAACCCCAGCTCTGGACCCCTGCATATTACACCCCCAAGCTGTGGACCCCTGCATATTACACACACCCCCAGCTCTGGACCCCTCAACATTACACACCCCCAGCTCTGGACACCTGCACATTACACCATCCCCAGCTCTAGCACCCTGCATATTACACACACTCCCAGCTCTGGACCCCTCAACATTACACCCCCCAGCTCTGGACCCCTGCACATTACAACCCCCAGCTCTGGACCCCTGCACATTACATCATCCCCATCTCTGGACCCCTGCATATTACACCCTCCCAGCTCTGGACCCCTGTGCATTTCACCCCCCCAGCTCTGGACCCCTGCACATTACACCCCCCAGCTCTGGACCCCTGCACATTACACACCCCACCAGCTCTGGACCCCTGTATATTACACCCCCCCCCAGCTCTGAACCCCTGTATATTACACACCTCCCAGCTCTGGACTCCTGCACATTTTCCCCCCAGCTCTGGACCCCTGCATATTACACCCCCAAGCTGTGGACCCCTGCATATTACACACACCCCCAGCTCTGGACCCCTCAACATTACATCCCCCAGCTCTGGACCCCTGCACATTACAACCCCCAGCTCTGGACCCCTGCACATTACACCATCCCCAGCTCTGCACCCCTGCATATTACACACACTCCCAGCTCTGGACCCCTCAACATTACACACCCCCCAGCTCTGGACCCCTGCACATTACAACCCCTAGCTCTGGACCCCTGCACATTACACCATCCCCAGCTCTGGACCCCTGCATATTACACACACTCCCAGCTCTGGACTCCTCAACATTACACACCCCCCAGCTCTGGACCCCTGCACAGTACAACCCCCAGATCTGGACTCCTGCACATTTCCCCCCACCAGCTCTGGACCCCTGCATATTACACCCCCAAGCTCTGGACCCCTGCATATTACACACACCCCCAGCTCTGGACCCCTCAACATTACACACCCCCAGCTCTGGACCCCTGCACATTACACTATCCCCAGCTCTGGCACCCTGCATATTACACACACTCCCAGCTCTGGACCCCTCAACATTACACCCCCCAGCTCTGGACCCCTGCACATTACAACCCCCAGCTCTGGACCCCTGCACATTACATCATCCCCAGCTCTGGACCCCTGCATATTACACCCTCCCAGCTCTGGACCCCTGTGCATTTCACCCCCCCAGCTCTGGACCCCTGCAGATTACACCCCCCAGCTCTGGACCCCTGCACATTACACACCCCACCAGCTCTGGACCCCTGCATATTAAACACCCCCAGCTCTGGACCCCTGCATATTACACTTCACTAGCTTTGGGCCCCTGCATATTACACCCCCCCCAGCTCTGAACCCCTGTATATTACACACCTCCCAGCTCTGGACTCCTGCACATTTTCCCCCCAGCTCTGGACCCCTGCATATTACACCCCCCAAGCTGTGGACCCCTGCATATTACACCCTCCCAGCTCTGGACCCCTGTGCACTTCACCCCCCAGCTCTGGACCCCTCAACATTACACACCCCCAGCTCTGGACCCCTGCACATTACACCATCCCCAGCTCTGGCACCCTGCATATTACACACACTCCCAGCTCTGGACCCCTCAACATTACACCCCCCAGCTCTGGACCCCTGCACATTACAACCCCCAGCTCTGGACCCCTGCACATTACATCATCCCCAGCTCTGGACCCCTGCATATTACACCCTCCCAGCTCTGGACCCCTGTGCATTTCACCCCCCCAGCTCTGGACCCCTGCACATTACACACCCCACCAGCTCTGGACCCCTGCATATTAAACACCCCCAGCTCTGGACCCCTGCATATTACACTTCACTAGCTTTGGGCCCCTGCATATTACACCCCCCCAGCTCTGAACCCCTGTATATTACACACCTCCCAGCTCTGGACTCCTGCACATTTTCCCCCCAGCTCTGGACCCCTGCATATTACACCCCCCAAGCTGTGGACCCCTGCATATTACACACACACCCAGCTCTGGACCCCTCAACATTACACCCCCCAGCTCTGGACCCCTGCATATTACAACCCCCAGCTCTGGACCCCTGCACATTACACCATCCCCAGCTCTGGACCCCTGCATATTACACACACTCCCAGCTCTGGACCCCTCAACATTACACACCCCCAGCTCTGGACCCCTGCACATTACAACCCCCAGCTCTGGACGTCTGCACATTACATCGTCCTCAGCTCTGGACCCCTGCACATTACATCCCCCAGCTCTGGACCCCTGCACATTACACACCCCACCAACTCTGGACCCCTGCATATTAACCCCACCCAGTTCTGAACCCCTGCATATTAAACACCCCCCAGCTCTGGACCCCTGCATATTACACTTCACTAGCTTTGGACCCCTGCATATTACACTCCCCAGCTCTGGAGCCCTGCATATTACACACACCTCCAGCTTTGGACCCTTGCACATTACACCCCCCAGCTCTGGACCCCTGCACATTACACCCCCCCAGCTATGGACCCCTGCACATTGCCCCTTCCTACCTTACTGGGGCATGCATGCAGAGCTGGAGACACAGCAGTGCTGAACAGAGGACGGGAACTGCTGGAGTTAATGTTTCATATTAACAAGCTAATGATTGGTTGCTAGGACCACCTAGCAACTAATCACCTACTGGTTAACTTGAAAAGTTAGGCAAGCATTTACCTTCCTCTATTCACTGCTGCTCACTGTCTCACTCCCTTGCTGTGAGCGGTAGAGTGGATCTGGCGGTTGGCCCTAGGTGTCAGTCACCCGGGTACGGTCTGCCCACAGGTAATCCCACACTCTGTCACAGCTCACCTCTCCATGTCCTGGTTGTCACAGCACCGCTGCCTGAACCTGGCACCCTGCTGTTACCGATTCATTCAAGAGGGGGCTAACACCACCCAAAGTGTGGCACCCAGGTATGCCACCTTGGTACGCCACTGGGGACGGGACTATGAAGCGCCTTCATGGGGGGAGTGGAGCACTGACATGGAAGGGCTATTGGTCTGTCTAGGCTTCTGCCGGGTGCCGGAGCGCACTCAACACATCGTTACAGGTACAGACTACAGTACAGTTATTAGCGGCTTGTGTGTACTATGAAGCACACTGCCGCCACTTCTACCTGCGTCCCCCTTCCCTCCAGCAAATTGTACCGCCCAGGGGATCCTCCCCCTTCAAGTTTCCCACACTTGAAGAGTTTTGAAATTGTCCAAAATATTAAATCAAAGTTTGTTATCATAGAAGTTGATTTGGCAAGACATGGATACTATTCATCTACATAAAGTTTGAGTTGAGGCTCTCTTTACTTAAGGGGGGTTCTCTCTGCTAATTTTATTTCCTTGATGTGGAGTTATGTACCACCTTGCTAAAAGTTTGTATGACATCTCTCTTGTTTGTGAATCTTTAGCTACCAAGTAAGTTTGTCTCATAATCCTGTTTCTCTGTTCATCATTACTTAAAGGGCCAATTTCTCTTTCCCACGTCTCTAAATAGCCAGGGTATTCATGATCTACTGCCTCTATCAGAATTTTATATATTTTTTATATCCTTTTTTCAAGGCTTTGACGACTCACTAGTAATTTCTCCAGAGGTCTAAGTTGCTTCTTTCCCCTCAGTGGCTGTGGCAAGGACTGGGTAAAATAACGTAATTGTGAATATCTCCATTTATCCAGTGCCCTATGTCCCCACCTCCCTATAATTTCCTCATATGTGCATAATCTATTTCCTTCTATAACTTCATGTAATATAATATTATCTTTCTTAGTCCACCTATTAAAATATATATATTCCTCTTGCCCTGGTCTAAAAAATGTAGTGTCTAATAACGGGATTAGTGGTGAGTTGTATTCCCAATTATGTCTCTTATTTATTGTGTCCCAAAACCGAAATGCATTTTTTGTCAATATACTTGTATTACCGTATATACTCGAGTATAAGCCGAGATTTTCAGCCTCTTTTTTGAGGCTGAAAGTGCCCCCCTTGGCTTATACTCGAGTCATCGCTGTCTGCCCGCTCGATCAGCGTGTCGAGCAGACAGACAGCGGCCATTCTATAATTCAAAAGCCGCGCCTCCGGCTCCGCCTTCGCCTGTGATAGGCGGAACACTGAATTTCCCAGCAGCCTGTGTTCCGCCTATCACGGACATCGTATCATCCTCGTACTACGGACGAGGATGATACGATGTCCGTGATAGGCGGAACACAGGCTGCTGGGAAATTCAGTGTTCCGCCTATCACAGGCGAAGGCGGAGGCGCGGCTTTTGAATTTTACAATGGCCGCCGAGGCGCCGACGAAGAGGGCACGGGACGGAGGCAAGGCAAGGCACGGCACGGGACGGGACGGGACGGGACGGAGGCAAGGCAAGGCACGACACGGGACGGAGGCAAGGCACGGCACGGGACGGAGGCAAGGAGGCAAGGCACGGGACGGAGGCTCGGGACAAAGGCTCGGGACACAGGTAGGCTGGACACACACACACACACACACACACACACACACACACACACACACACACACATGGATGGAGACACACACACACACAGGGATGGATGGATACACACACACACAGGGATGGATGGATGGATGGAGACACACACACACAGGGATGGATGGATGGAGACACACACACACAGGGATGGATGGATGGATGGATGGATGGAGACACACACACACAGGGATGGATGGATGGATGGACACACACACACACAGGGATGGATGGACGGACACACAGGGATGGACGGACACACAGGGATGGACGGACACACAGGGATGGACGGACACACACACAGGGATGGACAGGCATGTCTCACCCTCGGCTTATACACGAGTCAATAAGTTTGCCAGTTTTTTTGGGGGTAAATTGGGGGCCTCGGCTTATATTCGGGTCGGCCTATACTCGAGTATATACGGTAATCCCTAATTCTCTACATAGTGCTGGTATCCATATTAACTCTCCTACTTTCTTTTTACTTAAATTAAATTCTAATTCCACCCAGTCCTTTGCCCTTTTCATTATGAATCCAATCCGTGATTCGTGACACAACAATAGCCTCATAATACTTTTTGAAGTCGGGTACTACCAAGTCTCCTCTATCCTTACCTCTGGCCATAATATTAAAAGCGACCCTCGTCACTTTTTTTCTCCAGATAAATCTTATAATCATGGTTTTCAATTTATTTAAGTACACTTGTGGTAAAAAAATTGGGACCATTTGACATGTATATGTAAATATTGGTAAAATAAACATCTTAACTACGTTTATTCTCCCCATCCATGAAAGGGCTTTATATTGAATCCGACCTAATTGCTTTTTGATTTTATTCAGAAGAGGGATGTAGTTAACCTCGAACAAGTCTCTCGCCTTTGCTGTCAATTTTATTCCCAGGTAACCTAGTTCTTTTGAACACTACCTAAAGGGTAATTTAATCTGAATTGCACTCTGTTCTTCTACCGATAAATTTAAATTTAATATTTTGAATTTGGTCATATTCACCTTAAAGTTGGAAAATTTTCTGAATTTTAAGAGTTCCTTCAGTATCCCCGGGATAGAGATCCTAGGGTTAGAGATATAGAGCAGGAGATCGTCCGCGAAGGCAACAGTCTTGTACTCCCTCCCCTCCACCCATATTCCCTGGATATCTTGGTTTTTCCTAATAGCCGCCAAGAGGGGTTCTAATGCCATTATGAACAGGAGTGGGGAAAGTGGGCAGCCCTGTCTTGTCCCATTAAAAAGATCAAGGGGGCAAGACAGGGTCCCATTTATTCTTATTCTGGCTTTGGGGTGATAATAAAGAGCTTCTATCCATCCCCTCATCCTCTCTCCTATTCCGCAGTGTTTCAACATTTCAAAGAGGAACCCACAACTGACCCTGTCAAATGCTTTTTCAGCATCGATTGACATGAGTACAGTGGGGGCGCCCTGCCTAATAGCTTCCTGTATTAGCATAATGGTCTTCACTGCGTTGTCCCTCCCTTCTCTCCCTTGGATAAACCCCACCTGATCGTTCTGAATCCAGTCTGGCACATAAGGCCTTAATCGTTCCGCAATAATTTTTGCGAACAGTTTAATATCTGAATTCAATAGTGAAATTGGTCTATAGCTTTCAACTGCCATAGGATCCTTTGCTTCTCTCAAAATCAAAGCTATATGCGCCAGAAGTGTCTCTTCTCTGAATTTTTCTCCCTTCCCCACTGCATTAAAATAGTCACAGAATTTTGGCACTAGCTGTTTTTGAAATTTCTTCTTGCGTAGCCCTGTGTAGATCTAACCCCTTCAGGTAATCCCTTATTTCCTCTCTGGACCCACTCTCCCCACTATCTACCTGTCCTATATTATAAAGGGCACTATAATATGCATGAAACATATTCACTATATTCTCCAGCATATTTTGTACTTCCCCTTCCAGAGTTCTACTCTTTTTTTCCCTCAACCTCCTAGCCAACCATTTACCTGATTTATTTCCCCATTGATATCTTTCCTTATTAAGAATATGATAAGGAACCTTCCTCTCCTGCTCTAAACAATCCTCCAACTCCCTCTTCTTCATTATTAGATCCTGACTCTCCGGGATCCCCCTTGGTCTCCTACATTGCTCCAGTTTCTGTATTTCCTCATACAATAAAATTTCCCTTCTTTCCCTATCCTTCTTTTTTCCTGCTCCAATCCCTATTAATACCCCTCTTATTACTACTCTGTGTGTTTCCCATAGTATTGGGCTGGAGATTCCCGGGGTATCATTCGATCTAAAGAATTGTTCCACCTCCTGCTCGATCCTACTGATTCCCTGTCCTGTAGTAATGATTCGTTAAGCCTCCAGTTTGTCCCGGTCTACAAACTTCCTTTATCTCCAGTTGGATTTTTACTGGTGCGTGATCTGATACCATTATTGTTTTTATTTCTGCTTTCTTAAGTGCAGACAGGAACTGATGTTCCAAAAAAATATAATCTATTCTGGAGAAGGAGCCATGGACTGGGGAAAAACAGGTATAGTCCCTATCCCTTGGGTGGAATGCCCTCCAAGCATCTTGTAACTGATAGGTAGCTAAAGAACGTTCTCTGTTTATGTTCAGGGGGCCGATTCCCTCCCCCTGTAGTGTCTATTTTAGGGTCCATACTCCAATTAAAGTCTCCGCTAATATCAATTTACCCTCCTTAAAACCTTCTATTTTATTTAGCACTTTCATTAAAAATGTATCCGAGTTCTTATTCGGGGCATAAACATTTACAATTGTACATTTCATGTTAAACAATATACCTTTTACAAACAGGTACCTTCCCTCTGGGTCCACTAGTCGCTCCTCTAATTCAAACCTCATTGTTCTACCAAAGCCTATCGCTATACCTCTAGAATAAGAGGAAGGAGAATCCCCATAAATCCACACTGGGAAATCAACTGAATTTAATCTAATACCTGAAGTGTGTGTTATATGTGTCTCCTGAAGGCACACTATATTTGCTTCCAAATATTGTAGTTCATCATTTATCCTATATCTTTTCCTTTTTGTATTTAAACCCCTTACATTATAGGTAACTACGTTAATTACTACCATACCTTACTTCTAAAACTTGGTTGGTTCCCTCTCTTTTTGGAGCGTCCAGTGAACCCAGTGGCACCCGTTCTTACTATGCCTATGGAAGGGAGCGAGTGAGAGCCCAAAAATAAAACACCTAAAGGCACAACAAAAAACAAAAATGCCCTTCCCCCCTGAACCACCCCCTTCTCTCTCCCTCCCCCGTCCTATAACGGAACGTCTCCCAAGACTGGGTAGGACTCCCTCTTTCCCGTTATCTCGATGGTTCCGGTTGACCATTATTTGTGGTCGCCTCTCACCAATAGTATCCCTGGGGCTCACACCCACGTCCGTCATCTTCCCTCTCCCAATCTATCTGTGGGGTAGGTTTTATACCTAAGCGATCACAAAATTCTTGAAGATCTTCCGGGAAGCGCAGAACCGCAGAGCGTCCCTCTTTATTCCCTATCAGGCATACCGGAAACCCCCATTGATATGGGATGTCGGCTGCAACCATCAATTCCGTAAGCGGTTTGAATCGCCTACTTCTCCTTAGTGTCTCTACCGCTAAATCGGAATAAATCTGCAGTTCTGCCTCCCCGTAGGCCACCCCTGGTAGTGTTCTAATTCTTCCCATTACTTAAGTTTTTTCCTCAACATAATGAAACCTCACTATTACATCTCGTGGGGCTTCTGATCTTAATCCTGTAGGTCATGCCATTCTATAGCCGCGTACACACGGGCGGACTGTCTGGCCTACTTAGTCCGCCGAAACACATTTCAGCGGACAGTCCGCTCGTGTGTGGGCTTCAGCTGACTTTTTCAGCGTGCAGTCTGGCGGACTAAGTATTTCGGAATTTCCATAATACTGTCCGTCGGACTCGCATTTCGGCGGACAATCCGCCCGTGTGTGTGCCAGTCCGCCGTACTTTTGAAATGAGCGGACTTTTCCCGCCCGGAGAAAAGTCCGCTCATTTCAAAGCGGGTCTCCAGGTAGGCGGGGCCTGCGAAGGAGACGTCGCTGGCCCCGCCGCCTGGTATGGACTTAAAGGGGAACCCCAACACCGAAAAAAATCGGCGTGGGGGTCCCCCCCAAGTCCACAACAGACCCTTGTCCGAGCATGCTACCCGGCCGGCCAGGAAAGGGGGGCGAGCGAGCGCCCCCCCTCCTGAGCCGTACCAGGCCGCGTGCCCTCAACATGGGAGGGTGCCTTGGGGAAGGGGGGGCCGTGCGGCCCCCCCACCCCAAAGCACCTTGTCCCCATGTTAATGAGGACAAGGGCCTCTTCCCGACAACCCTGGCCTTTGGTTGTCGGGGTCTACAGGCGGGGGGCTTATCGGAATCCAGGAGCCCCCTTTAATAAGGGGGCCCCCGGATACCGGCCCCCCCCTATGTGAATGAGTATGGGGTACAATGTACCCCTACCCATTCACCTGTAAAATAAAAGTACCAAAAAAAAACACAACACACGAGATAAAATACTTTATTGCACAGCTCCGGGGGTCTTCCGTCTTCGGGGGTCTTCTCGCCGGACTCCTCCGCTATCTTCTTGTAGCTCTTTTGCTAGCGGAGGAGTCCGGCTTTCTTTCTCACCGCCGGCCTCTTCTCCCGACTTCGGGGGTCTTGTCCCCCTCTTCGGTTCTTCTGCCGGGCCACCGCGCCTTCTTATAGCTCTTTTACAGGCATTGGCCCGGTCTTCTGTCGCCGCCGTCGCCGCCGCCTTCCGTTCTTCTTCTTCTTCTTCTTCTTCTCCAGGAGATGTTGCCTCGACAATCTCTCCGGCCAGGGAATGCTAGGGCACTGCGCGGCCACTTATATAGGGACAAGGGGCGGTGTCACATGGCTTTATGTCACATGGGTTGGTGTCACATGGTGACCCCGCCCCGTTACGATGTCATAGTCCCCATGTGACATCAACCCATGTGACCAACCCATGTGACATAAAGCCATGTGACACCGCCCCCTGTCCCTATATAAGTGGCCGCGCAGTGCGTCCCTGGCATTCCGGCCGGAGAGATCGTCGAGGCAACATCTCCTGGAGAAGAAGAAGAAGAAGAAGAACAGAAGGCGGCAGCGACGCCGGCGACGGCGGCGACAGAAGACAGGGTCACCGCCTGTAAAAGAGCTATAAGAAGGCGCGGTGGCCCGGCAGAAGAACCGAAGAGGGGGACAAGACCCCCGAAGTCGGGAGAAGAGGCCGGCGGCGAGGAAGAAAGCCGGACTCCTCCGCTAGCAAAAGAGCTACAAGAAGATAGCGGAGGAGTCCGGCGAGAAGACCCACGAAGACGGAAGACCCCCGGAGCTGTGCAATAAAGTATTTTATCTCGTGTGTTGTGTTTTTTTGGTACTTTTATTTTACAGGTGAATGGGTAGGGGTACATTGTACCCCCATACTCATTCACATAGGGTGGGGGGCCGGTATCCGGGGGCCCCCTTATTAAAGGGGGCTCCCGGATTCCGATAAGCCCCCCGCCCGCAGACCCCGAAACCAACGGCCAGGGTTGTCGGGAAGAGGCCCTTGTCCTCATCAACATGGGGACAAGGTGCTTTGGGGTGGGGGGGCCGCGCGGCCCCCCCTTCCCCAAGGCACCCCCCATGTTGAGGGCACGTGGCCTGGTACGCGGCTCAGGAGGGGGGGCGCTCGCCCCCCTTTCCTGGCCGGCCGGGTAGCGTGCTCGGACAAGGGTCTGTTGTGGACTTGGGGGGGACCCCCACGCCGATTTTTTTCGGCGTTGGGGTTCCCCTTTAAGTCCATACCAGGCGGCGGGGCCAGCGACGTCTCCTTCGCGGGCCCCGCCTACCTGGAGACGCGCTCGAAATGAGCGGACTTTCCTCCGCGTGTGTAGGCGAGTCCGTTCATTTCAAAAGTAGGGCGGATAGTATGGCGGACTTAGTACGCCGTATTAGTCCGCTCAAAAAGTGGTGTGTGTGGTCAAGTCCGTTCATTCGAAAGTATGACGGACTGTCCGTCGGATTGTCTGACGGATTAAGTTGGCCAGACAGTCCGCCCCGTGTGTATGCGGCTTATGTATTCTATCTATTCTTAGTGGTTCTCAAGCTGCCTTATCTAGCAGGGGGTTAAATATTTGTTGGGCTATTTCTCTAAGCGCTGAATTACTATGGGTCTCAGGGAGTCCTTTTATTTGTAAATTCTTTCTTCTACTCCAGTTCTCCTGATCTTCTAACTTATACATAAGTGTTCTATTTCCCTTCCATAAAGCTGTTACCTGCCCTAGTATTTCTTCTATCTTTTGCTCATGGGCCTCTACTCTATTTTCAATCTCCTCCGCTCTCTCCAATACTTGCCCAATATCTGCCCTAATTGTAGCGATTTCCGCTTTTAAAGAGGTTTCCATTCTCGAGAACATCTCCAAAAGCATCTCTCTTATTTGCGGGGCTTGTTCTAGGGGCGGGGTCTGGACATGCCCTCCCGAGGCTAGTTCTCCTTCCTCTATGTCCGCCCCCCCCCCTTTCTTGGGTTCCCTTCTGCTTTATATCGCTACCTTGTGGATTTACTCCATTTTTTTTGTCTCTGTTAACTTTGTGGAGATATTCTTCACTCCTCTGCTCTCTTTCCCTCTCTGTCTGCTAGGTCCGGACCGAAGGAGTTTCTCAGCTCTAGGGCTCCCGGTCTCCTCTTCTCTTATACTGGAATTTGCGGCCATGTATTTCTGAATTCCTACAGGGCTTGAGACTGGGGTAGTCGGTTTATTGGTTTTACCTGCTTTCCCTCTCATATTGGCAGGGAAAGAACACATTCCGACAGACCGGAGTGTTGCCAAATTTATAATTCCGACAGACCAGCCTCCTAACTTGCGTCCCTCTGACCCAACTCTAATCAACCACCGCAGACTCAAGTCAGTCCTAATTCAGGCCCTATTTCAATAATTTTACAGAGAGTCTGTTGTTATTCCGCTATAAGCAGTCCACCTTGTTTTAACATTTAGAACACTGTCCACATTCATATATTATTAATTACTAAAGCTTAACACCAAAGAATATTGGGCGGAAGTTTGAGGGGGCCTCATTAATTGTCCTCTTTCTCCATCTTATTCCAATGGTACTGATTGATACTGATACTAATAGAGATTATGTGCTTATTAGCCCAGCACAATAGATGTCATCCAATGTCACCAGTCCTCCGCTTAACCGACTTCCAGACCCCATCAGTTTTACTTCCATTTTTTACTGTCTCTGGCTGTTTAATTGGGGTACCAAGTGAGCAGTAATATATCCTCAGTTATTCACCACCAGTACCTCTTTCAGCGTCTTTCAGCGCCAGTTGTAAACACAACTTACCCAGTCTAATGATAGGGGGTAAAGCCCTCCATAATATGTCCCCACTTCACTCCACATACTTGTTCCAGACTGATGGAGGGATACAACTCCCTAATTTCCAGGTTCCTTCCCCCTTTATAGCCTCAACGCCACTGCATAGCTCTATTAACCACTATCAAGCTGTCAGGCTTACCACCGCCTCGGCTCAGGCTCTGCTGGATCAATTGTCCCTCTCCCTCTCTGCCTGTATCCTCCACTGGCGGGGGCTTGCTGGCAGGACGGCGGGATGGCGTGCTGGAGGAGAGCGATGGCGATGGCCGGTCAGCTAGCGTGTTCGGGGGCTGGGGCTGACGTGCCACGCTAGTGTGTTCCTTGCGCCAGGCCAATCAGGTCTGCCAGCGTAGCTGTTGGGGAGGTGCGGCGACGCGGCACTCAGCGAGGGAGGGGCGGAGGGAGGGCGCAAGGTCATCGGAAGTTTGGGCTTCCAAGCTGCACCTCCTACCATAAGTGAGTTGTCTAAGCCGTGAAACTGTCTGTCTGAGCACCTTATGATGATTGTAAAGTTGTAACTAGTCCAACTTGAACTGAGTATGTAATAAACCATTCAAATAGGAGAAAAGAAAGAACAGAATCTCAGAAGAAAGAAAAGAAAGCAAAAGAGTAGATTTAGGTTAGCCAACCCCCTAGACTCACGCCCCCCCCCCCACTCAAGATCGGTTGATTCCCGAAATCATGGGTATACCCATGTGTTGCACCCATGGTTCACATGACGCCTCAAACTTTTTAACCGAGGTACTTACCATCTACTCTTGGGACATTATACAAGAATTGTTCCTCTTGGTTGCTAGAATTGAATCTCTGGGTTACTTCCAGGTTAGCTATGGATAATTTGGTAATTTGATAATGTTATGTTTGGTTATGTTTGGGGACTTTCGAAATGGGAAAGTTGAGAAGAGCCACTGATAGGGATTTGGGATTCGAACAACCCATGACTTTACAGATGAGATAAAAAATATTTTTCCAAAAAACCCTAGTTTTAGTGAAGTCCTACCATACGCATATTATTGAACCTAACATATGGCAACCTCTACAGTAGGGAAGAGCCCGATGTTCGAGCGTTCGCCAATTAGCGAACATTAGGGGGTGTTTACGGCAAATTTGAGCGCTGCAGAACACCCCATAATGCATACATAAGGATCACAGTGCATTGGCGTCTGATGACTGGCCAAAGCATGCACCCGACCTGCATGCTTTGGCCTTTGGACAATCATGGTTCAGTGGGCTAAGTCCACGCCCCACACTATATACGGCTGCTTACACAGTGGCTGTATGTAGTGTGTTGAAGTGGACAGAGATAGAGAGAACCTGAGCTAGATTAGGCAGGTTAGTTAGTGGCCTGCACGAAATGGTGCATTGAAGCAGTTAAGGAGAACCCTATGACAGAATTAAGAAAAGAAAATGGCATTGCCCCCCCCCCAGTCCAAACCAGGCCCTTTGAGTGTGATATAGATTTTAAGGGGAACTCCACACCAAAATCCATACCAGACCCTTATCTGAGCAAGCAGCTTGGCAGGCCAGGAAAGGGGGGGTGAACTAGCGCCTCCCCCCCTCCTGAACCATACCAGGCCGCTTGCCCTCAACATGGGGAGGGTGCTTTGGGGTCCACGTTGATGGGGACAAGGGCCTCATCCCTACAACCCTGGCCCAGTGTTTGTGGTGGTCTGCGAGTGGGGGGTTTAGCAGAATCTAGAAGCCCCCTTTAACAAGGGGGCCCCCATATCCCAGCCTCCCCCTATGTGAATGGGTATCGGGTACATTGTACCCCTACCCATTTACCAAACAAAAGTGTCAAAAAGTAAAAACCACAACAAAGGACCCCACGCTGTTTTTTTTTTTACATTTTGGCATGGAGTTCCCCCTAAAATCCATACCAGACCTGAAGGGATTTTTTTCCTTGATTTTTCATCTATATTGCCAGGAGACGGCAATATATTACAGCTGCGAGCAAGTTTAAATGACATTTTTTCCTTTAGAAATGTCATTTTGCTGCGGCACTGTTGTACACATCACACAGATTTGCCACTTTACAGGTAGACTAAGGGGACCCCCCAGGCATGAAAAAAACAAACAAAAACAAAACAGGGGTGATTGCATACCAACAAAAGAAAGCTTTATCTGTCTAAAAAAAATGTGGATGTAAGATGTACAATACGTAAGGAGATTTCAGAATGACTGTAGCTAGTTACAAATCATCTTTACAGGCTGTGCAGCAAAGGAAATTTGCTTAGCTGTCTTAACAGTGTAAAATTATTGTCCTCTGAGCTTCTGGTCATCTTGGCCAGCAATGAAATTAACCCTATATGTCTAATGGAGTCTTCCTCGAGCTGTAAGGCTCCATGCACACCGGACATTAATATAACATTATAAAAACGCCAGTAGCTTTGCAGTGAGTCGTTCAACGCTTTTGCAATAGCGTTTATTATCGTCCTTTAGCATTTTAGCGTTAGTGTTTTTTAGCGTTTCTATTTATTTATTTATTCTTATTTTTTTCAATGGATCAAAAACGTTAAAAAATGCTGGCGAGCCATGCTTTTGAGCGTTTAACGAAGTTCATCAGCGTTTACGAGCATTTGCCGTTTTTTGTGGTCATAAAAACGACTCCTGAATGCGATTTTATGGCGTTCAGAAAACAGCCTGTAAACTCCACTGCTGATAAACATCCAAAAATGTCCATGTGTACATGGACACATAGGAAAACATAGAAAGGTTTTTTGGGCTGTTAAAAAAAAAAACGCCCAAACTCCTAAAAACGGCCGTTTATGAGCTTCAGTGTGCATGGAGCCTTAAAGTCCTGGAGTAGCTCCTCAGCTAAAAAAAATTACAGCTATCTGTGGTTCTGCAAAAAAACACAATTTAAAGAAGTTTGTATTAGGGTTATAGGGCAATTGTGTGCAATAGTGCCCACAAATATGTCATAATATAAAATATTGTCATAGGCATTATTATTGCTACTTCAGCTTTTTTTTCTATGCCAATTCTCCTGCTACCTGTCTGTAATTTAGACTTTATGTTACGATCAATGACAATAGGGGGGTCTCTCAGGGGTCCCATCAGCATGTTGCTATTGGGTCTCATGATCTGTAAATATGCCATTAAAAGTGTTATATCTGATTAATAAGTGCAAAAATTACCTTATGATGCTGCCAAAAATCTAGTGAGCTGATAACTCCCTATGCTCTTTGCCTGGGCTACACTCTTATCAGTTAGCATTTTTATTGACTCTTTATGATGATTACAGAGCACCTAATGCTATTTTATGGAAATTAGGGAGGTGTTCTGTAGTCCTAACAAAATTCTCTTACAGGGTGATAGTGTTGCAACTCCATAGATACAATACAATGAGTCTGCATTATCATCTTAGTACAGGAAGTGTGTTACTGGCAAGATCACCAGGTGAAATTTAAAGTGTAAGTTTTTCCCAAAACTAAAATCTCTAAATCTACTTGCAGCCACAATCTAAAGCCCCATATACACTATCAGATTTTATGCTGATTTTTTCCTTCAGACTTACCAAAACCATATAATATGCGGTCAAACCCTAGGAGTTTCAATTTGTATGCGATCAGGCACTACATGGTTTTGGTAAATCTGAAGTCAAAAGTCAGCAGAAAATCTGATAGTGTGTATGGGGCTTAAGACTTACCTATCTAGCCATGTAAAGCAAAAATCGCTATACATACCTTTTCTGAAGCCTCTCCGGTCTGGTCCGGTCCCTTGCTGAGCTGTCAGTGATGGTTTCTCTGTGAAAGTGGGTGCAGAAGAGGCAGCTGACAACAGAACCCCAATATTGGCATGTACACGCGATTGGATTTTCCAACAACAAAACCATGGATTTTTTTCTGAAGGATGTGGACTCAAACTTGTCTTGCATACAAATGGTCACAAAAATTTTGTCCCAAAATTCCAAACGTGAGAATGCGGTGACATACAACTCATACAACGAGCCTAAAAAAAGGAAGTTCAATAGCCAGTGCGGCTCCTTCTGCTTGATTCAGAGCATGCGTGAACTTCTGTGTGACGGACTTGTGTACACTCAATCTGACTTTCCGACAACAAGTTTTGTTGTCGGAAAATTGGAGAGCCTGCTCTTAAGCATTTGTGTGCGGAAATTCCGACAGCAAATGTTCGATGGAGCATACACATGGTTGGACTTTCTGACAATAAGCTCATATCGAACATTTCCCATTGGAAAATCCGACCGTGTGTATTCAACATTCGAGTGACGTCACTTCCCAGGTATTTCCCAGCCATTGTCGGCTGTCTCGTGCACAGAGCTTCTGCCACTGGAGACTGGATGGGATCGGCTTCAGAAAAGGTATGTATGCTGATTTCTTCTTTACAGGGCTAGATAGGTTAGTCTTAAATTGCGGATGCCTGTAGATTTAGAGATCTTAGTTTTAGACTGAATTTCCAGTTTAAGTGAAAAGGGGAAAAAGAAAACGAATGCAAACACAACATCTAAGGGCAGGTAAAATGCAATATATTTTAATTTCCGTACTTGGGTTAACATATGTTTTAACACTTTCCACTTTTGTCCAGCTGTTCTTTTTATAGATAGGGATTTGCTTCCATTATGGCACTATTCAGTTTTAAATGTTTGCTATATTATATTTCTACATATCACCTTAATGATAATATGACTGCTTTCCAAAGAGATGGACCGGTCACTGACGTATGCACTACAATAGGACATCTAAAAGCAAATCCACTTTGCACTGAAAGTGCACTTGGAAGTAAAGTCGCTGTAGATCCAAGGGGGACATGCAAGGAAATCAAAAAACAGCATGTTAGCTTGCACATGATTGGATGATAAAAACAGTAGAGCTTCCCCTCATTTCAGATCTACTCCTCAGATTTAGAGCGACTGCACTTCCAAGTGCACTTTCAAGTGCACTTGCAGTGCACTTGTACTGCAAAGTGGATTTGCCTTTTGTAAATAACCCCCTTTGTCTGTCATACATACTAGTCTGGCCATGAACTCAAATAAAAACAATAGGCCTGTTACGGGACATTTATATTGTCACTAATTCTATATATATATATATATATATATATATATATATATATATATATATTTATTTTTAAAGAAAAAATACCAAAACCATTCAAGTTTAAAGTATGTATTTACTGGAGATTGGTGTTCATAGTACAGTTTTTTTTCTATCACATCCTTCGTCTAAAAGCTGATTTCACATCTTTATTTTTTAAGCTGTATAGAAATGGATTCAGCATGGGAACAATAGCAACACTAAACAAGGAGAAAAGTTTAGTTAGGCCCAAGCCATTACTTGGTATTGGATACTGTAAAATCAGAGTCATGTATAGCAGTATGATGACAGTGAGGTGTGATGAACATGTGTAGAAGGCTTTACGTCTGCCAGAATTAGAAGGTATTTTTAGTATAACGATAATTATAAAAAGGTAAGAAATGAATGTAAGGCAAAAAGGAGTTATGATAAATAGAATTATCCCTTGTATAAAAGTCAGGGTGTTCAACACAGAGACATCACTGCAAGCTATTTCTATTACAGGAGTGAGGTCGCAGCAGAAATGGTTGATTTCATTGGTTGAGTAACAAGAGATATTAGCCATTAGGACAGAATAAGGAATAACTTGTATAAAGCCTAACAGCCAACAGAATGCAGCTAGAAAACCACAGGTTTTAAAATTCATGACCACGTGATAGTTCAAAGGCTTACAGATAGCCACATATCGATCAAAACCCATGGCAGTCAGGATAAATAGTTCAATGCCTGATAATGAGCCAAAAAAGTAACACTGCATCATAAATGCAAAAATGCCCAAAGTATTATCTTGCGTGATAAAATTTACTAGGATCCTATGTAGGGTGACTGTAGAAGAAGACACGTTCACAATGGATAGGTTGGCCAGGAAAAAATACATTGGAGTGTGGAGGTGATGATCCAAGCAGACCAGGATAAATATGGTCAAATTACCTCCAAGAGTGATGATATATATAATCAGAACCAAAAGGAAGATCGGAACCTGCAGCTCGGGTGCTTCTGATATTCCTTTGATGATAAAATATGTAACATGTGTCTGGTTTACAAACATTTCAATGAAATAAAAATGTTAAAAACAATTAACCAGATTATAGAGATAAAGTTCTCTCTGAGGATGTTTGCAAAATGCAGCTCAAATATTTTCGCAGTACTGTTTTTAGTGTATTGTGTGAAGATCTGTAGACATCTTCATCCTATAATATGCACTTACCAGAGTTGATTACTGATGCTTCCATGGTGCTCGTACATACGCACTGGCTTTACTATATCCACTGACTACAAAGGATTGATTTAAGCATGGATATATTTGCGCTGAAAGAGAGGAAAAGTAAAACACACTTACTGTGTTGTACTGCCATGTTATTCTTTTGTGTCCATGCACACATAGGCTTTTAGCATTATGTACTTTTCTGCTTGAAGAATTTGTTTCTAATTTTTTCAAGGGAAATATAACACCAATGTTAAATTATGACTGTAAGTTCAGCTTTATCTACAATTAATCCAAATTTCCATTAGGTCTAAAAAATGTAGTGAATTAAAAAAGATGTGAGAAGTTTTGTTTCCATATGAGATTCATGATTTGAAGTAGGATTCTGAACATGCCAGTATATATAGTAGATCTTGTTCTCTGTAATTAATCCCCCAAGCACCAGAAAGGCTCAGTCTATATATTATTCTCCTTAATTAGTCAATTATTTTGATATATACATTTGCGTTTGTAAAATAACTATAAAGTGTTTTATACAAATTAAAGTTGAACTCTGTCCTAAACTGTTATTTTAATTGGATAGAACAGAATTTTTTTTTTGAAACTTTCTATAAGAAATGCTTTACAACAGGGATCTCAAACTGGCGGCCCTCCAGCTGTTGCAAAACTACAAGTCCCATGAGGCATTGCAAGGCTGACAGTTACAAGCATGACTCCCACAGGCAAAAGCATGATGGGACTTGTAGTTTTGCAACAGCTGGAGGGCCGCAAGTTTGAGACCCCTGCTTTACAACAAGCAAGAATATTAATCAGTCTAGTATAGTGGATATGTGCAGTACATGTAGCAGCTTTATCTATGTTGTCGGGCCGCTTCTGCTGCATTCTCCATTATACAATAATTGTCCATAGGTGTGTAGACACCTGACACCCATATGTGGTTCTTGAACATTAATATATATATATATATATATATATACTGTATATATATATATATATATATATACTGTATATATATATATATATATATATATATACTGTATATATATATATATATATATATATATATATATATATATATATATATACTGTATGTATATATATATATATATATATATATATATATATATATATATATACACATATTTGGTTTTTGTTCAATAAAAACATTATTATTATATGAGATTGTTGAACATGCCCATATGGCCGAATTAGGAGGTGCTTCCAGTAAATTATGCTATCAATACTATAGCATACAAAGACATTATAGACAGTTGAGCACTTCCAACCTTGTGGCAACAGTCTGTGGGAGGCTGTTCCAGCAGGATTGTGCCCCTGTGCACAAGGTCTAGTCCATAAAGACATGGTTTGGAGTGAAGGAACTCAAGTGGTCTGCACAAAGCCTTGACAGATATAGAGGTGAATCAGATTGGTGATTGCAAGCTACCTCACTTTGCAAAGAGCTCTTTTGGCTGAACGTACACTTATTCTACAAACACACTCTAAAATTTTATGAAAAGCCTTTCCAGAAGAGTAGATGCTGTTATACCTGTCAGTAGTAGGGAATCCAATCCAAAATCTATGAAACAGAATATTCAGCAAGCTCATTTAAAGCGGGAGTAAACCCAGTTTAAAAAAAACACTTACATTCCCGGCATGCCGGAAATGCTAACTTTCACATTGGTTGTGCTCTCAACCAAACTTTCAAACCATCCAATGGCTGGTGTCATAACTGATCACATGTGCAGCATTATGGCAGTTGAAGAATTATTAGAGGCCAAGATGGCAGCTTCCTTAACTGAAAATGATAGGAGGATTTACTTCCACTTTAAGTATGATGGTGAGGTATTCAAATACACAGTGTATTGGCAAAGGGGACAGCTGATAGAGTTTATTCCTACATTTTTAACACTTTCTTTAAACCGCAGTTAACAGGTAGACAGTACTAAGGACCTCTATAGAAGTGTGAAATGGCAGAGATAGCAAAATCTGCCCTGATTGTCCATGTTGGGACCAAGAAAAAATAGGCTTCCTACATGAGTGAATACAAAATCGACTGTTCATGAATAAACTGGTCTGGGGGGCTTTCTGTGAAGATTCTTTGCAGCACTCAGCTATCTAGCAACAAAGAGCTTCATAAATAAAGTACTGGTAAAGCTGGCTTTAGACTGATCGAAATTCAGCCAGTTCAGCCCCAATTTTGATCAGTGTGCCGCTGTCCCCGCTCAACAGATGTTGAATGTTTTATTGACTTCTGTTGAAGGGACATGTTGGAAAACTTTTCTCCATTAGCAACTGCAAGTGCCAATGTCAGAATACAGTGTGCTGGCTGTGGGAGAAATCCTCCATCCACTTTGAATGTGGGGGTGGATGAATGTGTTAGTTCAGAGGGCTGAACAAAAAATAAATAAAAACAGTATATGACCAGCTAATTGGAGGATTCAGAGAACTTGCTGGGGTATATTGAGTTTAATGTAGAGGAATTCAAATGGCCATGCGCAAAGCCTTGACCTCAACCCTACTGAACACTTTTAGGCTCGGTTCACACCTAAACCGCCTGTGGATCGCACAGGAACGTTGTATGTCCCTGTTCTCCATTTTAGGGATGAATCAGGGCCAAATCTTTGCCTGAATTTGGCCCTGAAACTGAGCCAAAGACACCCCTGAGATATGTGAACCGGCTCCATAGAGAAATGAGGAGAAATCTGCATCCAATTCACATAGGTGTGAACCCAGCCTTATGATGAGTTGTAGTGCCTATTGCAAAATCAGGCCTTCTCATCAATAGCTGTCCTTGCAAAAGGGAGAGCAAGTACAGGTATCATCTAATTCTAACTACTGTATTTATTGGCGTATAACATGCACCTTTTCACCCTGAAAATCGGGTGCAAATAACATGTGCATGTTATACCCCGGATACTTAAATTTGAGCTACCTCATGGGGACAAGGAGGGGGGCGGGACAAGTGCCTTCAGATTACATATAGTGAGAATCTCCTGTTTACTTGAAGGCCTCTGCAATAGGAAGTCCCATCTCCTAGCCGCCATTGGACCACTGTTCTGTCTATCATAGGAGATTTTCATTGTATGTAATCTGTCAGCACTTGTCCCACCCCCTCCCTGTCCCCTCTAGGCTTCAGATGAGCATCAATCAGACTGCACTTGTGGCAATGGTGAGGCTGTTGCAGTGATGGCAATGGGGAGGCAACTGCATTGATGGCAATGGTGAGGCTGCTGCATTGATGGCAATGGTGAGGCTGCTGCAATAATGGCAATGGCGAGGCTGCTGAATTGATGGCAATGGCGAGGCTGCTGCATTGATGACAATGGTGATGCTGCTGCATAGATGGCACTTGTGAGGCTGCATTGATGGCACTTGTGAGGCTGCAGATGGGCATGGCTGTACTGATGGTAATGGTGAGGCTGCAGATGGGCACTGACCCTTATTTTGCTTCAAAGTTCCTTATTTAAAATTTAAGTTTTTTTGCTGAAACTCCCCTCTTAAAATGAGTGTGCATGTTATACGCCTGTGTGTGTTATACCTCAATAAATACAGTACATCAACATACTTTGTTCAATTCCTTTTTGATTTTCCAAGGTCTCTACATTTAAGCTTATTTGCTCAGGTGGTCCAAACATCAAAGATCTGTAGACATGTGCTGAACTAATTTTGTTTCGTTATTCATTTTTTAAATTTTTTTTTCGCTTCATCTTGTTTAGTTTATCATTTTTCTAACGAATTTTTAATTTTTGGAACGATTAGAATTTGAATCAGTTGAAAAATGATGGACTGATCTGATTTCTATTTGAAGAACAGATGGCTGCCAAGGAGTGGGCCAGCAAGCCAGCCGGTGCATCTTTAACAACTGATGACTCATCAGCGGGGTTCCCCGCTGACAGCTGAATGTAAACAAAACAATTGCTGGCAAGCAAAAATTCAGAAAAAAAAATGCATGGGGGTCTCCCCTATCCATACCAGGCCCTTCGGGTCTGGTATGGATTATAAGGGGAACCCCAGACCAAAGTTTTTTTTTTAAATGGTATGCCCCCCAAACTCTATACTAGACCCTTATTCGAGCATGAGTGGGGGAGGAGTGAGCCCCCCTCCTGAACCATACCTGGCCACATGCCCTCAACATGGGGGCTGGGTGTTTGGATCACTAACAGTGCTCCTGCTCCTCATTCCAGCATCCGGGTATTGGCTGTTGCATTCCCCCTTTCTGTGTTCACCTGCAAGGTGATTGATCTGGTCAATCACCTGATATAAGCAAACCAAACACTCTATGCCTTGCTTGTGATAGAGACAGAGTTACCTGCATTGTTCCTCATCAAGCCTCCCATTTGTCTGCCTGGCTTTGCTGTTGGATTTCCTTGTGTATGACCCAGATTGGATATTGGACTATTGCCTGAACTCAGCCTGCCTTTTACCTAGACTGTCTCTGAATTGGATATTGAACTATTCCCTGAACTCAGCCTGCCTTTTACCTGGACTGTCATAGAACCATGCCATCTGTCTGCTAAACTGCAAGTAATCTGTTGTTTGCTAAGTTCATGTCTGCCCTGTTGTGGTGGGCAGGCACTATAGCATTGTGTATAAGTCTGGGGGCAACCAAATAGGCGAAGCACACAGTAGCTAGCTATAGTGTCTGACCACCTGCATTGGGGTAGATGTGACATTCATGACATTGGGTCAATGACTTTACAAGGGGGTGGGTCACCCAGTGACATCATTGTGTGGTCCTGCACCTTTGTTATTTAAGAACTGCCAGAGGGCAGAGCTGGTTGATGGCGGGAGCCTTCGTCGAGTGCAGAGCTCTTCTTTTTTTTGGGTTGGCATTTATCGTGATTGACATTGTATCTACTTTGGGGGACATCTATTTATTGCTCTACCTCGCTCTCCCCCCCTTTTCTGGCCTGTTGGGCTGCATGCTCTGATAAAGATCTGGTATGGATTTTAGGGGGACCCTACACCATTTAAAAACAAATATTTCATGATGTCCCCCTTACAATTCATACCAGATCCAAAGTGGCTGGTATGGATTGGTGGGGGGACCCCCACGTTGTTTTAAAAAAAAATGTATTGCTAGCAATTGTTTTGTTAACATTCCTCTGATGTGTCATCAGTTGTTAAAGAGGTTATAAACCCTAAAAAAAAAACTATAAGACAAAGGCATAATGAGCTAGTATGCATCGCTGACATCTTTCCCGGTGTTTTTTCTGGGTTTGCGGGCTGCGGCACTGTGATTGGCCGGAGCTGTAATGACGTCACTCCGTCATCATGCATGCGGGTGCCGCCGGTCATGGCACTGGGTCCTTAAGAAACGGCACGAGCACCCATTCCTTCAGTGTGCATGTGCCAATGATGCCGGCAGCAGTGTATGTAGTAAATATCCCCTAAGCGGTGGAGTTTAGGAGATATTTACAGTACCTATAGGTAAGCCTTATTATAGGCTTACCTGTAGGTACAATTAAACAGGAAGAATTTCCTTTCTCTTTAAGGACACAGTGGCTAGCTTGCTGACCTGCTGCTTAGCAGCCAGCAATTCTTCAAATAGAATTTGGATCGTCAATCAATTCGACCGATTCAAATTGTTCCTGAAAATGTAGAATTTGTTAAAAAAACAAATTAAACTAAAATCATTTCAACGAAATTCGTTACTATTTAATTCAGAGATTTGGATAAATCCGAATCTACAAATAACCAAAGATTTGTCCAAATTTATATTAGGACTGAAACAATTGCTCATTGTTGCTTATTGTTTTACAGAGCCTAAGGTCCTACACATCCCATGCCTATATTTTTAGAAAATCTGTTGTCCTACATGTGTAATGACATCATGTAAGGAAATGTACACGGGTTCTGGGATATTAGCTGTACATACTCTGGCTCAGAAGCTCATGAATGTCTGACAGCCAGCCTAGAGTGAGTCAGTCTCTTCCTGTAAACTGTTTGGGGCTGAGTGGAAATCTGGAAAATGTGATTTGGCGGGTGGCTGGAATTAAAATAACCGTGTAAAGTTGGTGTCAGTGGAAGAATTACCAGGGTCACAGCAGTCACATTTGCGATTTGGCCCTGGTGTTCCACCACTGTGGTAGGGCTCAAGACTAGGGATGAGCCGAACACCCCCCTGTTCGGTTTGCATCCAGAGCATGCGAACAGGCAAAAAATTAGTTTGAACACACAAACACTGTTAAAGTCTATGGGACACGAACACGAATAATCAAAAGTGCTAATTTTAAAGGCTTATATGCATGGTATTGTCATAAAAAGTGTTTGGGGACCTGGGTCCTGCCCCAGGCGACATGTATCAATGCAAAAAGAAGTTTTAAAAATGGCAGTTTTTTCAGGAGCAGTGATTTTAATAATGCTTAAAGTGAAACAATAAAAGTGTAATATTCCTTTAAATTTTGTACCTGGGGTGTCTATAGTATGCCTGTAAAGGGCACATGTTTCCCGTGTTTAGAACAGTCTGACAGCAAAATGACATTTCTAAAGGAAAAAAGTAATTTAAAACTACTCACGGCTACAATGAATTGTCGGTCCGCAATACACATAAAAGTTCATTGATAAAAATGGCATGGGGATTTCCCCACAGAGGAACCCTGTACCAAAATTTTTTTTTAAAAGTGCGTGGGGTCCCCCTAAATTCCATACCAGGCCCTTCAGGTCTAGTATGGATATTAAGGTGAACCCTGTGCCAAAATGTAAAAAAAAATGGTGTGGGGGTCCCCCTCAAAATTCATACCAGACCCTTATATGAGCACACAACCTGGCAGGCCGCAGGAAAAGAAGGGGGACGAGAGAGCGCCCCCCTCCTGAACTGTACCAGGCCACATGCCCTCAACATTGGGAGGGTGCTTTGGGGTAGTCCCAAAGCACCTTGTCCCCATGTTGATGGGGAGAAAGGCCTCATCCCCACAACCCTGCCCGGTGGTTGTGGGGGTCTGCAGGCGAGGGGCTTATCTGAATCTGGAATCCCCCTTTAACAAGGGGACCCCCATATCTTCTTCATCTTCTTCTTACATAAACGGGTGACCCCGCCCCCCTCTGACATCATGAGGAAAGCCATAGGGAAGTCTATTATTTAAGAAGTGTCAGAAGAATCAAAGCGTCACATGGCGGAAGGCTCCCACTGAGGCGGATCGTGCGGACAGAGTGTAGAAGAAGCTGGAGCAAGATGCGGGATGAGAAGAGTGGAGGAAGAAGAAGTTGGAGAAACAAGAAGAACACAGAAGGAAGACCAGAAGAAAGATGATTAAAGAAGAAGAAATTAATAAGGGACTTCTATTTTTAAGCTTTTTGGAAAACATAGGGGAGGGTTATCACCCCTGTATAATTTTTTAACCTTTTTGTCACTTTTTTTTGTGAAATGGTAGGGGTACATTTTTACCCCATTACCAATTCACACAGGGGGGGGGGCGAGATCTGTAGGTCCCCTTGTTAAAGGGGGCTTCCAGATTCTGATAAGCCCCCAGCCCGCAGACCCCCACAACCACCGGGCAAGGGTTGTGGGGATGAGGCCCTTCTCCCCATCAACATGGGGACAAGGTGCTTTGAGGGGCTACCTCAAAGCACCCTCCCAATGTTGAGGGCATGTGGCCTGGTACGGTTCAGAAGGGGGGGCGAGAGAGTACCCCCTCTTTTCCTGCGGCCTGCCAGGTTGCGTGCTCAGATAAGGGTCTGGTATGGATTTTGGGGGGGACCCCACGCTATTTAAAAAAAAATATTTGGTGTGGGTTTCCCCTTAAAATCCATACCAGATCGGATGGGTCTGGTATGGATTTTGAGGGGGATCCCCACGCCATTTTTTTTTAAATTTTGGTGCGGGGTTCCCCTTAATATCCATACCAGACCTGAAAGGCCTGGTATGGAATTATGGGGACCCCCTTTTTTCTTTTTAAATTTTGGTTGGGGGTTCCCCTGTGGGGAAATCCCCATGCCGTTTTTATCAATGAACTTTTATGTGTATTGCGGACCGACAATTCATTGTAGCCGGCGAGTAGTTTTAAATGACTTTTTTCCTTTGGAAATGTCATTTTGCTGCCAGACTATTCTAAACACGGGAAATATGTGCCCCTTTACAGGCATACTATAGACACCCCCCAGGTATGAAATTTAAAGGAATATTACACTTTTACTGTTTCACTTTAAGCATTATTAAAATCTCTGCTCCCCAAAAACTTTTTTTTGCATTGATACATGTCCCCTGGGGCAGGACCCAGGTCCCCAAACACTTTTTATGGCAATACTACGCATATAAGCCTTTAAAATTAGCACTTTTGATTTCTCCCATAGATTTTAAAAGGGTGTTTTGCGGCTTTCAAATTTGCCATGAACGCCCAAAATGTTCACTGTTCGGCGAACTGACGGATAGCCAATGTTCGAGACGAACTCATGTTCGACTCGAATATAAAGCCCATCCCTACCCAAGACCCAGCATCTACCTCTGCACGTTTGTCTGTCAGATTACTATGTAGTGGAGGAGCGGCAGCTCTGTGGTGCCCCTAGGATCTCCCTCTGGCTAGCAATTCACTTCCCTGTGTACAATGGAGAGGGGAGGGCCCTCTAACCCGGGAATTAATCAGCTTCAGTGTACAAGCCGATACCTGCCAGGGTCAGAGGCCCCTCCCCTCTCCACACTACACATGGAAGTGAATTACTAGCCGGGGGAAATCCCAGAGGCACCACAGAGCTGCTGAACGCCAACCTCCCCCTTCACTGCATAGTGAACTGACAGCCAGGGGTGCAGGCGGAGATGCTGTGGGCAAGATATAATTGCTGATTAATGCACAGATAAGTGCCCATGGGGTGATCTGACTGGAAGTATATATACAGTATCTCACAAAAGTGAGTACACCCCTCACATTTTTGTAAATATTTTATTATATCTTTTCATGTGACAACCCTGAAGAAATTACACTTTGCTACAATGTAAAGTAGTGAGTGTACAGCTTGTACAGTGTAAATTTGCTGTTCACTCAAAATAACTCAACACACAGCCATTAATGTCTAAAGTGAAAATGTCCAAATTGGGCCCAAAGTGCCGATATTTTGTGTGGCCGGCATTATTTTCCAGCACTTCCTTAACCCTCTAGGGAAAATGGAGTTTACCAGAGTTTCACAAGTTGGTTGCCACTGGAGTCCTCCATGACGACATCACGGAGCTGGTGGATGTTAGAGACGTGTGCTCCTCCACCTTCCATTTGAGGATGCCTCACAAATGCTCAATAGGGTTTAGGTCTGAAGACCTGCCTAGCCAGGCCATCACCTTTACCCTTAGCTTCTTTAGCAAGGCAGTGATCATCTTGGAAGTGCGTTTGGGGTCGTTATCATGTTGGAATACTGCCCCGCAGCCCAGTCCCCAAAGGGAGGGGATCATATTCTGCTTCAGTATGTCACAGTACACGTTGACATTCATGGTTACCTCAATGAACTGTAGTTCCCCAGTGCTGGCAGCACTCATGTAGCTTCAGACCATGACACACCCACCACCATGCTTGACTGTAGGCAAGACGTTTATCTTGGTTTCATCAGACCTCAGGACATGGTTCCAGTAATCCATGTTGTTGTGAATTCATGAAGAAATACATTTAATATTCACTTGCAGAGATGAGAGATTTCAGTAGGCCTCAAAAAGTGGATGAACTATCATTTTGATATTATTGAACTATTACCCTTTTGGAGACCTTTAAAACAAAATACATGATCTCACATTTTTTGTTTTTCCAAATGTGCAGGGGGATTAGTTATTTGTAACTTTTACAAACCCTGTGTTGAAACAAGAGACTGGAACAATGGTAGCTTTTGTCACCAAACAAAAAGATGTGTACTTATTTTGTTGGTTAGATTGAGAAGACCAAACTTGCATAGGGAATGATCACATGGAAATAACCCTTAACTAGAAAACTCCATTGTGCTCAAGTGAAGACTGTTTGGACAATACACAACCATGAAGACAAAATTCAATAGCTGACACCTTGTCCAACAAAACCTATTGTGTGAATTTTTAGGGACTGGTGGACACAGCTAAGCTATCTAAACATTTATTGAACTGCTCAAAGTCCATCTCAAAACATGGTGTTAGAGGGATATGCAAATCAGACATATTTTAAAAGTACTCATACGGTGAATATAAGTCATTCAAATTATATGTGATATTTGTAGGTCTTAAAAGAGATATTATAATTTTAGTATCTAATGATGATTATTCAAAATTATGTTAAGCGTATTTTCTATTATATCGTTTACTATCATTCCTGAACACTAGAGATATATTCATTAGAACATATATAAAAACGAATGCATATTATAAAAATAAAAAAAAATATTAACTTAAAGAGATAAAACACCAAACACATGTGCGACATCTGGTGGTTGAAGGTGCTATTACCTTAAAATCATTAGACTCCTGGGATTACATGTTGCCTGCCAATGAGGAGGGAACACATACCTTTTGGGCAGAACTTAGTATAATTTTATGATCTTATTGTTCAAGAGAATATTTAAGAATCAGGAAAGATGACAAAAAGGAGAGAGCTCAGGGACACACCCTGGGGGGGACACTGGGAGACTCCCAGACAAACTGACTCTCATGCACCATGCATGAATACATATTTTTACATTCACAAAGATCCCTGCTCCTTGGAACTCGGAGGTCACACAAAGTAATTCCTCTGTAAGAGAATCCATGTTGAAGCCACGGCAGCCATCTTCAAAATCCTGGTAACCAACAATCCAGACTAGTAGCCATTTGAAATGGGTAAATTTGCCATATTGATTATGTCTTCTATGTTCTCTTAAATATTGATGATTTGAATATTCTACTATTGAAAATCGTTCTCCCGAATCAATAACCACCTTTTAGATTTATCTCTAAATTCAATTTTTCTTTATAAATTTCTTTTCACATAGTTGCCAATTTTATTGACAAACAAATGTCAAATTTATTTCACATTGTTAACCACTTACTTACCTGCAGTATAGTAACGGTTGGACATGTGAAATACAGATATTCTGTTTAATTGTCAATTATCAAAAGGTTATTGATTCTACCGAAAAGTGATAATGGTGATATTAAGTCCAAAGTGCTACACTCCCATTTTGTGGGTGTTTCCATTAATTGTCAAGGTGTTCATGTGACGCAATCGATATTTTAATTTCATTTAAATATTTGTCTTTTGTCAACCAATAAATGTAACTATTTTGATCACTTGTCTCCGTGAATAAGTTTCACATGTAATGACTGCGTCATATAGATTGATTTTGTATCTTAAAAATATCCTCGTTAAAAATTACTTAATAAATGCTGTGCGGGAAACTGTCCTTAAAAAGCACAACAATGTCCTTAGTCTGCTTGTCTTTAGCAAACTGTTTGCAGGCTTTTTTGTGCATCATCTTTAGAAGATGCTTCCTTCTGGGACGGCAGCCATGCAGACCAATTTGATGCAGTGTGGGGCGTATGGTCTGAGGCCTGACAGGCTGACCCCCCCCCCCCCCACCCTTTTAACCTCTGCAGCAATGCTGGCAGCACTCATATGTCTATTTCCCAAACATGACCTCTGGATATGATGCTGAACACGTGCATTCAACTTCTTTGGTTGACCATGGCGATGCCTATTCTGAGTGGAACCTGTCCTGTTGCTGGTCTTGGCCACCATGCTGCAGCTCAGTTTCAGGGTCTTGGCAATCTTCTTATAGCCTAGGCCATCTTTATGTAGAGCAACAATTCTTTTTTTTTTTCAGATCCTCGGAGAGTTCTTTGCTATTAGGTGCCATGTTGAACTTCCAGTGACCAGTATAAGAGAGTGAGAGTGATAACACCAAATTTAACATAAAACTAAAGATATGTTGGTATCCCCTGATGAAGTCACGTGATGTGATGTCACGCGTAGGGACGGGAAGGAAGCTGACTGTGGATGCACTTCCTGATGATTACTAGAAAAAGGCTTTTTTCTATCTATTAATGTGTGAGTACCCTGTGTATGACATTTTTTAATAAATGCTATTTGTGAAATACTACACTATGGTATTCCCTCTCTATTAATCTATTGGGTCCTATGGAGCAATAAGAATACAATTTAAAGGAGAAGGTGACTGAATTTACCAGGAGAGAAGACATATAAAGAAATCTATATACCTCTATGTGAATCCCTCCTTGCTATAGGTAAGGGGCCACTGCCCACTAAAGTGTGATCACAGCGGGATTAAGCACTGGGAGATCCACACCTCAGTTGAATTTGCACAAGTTTGCACAAAGCACTTGCACTTAAAGGAGACTGTTGTTTATTTATGGACTTGAATATTTATATCTTTTTCTTTTTGATGGATTTCAATATGTATATGTAATCTATAGAGGCCGGATTAATTCTGATATAACGTATGTTACAGCCGGCTCTGTAGTGCGTTTACTACTATATATATTTTTTGTTTATTCTATATATATATTTTTTGTTTATTCTAAAGTTTATTCCCATGTGATCAGGAGAGGGTACCCTCTTTTTGGTCTAGGTATACTCTTTCTTATTTTCTTGTATATCATTTGTTTATTATTAGGGTGGTTCACTTATATCACCTCTGGAGAGTGTTTACTTATTTGCACATTTATAAGACGCACTTGGCACTTTATGATCAATTCACTGTTTTTGGCTTTGCACTCAATTGAAGCAGTTGTGTTTCCGTGGAGGTTTACAATTGACTATGTAGTGCGTTTACTTTTTTTTTTTTTTTTTTTTTGCATTTTCTCTGCACTTTATCAAACTAGTAATTTTTTAAGAGACTGTTTTTAGTTACTTACCTTTGTTCACTTGATTTTCATTTATTTGGATTCTATCACCTCTGTGGTGTGTTTATTTTATTTTATTTAATGTAGCACTTTGCACTTTTTGATATTATTCAGTAGACATTTATATATATATTTTTATATTACACTATTGATTTATGTAATTAGGCATTATACTTATCACCCTCGGAGGGTTATTTAATATAGGGGCAGCGCAATACCAACATATCTTTAGTTTCATATTAAGTGGATACGGTGTGATCCATTCCGGTAGTAGCAGCAGCCCCTGACATTTGATAGATCACCAGTGGTAGCGCAGGAATAAAACACTATCATTTACCAAATTTAACATAACTGCTCCTCATGCACACCTGAGACCTTGTAATACTAACGAGTCACATGACACCGGGGAGGGAAAATGGCCACTTGGCCCAATTTGGACATTTTTACTTAGGGGTGTACTCACTTTTGTTGCCAGCAGTTTAGACATTACTGGCTGTGTGTTAAGTTATTTTGAGGGAACAGCAAATTGATGCTGTTATGCAAGCTGTACGCTCACTACTTCACATTGTAGCAAAGTATAATTTCTTCAGTGTTGTCACATGTAAACATATAATAAAATCTTAAAAAAAAAATTGAGGGGTGTACTCACTTTTGTGAGATACTGTATATATATATATATATATATATATATATATATATATATATATATATATATATGCATGCATGTGTATGTGTGTACAATATATGTATGTGTGTATGCATGTGTGCACATATATGTGTATACTGTATATATGTGTGCTGTAGACATGTCACTGGAGAAGTGGTTGAGGGGGTGTACATCTCACCTAGGTTGCTACACAGTGTGAGATGGTAAATCCAGGATGGATCAGTTTCTCAGCAGCAATATGCTGCTGAGTTGTTATTTAATCTTGCCGGGCCTGGGTTTATATGGAATGGCAGGTAGGTTTGGTAGAGGGACCTGTCATTCCACACCCCCCATCCCTCGTTCCAGTTCTGGGTTTTGGATCAGGTGAGCTTTGATCCTAATTAGCTTGGGAAGGTAAAGGCTCTGCGGGCCTGCAGGTGTTTTGCTCTCAGCCAGGGAAACGAACAGTCTGTGTGTTTGAGGAAGCTGCAAGCACAGCCACTGCTGGAGCTAAAATCCACCCTGCGATATCCAGGCGAAAGACGCTGTGTTTATAAGTGTCAGATAGGTGAGAAGAACCTGTTAGTAAGCGCCCAGCCGGGCTAGGTTGTTTGTTTTTGTTATTATTTTGTTCCTGTTATACACAAGAAGCACGGTGTTGCTGTATATTTTGTTTGTTGGACTGTTTGTACCACGAATAAACGCCAAGGTCTGCTTTATAAAGTCCAAGTCTGCTGTGAACTGTGTCCAAACACACCCTACCCCGGGAAGATCCCTTACAATTGGTGGAGGTAGCGGGCAACACGGTTGCTAGGGGCAACGGTGTGGACAGACTTGGCTACAGCTGCTGATGTCCTGGGTGAAAGCTGCAACTACACTCCAAGAACAGTCCAGCAACATGGAGGAGATGCTGAAGCAGTTTATGCAAGTGAGTTTGCAACAACAGCAGGCTCAGACAGAGGCCAATAGACGACATGAACAGTCCATGGCTGCACAACAACAACTTCTCGAGCACCTGATAGCAAATCGAGAGGCGCCTGTGGTTGCTAATCCACCCACAGTGATGGGAGCCGCTCCAGAGATTTTTTTTGGGAGAAGGACTGTGCAGAAAGCGCTGCAAAAGATGACTGCTGAGGACGATGTTGAGGCCTTTCTAACAGTATTTGAGCGCGTGGCTGAGCGAGAGAAGTTACCAGCCGCTGAGTGGGCAGAGGTAATTGCGCCCTATTTAACAGGTGAACCCCAAAAGGCCTACTATGACCTCAGTGAGCAAGAGGTTAAGGACTATACTCGGCTAAAAGAGGAGATACTTGCCCGACTAGGAGTTACTACTGCAGTCCGTGCCCGGAGGGTACGCAACTGGAGCTACAGTCTGGACAAATCAGCGAGGTCCCAGATGTATGACCTAATCCATTTGGCAAGAAAGTGGTTGGAGCCAGACACTTCTACTCCTGCACAAATCCTAGAGAAGGTCGTGATGGATCGCTACCTCCGAGCACTTCCTACTGACCTGCAACGCTGGGTGGGACAAGGTGATCCTAAGAATGCAAACGAACTTGTCAACCTTGTGGAGAGGTTCCAGGCGACTGAGGACTACCTCCGTGATGTTCCTGCAGCATCTTCACCTCCCCGGAGCGCCAGATCTGTGCCGTCAGCTGGTAAGAGACTTCCATCTATTGGGGGAGTGTGGAGGGGTGCTGATGGAGGGAAAAGGGCTCAAGTGGTGTCTCAGGGAAAAAAGACTGGTGATGGTCCCGGGTGGCTAAGGGGCTCTGAAAAGGACTCCTTGCCAAAGAGACCAGGCCCTATCCAGTGTTGGAGATGCCATGAGGCGGGACACGTGTCGGCCCATTGCCCTCTTACCACTGAACCCATGGAGTGTGACGCTAGCCGGCGTCAGTCGCTGTTTGCGGAACCATCTTGTGCTGCAGTTCCTGGACTAGAGACTGAACCGCAAATCTGCAATATTACCATCAATGACCTTCCCGTTGAGGCGTTAATGGACTCGGGAAGCCTCGTAACCTTGGTGCATGCTAGCCTGGTGGCTGGGGACTTAGAGTCTAAAAAGCATATGAGTGTTGTGTGCATACATGGTGATACAAAAGTGTACCCTATAGTGCTGGCTAAAGTCGGGACTGAACAAGGCACCGTACAATATGAAGTGGGTGTGGTAAAAAACCTCATGCATAGTGTAATATTGGGGCGCGATTTTCCATTATTCTGGGCTCTCTGGGAAAAAAGAAAAATCCCCAAAAGGAGTGGGAATACCTCTAAGGGGGTTGCTTTGTCCCCTGTGAATGATAGAAGTGTGCAGGATGAAAATGATTGTTCTCCTTTGCAGGTCCTGGCTGGGGAGGAGGAGGCTCCTCCCACTGAGCAAAATATACTAGACTTAGAGGTGTCTAGGGATAATTTTGGCGCTGCACAATTACAGGACCCCACTCTCAAAAATGCGAGAGAGCAGGTTGCTGTTATGAATGGGGTACCTCAGGAACCAGATGCTGAAAAAAGATTTCCACATTTTTCGGTGACTAATGATCTTTTCTATAGAGTCAGTAAGGTTAAGGATGAGATTGTGGAACAGCTTCTGGTACCTAAGCCGTACCGGCGTCAGGTAATTGACATGGCACATAACCATGTTCTTGGGGGACACTTGGGGACTGACAAAACGCGAGAGAGGGTTCTCCAGAGGTTTTTTTGGCCGGCGATATATGATGACATTAAAAAATACTGCGAGTCGTGCCCCACATGTCAGGTTAGTGCCCCAGTGTCACATTTTCGCAGTCCTTTGGTTTCGCTCCCTATTATAGAGGTGCCTTTTGAGCATATTGCCATGGATTTAGTGGGTCCCGTGGTAAAGTCAGCTAGAGGACACCAGTATATTTTGGTAGTCATAGATTATGCGACCCGCTATCCTGAGGCTGTACCCTTAAGAAACACTGCATCTAAAACAATTGCACGTGAGTTGTTTTATATGTTCTCTAGGACTGGGATCCCCAAAGAAATCCTAACTGACCAAGGTACGCCATTTATGTCAAAACTGATGAAGGAATTATGCAAACTATTTAAAGTCTCACACATCCGTACCTCTGTATACCACCCCCAGACGGACGGATTGGTGGAGAGATTTAATAAAACTTTGAAACATATGTTGAAGAAAGTGGTGGGAAAAGATGGTCGTGACTGGGATCATTTATTACCCTACCTCATGTTTGCTATTAGGGAGGTGCCCCAAGCATCCACAGGGTTCTCACCATTCGAGTTTGTCTATGGTCGTCACCCTAGGGGTCTACTGGACATTGCAAAAGAGACATGGGAGAGTGAGTCCACCCCATACAAGAGTGTTATTGAGCATGTAGCACAAATGCAGGACCGTATAGCCACTGTAATGCCCCTGGTAAGGGAACACCTCCAGAGAGCTCAAGAGGCCCAAAGTAGAATTTACAACCGGTCCGCAAGAATCAGGACATTCAACCCAGACGATAGGGTCCTTATACTAGTCCCCACTGTTGAGAGTAAATTCTTAGCGAAGTGGCAAGGTCCTTATGAAATTGTTGAAAAGATCAGTGAGGTGAACTACAAGGTGCACCAACCAGGTAGAAGGAAGCCTTTCCAAGTTTATCACATAAACTTGATCAAGCCCTGGAAAGACAGGGAATCCTTGGTGGCGACAAATACTGTTAATAATTTGTCACCACCAATCCCTCCAGTCAAAGTAGGTGATGCTCTATCAGTGTCACAGAAACAGGAGGCTCTGGAATTTTTACAGAAAAACAAAAACAAGTTCTCTGACCTCCCAGGGCGTACCCACCTCATCCATCATCACATTGAAACTGAGCCTAGAAGCAGAGTAAACCTAAAGCCCTATAGGATACCGGAGGCACGTAGGAAAGCCGTATCTGACGAGGTAAAACGTATGCTTGATCTGGGGGTAATTGAGGTGTCACAGAGTGAATGGTCCAGCCCGATTGTGCTAATCCCAAAGCCCAATGGAACTTGGAGGTTCTGTAACGATTTCAGAAAGTTGAATGAGATCTCCAAGTTCGATGCTTATCCTATGCCCAGGGTAGATGAGTTGATTGAGAAGTTAGGTAACGCCAGGTACATAACCACCCTCGATCTCACAAAGGGCTACTGGCAGATTCCACTTTCTGACGAGGCTAAAAAGAAAACTGCATTCTCCACCCCTGATGGGCTATTCCAGTATGTAGTGATGCCATTCGGGTTACATGGAGCGCCTGCAACTTTCCAGAGGTTGATGGACTTGATTCTGCGACCACATCGGGATTACTCAGCCGCCTACCTCGATGATGTGGTCATTTTTAGCCCTGATTGGGAAAGTCACCTCTGTAAGGTACAGGCCGTGTTGGATACCATAAGTGATGCAGGGTTGACCATAAATGCCGAGAAGTGTGCTCTAGCCTTAGAAGAGGCCAAATATCTGGGCTACATTGTTGGGAGAGGATTGATTAAGCCACAGCTAAATAAAATTGAGGCAATACAGAATTGGCCTAGACCCCTGACAAGGAAACAGGTTAGAGCTTTCCTGGGTATTACCGGTTATTACCGTAGATTTGTGCCGAACTTTGCCTCAGTTGCTGCTCCACTAACTGACTTGACAAAGGGCGGAAAGACAGCAATGGTCACGTGGACCCCAGAGGCCGAGAAGGCTTTCCAAAGCCTTAAGTCTGCCTTGTGCCAACCACCTGTGTTAGTTACCCCCAATTTCAGGCGAGAATTTCTGGTCCAAACAGATGCCTCTAACACAGGCTTAGGTGCAGTACTCTCACAAGTAGTGAATGGTGAGGAGCATCCGGTGACATACTTGAGTAGAAAACTAACCCCGGCCGAGAAAAATTATGCCATTGTGGAGCGAGAATGTTTGGCAGTGAAGTGGGCCCTAGAATCTTTAAAGTATTACTTGCTAGGCAGGAAATTCAAGTTGGTGACAGACCATGCCCCCCTAACATGGATGAAGTTAAACAAGGAGAGAAATGCAAGAGTGACTAGATGGTTTCTGTCCTTACAAAACTTTAATTTCACTGTGGAACACAGGCCAGGGAAATTACAGGCAAATGCTGACGCATTGTCGAGGGTGAGTTGTCTGTGGGGACAAAAGGCTCAGCCCTCCGGTCTGAAAAAGAGGGGGGGGGGGGATATGTAGACATGTCACTGGAGAAGTGGTTGAGGGGGTGTACATCTCACCTAGGTTGCTACACAGTGTGAGATGGTAAATCCAGGATGGATCAGTTTCTCAGCAGCAATATGCTGCTGAGTTGTTATTTAATCTTGCCGGGCCTGGGTTTATATGGAATGGCAGGTAGGTTTGGTAGAGGGACCTGTCATTCCACACCCCCCATCCCTCGTTCCAGTTCTGGGTTTTGGATCAGGTGAGCTTTGATCCTAATTAGCTTGGGAAGGTAAAGGCTCTGCGGGCCTGCAGGTGTTTTGCTCTCAGCCAGGGAAACGAACAGTCTGTGTGTTTGAGGAAGCTGCAAGCACAGCCACTGCTGGAGCTAAAATCCACCCTGCGATATCCAGGCGAAAGACGCTGTGTTTATAAGTGTCAGATAGGTGAGAAGAACCTGTTAGTAAGCGCCCAGCCGGGCTAGGTTGTTTGTTTTTGTTATTATTTTGTTCCTGTTATACACAAGAAGCACGGTGTTGCTGTATATTTTGTTTGTTGGACTGTTTGTACCACGAATAAACGCCAAGGTCTGCTTTATAAAGTCCAAGTCTGCTGTGAACTGTGTCCAAACACACCCTACCCCGGGAAGATCCCTTACAGTGCATATGCAGTATGTGTATATGTGTGTGTGTTGGGGGAGGTCACACAGTACAGGACTATCCTAGCTGGGTGCCAATGCATGATACATACTGCTGGGGGCCACTTGTTGCACACCATTATTGATACAATCTGGGTGCCACAGTACACAACGCATGTATGGACTGAGTGCTACTGTCTTCAAAATTCATAGGTGCTGATATAACAGATTATGAAGCTCCTACGGGCTGGGAGCCATAGATTGCAGAGATGATCATACTAGAGGGGTGCCGTAGACTGTAGAGATCATATTAGGTAGATGTGATAGACTTCAAAGTTCATACTAGCTGGGTGCAATAGACTTAAGGGAGCTTATACTAGCTGGGTGCAATAGACTTAAGGAAGCTTATACTAGCTTGGTGTGATACACTTAGGGTTGCCACCTGTCTGGGATTCACTTGGACAGGTCGGGTTTTGAATCGTGGATCCGGGTTTCAATCCGCCTGAAACCCAGACACAATATTCAGACAGGAATGTAGCTAAGAACAGGGCCTGATAGGAGGGAGTGGGGGCACTATGCAGGCTACATTACTATTCTCTTTGGAGTGCTCAAAGGTGTCCCAGCTTCAACCAATCATGGCTTGCAATGCACTGTTCAGCGCTGCAATGCATTGTGGTCGGTTCGCACATCCGAACAGCGAAAGTTCAGCCCAAACTTATGCTCGGGCCAAGTCTCTCTATCTTTCATTGCAGCCTAGTAAAAACACTTCCACGGTGTTCTGCGTCTCCATGCAATATTTCTGGCTCCTGACTGTGAAATAATAAACAATGTTTTATCCAAATAGAATATTCCTCATATCTTCCCCTGATATAATGGTCAAGTACAAATACTTGCATAATGGGCAGCAAGTCTTGACATTATTTGCGGCTGCTTGTATGTAAAATTATACTCTAATTGTTTTTGTTTGAAGAAAAAAACAATTCTCTCCCTTTTTGATTGGTTCATTGGGCCTCAATCTGCTTGCATGTTATCTAGCTACTATGTGCAAATGTTTTGCTCTTGTCTCTGAAAATTGGCCCTCTGATTTTTATTTACTTGTTTTGCATAGTAACTTCCTCAGCTCTGTAATATGGGTTTGTGGTTTTGGGGTGTTTGATGCCCTCTGGTTTGCCATTGTGTTTAACTTTTTACACAATACAATGGGGTTGATTTACTAAAATTGCAAAGTTCAAAATCTGGTGCAGCTGTACATGGTAGCCAATCAGTTTCTAACTTCAGCTTGTTCAATTAAAGTGATTGTAACCCAAAGAGGTAGATTCACTGCCAGCCCCTCTCTTGTATAGCGTGATAACACTCTCTGTAAGTGTTTTTTAAAAACAAAGCCTCTAAATACCTTTTTTTTCTGTTATCCTCAGGCTGGTCACATGACTCCTGGCCGCTCTCCTACTCCGGTCCAGCGATACAGCGGAAGGGGCCAAGATCTCTCTCTGACATCCACCGGGGAGGTCACATGAGTGCTTTTCAGCCCTCACACTGTAGCCCTGAATCAGATGAATTGAGCAGCCAGGAATCACGTGACCGGCATGAAGATATGTGAAAAAAGTATTTAGAGGCTTAATTTAAAAAAAAACTTATACAGCATGTTATTGCTGTATACAAGAGTGATATTTTTTCAAATTTTATACTAATAGCGGCTGGTGGGGGGGGGCAGAGACAACTCACACAGACATAGCAGCTGGAGAGAGGGGGACAAGGAGAGCTGCAGATGACACATGAGGCACATAAACTGACCACGGTGTCAGGGCTCTGCAGCCATAATAAACTGTGCCCAGTTTACAGAGGGGAGGGCAGAAACTGTCAGGGTCAGCCAGGTACTTTACAAATTAGAGAGGGGCAGGTTAAACAGCACAAGCACTGTGCCGTTTAACCTGCTATAAGGGGAAAGAGTTTCCCTTTTTTGGGGGTTACAAACATTTTAAGCTGTGACTAAAAAACTTGTTGATTGGTTTATATGCAGGACCGCACCAGGTTTTGCACTCTCCAGTTTTAGTAAATCAACCCCAGTATCTCTTTTGAACAGAGGATCACAACAAGCTATGCTGTATGACTTGTTTTGCAAATTTTTGGCAATTATATGACATTGACAGCTTTGTTTAAAGCGGTTTTGTACAGAAAATTGCAAGTTCATCTTTTTCAAATGGCTTTGGAACATAGATGCAGTTATGACCATTGAAATAAAATAATATGCAGTATTTACCTTTTATTTTTAATGTTTATGCCGACTTCTGGGTTCTCCTCCCGTGGGAGTAGGCGTGTTTATCGGCTTCACAATGGTCCCTGGGAACTTTTTTAGCCATTTCCCAGGAATCAGTGGGGGACACAGTAATGCCGAAATTTCGTGAGATTTCGGAAGGATGACGCCGGTCACGTGACGAGGGCATGACCGAAATTGCCATTTTGAAAGTGGGTAGGCAGCTCTATCTGCCATTACCACTATAGCACACGAGCCAAGAGGAAGGAAAACAAAGAGGACGCTCAATGAGCATGTGCGAGATGGAGCGGTGGATGCTGGGATCCAGGAAGTAAATGCCTGTGGGCTTCGAAACGCCCACAGTGAAAATGGAAACCACCGGACTGCTTTTTTAAAAGTTTTCCTTAGCAATGAAATAGTCACGCCGGGGTTAAAAAGACACCGATCGTGACTGCAAAGACACCGTAGGAATCGCCCACCAGTGACACAGGTAAAAAAAAAAAAACGGCAGCGGAATCCCGCTTTAAGTTACATTACAATCATGTTTTGCTGTACTGCCTCTGCTACTTCCAACTCTAAATTAAGGCTTATTACTGCTACATGGAAAAATACCTACCACCAATTTCTTTGGAGATGGAAATCAATCATATTGGGTTGCTGCTGTTGTATGTAAGTTAAGAAATTATGTAAAAGTAAAATAAATGATGTTAATGCTGTTCCTGAGAACCAATACCATTTTTTATTTATACTCACAGCTTTAAGACATCCCCCAATCATGTTATTTAGAGGAATTACATAGTTTTTATATTTCCCTTTGAGCTAAAATGGACTCTCTTTGTTGAATAAAAACTTTCTAATTTTTTTTTCCTTTGCTACATGTCCCCCAGGTCAGTGCTTCATGCTCCATGCCTTATCTCTACCAGTTCTTTACATTTTAGCTTAAGATGTGGCTATTACTGAAAACAAGCATTTGGCTCCCATTGATTTGAATGGAGTTTGGCTTCTGCATCTAAATTTTGATAACATTCGCCGAACAACTGATGACCTGTACAGGTCTTGTCAGCTTTCCCTGATATGTTCATCCAAACCTCTGTGAATCAAGCCCAGCTTTGTTCAGCTCATCCCTATTTCCATGGTCTGTATATTTAAATGTATATGCTAGGTGGTCCAAGCATCAGAGCATGCACAAGCAAAGAAATACAGGTACATCTGTGTTTTATTTGAATTGGTAAAATAAGACATTATTAGACAATGTTTGATTGATATTTGGACAAACTTTATTGAGTGGAAAGTCACAGAGAAAAACTTCAGAAAGGACATCTGTGTGTACTAAAATTAAAGAAAACATTACCAACATGTACCTCTCAACTTTTGAACTTGAGAAAGAGGGACATTTCAGGGAGGCTTCCCACATGTTAGATAGGTGTCTCATCACACAGCAGAAACAAAAGAATGTTACATCACTTCCAATTTCCTCGTCAAATTTGTTTATTATTTTTTAAATATAATAAAGATTGACAAATTTAGTTCATGCAAGGATGGTGGTACATTATTAAAATGGCAATAAAGCTAAACATATTGATTTATGAAAAGAATGAGTACATACTGTATAAATGTAAAAATGCAACAAGTAGAACAACAAATAAACCAATAAATTAGAAAATTCTATCAGAAGGAAAAAAGTATGCTAGTGACTACTGGTTAATTTTGTAAGAACAGTAATAAGGGGATCAATCTAATAGGTATTTATTTAAAACAGAAGAGATAATGTGTACATAAGTACCACACAATATTAAAAGAAAGGTAGAAAACAAAAAATAGGAGTAGATAGAGAGAAGAGGGTAGAAAAAAGGGGGGAAGGGAATGGGAGGGGGGTATTTACAAGTGGTGATGTGACCCAATTGAATACAAATTATAGTCAAGGCAAATAAAGTAACTTTACCAAGGCAATAATAGTGTGTCATCAAAGTCTGGAGGTAAACAATGCTTAACCCAAGAAGCCAGAGTTTCTCAAATTAACCAATTCGATCTCTTTGGATTGCTTTTATTTTAGCATGAATAAGGGCATTATTATTATTATATTATTATTATTATTATTATACAGGTTTTATATAGCGCCAACAGTTTGTTCAGCGCTTTACAACATGAGGGCAGTCATTACATTTACATTACGATTTGGCACAAGAGGAATAAGAGGGCCCTGCTCGTTAGAGCTTACAATCTAAAAAGGAAGGGTCAAATGATACAAGAGGTAATAGCTGTGGGGGATGAGCTGATGGGGGAAGTAAAACAGTGTTAGTTAGAAGCAGGATAGGCTTCTTTGAAGAGAAGGGTTTTCAGGGATCGTCTAAAGATGGATAGATTAGGGGACAGTCGGACAGATTGGGGTAGGGAGTTCCAGAGGATGGGAGAAGCTCTGGAGAAATCCTGGAGGCGAGCATGGGAGGAGGGGACAAGGGAGCTAGAGAGCAGGAGGTCTTGGGAGGACCGAAGAGGGCGGTTTGGTTGGTATTTTGGGACTAGGTCAGTGATGTAGCTGGGGGCAGAGTTATGGATGGCTTTGTAAATTATTGTTAGTACTTTGAATTTTATTCGTTGGGTGAGTGGAAGCCAGTGCAGGGATTGGCAGAGAGGGGTGGAGGACACTGAATGGCTGGTAAGGTGGATGAGTCTGGCAGCGGCATTCATTATGGACTGGAGGGGGGATAGCCTATGTAAAGGTAATCCAACGAGGAGGGAGTTGCAGTAGTCGAGGCGAGAGATGACCAGGGAGTGAATTAGAAGCTTGGTGGTGTCATTAGTTAAAAAGGGGCGTATTCTGGAAATGTTGCGGAGGCTAAGGCGGCATGATTTGGACAGGGCTTGTATGTGGGCCTGAAAGGACAGTTCGGAGTCTAAGGTTACCCCTAGCACCTTGGCATGTGGGGATGGACTGATAGATGTGCCATTGATCTTGACAGAGAAGTCAGGTGAAGGGGTACGTGGGGGAGGAAATATTAAGAGCTCGGTTTTAGATAGATTAAGTTTGAGGAAGTGGTGTGACATCCAGGCTGATATGTCTGTTAGTAGATCAGCGATGCGTGAGGAGACTGATGGGGTGAGCTGAGGGGTAGAGAGATAGATTTGGGTGTCATCAGCATATAAATGGTAGCGAAAGCCATGGGAGGCTATCAGCTGACCCAAGGAGGATGTGTAGATCGAGAATAGTAGAGGTCCAAGGACAGAACCTTGGGGGACCCCAACGGTAAGAGGAGTTGGAGAAGAGGAAGTGGAGTTGTAAGTGACACTGAAGGTGCGATGAGATAGGTAAGATTCAAACCAACGGAGAGTGCAGTCATGGAGACCAAGCAAATTGAGTTTTTTGAGGAGGAGGGGGTGTTCAACTGTATCAAAGGCAGCAGAAAGGTCCAAGAGTATGAGTATGGAATAATGACCTTTGGTTTTGGCTGTTAGTAAGTCGTTGGTGAGTTTTAGAAGGGCAGTTTCTGTGGAGTGCTGTGGGCGAAATCCAGACTGAAAAGGATCGAGAAGGTTATTTTCAGTGAGGTGGTTGCTCAGTCGGTTATAGACTAAACGTTCGAGGAGTTTGGAGGCAAAAGGGAGTAAAGAGATGGGTCTTAGGTTGTTAAGATTGGTGGGGTCTGAGGCCTTTTTTGGTATGGGAGTGACTAGTGCATGTTTTAGAGGGTTGGGGAAGATGCCAGTAGAGAGTGAGAGGTTGAAGATATGCGTTAAGGAGTGTAGGATTGAGTCAGATGGTGACCGTAGTATTTGAGAAGGAACAGGGTCCAGGGGGCAGGAGGTTAGGCGGGCATTAGAAAAAAGTTTAGTGACTTCCTCTATAGTAGCTGGGTCAAAAGAGGAAAGTATTGATTGTGCAGGAGGACAGGGAGTGTAGGGTGAGGGAGATGTCTGTAGAGCGGAGATCTCGAGACGAATCGTCTCAATCTTATTTTTGAAGTGATAAGCAATCTCCTGGGCAGTGAGTAAGTTAGTGGGTGGGGGTAATGGAGGACGAAGTAGAGTGGTAAAGGTAGAAAAGAGTTGACGGGGACTGCGTGAGAGGGTGTTAATGAGAGTGATAAAGTAGGTCTGTTTGGCAGCGTGCAGGCAGGAATGGTATTTTTGGAGGGCAGATTTATATTGGCTGAAATCTTGCTGTGACTTAGTTTTACGCCACAAACGCTCAAGAGCACGGCTACGTTTTTTGAGGCTTCTGGTATTGTCTGTCTGCCAGGGTTGCAGCGGCCGGGGCTTGATTCTGTGCGTAGTAAGGGGGGCCAAGGTATCCAGGGTGGATGACAGCGAACTGTTGTAGACAGAAGTAGCCAAGTTGGGGCAGGACAAGGAGGAGATTTTGTCGTAGAGACAGTCTGTAGCAGAGAAAAGAAGAGAAGGGTTAAGATGGCGAAGGTTTCTACGGGTAATAGTTTGGTAGTTGGAAGGCAAGGAGGAGGCAGACAAGGAGAGATTGAAACTAATAAGGTGGTGATCAGATAGAGGAAAAGGAATATTGGAGAGGGTGTGCGGAGTGCATAGGTAGGAGAAGATGAGGTCAAGGCAGTTGCCAACAGAGTGAGTGGAAGCACTTGTCCATTGTTTTAGATCAAAAGAGGAGGTTAGGCTCAGCAGCTTAGAAGTGGCAGGAGTGTTAAGATTAACAGGGATGTTAAAGTCACCAAGAATGAGTGTTGGAATTTCAGAGGAGAGAAAGTAGGGTAGCCAGGCAGAGAAGTCGTCAAGGAAGTTTGATACCGGTCCAGGGGGGCGATAGATCACAGCAATTTTCAATGAAACCGGAGAAAATAGGCGAATACAGTGAGCTTCAAATGAAGAGAGGGACAGAGAGGGGGGTGGATGAAGAACCTGGAAAGTGCTTTGAGGGGACAGGAGAATTCCAACACCACCTCCTTTCCGTCCACTAGGCCTGGGAGAGTGAGTCCACAGGAGGCCACCATAGGAGAGAGACGCAGGAGAAGGAAGGTCAGATTCTTGAATCCAGGTCTCAGTAATTGCAAGTAAGTTCAGGCAGTTAGTGATAAATAGGTCATGGACGGTGGTGAGTTTGTTACAAACAGAGCGGGCATTCCAAAGGGCACAGGAGAAGGGGAGGCTGGCTCTAGGCTGAAGAGGAATAGAAATGAGATTGTGTGGATTGCGGCTGCTAGCAGAGGATGGGCTGTGCTGGGTATGTTGGCCGAAGGTAAATGATTGTGGTCCAGGATTTGGGGAAATATCTCCAGAAGTTAGGAGAAGCAGAAGGGTGAGAGAGGTGATATGGGAGTGTGACTTATGTGGGGGGACACGTCCCAATGGCCTGCAGGCTTTATTGGTATATGGATTTAGCGTTAGCAGGAGCTGATGAGTGCAGTAATAAGGTGAAGACAGGAGTGAGGGTGATATATATAAGCTGTGGGGTGGAGAAGGTGGGTGTAGGAATGAGAATTTAAGCAGAGACGATGCAACTATGAGAAGGAAAAATAGAGAGTGCATAATACAGAGTGGTGAGATTGGGAGGAAACATGAATAATAAACATTATTAGATCTGTATATGGTTTCAGCTAGAATGAAATATTGAGTTTTACATGCCTTAGCAATGGTTTGTTTTGCAGCTGTTAGGAGCTGTAAAAGAAGGCAAAATTGATTCTGTGTGATCCCATCAGGTTTCAGGTTTAATAGGGCTGTATCAGAATTGGGCTGTATAAGTGTATCAAAGACTGCCTTCCAGAATTTTTGGGCAAATTGGCAATCCCACCAAATATAAAGTTGAGTGCCAGACTCTGAACAGTGCAGCAACAAGCTCCAGAGTAATCAGAAGCATATTTTGATATTCTAGAGGGGACCAAATACCAACGGGTTAGCACCTTAAAGTTAGTTTCCACAGCAACAAGATTAAAAGAAGCAGACATAGTGGCAGACCATATGCTAGACCAGGGATATGCAATTAGTGGACCTCCAGCTGTTGCAGAACTACAAGTCCCATGAGGAATAGCAAGACTCTGACAGCCACAAGCATGACGCCCAGAAGCAGAGGCATGATGGGACTCTGTTTGCAACAGCTGGAGGTCCGCTAATTGCATATCCCTGTGCTAGACAATTCAGTAGCATTAAATGAGCGATTAAGGTCTAGTTCTCATTTGGAGACAATGAGAGGGGACCAGTGTTAGTAGTAGCTAAAATTTGCTCATAGACAAACCAAACAAGTCCTTTAGCGTGAGGGTCAGAAATACATACGCATTCAAAGCACTACATCTGGGATAGTTGGGAGTTGGAATTGAGATAAGATTGGAAAAAAAATTTGATTTGCAAATATCGGAACAGTTTCAATTGAAGAAGTCCAAATTTATCACACAAAGTAGGAAAAGAATGTATGGAGAAGATATACCAAATTATATAGATGGGATAAATTAGCTGTATTCCATGCTATGAAAGAATTAGGCGTGATTTAGGCAGCGTAAAAAGTGGGATTTTTTAACAAAAGAAAGAAGCGGTAAATGAGGAGATTGAAGGCCAAGAGAAGTTATAAATCTGTCCCAGGATAAAGAATGTTTTTTGATAGGATTGCCAATAAAGGTATGATCAGTTGGTCTTAACCATAACATGTTAAATACTGAAATAGGGTCACAGTCAATAAAACTCAATTGTTACCCATCAAGGAATTTCTTTGATTGCATGGTATTTTAATAAATGTGCAGAAATATTTGAGAGACCTAAACCTCCGCAGCATTGTGGGAGACAGAGAGCAGATTTATAGGTTTGAGGTTTTGTTTTACCCCAGATAAAGGAGATAATTCTGCTCTGTATAAGCCGTAGAAAATTAGATGGAACTGGACTGGGCAAGACTCTAAAAAGATATAGAAACTTGTGCAATATAGCCATCTTAATTACATTCTTTTTGCTATCCAGGATAAAGGAATAGAGAACCATTGTGATAACAATTCAGTAACCTGTTTTAGTAATGGAGAGAAGTTAGTGTAAGTCAGTTGTATTCCTAGGTATGGAAGTCTATGAGGTGTCCAAGAGTAGGGAAGTGAATCCTTAACAAGCTGAAGGTCTGAAGGAGGCAAGAAAATGTTGAGTGCAGTCCATTTTTGATAGTTAACTGTTAAGCCTGAAATGTGTGCAAAACTGTTTAGGACAGAGAGGAGATTAGGTGATGTGAAATGGGGAGATGACATAAAGAGTAATGTCATCTGCAGATGTCATCTGCAAAAAGATATACTTTATGATGATATCCAGCTAACTCAATACTTTTTATGTTTGGATCAGATCTGATTAAATTGGCCAAGGGTTAAATAAGGAGTGTAAATAGGAGGGGGAGAGAGGACATCCTTGACAGGTACCTCTTCTTAAGTACTGCCTTGAGACAGTGTCAAATGCTTTTTTTATATTGAGCGATAAAAAACATGCAGGTAGATGTCTGGATTTAGCAGCGAGTAAAGAATATCTATGAATATTATCACTTGCTTGGTGTGAGGGGATAAACCCAACTTAATGTTGATGAACAAAGTCGCCTATTACTTGATTCAAGCGGGTCGCAAGTATTTTAGCTAAAAGTTTAATGTCAATATTAAGAAGCAAAATAGGACGGTAATATGTCCAAGAGTTTGTATCAGATTTAGTTTTGGGAAGCATGGAAAAATATGGCCATTAAAGATTCTGAACGAAAAGAGTGTCCCCTCAACAACGTATTGAAGGCCTCAGTAAGGAGAGGAGATAACATATCAGAAAATATCTTGTAGTAGGAAGCAGAAAATCCATCTGGGGTGGGACGTGTAATATGTTTTAAAGCCTTAATAACCACAAAGACTTCTGTTTGTGAGAATGTTGGAGCAGCAGCATGGTCAAAATAATGATTGGCGAATATAATTTAGCAAGATTTGAGCAGAATGTGTGTAAAAGAGTTAAAAGAGTTACTTGTGTATGAATCACAGCTTAATTTGAGTCACACAGATGTCCTAGATTTTTGCAGCGAGTGTAAGGTTCGAGCTAATAGGGTATCTGGTTTGTTTGCTTTGAGGTAATAAAGGTGTTGTGATTTACGTATTAATTTATCTGCAGAGTCAGTGAGAAACAGGCCGAATTCTAAGCGGGCTCTATCTAGTTTAGCTTTAGTAGAAGGGGAGGGAAAATTTTGGAATGCATCATGACACAGATTGAAGTCCTTTTCTAATTTTTGGTGAAGGAGCTTACGCTCCCATTTAAGATATGATTCTTGCCGGTTAAGCATACCTCAAATTACAGGTTTATGGGCTTCCCAAAGAGTGAGAGGCGGAAAATATCTACAGAAGTGTTATTAATGATATAGTCATTGATAGTATGTTTAATATCTAGACAATGGGACTGGTGAGTTAGAATGGAATCATTCATGCATCAAGACGAATCCTGGGATCTTGGGATAAGGGAGGAGATGGTAGTACAAACTGCACTATGATTGGACCAAGTAAAGGGCATAATAACTGATGGTAGGATTTCTGGGGCCATGCCAACACATAGGAAGATATGATCAATCCTAGAAAACGATTTGTGTGGATGGGAGTATTATGTAAAGCATTTACAAGCTGGATTGAGTTTGCGTCTCCCCATAATATCACTGTACCTAACTTGTGTGAATCAATTACATGAAAAAGATGGGAAATAAATGATTATGGATGTTTATTAGGAGCATAATATGATACAATGGGTACAGCAACATCAGAAATGTGCCCAATAAGAATGAGGTAGTGGCTTTGGGATCTTTCATTTCAGATGAAAGTACGAACGGAGTTGTACGGTGAATAGCTATAAGAACACCTCATTGTTTAGTAGCTGCCGAGGCTGTATATACCTGTGGATAAGAGGATCTGAAAATCTTAGGAGTAGGTTGTTCAGTAAAATGGGTTTCCTTTAGGCAAAGAATATGTATTTTAGCTGCGGCAAATGAACGTAATGCTTTAGTGCTTTTTTGTGGTATATTAAGACCTTAGACATTTAGGCCGCGTACACACGGGCGGATTGTCTGGCCAACTTAGTCCGCTGAAACGTGTTTCAGCGGACAATCCGCTCGTGTATGGGCTTCAGCGGACTTTTTCAGCGACAGTCTGGTGGACTAAGTCTTTCGGAATTTCCGTAATACAGTCCGTTCAAACTTGGTTTCAGCGGACAGTCCGCTCGTGAGTAGGCAAGTTGGACGGACTAAGTATGGCGCATGCTCAGAAAGGATTTACACGGCCGAAGGTTGCATTGCAGTGTATTGGACGTCGTATTTCTAGTCCCGTCTACACGTCATCGCGCAAGCTTTCAGCGGACTGTCTGTTCATCGTGTGTGGTCAAGTCCGTTCATTCAAAAGTAGGACGGACTGTCTGTCGGATTGTCTGACGAACTTAGTTGGCCAGACAATCCGCCCGTGTGTACGCGGCCTTAGGGTCAAAATGTTTAAGTGGGCCATATTGGTAATATAAGGAATTGCATAATAGAAATTTTAAGTTATGACACACAAATGCATACAATTCAGTATAGGGGGTAGGAAATAGGAAAGGCTGTAAGAAAAGGAAAGGAATTGGTTCTGGTTGAGCAGATATTACTAAGATTTGTAAAATAATATAGAAAGCTAATAGCTCAACAGAATTGCATACTGGTGGAGTGAGAAACAGTCCACCAGAGGCCAAAGAGCTACCGTCATAATCCCACATAGAAATGGGGATCCGAGGGTAGCAAACTGGAGGTGCAAAAACACCAACGGAAACACTGCCAACAATGAAAAGTAATACATAAAAAGAAATTATACCATTGTCCCAAAAAGTTCCATACCCATCAATGTGTCATGAAAAAGCATATGAAGAGGGATGGAAGGGATGGGGTAAGATGTATACAAGTAACAAAAACATCACAGAAAACATTAAAAAAAATCAATAAAAGCTCGAGGCTATGTAAAGAAATATAGTAAACAACTCACTGCTGTCAGAAAAAAAATAATAATAATTTTTTAGACCAGCAGAAAATTAACCACTTGACCACTGGGCACTTAACCACTTGAGATCCGCGCTATAGCCAAATGACGGCTACAGCGCGGATCTCCTTTTCCGGGACGAGGTCAATAAACATAGTCCCGTGCACGAGCGCCCTGCTCACCGATCCGTGCAAGGGGTCGATCCCGACCCCTTATCACGTGATCAGCTGTCAGCCAATGACAGCTGATCATGTGATATAACGGAGCCGGTAATCGGCTATTATTACTATCATCAGTCCCGATCATGGCCAGCCCTGCTAGTGCCCACCTGCCCCCTGCCAGTGCCCACCTGCCCCCTGCCAGTGCCACATTAAAAAAAGTAAGTGCCCCCCCGTCAGTGCCACCCAGCAGTGCCCATAGTGCCACCCAGCAGTGCCCACAGTGCCACCCAGCAGTGCCCACAGTGCCACCCAGCAGTGCCCACAATCTGCCTCAACAAAGGTGCTGCACCCCAGTGCCACATATCCGTGCCCATCAGTGTCATCTACCGGTGCCCAGCAGTGCCGCCCATCAGTGCCCAGCAGTGCCACCTATCAGAGCCACCTATCAGTGCCACCTATCAGTGCCCATCAGTCCCATCTATCAGTGGTGCCTATCAGTGCCCATCCGTGCCACCCATCCGTGCCACCCATCTGTGCCACCCATCCGTGCCACCTTATCTGTGCCCATCTTTGCCCATCAGTGCCACCTTATCTGTGCCCATCGGTGCCGCCTTATCTGTGCCTATTAGTGCATCCTTAACTATGCCTATCAGTGCCCACCAGTGCAGCCTATCAGTGCCCACCAGTGCAGCCTATCAGTGCCCACCAATGCAGCCCATCAGTGCTCACCAGTGCAGCCTATCAGTGCCGCCTCATCAGCGCACTTCAATGAAGGAGAAAAATGACCCGTTTGCAAAATTTTATAACAAACTATTAAACATGATTTTTTTTTTTTTTTGCATCTTTTTTTGTTTGTTTAGCAAAAAATAAAACTCCGAGCTGTAATTAAATACCACCAAAAGAAAGCTCTATTTGTGGGAAAAAAATTATAAAAATTTCATTTGGGTACAGTGTTGTATGCCCGTGCAATTGTCATTCAAAGTGCATCAGCACTGAAAGCTGAAAATTGGTCTGGGACTGAGGGGGGTTTAAGTGCCCAGTAAGCAAGTGGTTAAACACCCTTAATAACCAGACCAATTTTCAGCTTTTGGTGCTCTCACATTTTGAATGACAATTACTCAGTCATGCAACACTGGACCTATATGAAATTTTTGTCCTTTTTTCACACAAATAGAGCTTTCTTTTGGTGGTATTTAATCACCTCTCAGTTTTTTATTTTTTGTGCTATAAAAGAAAAAAGACCGAAAATTCTGCGAAAAAATGAATTTTTCTTCGTTTCTGTTATAAAATTTAGCAGATTAGTAATTTTTTCTTCATAAATTTTGGACAAAATTTATACTACTACATATCTTTGGTAAAAATAAGTACAAATTGGTGGATATTATTTGGTCTTTGTGAAAGTTATAGAGTCCATAAGCTATGGTGCCAATATCTGAAAATTGATCACACCTGAAGGACTGACGGCCTATTTCAATTCTTGAGACCCTATCATGCCAGAAAAGTACAAATACCCCCCAAATGACCCCTTTTTGGAAAGAAGACATTCCAATGTATTTAGTAAGAGGCATGATGAGTTTTTTGAAGTTGTCATTTTTCCCACAATTCTTTGCAAAATCAAGATTTTTTTTACTTTTTTTTTTCCACAAAATTATCATATTATCAGGTTATTTCTCACACACAGCATATGCATACCACAAATTACACCCCAAAACACATTCTGCTATTACTCCCGAGTACGGCGATACCACATGTGTGAGACTTTTACACAGTGTGGCCACATACAGAGGCCCAAAATGCAGGGAGCGCCATCAGGCTTTCTGGAGCACCCAGGACAATTCTGACATTTCTCTCCTACATGTAAAAATCATCATTTATTTGCTCGAAAATTACAGAGAACCCAAAACATTATATATATTTTTTTTTTAGCAAAGATCCTGGAGAATACAATGGTGGTCGTTGCAAATTTTTATCTCACACGGTATTTGCACAGCAATTTTTCGAACAGGTTTTTTTGGGGGAAAAACAGTTTTGTGCTTAAAAAAAAACCCAGTAAAGTTAGCCCAATTTTTGCATAAAGTGAAAGATGAAGTTATGCTGAGTAAATAGATATCGAACATGTCACTCTTCAAAATTGCACATGCCCGTGGAATGGCACCAAACGTCGCTACTTAAAAAATCTCCATAGGCGACGCTTTAATTTTTTTTTACTGGTTACATGTTTTGAGTTGCAGAGGAGGTCTAGGGCTAGAATTATTGCTCTCGCTCTAACGTTCGCGGCGATACATCACATGTGTGGTTTGAACACTGTTTTCATATGTGGGCGGGGCTTACGTATGCGTTTCGCTTCTGCATGCGAGCACATGGGGACAGGGGCGCTTTAAATTTTTTTTTTTTTTATTGTTCATTTTACTTTAAATAAATAAATTTTTGATCACTTTTATTCCTATTACAAGGAATGTAAACATCCCTTGTAATAGGAATATGGGGTGACAGGTCCTCTTTACAGTGAAATCTGGGGGTCAATATGACCCCACATCTCACCTCTAGGCTGGGAAGCCTGAAAAAAAAAAAAAAATTCTGGCTTTGATCGTACTGGCGAGTTGGTAGAAGCACCGGAGGGCAGTGAGGGGTGGGGGGGGGCGTCTATGGCTGGGTATTGCAGGGTATCACCGAGTATGGCTGGGTATGGCAATTTATGGCAGGGTATTGCAGAGTATTGGCGGGGTATTGGCTGGGTATTGGCGGGGTATTGGTGGGTATTGCAGAGTATTGGGGGGTATTGCAGAGTAATGGCAGGGTACTGCAGAGTATTGGGGGGTACTGCAGAGTAATGGGGGGTACTGCAGAGTAATGGCAGGGTACTGCAGAGTAATGGCAGGGTACTGCAGAGTATTGGGGGGTACTGCAGAGTAATGGCAGGGTACTGCAGAGTAATGGCAGGGTACTGCAGAGTATTGGGGGGTACTGCAGAGTAATGGGGGGTACTGCAGAGTAATGGCGGGGTACTGCAGAGTAATGGGGGGGTACTGCAGAGTAATGGGGGGGTACTGCAGAGTAATGGCGGGTACTGCAGAGTATTGGGGGGTACTGCAGAGTAATGGCGGGGTACTGCAGAGTAATGGCAGGGTATTGCAGAGTAATGGGGGGTACTGCAGAGTAATGGCACGGTATTGCAGAGTAATGGGGGGTACTGCAGAGTATTGCAGGGTATTGCAGAGTATCGGCAGGGAATTGAGGGGTTAAATTTGGTGAGCAGCGATGTGGGCACTGCAGATGCAGCCCACAGCGCTGCTAACACCGATCTCTTTCCCCTCCGCTGTACCGATCGGTACAGAGAGGGGGAGGGAGGAACCGGCGTCATAACATGACGCCGGTTTGTTTACAAGTGATCACTCCGTCATTTGACGGAGCGATCACGTGGTAAACGGCCGCAACGAGCGGCCGTTTACCGTGATCTGTGATGCAGTGGGACCCGGCGGTCACGGATGATCTTGTGTACGCACCCCAGGGGGCGCGCAAGAGCAGAATTCTGGGAGGCCGTTAATTAACGGCCTCTCAGAGTTAAACAACCGCCCTGAAGCCGTTAATCGGCAATGGGCGGTTGTTAAGTGGTTAAGGAGTTAAACAATGGAAAAAGTTTGCATCAAGTGAGTTCTAAACTGGTAAGACAAAAAAACAACAAAAAAAATTTAACAAACATCTAGTTAGTTGGAAGTTAGTTAAAGCTATAAAATAAATAAAAATAATATAAAAATACCCAACATTGTGTCAAACAAAAAAAAAGTCTGTCCATAGAGTCCTCAGGAGTTAGCATAGGAGAAAAACTACCATGTTTTCATTGCCCCTGGCGACTTTTATTTCCTTAAGCACCAGCTGATTTTTACAGGGAACAGTAACCATTTGATTTTGTGCATTGCTTTGATTCAGAGGGCATTCTAGACCTGGATGTTTTGTAAAGAAGATTGGAGTTCTTCAGCAGAAAGGCAGACATATTTAGATCCTTGTGTCACGTACCTAGTAGTTGAGCCTGGAATGCAGGGAGCGGCCCCTCGTATCCCCTGGTTAATGAACCCCTGGAGGTGGAGACAGGTATTCAATAGCTCAGGGGGCACAAGTGCCTGGCAGGTAGTACTGGTCCGGATAATCAGCTGGGCACCGACAGCAAGTTGGTAGAGCAGGTGGTGCTTGACTGTAGCAGGCGGGCACAAGTGCGGGAACTGGCTGGTGAGCAGACGTCCGGTAACACAGGAACTCAGACGGACAACAGGAACAGCGGAGTCGGGTACAGGCCGGGTCAGCAGGAATCGATCAGCAAGGTACAGAGGATGAGGCAGAGACGTGGTCAGACAAGCAGGGGTCGTAGGCAGGCAGCAACGGATCAAAGTCAAGGAACAAGCCGGATATCAGGAACTAAGGTAACAGGTACAGATACTGATAGCAAGATCACGGACACGCTGTAGACTGGACAGCACGGATAGAAGGGAGCCAGTGACTAAAGAAGACCTTAGGGCGCCAAACGGACGTACGACGGGTCAGCGCCCCCTCGCACGTACACGTGCACCCGTTCGTGACCTGCGTGCGTGTGTGCGCGCGTTCGCGTCGACGCGAAAGCGTTCGTTAGCTTTAGCGCGCGTCAAAGGGAAACGACGGACTCTCCACGACAGGTTTCGACGGGTAAGACTCCTGTGTTTGGCCGAAACGTCAGAGTGATCGTGACACCTTGGTAAGTGAAGTGAATTGAAAATGGAAAACCCCATTGATAGGTGATTTGATGTTGCTGTAAAACTTGAAGACGTAGCTTCAAAGCCCGAAGCTTAGAGATGGTGAGTTGAGATAGATCAGCAAAAAGTCGATAGTTATGTCCCTGGAAAATCAGCAAATCTTTTGCTGTAGCTGCAGCTAGAAGGTGTTCCTTGGTACGGAAATAGTGAAATTTGGCAATAATATCAAGCAGTGGTCCATCAGCTTGGCAAGGTGTAAGGGCTCTATGAACCCTGTCTCCATTTATTTAACTGGTATGGAAGGCTGTATTTCTCGAAATAGAGAAAGCATAGTGTCTTGCAAATCAGTGACAGATTCAGGTATTCCACGTATACGTATATTGGAACGCTGGGCCCCTATTTTCGTAATCTTTTAAATGAGATTAAAGGATTGAATTTTCCTCTTTGAAGTTTTCAAATTCAACTGCATAAGCCTGGGTGTTATTTTCAAGTTCAACAACCAGAAGTTCAGGAGAAGTTTCAGTGCGTTGGCCCATTTCTCTGATTTCCCTAGTCAGACTGTTTGTTATATGGTCTGAGGTCTGTTTAAGGGCTTTGTGAAGCATTTTTTCAAATTCCCTCAGAACAGAAGAATGAAGGGGGTTTGTAAAAGATGTAATTTGTGAAATTTGTATAGATAAATCTGAGTCCTATTCCCTCTGTGTTGCCACAGATACTTTAAAGCACTGAGAGCGTTTCACTGAGTGTGAGGTAACAGGGGAAGGGGATGCAGCTAGTGCTCTTCTTACTGAAGCTTGAAGCAGCCCTTCTTTGTTGTTTTTTGGCTTCATTTTCAAGCAAAAAATCCCAAGAACCATTAAACTAAGTGGCAGGAGTTATTAGCAGACCGAGTAACAATTTTTACTGGATGAAGCTGCGCCAGGACATGGTATAATATGGCAGAAACATCCCTTCAGGAGCAGAGTTCTAAGCTGGCATGTCTGCTCAGTCCGGCTCCACCCTTGCGCCTCCATCACGTCCGCTTTCAAAACATGACCTCACTTTCACACCTGCAAATCAAGACATCTTTCCATTTTTTTGTCTAACCCTGGTATATATATATATATATATATATATATATATATATATATATATATATACATATATATATATATATATATATATACATATATATATATATATATATATATATATATATACATATACATATACATACATACATATACATATATATATATATATATATATATATATATATATATATATATATATATATATATATATATATATATATATAATGTGTGTGTGTGTAATTTTTTTTACCTTAAACTATTGCCCCCACTTTAAACTATTGCCCCCACTTTCTGATCATTATTCAGATACCTACAAGCAGCAGCTCCCTTTGTTCTCCAGTAGTCTGATCCTTTTTGGCTGCCTCCTCTGGTAATATTCACAATGTGGGGCAGGGTTTGAGTATACTAGGAACATCAAATGGCTACCTGAGCATATAATCTTTGCTTCTGCCTAACGCAGATGAGGTCTCGGTTGCTGTGGCTGTAACCAGCAATGAGCCAGGATGTGTTGCATCAAGTAAACCTCAAGAGGAAAAAATTGGGAAAAATTCCTACGCTGACTATAAATCTGCATCCTTTATGTCAAGTGCCCCTATTGTAGAAATTCTGTTCACTTTCTGTACCCAAACCACACAGAAAATGAGAGGAAATCTTTAACATAGGGACATTCAGGAGAAAAACACCTTTAAGGTGTTCCACTTTAAAGGTTCAATCATTTTTAATTTTCAGGACTTTCCAGATACTTTTTATAACCTTTCATTTGTAATTTTGCAACCTCCAAACCTTCTCTTCATAGACATTTTTACATCTTTATTTTTCAAACTATAAATCAATGGATTGAGCATAGGGACAACAGCTGTGTTAAACAAAGAAAAAATTTTTTTGGAATCCAAGCTGCTGATAGAGCTTGGTGTAAGATACTGATTGACCAAAGTTGTATAAAGCAGAACTACCACAGTCAGATGTGAGGAACATGTGTAGAAGGCTTTACGCCTGCCAGAATTAGAACTGATTCTCAATATGGTAACAATTATGAAAATATAAGGGACAAAAGTCAAAATAAATGGAGCAATGGTCATCAGTAGAAGGCCTTGGACAAAGAACAGTCTTTCCAACACCGAGATATCACTGCAAACCAGTTTCATCATTGGCAAAATGTCACAGAAAAAGTGGTTGATTTCATTGGATGAGTAGCAGGTGAAGCTACCCATTATTGCTACTAGAGAAACAGTTTGGACAAAACCCAATAACCAACAAAATGAAGCTAAAATGATGGAATTCCTGCGATTCATTACCTTATGGTAATTTAAGGGGTTACAGATGGCCGCATATCGGTCAAAACTCATTGCTGTTAAAATAAACAGCTCATGACCTGCCAGTGACCCAAACATATATGTCTGAAACATACATTCAAGGAAAGGAACTTTTTTATCTCCTGTAAGGAAACTTAGGAGTATTTTATGAAGAGTGATGGTGGAGCATGAGATGTCTACTACAGACAAGTTGGCCACAAAGAAATACATGGGCGTGTGCAGATGATGGTCCAGACAGATGAGAAGAAGGATGGTTATGTTACCTCCAAGAGTGATTAAATAAATGAAGATAACCAGTAAGAAGATTGGCACTTGAAGCTCTGGTTTTTCTGAGATACCAGTGACAATAAAGTATGCAATGGTTGTACGATTAGTATTCATTTATATGGGTTCTGAAAAATTCAAAAGAAAAACTTTGTAGCTTTATATAACTTAAAAGAAACAAATAATCATATACATATAATCCAAACCATAAACAAAAAAAATCTTGATCTTCCCAAGAGATCTTTTACAGGTTTTAAAAGATTTATATATGGTTAAATATGTGAATCCACAATAGCTATTTGGTTTAACAAAAAAACATACAGTAATTTGCAAACAGATCTAAATATATTTAGATACGGTAGTTATTGATATGTTATATCACTTTGTTGATATAATTTGGTAAGCATTTCTGTATTTTGGTGGTACAGGCAATTAATGTCAATATTTTCATGGATGATCAACATTATTTAAATAAATATATATTTTTTAAATTTCTGTGAAGCAGTTCTGAAGAAAAACTCTGATGGTTACCTGACAACTCAAATGCCAGTTATCTGACAAAAATTATAACTATACCTAGTTTGATCTGCCCTGGAAGTGGAAGAAAAGTCTCTCTATTCCTAAAATGTTTTCATGTGACATACTGGAAGAATCCTTTTTATGTTCATATAGAACATTTAGATTGAGCTTCTTTATTCAATATTTACTGTATTTCATTTGTTTCTTCTAAATGAAAATCACAAATATCCCCCAATATTAAACTCTTATGCAAAACAAGCACACCTTGACAAACATTGAATCTTTTTTATCAGATGAAACTCCCAACTTCTCATTATTGAACACCAGTTTTCATTGGGTGTACGTTAAGAAGTATTTGTGCTTTAGGATTGACATACTAACTATAGTTCATTTCGCCCACAGGACACATTTAGAAAATTAACGCATTAGTCAAACAATCTATTTGGCTCACAAGGAGCATGCTGTTCAATACTCGTTTCTGCAACACATTTGTGTTGCACTTACAAATGTTGATTCAACCCTGTTTTTCTGTGTATATACTATTCTATAAATATTTGGCTGCTTTAAAAACTGTGCTGTATCACTTCTTATAAACATATATTTACTGTACCTGATCAGGCAAATTCAGCCTAAAAAAAGCAAGTTCTTTACACGTATTAATAAGATAGATGTCTCTCCAGTTTTCACTACATGTGACAATCCATATATATATATATATATATATATATATATATATATATATATATATATATATATATATATATATATATATATATATATATATATAAACTAGGATCTGGTTTACTTGTGTTAATTAGGTCCCTTGGGTCTTAAGAGACAAGGTCTGTGTTTACATAATTATTGGTAGTAGATCCTTGTTGGCTGTCACAGTGTGCCATATTAAACGATAATGTCACAGTTGAAACGAAGAAGCATACATATGTAATGTATGTCTATATAGATATTTATATATATTGAACAGGGGTTGATTTACCAAAACTGAAGAGCGCTAAATCCTAGCTTCTAACGTTAGTTTGCTCAATTAAAGGGTAATTCCACTTTTGTGGGGGGAAAAAGTAGCACATAAAGAAAAAATAATATGAAGTATACAATTACGACACAAGTTATATTGTAATTGAATGTTATTAAAAATGGCCTTTCCTTTTCAATCTGCAGTTTCTTCCATCTGTTGCCACTGCTACATTTTGGGGGAGGGCTTGGGGTGTATGTATATGTAGCACTAACCCCCGAAAGAGCTGCTGGTTTTATCAGTTTAGGGTAGAGGGTTAGGAGGAAGTTCAGGTACTTTGGACTGCAAAAATGGAAAGTCTCTTATAGAAGAAATCCAGAGAATAACCGTTTCACAGCAGGATTTCACAACCCCCGGATAGACTTCCTCTCACTAGGCCTAGCAGCCGGTAGGGTGTTTAGTAAAGCAAAGTCTCTGCCACAGACGTGAATGCACTTGAGAAAAGTCTCTGCCACAGACTTGGATGTAGAATACTTGAGAAAAAGTCTCTGCCACGGACTTGGATGTAACTGAGGGACATAGACTACTTCAAAGAGCTATCATACGGTACCGGTGTCTCTCAGCTGGTCCGGTGATACCGTATGAGTGTAGATCCATGAAGTGTCCTTCAACTGAGCCTCCAGGCTCCTTCAGAGAAGCCAGCCTTGTGCACGGCTTTGTCCTGAAGGGTCCTCCCCTGGATGCTTCTCCAGTTGCTGGGCCTCTCCTTAGATGAGATGGCATCGGACCACCTTTGAATCATTAGGCCCACCTCGGGCTAACCAGCCCCGAGACTTGGAAATGCATGGATCCGCACCCCAGACCAGGAGGGCCACGGGGGCTGGTCAGGAGGACCAGAATCAAACAGACAGACAATATCTTCTGGCACGGAAACCCCGAAGCACGTGATGTCAGTACCTTAAATACCACCTCCCATAATGCACAGCAGGAGAACACTCCCACTGGGCTGGTTTCAAAAGAAACGTGGCATTCAATACACGCAGCTAAACTGCGTTCTTACACTTGCCGGAGGTGACAGCGACACCTGCGGTCAAGGAGAACCCAGTGCAACCCAGCTGGACTGGTACTGAAATAATTTAGTAAAATTAGCCCTAAAACCCAACTGTGATTTCAGGAATATTAACTTTCAAAAACATATAGCGTATGCTCGTCAAACATATATTTGGAGAGAAATATAAATATAGGCATTATTTATTAACGTAATACTAATTTTTTTTTGTATAAAAAAATCAAGCTTTCTCTTTCCAATCACAATGGATGCATGGAGCACTGAAAGCAGCAGTGTTTTTAAAGAGACATACCAGGGTGAAATGTGCATGTATTGGTAATCATTGCTGAATATGATATTTAGATTTTGCCCAGACATGCAGCCTAATGGTAATTTTACCAAAAGCATAGGTTCTAAAATCTCAGATAAAAGGTATTTTGATTTAATTAAAAGTTGATTTCAATATTTTAAAATCTGTAACTTTCATTAAAATAATACCAGGCAGCCCTGTCATTAAGATGTGTATTTATATATTTGTTGTTATAGGGAAACAGTACTCTTGTTTCTCAATGTCATCCTTTCTTGCAGGCTTCGGATGGAAAATAAAAGCACCTGTTTCAAGAAATATTATGCAGGCATGGCCCACTGTTGTCACCATTAGGAAACTCACAGTGAAAAATGCCAAGCTGCCATTACTGGAGTGCTTATAAGCAGAAAGTAAAACAGAAAAATTCTTGTAACAATGGACGTTTTCTGGGCATATAGAGAATGGTATCACAAAGTACATTCATAAAGTTTATTATACAATTATTAAAATTGTATATAGCACCATATCTAGTGTTTACAAAGCGAAGTTCACAAATCGTATTTCAATTCAACATCCACATGTTTCAAATGCTTCAAACATCCTCATCAGGAACACATGTGAACAATATCCATATAGGAAAACCCAGAAATGTAAAATCAAATGTTTCCAAACAGTTTTCTGCCGTTTTTTTGAGAGCAGTGATTTTTTTAATGCTTAAAGGGAAACAATAAAAATGAAATATTCCTTTAAATAGCATACCTGGGGGTATCTATAGTATGCCTGTAAAGTGATGCTGTTTTCCCGTGTTTAGAACAATACCACAGCAAAATTACATTTCTAAAGGAAAAAAGTTATTTAAAACTGATCGCAGCTGTAATGAATTGTCAGGTCTCAGCAATCTTGATGAAACTCATTGAAAAAAATGGCATAGGGTCCCCCCCAGTCCATTACCAGGCCCTTTGGGTCTGGTATGAATATTAAGGGGAACCAGAAACCAAAAAAAATTGCGTGGGGTTCCCCGCAAAATCCACACCAGGCCCTTCAGGTCTGGTATGGAAATTAAGGGGAACCCTGCACCAAATAAAAAAATGGCATAGGGGTCCCCCCAAAATCCATACCAGACCCTTATCTGAGCACGCAACTCGGTGCGCCACAGAAAAAGAGGGAGGACAAGAGAGCACCCTCCCTCCTGAACCGTACCAGGCCACATGCCCTCAACATGGGGGGGTGCTTTGAGGTCTGACCCCAAAGCACTTTGTCCCAATTTTGATGGGGACAAGGGCCTCATCCCCACAACCCTTGCCGGTGGTTGGGGGTATGCGGGCGGGGGGGCTTATCGGAACCTGGAAGCCCCCTTTAACAAGGGGACCCCTGGATCCCGGCCCCCCTATGTGAATTGGTAACAAGGTACATTGTACGCCTACCATTTCACAAAAAAAGTGTCAAAAATGGTAAAAAAAGACAAGAGACAGCTTGGGACAAGTCCTTCATTAAAAGATAAAAAAATAAAAATGTCCAGCAAGGTCCATTCATCTTCTATTACGCTGCCGACGAGCCAAAAAAAGCAAAAAAAAAAAAGCAACAACTCAGGCTCCCACCGAGTGTTGCTTCCCATTGGTGACAGTTCTTATATAGCTAAGGTCGGGACCACCCGGTGACGTGATGTAAACGGGTGATCCTGCCCCCTCTGATGCCATGGGGAGGCCATGGGGAAGCCCCCGTGGTGTCAGAGGGGGTGGGGTCACCCATTTATGTCATCGGGTGGCCCCCCTCAGCTATATAAGAACTGTCACCAATGGGAAGCGTCACTCAATGGGAGCCTCCCATGGAGGCGGATGCGTTGCCTTTTTTTTTTTCTGGCTCGTCTGCGGCGTAATAGAAGATGATTTAGGTGCTGCGATTGGCTGGAGGTGCAATGACGTCACTCCTGTGCATGTACGGGACCCACTGGTAACGGTACATCAGCTGAAGCAACTGCACAAATGAGCCGTTGCGTCAGTGTGTATGTGCCAATGACGTTGACACATGCTGAAACGGGATATCTCCTAAACTGTGCACGTTTAGGAGATAGCCAAGGTAGCTACAGGTAAGCCTTATTATAGGCTTACCTGTAGTGGAAAGTGGTCTGTAAGGGTTTACAACCACTTTAACATGTATTGAATTAAAACAGTTTGTTTATTGAAGTGGGCTGCCAATGCATTGCAACAAATGAAAAAATGCACAACTAAAACCGGTGCACACAGAATCTGGTGTAGCTGTGCATAGTAACCAATCAGCTTCTAACTTCAGCTTGTTCAGTAAAGCTTTGACAATAAAACCTAAAAACTGATTGATTACTATGTGCAGCTGCACCAGATTCTGTGTGCACCTATTTGTGTTGTTGCTGCAGTTTGTTGTGCATTAAAGTTGTATGTTGGGCTGTATTGTACAGTATGATGGGGTGGCATTCAGAATGAATGGCACCCCAACATACCAAACATAAATCAAGTGTATTGTTGCAACTCAAAAGTGTGAATAGGGCCTAATAATTCTGAGCTGAACTTTTTATATGTATACATTTATAAACTGAACTCAAGGTGCATACCAAACACAGACCCAAACCTCCATCTCCCCTATGAAGCTAATGGCCCAGCAGAAATTCTTCACTTACTTTATTCATTTTTGCAGGAGGGATATTTAGGAAAAATATTTGCCCCAGTTTTTAGGTTTTCAAGGCACATTGTAAATATGGTAAATAAAAAAATTGTTTATGGAAATAAAAAAAGGATAAAAGTAGACATTTAAAATGCTTGATTTTTCTGTGCTTTAACTGCTATTATTTAGGTTGATTACAGCGTATTATTATAAAACTAATTGAATGAAACAGGGTGGTCATTTTGTTGGTGGTGTTATTGCATATTCACTTTAAGGCTACGTTCACACTGGGGCACACTGGCAGTAAAGCGGTGCTATATTTAGCGGCGCTTTACCGTTGTTTTAGCGGTGCTGATCGGCCGCTAGTAGGGCAGTTTTAATCTCCGCTAGAGGCCAAAAAAGGGTTAAAACCGCCTGCAAAACGCTGCTGCAGTGGCGCTTTGCAGGCGGGTTTGGAGCACTGCCCCATTGTTTTCAATAGGAAGGGGCACTTTAGGAGCGGTAAATACACCTTTCCTGCAGCGCTCCAAAGATGCGGCTTGCAGGACTTTTCTGACAGCCCTGCAAGTGCTCCGATCCAGTGTAAAAGCCCTCAGGGCTTTCACATTGGAGTGCACTGAGTGGCTCTTTCCGGGCGCTTTGCATGCGCTATTTTTAGCACTTTAGCGCCTGCAAAGCGCCTCAGTGTAAAAGGGGCCTAAGGATAAAAAAAACTGACACTTTTTATTTTATTTTTTTATTTTAGCTACAGAAGTATCTGCAGGCTCTTCATGGCTTTGCATCTGTTGCTAATTACAGGAGGTTTGAATTAGGTGGGATAGATCTCACTGCTGAAATTAACTGCATATTGGTAATGACTAAATGGTTTCATGACCATAAAGGAGCAGCACTGTGTTGCAAATTTCTACAGGCAGAAAACATTACAGAACACTAATTATCTTCTGCAAGCAGAACATTCAGAAAAAAATAAGCAGACATAGCTACATTTGAATCAAAAACAAAGACTGGATGGCAGCACTCTGTTGAAACCTTTAGACCCCTTTCACACTGTGCTGCCACCAGTGTCAGCGGTAAAGCGGCGCTATTTTTAGCACCGCTTTACTGTCGTTTTAGAGGCACTATTCAGCTGCTAGCGGGGCCGTTTTAACCCCCACTAGTGGCTGAAAAGGGGTTAAATCCTCCCACAAAATGCTGCCGGAGCGGCATTTTGCCAGCTGTATCGCAGCACTGCCCCATTGATTTCAATGGGGGGCAGCAGTGGAAGAGCACTGAACTCCAAAGAAGCTGCAGGACTTTTTCTGACGCCATGCCAGCAGGGCTTTCACACTGGAGTGAATGGAGCTGCTTTTTTCAGGAGCTATGCAGGCGCTATTTTTAGCGCTGTAGCGCCTGAAAAATGCTCCAGAGTGAAAGGGGCATTATTATCATTATTATCATTATTGAAGATGGTTTAAAAATTCTTCTGGTACAAAGACATCAGAGGCACAGGATCAATGAAAAGCTGACATGTTTCACACCACTATGGTGTGCTTAGTCTTAGTCAAAGAGTAATATATAATAATATTTCAAATTAAACCTTTTAAACTGAATATATAGTTCTCCCCTCTGCTGTGCATTTATGTACTGTATGTATTATATTCAAGATTGCATTTTTTAATCGGTCTTTAGGTCAGACATACACTATATTACCAAAAGTATTGGCAAACCTGCCTTTACACGCACATTAACTTTAATGACATCACAGTCTTAGTCTGACCATAAATTATACAATTTCCTTATTCAACTCCCTTTAGATTTACCTTCAACTGTGTAGTGTGAAGGCCTGCCTGATTGCATACAAATTGAATGTGTTTAGGTTTTCCCTCATATTATATGGCTTTGGTAAATCTAAAGGAAAACTGTACAAGAACATGATATTATAATGTATGGCCATCCCTAGTCCATAGGGTTCAATATTGAGTTGGCCCACCCTTTGCAGCTATAACAGCTTCAACTCTTCTGGGAAGACTGTCCATAAGGTCTAGGAGTGTGTCTATGGGATGTTTTGACCATTCTTCCAGAAGTGGATTTGTGAGGTCTGGCACAGATGTGGACGAGAAGTTCTGGCTCTCAGTCTCCACTCTAATTCATCCCAAAGGTGTTCTATCAGGTTGAGGTCAGGACTCTGTGCAGGCCAGTAAAGTTCCTCCTCCCCAAACTCACTCATCCATGTCTTTTTGGACCTTGCTTTGTGCACTGGTCCAAATCATTTGGTGGAGGGGGGATTATGGTGTGGGGTTGTTTTATAATGGTTGAGCTTTGCCCTTTAGTTCCAGGGAAGAGAACCCTTGAGGCATCAACATATCAAGACATTTTTGGACAATCTCATGCTCCCAACTTTGTGGAAACAGTTTGGGGATGGCCCCTTCCTGTTCCAACATGACTGCGCAAATCTAAACTTTGAGAAAATAATAGGAGCCAATTATAGAAATCAGTAATGACTATTTTCTAGGCTAGGGGGCTGGATACTGCACAAAATAAATAAATACATAAATAAATAAATAAATCAGTTTGGTGGGAGCAGTGATTTAAAAAAATGCTTAAAGTGGTACATTAAATAAGCACATTTCCTTTAAAAAAAACTTGAAGATGACCTGGACCTGCCTGTGAAGTGAAACATACGCAGCTATAGCAAAACTGACACTGACAAAGAAAGGAAATGCAGTTCAATATGCCAGTTATTGACATTTCCCTGCCAAAGTGGTCATTGTAAAAAAAGAAAAAGGCATGACCATAAGGGCCGGTTCACACAGCGAGCCGCGGCGAGGCGTCTCCGACTTACCTCGCCGCGACTTGCGGGGAGCTCAGCGGCGACTTGCAGAGGACTTCTGCATAGAAGTCAATGCAAGTCGCCCCCAAAGTCGCCCCGAAGTAGTACAGGAACCTTTTTTCTGAGTCGGAGCGACTCGAGTCGCTCCTCTCAGAACGGTTCCATAGTACTGAATGGGGGCGACTTGCGGGAGCGAGGCGAGGCGAGCCGTGTCGCCTCGCCTCGCGTCGCAGTGTGAACCGGCCCTAAAGCTCCGGTATGTATTTTGGGGGAGGGGTATTTGTGTATTTTTTTATGTTTGTTCTTGAAAAATAAGAAGGGGAATTTGTCCAAAAATGTTTTTCATCCCTTTGTAAAATGTCACTTTTGCTGTAATCGTGCCCCCTTCCCAAGCCATATCAAGACCGTTATCTTTGATGAGGGTCTGCTATGGATTTTAAGGGGAACCCCATGCAAAAATGAAAACATACATTCTGTGTGTTTCCACCCACCCCCCAAAATCTATATAGGGTCTGGTATGGATTTTAAAAGGGGAACCCTGAGCAAATTAAATCCATACAAACACTCATCTGTTTATGAAGACCAGCTAGTCAGGTAAGTGAGGAAGTGTGTACCGTCCTCCCCATAGCCTGAGGGCTCTTGCCAGGTGGGACCCTCTGGCAAAGCCCCTTCTCCTCATGTTGATGAGGACAAGGGTACGTGGACCTCTTTCCCATAACCCTGGCCAGGCGGAGGGTTTATTGGACTAAGGAAGCCACCTTTAAAATAAAAGGGTTCCCTAGATATCCTAGTTAGTGATAGGACTACAGATACCAGGGTGCCTTGGTGGAGCCTGTAGCTTATGCATGTATTTGCAAATGTGTTCAATCTGAACCCCTGTTTTTAACGCATACTGTTAGACAAGTTAGTTTGGTTGTCCGCAGGCTGGTCGGTAAGTGAGCTTGGAATTTTCCTTGGATTTTTCCATGGCCTTTTTCCTCCCTAGCTATTCAGCCTTCACTTCCTACATGAATCAGGCCTTAGGCCTCATGCACACGAGACGCAGATGAAACCTCTGTTAAAAAAAAGCTGAAACGCGCGTTTAGAAACGCGCGTTTTGCCGCGTTTGCATGCCGCGTTTAGACGCGTTTAGACGCGTTTAGACGCGTTTGCGTTTAAACGCGTTTATAAAGATAACATCATGTAGACCCTCCCCAAGCTCTCTAAGCATTTTTTTTAACTATTTCTGCTATTTTGATCAGAGTGAGCAGCAGCAGCATAGAGAGCAGTTGTACACTTGCATTTGCCGTGTCACTTGCCACGGCACCTGCCACAAGTTGTGGATTGTCCACTTGCCACAAGTTGGGGATTGTCCACTTGCCACATCACCTGCCACGTCACCTGCCACAAATTGTGGATTGTCCACTTGCCACGTCACTTGCCACATCACCTGCCACGTCACTTGCCACGTCACTTGCCACGAGATGTGGATTGTCCACTTTCCACGTCATCTGCCATGCCACCTGCCACAAGCTGTGGATTGTCCACTTGCCACGTCACCAGCCACATCACCTGCCACAAGTTGTGGATTGTCCACTTGCCACGTGACTTGCCACATCACCTGCCACGTCACTTGCCACATCACCTGCCACAAGTTGTGGATTGTCTACTTGCCGCGTCACTTGCCACATCACCTGCCATGTCACTTGCCACATCACCTGCCACAAGTTGTGGATTGTTCACTTGCCACATCACCTGCCACGTCACCTGCCACAAGTTGTGGATTGTCCACTTGCCACGTCACTTGCCACAAGCTGTGGATTGTCCACTTGCCACATCACTTGCCACGTCACCTGCCACGTCACTTGCCACGTCACCTGCCACAAGTTGTGGATTGTCCACTTGCCACGTCACTTGCCACAAGCTGTGGATTGTCCACTTGCCACATCACTTGCCACGTCACCTGCCACGTCACTTGCCACGTCACCTGCCACAAGTTTTGGATTGTCCACTTGCTACGTCACTTGCCACATCACCTGCCACGTCACTTGCCACGAGATGTGGATTGTCCACTTGCCATGTCACTTGCCACGTCACCTGCCACGTCACTTGCCACGTCAGCTGCCACGTCACTTGCCACAAGATGTGGATTGTCCACTTGTCACATCACCTGCCACATCACTTGCCACATCACCTGCCACGTCACCTGCCACAAGTTGTGGATTGTCCACTTGCCACGTCACTTGCCACATCCCCTGCCACAAGTGGATTGTCCACTTGCCACATCACTTGCCCCATCACCTGCCACAAGTTGTGGATTGTTCACTTGCCACGTCACCTGACACAAGTTGTGGATTTTTCACTTGCCACGTCACCTGACACAAGTTGTGGATTGTCCACTCGCCACGTCACTTGCCACATCACCTGCCACAAGTGGATTGTCCACTTGCCACGTCACTTGCCATGTCCCCTGCCACAAGTGGATTGTCCACTTGCCACGTCACTTGCCACGTCACCTGCCACAAGTTATGGATTGTCCACTTGCCACGTCACATGCCAGTCACCTGCCACAAGTTGTAGATTTTCCACTTGCCACGTCACCTGCCAAGTCACTTGCCGCGTCACCTGCCAGGTCACTTGCCACGTCACCTGCCACAAGTTGTGGATTGTCCACTTTCCACGTCACTTGCCACTTCACCTGCCACGTCACTTGCCACAAGTTGTGGATTGTCCACTTGCCACATCACTTGCCACCTGCCATGTCACTTGCCACAAGTTGTGGATTGTCCACTTGCCACGTCACTTGCCACAAGTTGTGGATTGTCCACTTGCAATTGCAATTGTTTAAAATATTTTTCTAATGGTTTTTCATCATTTGCAATCATTTTTGAGATTTTTAATGTAAAAAAAAAAGGTCACCTTTAAAAACGCATATAAACGCAAACGCGGCTAAACGCAGGTGCCGCGTTTAGCCGCGTTTTGCGTCTGAAACGCAGAAATTTTTGTTTCTGAACGCATTTTTTTGCTTCTGGAAAAACGAGATTAAACGCAACTGCATATAAACGGAAAAAAACGAGACTGTGTGCATGGACACATAGGATAACATTGAATGAGTTCAGGTGCAGTTGAAAAAACTGTCCAACTGCATCTGAACGCGCGTTTAACTGCGTCTCGTGTGCATGAGGCCTTAGGTACAAAGTACCTGTTCTCGTTCACAAAAAAAAATGTAAACAGTAAATAAAGACACACGTTGACAAATCCTTTAATAAAAAATAAAACAGTCCAAAAATACCCTACAATTTAAAGAGGAACTGCAGTCTGTTCACATAATTTGTAATAAAAACATCTTTGCCATTCTGAAGATTCCCTCCAACCACTTTGCAAATTGTTTTATACATACTGTGATTCTGTACTTGCCAATTATGCTGCAGAAATCTCCCTCCACTGAGTCTGGCTGCATCCATTTTAACTGTGGGCAGCTGAAGCTGCTGCCTATTAAATTCCTGGATTTAGACAGTCACACACAGAGAAACACATTCAGCTCTGCAGCTCTCATTGGCCCTCTTATGACTCATCCCTCCTCCCTTCCTCCCTTCCTGGCAAACTCTCATGAGAGTGAGAGGGTGAGCTGTGCATGATGTCATAAGCCTAGGCTTTTTATCAGACAAAGAAACAGGAAGTGGTCTGTATAAGGTATTTACTGGCAGAAAAAAGATGTTTTAGTATCCAAAGTTAAAACTCTCTACTACGCTCTACGCTAGGGATGGGCTGAACACCCCCCCCCCCCCGGTTCGGTTCGCACCAGAACACCTTGAACAGGCAAAAAACTCTAGTAAACATGCAAACCCTTTTAAAGTTTATGGGACACAAACATAAAAAATTAAAAGTCCTCATTTCAAAAAGCTTATATGCAAATTATTGCCATAAAAAGTGTATAGGGACTGATTACCGCCGCAATGCAAAAATTTTTTTTAAAACAATGATTTTTTTTTCAGGTTCAGTGATTTTAATTATGCTTAAAGTGAAACAATAAAAATTAAATATTCTGTTAAATATTATGCCTGGGGGGTCTCCTTAGTCCACCTGTAAAGTGGCGCATATGTGAAATGTGTAGAACATGCTGCAGCAATAATGAGATTTCTAAAAGAAAAAATACAATTTAAACTTACATTGTGGTTATAATGTATTGCCAGTTTCAGACAATATAGATGAAAAATCAATAAAAAAAATGGTGTGGGGTCCCCCCCCCCAGTCCACACCAGGTCCTTCAAGCCTTGTATGGAATTTAAGGGGAACTCCATGCCAAAATTGACATGGGGTCCCCCCAAAATTCATACCAGACCCTTATCCAAGCATGCAGCCTGGCAGATCACGATAATGGGGGGAGAGCGAGTGCCCCCCCTCCTGAACCATACCAGGCCACATGCCCTCAACATGGGCGGGTCTGTGCTTTGGGGCAGGGGGGGCTATAGGCCCCCCACCCCAAAGCACCTTGTCTCCATGGAGGACAGGGGTCTCTTCCCGACAGCCCTGGGCTGTGGTTGTCGGAGTTTGGGGTTATCGGAATCTGGAAGCCACCTTTAACAAGGGGCACCCAGATCCCGCCCCCCATGTGAATGGGTATAGTGTACATTGTACCCCAGCCCATTCATCAAAAAAAGTGTCAAAAAGTAAAAACCACAAGAGACAGTTTTTGACAATACCTTTATTTAAAAAAAGAAGTGTCAGGGAAGTACATCCACCATCAATCACGTCGCCTGACTGTCCCAAAAATTAGAAACCCCCCAAAAAAACTCTGCCTCGATGGGAGGCCTCCCAGGGGCTGCTATCTTTTTGCTTTGAGAGCTCTTATATAAGCAAGACTGAGGCCACCCACTGACGTAACTGGATGACCTCGCCCCCCTCCTGATGTCACATGATGTCAGAAGGGGTCACTTGATTATGTCACCGGATGGCCCTGTCTTTGCCTATATAATAGCTGTCAAAGCCAAGAGACAGCAGTCGCCGGGGGGGCCATGGAGGCAGAGCTTTTTTTTAAACTTTTTTTTTTTTTTTCTGGTCCGTCGGATGGCATGATTGAAGATGGATGGACATTGTGGGAAACTTTTTTTTCTTTTCTTTTTTAATAAAGGAATTGTCAAAAACCGTCTCCCTGGTGGTTTTTACTTTTTGACACTTTTTTTGGTAAATGGGTAGGGGTACAATGTACTCAATACCCATTCACATAGGGGGGGAGGGATCTGGGGGCTCCTCGTCCCCCGCCCACAGACACCCACAACCATAGACCAGGGTTGTCAGGAAGAGGCCTTTGTCTCCATCAACATAGGCACCCCAAAGCACACTCCCCATACCTGTATTTGATCAATAAAATATATTTTTTACTTTATGCAATATTTGTCTGAAGTGACCCTCAATTAAAGTCCACACAAACAAAGAGGAATGGAGGTTTTCCACCAGTTATAAATGCATTATGTATCTCTTGTATATGGAATGTTCCAATGTACCTATATATAATTTAAAAAATATATATTTACACTATATGCAATATCTGTCTGCAGTGACATCCCTCCTTCAAGTCCCACTATGTTTCTCCTATGTCTTTATATATATTCCAGGGATGGAGGTTTGTCATTGCGGTGGTGGTCAGGTTACACCCCTCTTTTAATCCATGACGTATACAGTAAGATGTGTAGGACTCACTACTGCAGGCACCCTCTGTGTTAAAGTGTTAGTAAACCCAGGACCCTGCATTCACAATATCTGGCCTCCCACAGTACAGAGAACATGGAAATGCAATTATTTTAGTAAATATAAACTGCTAATACCTTTTCTTATCAGCAGTTAGAGTAGTCTTATGATTTCTTTCAGTGACCAGCCAAGTACTGGTTAAAGCTTGTAGGAGGAGTTTTCTGACTGCGCTATGAGACTACAAGACCCCCAACCCTCTGTCTGGACAGTGCTGATTGGCCCTGTGCTGATCACGTGCATCCTCCCAAGAAAAAAAAATCTCTCTAGCAATACACACCAAAGTGAGCATGTGCAGCCTGACTCAATACAATGTGTTATCAGGAAATTATCAGGAGTCAGTGTAAAGAGGGGAAGATCAGAGAAGACAGGATCAAACAGCCTTTTTACACAGTGTAGAGGATTAAGACCTTAGGTGCCACAGTGAGTATAACAAGCATACTATACTGCATATACAGACTGATTTTACTGTTGTGGGTTTAGTAACAGTTTAACTAGGCTATGTGTATATATGAATACTTACTTTTGCATGGGCTTATTTTATTTTATATTATGAATATTGAACAACATAAATCAGGCATATTAGCTGCTCAATTACATATGTTCTCTTTTAGGAGACTTTGCTCAGATAAATCACGATGATATTTTTTGGTAAAAGAGCCTTTCTCTGTAGTTTTTTCGCTGTCACAGTCAACAAATAACCACGCATTATACATTGAAATACATTATTTAGAGTTGTTTAAATATTTTAGTTGAATAAGTATGAATTCTTGAAATAAGACAATGGCATTTTATTAAATTTTTCCTGGGATTTCAGATGACCCAGACTTGCAGTTTCCAATATTCCTTCTGATCCTGCTCACCTATCTCTTCATACTGGGAGGCAACATGACTATTTTTGTACTTGTATGCATAGATCGATATCTCCACACTCCCATGGACTTTTTTTTCTTTGTAACCTGGCCTTTTTAGATATCTCTTATAGCATTGTTACACTTCATCGGGCCCTTGCTAATTTTGTTACAGGAGATAAGACAAACTCTTTCCCAGCCTGTATGAGTCACATGTTTGTTTTTGCATCTTTAGCCTGTGATGAGCTTCTGATATTGACAGCTATGAGTTATGGATCACAAAACCTGTGTTCTGTTGGTTGCATCCTGTTGGGTCACTGGGTTTTGGACTTCCACTGCTTGTCCAACTTTCATACATAACTTGCTTTGTGTCCAAAATAATGAATAATTTATTCTGTGATACCATTCAACTGGAAAGACTTCCCTGCAACCCTGATTTTTCCCCAGAATTTGTGATATTTGTAAATGCAGTCTTCCTGTCTACATTCCCTTTCTTGTTCACTTGTATCCCTTATGTTTTCATTGTCTACACTACTCTGAAGATCCCTTCATCTACAGGAAGACAGAAAACCTTCTACACTTGTTCTTCCCACCTCACCTGTGATCATTCTTATATATTAATCTCTCTTCTGTCAATATGTTATCATTACTTGGGGATGTCTCCAGTAAGCATTACTCTTTGCTTAATACGGTAGTTGTTCCTCTGCTCAACCCATTGATCTACAGCTTGAAAAATAAAGATGTGAAGGATGCAATCAAGTGCTGATTGAGGTTGATTTCAAAAGCTGGGTCTTGAGTGCTTTTTTAATGGTCATCTCAATTAAAATCCTGCCACGCAGAAATTTCCCTTCTCAAAGTGGGTGTTTAATTATTTAATACAAGGAAAGCTGAGTTCAATACCGAATACTGTACAAATAAAGTTCAAAAAATTATTGCAGCTTACACATTGGGGCTTGATTTACAAAAGAAAAAGAGGCTGTTCATTTACAAAAGTACATGTTAGTAGATAAAGTCAACTTGTGCTCACTATCTAATACCCAATCACATACGGAAAAATTATTAATGAATGATATGGTTAACTGAAGTGAACACAATCTCCCCTTATTTAATAAGTTTAGTTAACATTAACTTTGAAAAGTGACAATTTTCTACTTCTGAAATAACAAAAACTCAATGATGAATTACTTTGATGTATGGTTTGATGATTGAATTGATTCACAAACAAAGTTAATTGTACATTTTTCATTTATTATAAATACAGATCTTGAATGCTGGCTTTTTAGGTGTTATCCTAAGTAAAATGCTTGGGTAGCAGTGTCAACATAGCTGAGTTTGCAGCAAATTCTTACTTTCATATATTTACTATTGCATCTCTCTTTTACACTTCTACCCACCAGCACTAAAAAGGCTTCAATTGCCATCATCAGAGTCTAAATGGATTTTCTGTATTCTTGAGTCTTGAGTTGGTGGGAGACTGGTTGTCTATGAAAGGGACATCAGACAATAGACTCTAGCACCATCAGGGGCAGAAATATACATGAATGAATGAATGAATGAATAACTTGTATAGTGCTACATATGTCAACTACAGTATGTGAATGGTTTATATGTTTTTAAAAGACTATGACATGTGTTGTTTCTATATAAATAATTAAAATAAAACTATTAATGTCTTAATTGACTACTGATACTTTTTGTTTCAACCAGGTGTGCTTGCATCTACAATATATATCAACTCTAACCTGAAATGTTTTCAAATTAAAGATCAAAGAAAGATCAATAATATAGGTAATTATAAATTAACCTCTTGCCACCGACAGTATGCATATATGGAACCTCTCAGCGGGTGGCCTTAACGGCAAGCAGCCACAAATGAGAATTCCTGTGTAAACAACTTAGTGTGCTGACTGCGCCTTCCAAGGTAGCCGTCAGGGATCGATAAGCTCCCAATGCATACTTGCGATCGAGAGCTTTCTGATCATGTGACCACTGTGACATCCAATCACAGCGGTCAAATTACCCAAATGCCTGCCTCCACCGTCTCCACCTCCAGGCTTTTAGAACTCTTAAAGGGGTGGGAGGTGTACATGTCTTCTGGAAGGTGGCTCCAATCTGTACATTTTTATAGAATGCTAGGAATTTTTTATGGGCTCACAACTTTGAATTGACTTGTGAAGAAATTTCAAAAGATAATTGTATGGTCAGGCTGCAAGAATAAAAAAAAAGGGGTCTGGTGTGTAACGGAGAGAAGTCTGCCAAGGTCCACCATAGGAATTATACAAAGCTAAGTGCTTGTGTGACTTACAAAAAGGTGGCAACATTTTGGCCATTTTAAAGATACAAAGTAGAAAATCCCATTTAAGGATGAACTCTGGGCACACAAAATTTAATTGAAATATAAACTTTAAAATCAACTTTGTGTCATCAAAATGACTTTACAAAACCAGATATTACCTTCTAGAAATAGTAGTGACATCATCACTTTGTTGTATATAGCTTGTACAGAGATCAGAGCTGTGGAAGGAACCCAGCAGCTCCACCCACTACAGGCTTTCAGCAGAAAATTAGAGAAGGGTGGTGGAGACAAGACCAGTCATCATGCACAATGATAATGCAGCAGTGGCCGGTCTTCATCACAGGAAGCTCCTGCACAGAGGTAAACTTTTACTTCACATTGCTGCACAAATATGCAAAGGACATCACAAATGGCACAGATGGCACAAATGGCACAGATGGCACAAATGGCACTAAGATTTAAGTAATAATACATTTGCCCCTTCTATTTAGACAATATATGCCTATCTTGAAGTTCAGCTTCAAAAGCTGGCACAACATGACTTGTTGGTTAGAAAATCCTCCTTTTTTTTTGCTATAGTGTAATTTTTATTTTTTTTGTACCAGGGATCTGAAAACTGTAATTTTCTGTGCAATTAGATTGCCAAGGTGGCCAATATGAGCTCTTTTATTTCATAGGGTGCAGGCCGATGGGTGGAACTTCCTAGTAGCCATGTGAAACTAGATCAGAGGTTATACACTGAGGAGGGCTTTCCAATAAAATGTGATAGCAAGCTTCTAACTTTTAATGGTTAAAATGCCAGACTGGTCCACTTTAAGGCTAAGCTTAAATGTGAAGTAAGATTGCTGAACCTCTAAAAAGTGATCTGTGTTCAGATTGTTTTAAGAGGAATTGATCTGTTTTAAAGCATTGCCAACTACAACCTTGTGCATTGTGCGAGGTCGCAGTGCAGATGCAGTTCAGTTCACTTGACTAGCTGTTGAAAGTGGCAGGAGGGATCATTTTTTACACAGCTGCAAAGCATCGTAACCGTGGCATGTGAGCACCCCCAGCCACTGGCTTTTCAGCTTAAATTAATTGTAACGGTAAAATTCAAAACATGTCTATTCTTACCTGCTCTTTGCAGCCCCTTCATCTCGGGCCTTCCTCTGGCACTGCTGGCCCCTCCTCTCTGTCCAGTGGGAAGTCACTTCCAATGGGGCACATGGGCGAGCTCGCTCCTGAGCCCTGCTGCTGTGTCCATAGACCTAGACAGCAGGGTTTGGCTCCATCCCTCACTCCCTTGTCACTGGCTTTGATCGCCAGAACTCGGAGCCACAAGCTCCTGGTGCCCCAGCAAAGCCATTGAGACCCAAAAGTGAGGGGAGAGAAGAGACAGACGTGCACAGCCCTGGAGCGAATGAATGGTCAGGTAAGTAAAAGGGGGGGGGGGTGAGGGGGGAGTCTGATGCCTAAATATTTGTAACCGTAATGCAAGGAATGCATTAAGGTAAACCATGTTGAGGCTTTAGAACCACTTTAAGGAGGGGGGTAAAATGCAAGTCTAAACTTTCTCAACTACAAGTCTAAACAAGCCCTAACCTATGTAAGTAGTGATATTGTCTGCAACTGGTTTGGATTTTCTGTATTTGCTTCTAAAACACACACACATATAGTACACACCACACACACATATATTATTAAGTTTACAGTTGAGAAAATATTCTATGTGTTCTCCATTGGATTCATTCCTCAATGCCTCTTGGGTGTGTAAATCTCATGATACTGTATCATTATTATATAAGACAAGGACATGTGGAGTACATGGCGACGTCTACCTGAGCAGGTAAAGAAAGAGCAGGAAAAACAAATGACACCAGAAAAAAAAACAATTAGGCATACTGTATATTAATAAAAGGAGTTTGCAGACATCCTGAACTATTTCTATTTACACTATTTGTACATATGTTTTTGAATCTATTAAAATATTGGAGATATAAAAACAGCAAAAGCATTTAATATTTTTGCTATACGGCACTGTGTCGCTTTAACTGACAATTGCGCGGTTGTGCAACGCTGTACCCAAACAAAATTGACATCCTTTTTTTTCCTCACAAATAGAGATTTATTTTAGTCATATTTGATAATCTCTGCAGTTTTTATTTTTTGCACTATAAACAAAAAAATGCGCCAATTTGGAAAAAAAAACACAGTATTTTGTACTTTTTGCTGTAATAAATAGCCCCGATTTTTTTTAAAAAAAGCAAATTTTTTCCTCAGTTTAGGCCGATATGTATTCTTCTACATATTTTTGGTAATAAAAATTGCAAAAAGCGTATATTGATTGGTTTGCGCAAAAGTTATAGCGTCTACAGAATAGGAGATAGATTTATAGTATTATTATTTTTTTTACTAATAATGGCGGCGGTCTGTGATTTTTATCGAGACTACGAAATAATGGCATTGGACACTTTTGACACATTTTTGGGTCAATTGACAGTTTTTATAGTGATGATCAGTGTTATAAAAATGCACTGATTACTGTATAAATGTCACTGACAGGCAAGGGGTAAACACTAGGCGATCAAGGGGTTAACTGTGTTCCTTATGTGTGTGCGCTAACTGTGGGGCATGGGACTGACTATAGGAGATAAGAGCTCCTATAGTCAACTACCGCAGTATAATGAAGCGGCTGGTCAGAAAGTGGTTAACCAGAATTTGCTTATTAGTTTTACAGAGTTTTTACACAATGTATAAAGCTGTGGCTGTTGTGTGAATGAGAATCAAACATCTTAGGATATTTTATTTTCTGGTTGAATCTTATTTTAGGTTATTTCCTTCCTGTTTGAATGTTATAGGCCAGTGATGGTGAACCTTGGCACCCCAGATGTTTTAGAACTACATTTACCATGATGCTCATGCACTCTGCAGTGTAGCTGAGCATCATGGGAAATGTAGTTCCAAAACATCTGGGGTGCCAAGGTTCGCCATCACTGTTATAGGCTATTTATGATTTAATGTTGTTGGACTATTGTTTCAGGCTAATGTCTCTTTTGGGGAAATGTTCATTCTTTCCAGAAGGATAGAGCCATCTTTGTTCAGCCAGGGTCAGCCATCCTTAGCCAGGGTCAGCATCTATTTATTGGAGTGAAAGGCTAGTTTACAGATGTCACAATCATGTAATTCCCAATGCCTGTACAGTTTTGGGATGTATTCACAAATATCTGATGTATATCAAACCCTGCTGTAGCCTCTTACCTTGTGCCTTGCTGTAAATTTTTAATATTGTAGTATTAATTTCAGCTTAGGCAAATCTACTCTACTGGAGTTCAAGGGTGGTGATTTGTAGGTAAAGGTAAAGCTTTTCTAAAAACAAAATTGGTTGCTCTATATTGTGACATGTCAGGAATTTACTCACTTGTAAAATCATATACAGTACTGTGGAACATTTTTAGGCAGGTGTGAAGAAATGCTGTAAATTAAGAATGCTTTGAGAAATAGAAGTGGTAATAGTTTATTTTTTTAGAAATTAACAAAATGGAAAGTAAATGAAAAAAAGAGAAATCCAAATTAAAACAGCATAAATTATTTAATTCTTCTAGGTACACTCAGGTAGCACCCAGCTACTGTTTTGCTAAATTTAGTTTTTGGCTTGCCTGTAACTAGGGAGAGCATTATTTGATTAGTTAGATCTGCTCTGGGATTTATAGGTATTTACATCCCTTTGTCTCTCAGGGGGCTCTGGAAGTGGGTGGGAGAATGATGACCCAGCCTGCAGGTTAATATCTCCCCAGCCAATTCCTGGTCAATATGGCAGGTGACCAGCAGGGGACTGAGGGAAATATAAATAGTCCAGAGCAGAAAGCTCTTGTTCCAGTCTGAATGCTATGGCCTCCCTGAGAAACCCGCCTGGGACTGCAAGCACTTTTGTGGAGTTACAGATATAGTTTGGCTTAGGGACTTCTGTTCTATCCTACTGGAACATTCTCAGAAAGCCTTTCAAAGATCCAGGGCTCAGGCTGCTGGAGTACTAAAGTTTACTGACCCTGTACATGGCTGCCTGTAAATGAGGAAACAGTGAGGACCAGCCTTCTCGATCTAAAGACTTTCCTTAGCTCTCCCGGGAGATCATTATCTTCTACTCTCTACATTCAGGACTTTATGCCTGTTCTACAACTTCAAAGGGGTCTATTCACCCTGAAGTGCAGAATTAGGGTCCTCATTGTCAAGTTACAGTTACTGGAGTATACTTGGGCTTACCCTCATCTCATCCAAACTATATCCAAAAAACAAAACAAAAAAAAGATATGCACAGTCTGTTTTCTGAGTCGAGAGATTGGAAAATGAATGCCTAGCTGCTGTGTGCCTTATTAGGGAATAGAGCCTGGGATCAGTCTGCCAGACTAACATGGTCTGTGCGCTACACTTACACACAGCTTTTGAAGGAAATCAGTAGGTAGGTTATTCCAAACATCTTGAATAACTAACCATGGATCTTCTGTGGATGTAGGCTGCCTCAAATCCTTCTGTCTTTTCGTGTAATCCCTGACAGACCCAGTAATGTTGAGATCAGGGCTCTGTGGGAGCCAAACCATCACTTCCTGGACTCCTTGTTCTTTTTTATAATGAAGATAGTTCCTAATGACATTGGCTGCATAATGTGGCTCATTTTCCTGTTGCAGAGTAATTTTAGGGCCAATCACACACATTTCTGATGGTATGGCATGATGGATAAGTATCTGCCTGTATTTCTCAGCATTGAGGACACCATTAATCCTGGCCAAGGGGTTTATTTACTAAAGGCAAATCCACTTTGCACTACAAGTGCACTTGGAAGTAAAGTCACTGTAGATCTGAGTGGGGTATGCAAGAAAAATAAAAAACAGCATTTTAGCTTGCACATTATTGGATGATAAAACCAGCAGAGCTTCCACTCATTTCAGATCAACCCCTTAGATTTAAAGCGACTGCACTTCCAAGTGCACTTGCAGTGCAAAGTGGCTTTACCTTTTGTAAATAACCTCCCAAATCTCCAACTCCGTTTACAGAAATGCAACCCTAAACTTACAAGGAACCTCCACCATGCTTCATTGTTGTCCGCAGACATTCATTATTGTACCGCTCTCCAGCCCTTCAGCAAACAAACTGCCTCCTATCACAACCAAATATGTAAAATTTCGACTTATCAATTCAGAGCACCTGCTTCCATTTGTCTGCACCCCGGTTCTTATGTTTTCATGCTTGGAAATAAGGCTGTGGCTCAATTATGCATGAAAATATAGGAGATGTTTGGCTGTAGAGATGTGCACAACCAATTTTTTTTTCAATTTTCCAGATTTATTCGTTAAGTTAATAATTTAGTTTTGTCATATTTGTTATGCTAGAACGATTTATTTTTGGAATTTGTTTAATGTACTCAGATTCCTTCGTATATTCTTTGTTCCATATCAATTTGTATTTTCAGAAGTTATTTTGGAATATTGGCTATATTTGTTTTAATGTTCTTCGTTATTTTGGGAGATTACTTATGTACTCTGAGGCCGCGTACACACGGGCGGACTGTTCGCCCAACCTTGTCCGCTGAACAGTGTTTGGGCGGACAGTCCGCTCGTGTGTGGGGCTTCAGCGGACAGTTTCAGCGGACAGTTGGACGAACAAGGTCTTACGGAAATTCCGAAAAACTGTCCGCTGAAACAAGGTTTCAGCGGACTGTTCGCTCGTGTGTAGGCTTGTTCGGCCAACTAAGTCTCGCGCATGCTCAGAAAGGATTTCCACGTCGGAAGGTTGCATTGCAGTGTATTGGACGTCGAAATTTTCGATCCGTCGTGCGTGCCGAAACGTCATCGCGCACGGTTTCAGCAAACTGTTCGTCCGTCGTGTGTGGCCATGTCCGTCCATGCTAAGTTTGAGCGGACTGTTTGCCGAAACTGTTGGACGGACAAAGTTGGGCGAACAGTCCGCGCGTGTGTACGCGGCCTTACACATCCAAAAGAAAGAATGGAACTAAATTAATTTTGGATTCATTTGGATTCATTCATTATCTTATGATTCATAGATTCTGATGGATCTACCTCCATCCAACCCAAATACAATAGGAGGAGGAATCACCATCTTATTGCACTTTTGGACATTACTGTATTTATTGCAGTATGTTTCCATTTCATATGTAGAGCATATTTTTATAACAATGAAAAATGTTAATGGAAAATAAAAATCAATTATGACCATTCATTATGTCCTTATGCTATTTCAGCTGCTTCAAACATCAACAAAAGGCCCAAACTATCGCATCATGTCATCCAAATGAAATGAATGAATACGAATGAATTACTTGTTTTCGTTATATTTTATTTTGGATTGTTTGTGAAGGGCTGGCGAGTGGTGCAATAATGAGTTGGAGATTTGGTGAGGATCAATGGTGTCCTCAATGCTGAGGAATACAGGCAGATACTTATCCATCATGCAATACCATCAGGGAGGTGTGTGAGTGGCCCCAAATCTATTCTGCAACAGGACAATGACCCCAAACATGGCCAGTATAACTCAACAATCTTTTTTTTTTTAACAACAATGTTTTATTTGGCCATGATTCTTACTGTTACACATGTTTTAAGGTCTATTAGAATAAACTCAAGTCATGGATATTTTTTTGTATGTGTAATGCCGCGTACACACGTATCAGACTATCCGGCGGACTTAGTCTGGTGGACAAACCGCCGGACTTTCCTAACAAGCTACCTGCCCACACACGGTACTTTTGCGGCGGACTTTTGAAATGAACAGACTTGCCCACACACACGGAGGAAAGTCCGTTCATTTTGAACACGGCTACAGGTAGCCGGGACCAGCGAAGGAGGTGTCGCTGTCCCCATCACCTGGTATGGCGTTAAAGGGGAAGCCGAAAAAACGGCGTGGGGGTCACCCTCTAGGTCCATATCAGACCCTTATCTGAGCACGCTACTCGGCCGGTCAGGAAAGTATCCTCTGGGACTGTGACATCATAATGGGCGGGGACATCATCCGGCAATGTCCCTATATAAGTCGCCGCACTGCGCGTGCCTGTCATTGTGACCGGAGACAGCGACGAGGCAACAGCGCAAGAAGAGAAGAAGAGAAGAACAGAAGACAGTGACAGCGGCAGTGGCAACAGAAGACTGGGCCACCGCTTGTAAAAGAGCTAGAAGAAGGCGCGGTGGCCCGGCAAGAAGAACCGAAGAGGGGGACAAGACCCCCGAAGTCGGAAGAACACCCCCAGGTGGTGGCGAAGAAGAAAGCCAGGCTCCTCCGCTAGTGAAAGAGCTAGCAGAAGATAGCAGAGGATTCCGGCGAGAAGACCCCCGAAGACGGAAGAAGACCCCCGGAGCTGTGCAATAAACAATTTTAACCCTTGTGTGTTGTGTTTTTTTTTTAAATTTTTCACAGGGGAATGGGTAGGGGTACATTGTACTCCATACTCATTCACATAGGGTGAGGGCTGGTATAATAAGGGGGCCCCCGGATTCCGATAAGTCCCCCTCCCACAGACCCCGACAACCAACAGCCAGGGTTGTCGGAAGAGGCCCTTGTCCTCATCAATATGGGGACAAGGTGTTTTGGGGTAGGGGGGCACGCAGCCCCCCTTCCCCAAAGCACCCCCCCATGTTGAGGGCACGTGCCCTGGTATGGCTCAGGAGGCGGGGGCGCTCGCTCGTGCCCACCCCCTTTCCTGACCGGCCGGGTAGCGTGCTCGGCTAAGGGTCTGATATGGACCTAGAGGGGGACCCCCACGCCGTTTTTTCGGCATAGGGCCTCCCCTTTAACTCCATACCAGGTGACGGGGCCAGTGACGCCTCCTTTGCTGGTCCCGGCTACCTGGAGCCACGCTGAAAATGAGCGGACTTTTCTCTGGGTGGGAAAAGTCCGTTCATTTCAAAAGTACCTGCGGACTAGCACACACACGGCCGTATTGTCTGCCGAAATGCGAGTCCGGCGGGCATATTTAGGTGCAAAACTACTTTCTTAGTCCGCCGGACTTTTGGGTAAAAAAAGTCTGCCGGAGCCCACACACGGGCGGACTTTTCCACTGGATTGTTTGATCGTGTGTATGCGGCATAAGATATACATCAAGCTTTAATTTCAAATATGGTTATATAATCAAGTGTCATAATACTGCCTTGTTCATTCAATTTCAGAATTGCAACTTATCCGTTACTTCTATGAATTCTCTAAATCAAACAATGTTCAGCTACTTTATTCTAAGAGGAATTTCAGATGACACTGAACTGCAGGTTCCATTGTTTCTTTTGGTTCTGGTTATTTATCTACTTACTCTTGGTGGCAACATGATCATTGTTCTTCTGATCTGCCTGCACCATCATCTCCACACTCCTATGTACTTCTTCCTGGCCAACCTGTCTATATTTGACATATCGTGCTCCACAACCACTCTTCATAGGGTGCTTATTAGCTTCCTATTAGGAGATAAAAGAATTTCCTTCTTTTGTTGTATGGCACAAATGTATATATTCTCAGGACTAACAAGCAATGAATTACTTTTATTGTCAGCCATGAGTTATGATCGTTATGTTGCCATTTGTAATCCTTTACGCTACAACATGAACATGAATCCTAAAATCTGTTTACTGTTGGCTGCCATATGTTGGTCAGTAGGCCTAGTACAGGTTCTTCCTATTTCTGTTGTACTCTCAGTTTCTTCCTGTTACAAATCTAATGAGATCAATCACTTCTTCTGTGACATGATGCCTTTGACTAAACTTTTATGTGATGTTTCGTTTATAGAACTTTTCATTTTTATAAATGCAGTGTTTTATGCAACCTTTCCATTCTTTTTTACTTTTTATCCATACATACCTATTATAACAACCATACTGAGGATCCGTTCCAGCACAGGTAGACGTAAATCCTTCTACACCTGTTCCTCGCACCTCTCTGTAGTCATTCTTCTTTATTCTACCTTGGTCTGCCAGTATCTAAAACCAACATCGATGGACAATGAGGACTCCAATAAACTTTTCTCATTGTTTAATACAGCTGCTCTTCCTATACTAAACCCTTTGATTTACAGCCTAAACAATAAAGATGTGAAGTCAGCTTTAAAGAAGAGCCTGAGATAAATGTTAGCATTTGCAACAATTATTTTTTAATTTGCAAAAAAAAAAATTGATGCTTCTTGTTTTGTTGTTTAGAATAAATTACTTAAATTTTTTCACATAATTACCATAGATTTATCTCAGAATCCATGAATGTGTCAAGCCTTATTATAGTGAAATAGCAGCTATCAAGGCATAACACATTAATAATAGGATTTTTATATACAGCTTACCTGTAAAATCCTTTTCTTGAGAGTACATCATGGGACACAGGAGCTTCATTACATAGTGGGTTATATAGGCACCTCTGGTGATTGGACACTGGTTAAACCCCAATTAAGGAGAATTCCTCCCCTATATAACCCCTCCCATATGGGAGGCACCTCAGTTTTGTAGCAAAGCAATAAGAAACCACATCAAACCCAAGAAGGGCGGGAGCTCTGTGTCCCATGATGTACTCTCAAGAAAAGGATTTTACAGGTATGCTGTATATAAAAATCCTATTTTCTTGATCATACATCATGGGACACAGGAGCTTCATTACATAGTGGGATGTCCCAAAGCAATGCTCAGTTTGAGGGGAGGGAGACACAGATCAGAATTATAGACCGCCATGGACCAGAGGATCTAAACTGCATCCTGCAGTACATTGCGCCCAAAGGTGATATCCTCTTGCCCTCTGACATCCACCTGATAAAATCTGGTGAATGTGTGGACTGATGACCAAGTTGCAGCCTTACAGATCTGAGCCAGGGAGGCCTGGTGATGCACTGCCCAAGAAGCACTTACAGCCCTAGTTGAGTGCGTTTCACTTGAAAAGGAGGACTCTTCCCCTTTACACTATAGGCCTGAAAAATAACCTGTCTAATCCACCTTGAGAGAGTGGATCTTGATGCCGCCTGGCCCTTCCTAGGGCCTTCCGGAAAAATAAATAAGCAATCAGTTTTTCTTATCTGAGCAGTTGCCTGGAGATAGATACCGATTGCCCTTACCACATCTAAAGTGTGCAAAGACTCTTCTTCTGCAGACTGTGGATCCGGAAAAAAGGATGGTTTGATTACATCTTGATTCAAATGGAATCCTGAAACCACCTTAGGCAGAAAGGACCTATTAGGATGCATTACTACCCGGTCCTTATGAATAATTAGATGAGGTTCCTTGCTGGAGAGAGCTGCTAGTTCTTACACTCTTCTAGCCAAAAATATGGCTACCAAGAAAACCAATTTTTTAGTCAAGAGTAGTAATGAAGCCTGATGCAAAGGTTCAAATGGTTGCCCCTGCAATGCCGAGAGAACCAAATTCAGATCCCATGTGCATACCGGAGGTTTGACTGGCGGCCTTAACCGCATAGCCCCCTGGATAAAAGCCCGCACAAGGGAATGTGATGCAAGTGGCTTCTGGAAAAACACTGACAAGGCCGAAATCTGCACCTTGATAGTGCTTACGGCCAAATTCATTTTAAGGCCTGACTGGAGGAAAGCCAAGATCCTGCTAATGACATACTTTCTAGGATGCAATCCCCTGGGTTCACACCAGGAAACATATGCCTTCCAGATCTTGTAGTAAATAAGCCTGGAGGCCGGCTTTCTGGCATTGACCAGAATAGAAAGGACTGGCTCCGAAAGTCCACGATCTCTCAGAATGTGGGTCTCAGCAGCCAAACCGTTAAACTCAGACTGTGTAAAGCAGGATGGTAAATTGGAGCCTACGAGAGTAGATCTGGCTGGAGAGGGAGGATCCATGGCCTGCCTACTGCCAACTTCATGATCTCTGCGTACCAAGGTCGCCTGGGCCAAGCTGGGGCTACCAAAAGAACCGACTTTGTTTCCCTTTTGACTCTTCCCAGGAACCGTGACAGAAGCGGGAAAGGTGGGAAGGCATAAATTATATTGTACCGATCCCAGGGAACTGTCAGAGCATCCGACCCCTGAGCAAGTACATCTCTTGTCCTTGACACAAATTTGTCCAGTTTCCTGTTGAATCTGAACGCAAACAGATCTACGTCCGGAGTGCCCCACTTGTGACATATGTTCCATAATATGTCTGGGTGTAGAGCCCATTCTCCTGGGCATAACAGTTGGCGTCTTAGAAAGTCCGCTTGCCAATTTTCCACTCCTGGAATGAAGACTGCAGAAAGGCATGGAACATGCCTTTCTGCCCAAGCAGGTATGCGATTCACCTCTCTTTGTGAAACCAGACTCCTGGTGCCAACCTGGTGATTGATATAGGCCACAGCTGTGGCATTGTCGGACTGAACTCGAACAGGGAGACCCCATAGTCATTAAGACCAGTTTATGAGAGCCATATAAAACTGCCCAAATTTCCAAAATATTTATGGGCAATAGCTTCTCGGTCGCAGACCATTTCCCCTGCGAACATGTCTCCTCCAACACTGCTCCCCAGCCGGTCAGGCTGGCATCTGTAGTTATAATCTTCCATGGAAGAGGAAGAAAAGTTTTGCCTTTCAGCAGATTCTTGGTCTGTAACCACCAAACGAGACTCTTGCGTGTCCCTGGGGATAGACACATAGGAAGGTCCGAGGCCTGGGGCTTCCTGTTCCAAGCCACAAGGATGCATCTTTGCAAAGGTCTTGAGTGAAATTGGGCGAATGGAACGGCCTCGAAGGAGGTGACCATTTTCCCTAACAGTCTCATACACAACCGAATGGGGGAAGTTCTTCTGCCCAGAATTAGGCGCACCAGATCCCCTATAGCCATGGACTTTGGTCTTGGTAGAAACACCCCGCCCTGAGCGGTGTCGATGACCATGCCCAGATACTCCAACCTGGTAGCAGGCTGTAGGGACGACTTTTCTAGGTTTATAATCCAACCTAGGCGTTTCAGGTGTTCTAACGTTTTGGTAACACTGTGATTCAAGAGCGCTACTGTTTGCTCTATGAGAAGTAAATCGTCTAGATAAGCCATGACGGTTATACCCTGAGCTCTTAGGTTTGCCAAGAGAGGGTCTAGAATCTTTGTGAAGACTCGAGGAGCCGTAGCGAGACCGAACGGCAAGGCCACAAATTGAAAATGGTGCTGGTCTACCGCGAACCTTAGATACTTTTGGTGTGCGGAAAAAATTGGCACATGAAGATATGCATCCTTGATATCTATCGATTCCATATACTCTCCCCCTTGCAGGGAAGAGACCACAGAGCGTATTGACTGCATTCGGAAAGACCGGATGTGCAAAAACTGGTTCAGATCCTTCAGATCCAGGATAGGTCTGACACCTCCATTTGGCTTTGGAACGGTGAAGAGATTTGAGTAAAAGCCTGAACCCTGTTCCTTTGGGTCCACTTCCACTATCACCCCCTGGGATAGTAAATTGGTCTAAGGCCAGAAATAGCGGTTTTTGTTTTACTGGATCCTTGACCTTAGGAAGCGAGAAGGTGGAATCTCCTGAAACTCTAGCTTGTAGCCCAGAGATATCGAGGAGGTTACCCACTTGTCCTGAATCTCTTCCCGCCAGGCTTCTGCAAACTGCAGGAGCCTTCCCCCCACTCGGCCGAGTGGGGGCGCCCCTTCACTAGGAAGCTTTTGGGCTCTGCTTGGCAGGCTTTCGCCCCCAAGTCTTTTTCTGCCCCTGGGCATGACCTTAGGCCTTTCCTCTAGAGGGAGGTTGGGAAGGCCGTCGCCACTGCTTAGAGCTGGATGCTCCAGGACAAAGAGAACGCCTAAATGATGGACGTTTGCTCTTTTTGATTGGAAGGAGAGTAGATTTACCCCCTGTAATCTTTTGGATGAAATTATCTAATTCCTCTCCAAATAAGCATTCCCCCTTAAACGGTAAACGGGAACCCAATCAAATACTTCTTACATGATAGCTCAGCTGCCCAATTTTTTAGCCATAGGGCCCTTCGCATGTGTACCAACAGGAGAGACAAACGAGATGCTTGTTGGACAGAATCCAAAATCGCATCAATCATAAAACACAGGGAGGAATTTCTGCATAATTCTCCACTTCCTCACTGGGAAGGAGACCAAGCATCTGCTTAACTTGTTCCTTGAGGAACTGACACAACCCCACAGTTGCGACTGTAGGTTGCACTACAGCGCCAGCCATGGAAAAGGAGGCTTTCAATAACATTTCCAGCTTTTTATCAGTTGGATCCTTAAATACCTGAGCATTATCCGAAGGACAGGTCAGGTTTCTATTCACACAAGAAACAGCCGCATCGACAGATGGGACCCCCCACTTCTTGGTGAAACTTTCCTCCGGAGGATAAAGCATAGAAAACCCTTTAGGAGGAGCAAACAATTTATCGGGATGTCCCCAATTCTCATACAACAATTTATCCTATCAGGGATGAATTGTAAAGGAAAAGGCAGTCTGTGGGATTCTCCTGACCCCCAGGAAAGAAACAGAGGATATAGCGGCCTCAGCAGTGGGCATTCTGAAAGTGGTAAGCACCAACTCAGTATAATATTGAACCTGTTTTCTGAGTGCCTGGGAGGAGGGGACTCTCTCCTCTTCCTTTGACTCATCCGACTGCTCTTGATCCCTATCCCATCATAGGGATCTATCCTCATTGTCAGAGGTGTCATCTGAAAGAGGAATTTCAGCAGAGGGAGGGGATCTACCCCTTTTTCTGCTATCTTTTAGGGAAGCTGAAATAAAAATCATGATTCTCTCTTCAAAACCCTCCAATGTAGCCTTAAGGGAGTCTTCAGTGACATACACTGGGGCTGAAACATTAGGAGAGGCTGCAAAACCTGACAGGGGCACCTGACAGGGGATGGTAATCTACAGGCATTTTTAGAACCCCTAGACCTAGGCGGTGATTTACCAGTGCCCTTGTTACCTCCCCCTGAGACCCTCTTACGAGGAGACATAGTCCTAAGCTACAAATCAGAGGTACTAGTACAAAAGTGCATCAGGCTGCTCTTACTCCCTCTAGTGGTGGAAACCAGGTAAGACATACAACTACTCACATGAAGAAATCCATAATATATGATTTATATAGGATTAACTACACTTACCTGTCCCCGCCGCAGGAATTGCTGAAAACAGACAGATTCCAGCCTTCACCCATCACGGCGGGCAGAGTTGTGCCAACCTTCAGGATTTTTTGGGTTCCTTCTCAGAGGAACCTCTTACCTGGACCTTGTAAAAGACTCTGCCAGAAACTTTCGTGCCACTACGTAAATAGTACACCAAGTCTGGTTTTCCCAGAGCCCAGTCTTCCAACAGGAGAGGACTTAAGGCAAAACCTTGTTTCTTCGGATGACTAGGCCCGGGTACCATATCATCTTGGGAGTCAAATATCGGCCCGAGATATGGATCCGTTTATCATAGCCCTTAGACCCCCGCAGGGACCTGCACAGAGCTTTCTTCATAGCACATGTTTTACGTGACCAACCACCTTAGACACTGCCGAAAAAACTGAGGTGCCTCCCATATGGGAGGGGTTATATAGGGGAGGAATTCTCCTTAATTGGGGGTTAACCAGGGTCCAATCACCAGAGGTGCCTATATAACCCACTATGTAATGAAGCTCCTGTGTACCGTGATGTATGATCAAGAAAATTGGGTATGTAAAGGACATAAAAAAATGTATTGGTACCTTGCACCAATTAATAAATTACAAAAGCTAAAACAACTGCTGCTCCCCTAGCTAAAGTAGGGTGTATTGCTTTAGGTGACAATATATTTGGTGTGAGGGGGCACTTAAGTGAGGACCTTGGTCCAATATTATAGTGCAAAATTCTAGTGTATATGAAAAATGTATAAATTATGAGCGATAAGAATAGCCATTATACCAGTATTAAAGTGCAATGTGCCATTTTGTGAAAGAAAATATAAAAATGTATATTAACCCCTTCCCACAAGCGTACGCAGATATGCGGCCAAGGATTTTGGGGGTTATACCATGAAAATGCCCGCAGTTGTAGGCATGAGCCCAGTACCATTTTTTAGAGTGGGCAATGGGTTTTCCAGGGTTAACAACCGATGTGGCTAAAAGCCGTTCGATCGTTATACTGGAGGAGTGGCAGGGGACATTCCCCCCTCCCGCCTCCTCCTGGCGTCTCTTGCATGTAAACACGGAAGCGACTTCACAATGTCACTTCCTGTTTACTCAGCTGCCAATAGCGCCGGATTTAAAAAAAATATAAAGTATTCAGAATCGCCTTTTTCAGCTATCTGAATACTTTGAAGTTCAAAGGAAGGATTGGAGATCTTTTAGACCCCTGATCCCTCCATAAAGAGTACCTGTCACCACCTATTACTGTCACAAGGGATGTTTACATTCCTTGTGACAGCAATAAAAGTGATCCATCTTTTTTTAAAACACAATTTAATAATATAAAAATAAATAAGAAGGGCTGAGCTCAATGGCGGACGCTTAACTGATTAGCTCCGCTACCCAGGATGAATACTTCAGCCTACAGAGGTGTTTCTCACCCGCTATCTCCCTGCAAAAGATGGGAACAGCTTCTAGAACATCCTCCACATCTCGATCCCGCTCTCCGCACAGAAACTCCAGTGGACACAGCCAACAAATACCAGAGATGTTCCGCACACAGAGGGGAAACATGGCGCCGTCCCGCCATAACTCCTCACAACTGGTATCTACACATTCTCCCCAGCGGGAGGCTATCGTCCTGACAGACACCGGACTCGGGCATGCTCGTAACACCGATCCTAGTGGCCAACAACTCCCTGAGGTAAACCCATCCTCACACATCAGTATGCAGGACCTAAAACTGATTGCCTCAGACATCAAAGACACCCTATCGGCGGCCATTGCTGAACTGCGGGTGGACATTCGAGCCCTATCTGACCGTGTAATACAGGTGGAAAAACGTTCTGATCAACATGACCTGATTCTCCGCAAGTCCACCAGGAAAATTGATGGTCACGCAGTACAGATGAGAGATATGCAGAGACATTTGGAGGATTTGGACAATAGGGGGAGGCGGCACAACCTTCGTGTCAGAGGCCTCCCTGAGTCCATTGAGGGGGATCAAATCCCCATAGCAGTCACCTCCATCTTTAACAGCGTATTGGACCGGCCTCCACAATCGATTGTAGAAATGGAAAGAATCCACAGAGCCTTACGACCTAAAGGTAGGGATAATGACACCCCCCCCCCCCCCCCCGAGACATTGTCTGTTGTCTAATAAACTACCAGCTAAAAGAGGATATACTGAGGGGAGCTAGAACAAAGCAACGTATACTATATGACACTACCCCCATACAAATCTTTCAGGATCTCTCGGGTATTACCCTGCAACACCGAAGAGACCTTAAGCCTCTCTTAGAAGTGCTGAGGAACAGGAACATAGTATACAAGTGGAAGTTTCCTTTTTGCCTTACTGCCTCCAATTTTGGACATACGGCCCATCTCAGAGTCCCGGAAGATCTACCCACGTTTAGCATAACCTTAGGAATCCCAATAGTAGAGGTCCCTAACTGGTACTCCAATTTTCGTCCTCTACATGGTAAGCCAGAAAAACCCCAGCCTGAATTGATGGAAGCTCAGGACGCAGGATACCGCAGGCGCAGGTCCCCATCAAGTGGCCGGGCACACGGGCACTCCGACAATCCTCCGAGGGATTACAGCCCATCTATATCCCCCAGATCGCGTAGAGCGAGGAGAGATTACTAATGGGATGATGACCTCTCATTATCTGCGAGTTGTTGCATTACTCTTCAATTAAGAGTCACTGTTACCCTTCTTTTTCCTCGCCTTCCTTATCCCACGGTTATGGGAGTTATGTTAATTACACTTCATGGATTCCAGCAGTCCATATACTTTTGTTAAATACCCCTCATATATTTTAATTTTTACCTGTCAATTATAACATAGGACCCGATCTATTCGATCCTATCTGTTCTACACTATAGGATTCAAAGGACGAGTTGAAACTACATTTCCCAGCACACACCTGGGGCAGCGTACGCTGCGCTGGTGCAGGATTCTTCTTGTGAAACCTCCTGGATGTCTCGTCCCCTGCCATGTGACTTCTGTCACATGTCCTAGCTGACCCCAGCAGATACTGGATTCCACCAGCGGAACTGTTTTTCTCTTCACTTAACGTGCTGACTTATGGGCTACCAGGCGAACCAAACGACCTATCTGAGGCGCGAGCAGTGAGTAAACACACATTACGGTTTGCTGTCATTGTTAGTGTCTGCCTACTGTGCTCTCTCACACGCAGACCGCTATTACTGTATGCCACCGTTTGACTGTACTAAGCGTGGCTCTCTTACTATGGCTCCAATAGGCTGACTACATTTAACCATTGCCAGCGGCTCTGTGTTAGTAACGACATGTAGAAGAAACTTGTCTTGCTCCAGCTATGCTGCATTACGTGAGCTCTGCTGCAGAAAGAGCCTGACTTTTGACCTTCTGCTTACAGGGAATCTATCCTTCATCCTCGTTCAAAAAAAACTTTCTTAATGTCTGCCTCTCCTGATCACTAATGTTTACAGGCCTGTTTGTTTGTTATTTAACTCTGCTTCCAGATATTCTCTGCTCCCTGGGATGCGATGTCTGCAGAGATACCTTGCTCCTTCCATACATCGTGCTGACAGCAGACGCTTATTTGTTCGATATGCTACACATGGTCTGTATAATGATAACTCTAACAGCAGATGTTTTATTTTTACAGGTGAAGAGTTTTGTACTTGCCTTGTTTTTTTTTTCTTAGTTGATAGTTATAGGTTAATTTATCCTCCGTTATGGTTAAAAGTTGCGGAAACTGTTCTACCACATGCCTCACCGAGTTTTAAACTTGCATTTTATTTTCCTGTCATGCTTATATACTACGACTGAAAACTGCATCCTCGGACTTCTACTCTCATATTTATAGATCATTACTAAGTAAATATTGTCTCTACATACCATTACATGCTAAACATAGGTTAACAATCTCGCACAAGACTAAGTGATAACTCCTCAACAGTTTCCCTGTCTTCCTAGTCCTGGATGGCGGAGTTGCACGACTTAATTTACTTCTATTCTAGTCTTTCGTTGGACTTGGCAACAGCCAACCCCCATGTTCTGGCGGCATTGAGTGAGTGTACACTGTTGGGGTGTGTGCTCTCTCTACCCGCCCGACTCTATGTCGATTATTTTGTCACTTAACCAGTGACCCACACGTCCTTTCCCCCTTGCCTAATTCTGCTTTCTAATCGAATTATACCCTCCACCTGATTCTCTAACCCCCCCTTCTATTGATCCTCCCACCTCCTTTCCCCTACCGTGGCCCTTCCGCACCCCCCTTTCAACATGACGGATCCAACCCCCGTTGATGGAAACCCCCCCTACAGGTCCTTCTGCCACCAACCATTAAGCTATACTCTTTGAACGTTAGAGGCTTGAACATCCCCGAAAAAAGATCCAGACTTCTGTATACCCTACATAGAGTGAAAACACACATAGCCCTTTTACAAGAAACGCATTTTCGATCTGATGCTATCCCCAAACTCTACAATAAACATTTTCCCACAGTGTACCATGCGACCACTGACCACATTAAATCTAAAGGAGTTTCTATTTTAATATCGAAATCTTGCCCCATTACTATTACCAACGTTTTAAGAGATCCACAGGGAAGATACCTGTTTCTTAAAGGACATGCTCACAATCACCCTATTACGATAGCTAACATCTATGCCCCCAATTCAAAACAGGTGACCTTTTTTAGGGAAACCATGGCCCTTCTTACCACATTTCAATCGGGCATCCTCCTATTGGAAGGAGATTTCAATGTTCCTTTGACACCCACCCTCGATACTTCCAACGGTGCAACCTGTTTAAAATACAACGCATTAAGGGATATCAAATCACAACTACAAACCCTAACCCTTCATGACACCTGGCGCACTCTCCATCCGAACACGAAAGACTTCACTTTCTTCTCCCCCCCCCCCCCGCATTCTAAATATTTCAGAATTGACCACTTCTTCCTTTCGCAAGCGGACATTCAGTATTTGACCAATGCCACGATCGAACCCCTATTACTCTCTGATCACAATCCCATCACGGTTACCCTTACATTCACACAATGTAGCCCTAGATCTGTTGTCTGGCGACTTGATGACTCTTTACTTCTTGACGCAGAAAATAAGACCACAATTGGGGAATGTCTTTCGCACTATTTCCGTGAGAACTCTAACCTCGAGACGCCACCCGCATCGGTCTGGGCGGCGCACAAATGCGTCATACGCGGATTATTCATTTCCCTGGCAGCTAAACGACACAAGTGCAAAAAAGCTATTTTAGATTCCTTATATTTGCGCATTCACTCTCTCGAACGCTTACATAAATGCTCTCTAGCTGATACTCACCTTAATGAGCTTATCGCTGCCAGGGAACTTCTTTTGGAAGAACTCCAAAAAACTCTTCGTCGTAAATTCGCCCTATCCAACAAAATTTTCTATGAATTTGGAAATAAGGCGGGTAAATTCCTAGCGAGAGCCCTGCAGACTAAAAAAGCGAAACACACCATACATAGAATCGTGACGCCCAAAGGAGACTCTGTACTAGAAGCAGATGCTATTGCGGAACAATTTGTAAACTACTTCCACTCACTATATAATCTTTTGCAACATTCTCCGACTGATGCGGCGGAAGATAGATCGGAACGAATACGGGCTTTTTTGTCTAAATTCTCCCCACCCCCTATTGAGCCTTTGGACCAACAAGTGCTAGATCCCCCCCTGTCTAAGGAAGAAGTGCTCTTCGCCCTCCAACAACTTAAAGCTGGCAAAAGTCCAGGACCAGACGGCTTATCGGCGGCGTATTATAAAACATTTTCGGGTCTGTTGATTCCTCACTTCCTACACACCTTTTTTTTTTTTTTTTTTTATTATTCTTCATCACATAAAAGATACATTTACAACCGTATTTAATAAGCATTTTCTTATACACTTGTCCGATTATCAACAACTTATTACATTGATTCGTATATAATATATTTTCTCCTCTACATTTCCATCTATACTTCAAGAAGTGATTCTATGATATCAATTTCGTGATGAAGAAAGATTTTATATGTTATTACACTGAACAACTTTTTTTTAATTTCATAATCTTTATTCATTTTCAACATACTTTTACAAAATAAAAGCAAGAAGAACATTCTCTATAGCATGTATAGCACTTATTTCTCCTTTACAAATACAATAATACTTTAATGAGTAATAAAAACCTTTAGAAAACATTCCTATCCATGATGTGTCAATATTTCTTCTATCTAACCCCTCTTTTCACTCATGACTCATATAATCCTCCTTCCCCTCCTACTTCCTCTCTCTCTACCCAACTTTCACCTCTCCCTTACCTCATTCTGGGTATCTCATTCTATCCAGCCAGGGTTTCCACATCTTTTTAAATTCTTTAAGATTTCCTCTCCTCAAATATATCACCCTCTCCTTCCATATTGTCTCCATAATTGCTATCTGCCAGTCCTCTACTGAGGGAGCATTTTTTGCTTGCCACCTTTGAGCTAACAATTTTCTTGCCTGAAACAAACATCTCAGAATTGCTTTATTGGTATGTCGCGATCTCCCTATTGCTTCACCCATGCCCAGCACACATATCCTGGGATCCCCCCTGATCGTTACACCAAATGTTTCATTCAAGGTGATAACAATCTCTGACCAGTAGCGAAACAATTTTGGGCATCGCCAGAACATGTGAGCTAGGTCTCCAGACTCTTGACATCTAGGGCACTTATCATCTGCTCTACGTCCGAAACTAAACAGTCTTTTTGGTGTATAATAGGCCCTATGCAGCAGCATTAAGTGTGACATCTTCTGGGCAGGCGAAACTGAGATTGAGTAACCATCCTCCAGTATTTTCCTCCACTGTTCATCCGTGAATATTCCCAACTCCTCCTCCCACTTCCTTCTGCATTTGAACCCTTCTGGGCTTCCTATACTTCCTTCACATATAACTGGGTATACATCCGCTATAAATCCTTTTGTCCTCACTGAGGCATTTAATCTGCTAAAAATAGGGGAGTTATTCCACACAGGCCCTTGCCTATTAAATTGTTTCCCTAGGGCATGTCTAATTTGAAGGTATTTATAAAATGATTGTTTGGATATATCAAACTCTGATCTTAAAGCGCTAAATGTTTTTAATATTTTCCCTGTATATAACTGGGCCAACTTATCTATCCCTTTGACTTCCCAATCTTTATACACCCCTATTTCTTCCATTTCCTGCAGGTTCCGGTTATCCCACAATGGGGTGTACTGAGTCAAGCCTCCCAGGCCTTTAATCGCCTTAACTGCCTTCCACACCTTTACTACTAATTTTATTGTGGGAATTTTTTTTTTGGGGAAATGCGTTTGCCTCCAGAGCTTCTACCATATTATTATGGGGTGTCTCCATTAATATTAAGGCCCTATTAATTCCTCCACCCATCTCCTCACTCATGTCCAGGTGTTGTAATTGCGCAGCTAAAAAGTAGCTCCTTGGATGTGGAACTGCCATTCCTCCTTTTCTTGTAGGTAATTGCAAAGTTTGTAGAGCTATCCTGGATACTCCCCCTTTCCATATAAGTTCTCGGAATAATACCTCTATTTTCCTAAACCACATTATGTCTACCCAAATCGGGGAGTTATGTAACACATACAATAACTGAGGCATCCATACCATTTTAATCAAGTTACATCTCCCTGCATTCGATAATGGGAGTCTTTTCCAGATTTCGATTTTCTTTTTGAATTTAGCTATTAATGGAGCCAAATTATCATTTATATATTTATTAGGATCTCTTTGTATGTGTATCCCCAGGTATTTCATGCGCTCCACAACTTCCAGCTGCGCGCCTGTCCCTGGGCTTTGGGCCCTACTTTTATCCAATGGCATAAGAACTGATTTTTCCCAGTTTATCTCCAGGCCTGAGAACCTCCCGAAATCTGTAATAAGTTTCATCCCTTGTCTGAGGGACTGCTCTGTGTCCCCCAGAAAAAGGAGAATATCGTCCGCGTATAGCGCTATCCTCTCTTCCCTCATCCTCCTTTGAAACCCGACCATATTCCTACTAGATCTAATTGAAATAGCTAATGGTTCTATTGCCAGAGCAAAGATCAGGGGTGACAGAGGGCACCCCTGTCTTGTCCCCCTCTCTAGGAAAATCCTATCTGAATATTCATTATTGACCCTAATTCTAGCACTAGGGCCATTATACAGAGTTTTTACCCATGCAATAAAATTAGGGCCGAACCCAAATTCCCCCAGTACCCGCCAGATATAGGGCCATTCTAAGCTGTCAAAGGCTTTGATTACATCTAAAGCCATTATTGCCTCATTACCATCATTCTCTATAGGTATCTGCATATTAAGATATAATCTTCTTATGTTCGTACTTGTAGTTCTACCTGGGATAAAACCTGTTTGGTCGGGATGTATCAGCCTGGAAATAATTTTATTCAATCTAATGGCTAATACTTTGGCCAATATTTTAGTGTCCGCACAGAGAAGGGAGATAGGTCGATAGGACTGAGTTTCCAATGGGTCCTTCCCTTCCTTGTGTAGGACGATTATTGTTGCCTCCGTCATTGACGTCGGCAATCTCCCCTCCTTTTTTGCCCAATTAAATACTTTAAGAAGCTCTGGAAGCAATATTTTACTGTAGTGTTTATAAGTTTCCGCAGGAAGACCATCTGGTCCTGGAGATTTCTTATTGGCCATTTCTGCTACTGCGCACTGAATTTCCTCTATTGTTAATGGGGCTTCCATTATCTCACTCTCCTCCTTTATTATTATTATTCACACCTTTAATAACCTCACCTCACACGCTCAATCCACTACTGACCTCTTACAAGCACACATTACTTTGATCCCCAAACCTGGCAAGGATGATACGCTGATCCCTAACTACCGCCCTATTTCCCTACTCAATGTGGATATTAACCACCTCCCGCCCGCCCTATACGCGAATGACGGCCATAGAGCAGGCGGGTTCGTCCGGGCGGTCATTCCTGGACGTCCTGGTGTTTACTTCCGCAATGCGCGCCGCCGGGGGCGCGCATCGCAGAAGTTTTGTACTCGCCGTGTCTCCCGGAGACAGGCAAACATAGATCGCCGTGAACGGCAAATCAAAGCGGCCGTTCACAGCGCGATCGCAGCTGCCAATGGGAGATGATCTCAAATGTAAACATATGAGATCATCTCCCATTGCCGTGTCTCTCCCTCCTCACACAGAGACAGCGTGTGAGGAGAGAGAGGATCTGTGAGTGACATATTTTATATTGCATACTGTGACTAAAATCTGTCAGCCCCAGTGCCAACTGTCAGCCCCAGTGCCATCTGTCAGCGCCACCTGCCAGCGCCAGTGCCATCCGTCAGCCCCAGTGCCATCAGCCCCAGTGCCGTTAGCCCCAGTGTCGTCAGTGCCAGTGCCGCCAGTGCCAGTGCCCCCTGCCAGTGCCAGTGCTACCTGCCAGTGCCAGTGCCACCTGCCAGCGCCAGTGCCACCTGCCAGCGCCAGTGCCATCTGCCAGCCTCAGTGCCATCTGCCAGCCCCATTTGCCAGAGCAATTAGCCAGAGCAAATAGCCAGCACCATCTGCCAGTGCCAGTGCCATCTGCCAGTGCCAGCCCCAGTGCCATCTGTCAGTGACATCTGCCAGCGTCATCTGTCAGCGACATCTGCCAGCGACATCTGTCAGCGACATCTGTGATCGACATCTGTCAGCCCCATCTGTCAGCCCCATCTGTCAGCCCCATCTGTCAGCCCCATCTGCCTCCAGTGCCATCTGCCTCCAGTGCCATCTGCCTCCAGTGCCATTTGTCAGTGCCACGCGTCGTCAGTGCCACGTGTTGTCAGTGCCACATGTCGTCAGTGCCACCTGCCACATCAGTGTCACCTGTGATCAGTGCTGTCAGTGTCACCTGCCACATCAGCGTCACCTGTCAGTGTCATCTGCCAGATCAGCGTCACCTGTCAGTGTCATCTGCCAGATCAGCGTCACCTGTCAGTGCCATTTGTGATCAATAAAAATGTCACAAAGATTATATTCAGCTGAGGAGGCATATGATATTCTTGCAGCCGACGAGAGCAACGGGGAGGTTTCTGCTTCAGATTCCTCCTCATATTCAGATTGTGAGTCTGACGTGGACTACGAGCCTGTCCTTAGCAGCGGTACCATGACAGCCTCAGAGGAGGAAGATGATAGTCCGCCCGTAAGACGAAGGCACACTGTTGAGGAGGCGGTACCATCCGCCAGCACCGCAGAGCCATCCACCGGCAACCCAGTGCCATCCACCGGCACCACAGTACCTCTGCAAAGGCCACGTACCAGTGGGGTGTCAACTGGGCCCCAAAGGGTTAGGTCCCATGCCAGCCTTCCCTATTCCCTCCAGAGCCCCTTGTGGCTTCCTCCTAACTCAGGAGAAGCTAACATTCCCCCTTTCACTGCCAACCCAGGAGTCCAGGTGGACACACACAATTTTTCCCTGATGGACTTTTTCCACCTAATTTTTACAGAGGACATGCTTGAATCCATTGTGGTCCAGTCCAACCTATATGCCCAACAATTTATTGAAAGCAACCCAACGTCGTCTTATGCCCGTCCCTACGAGTGGAGAGCCCTAACAGTGGAGGAGTTTAAAAAAAATTTGGGCCTCACATTTTGTATGGGACTAAACAATAAAAATGAAATACGTGCATATTGGTCATCCCGCCCCATCTATCACATGCCCATCTTTTCCTCAATAATACCCCGGACCAGATATCTAATGATAATGAGATTCCTACACTTTAACGATAATACCCAGTGCCTTCCCCGGAATGACCCAAATTTTGATAAACTTTACAAAATTCGTCCGCTAATAAATTATTTTTCTGAGATCTTCCCCCAGTTGTTTACCCCAGACCAACACATATGTGTGGATGAGTCCCTGATCAAATTTTCTGGCAGGCTGGGCCTAAAGCAATTTATTCCCTCCAAAAGGGCTATGGGGTGAATATGTATAAATTGTGTGACCGAGCCACAGGGTATACATATTCCTTCATGGTATACGAAGGGAAGGACACCCAGCTACATCCCCCGAATACATCGGATCGAGTGGGAAAGTTGTTTAGGAACTCATAAACCCACTCCTGGAGAAAGGCTACCATCTTTATGTGGATAATTTTTATACAAGTTTACCCCTGTTCCGCAACCTCCATAGAAAGCAAACTCCAGCATGTGGCACCGTAAGAACGAACCGGAAGGGCTTTCCTCAAAGCCTCGTCAACAAAGGGTAAGAAAAGGCGAAGCGGCGAGTTTACGGAACGAGGAAATTTTGGCTGTGAAGTGGAGGGACAGAAGGGATGTGTACATGCTTTCTTCGATCCACAACAACACTTTTGTTGAGATCACCAGGAGGGATGGCCCAATACAAAAACCCACTTGTATCCATGAGTACAACATGTTCATGGGGGGTGTCGACTTGAACGACCAGATGCTCGAACCCTACCTTGCCACGAGAAGAACATACAAGTGGTATAAAAAAATTCAATTTATTTCTTTAATTTGGCCATATACAACACGTATGTAATTTATCGTAAATCCAAAGAAAGACCCATACCCTTCCTTGGCTACCAGGAGGAAATCACCACTGCCCTTATATACCCCAACGGCCCACCACAAAACATTCGATCCGATGTAATTAGCAGACTCTCTGAAAGCCACTTTCCTGATAAAATCCCTCCCAGACCAACAGGCCGAAGACATCAGAAAAAATGTCGGGTGTGCAGCAAACGAGGATTGAGAAGAGACACCACTTATCATTGTGCCCAATGCCCTTCCCAACCAGGCCTCTGCATAGGTGACTGTTTCCGCCATTACCATACTTCAGTGAATTATTAGTGAAGTATGGTAACCATAACCCTCACTTCCTGCCATTTACCTTCAAACCCCTTATGCCTCTGCTTACTCTGTAACTGACCCTGGCTTGTTATTCGACCATGCTTCTGCCTACTGATTCTGTTTATGCCTCTGCCTGATCTGGAACTGACCCTGGACTGTTATTCGACCACGCTTCTGCCTACTGATTCTGTACATACCTCTGCCTGATCTGGAACTGACCCTGGACTGTTTGACCATGCCTTTTGCCTGCCTCTTGGACTGATCTTGTACCCTCTCAGTGGACTAGTGGGATTCATAACAGGGGTCTCACATATGTGAGGGGCTCCAGAATAGTTTTTTTGGATGAAGAAGACAATTTCCTTTGTTTTCTCATTCCTAGATTAGGGTCTGGAGACTCGGAGGCTTCAAAGAGATTTGGGTGGGAGAAGCCTCTACCCCTATCCTCATTCTGTCCTGAACAAGGCCCTACTTCTGCCTGCTGCCTGTAGGACCTATACCATCATGCCTCTGCCTGTCACATGAACTGACCACACCACATGGATGGACCATGTTCCTGCCTACTACCAGGACCAATATTTTGGCAATGCTGACGATCTCTGCCTGCACTGACCTTAGACTGTATATGGACAGTATCCCTGCCTGCTGCCAATATTGACTATGGACAGTATACCTGCCTGTTGCCTGGAAAATTGTGTTCACTTTTGCTGACCAAGTCCCTGCCTGCTGCCTGGACCAGTGCTATCATCCTGTGGACAACTGCGCTGCTAAAACCACAGGTAATCTTTTGTTTACTCTTTTCTCAGCAGAATGTATTTTGGGGTGTAATTCTTGGTATGTGCATGCTATGTGTCCCTGGAACACCTGATGGTGTTCCTTGCATGTTGGGCCTCTGTATGTGGCCAAGCTGTGTAAAAGTCTCACACATTTGGTATTGCCATACTCAGGAGGAGTAGCAGAATGAATTTTGGGGTGTCATTTTTGCTATGTACATGCTATATGTTGGAAATATCTTATAAATGGACAACTTTGCGTAAAAAAAAATGTGTTTTAATTTTTTTCCACATGTTCCCGAAACTTCTGGAAAAAAATAAACCATTCAAAAGACTCAATATGCTTCATAGATTAAATATTGGGGTGTTAGCTTTCCAAAATGGGGTCACTTTGTGGGCATTTTCATTGTCCTGGTGCTCCAGGGCCTTCAAAACTGTAATAGGTGGTTGAGAAATAAGATGTGTAATTTATGCTCCTAGAACGCCTGATGGTGCTATTTCAATATTGGGCCTCTGTATGTGGCCAGGCTGTGTAAAAGTCTCACACATTTGGTATCGTTATACTCAGGAGGAGTAGTAGAACGTATTTTGGGGTGTCATTTTTGCTATGTACATGCTATGTGTTGGAAATATCTTATAAATGGACAACTTTGCGTAAAAAAAAAGCGTTTTCATTTTTTTTCCACATTTTCCCGAAACTTCTGGAAAAAAAATGAACCATTCAAACGACTCAATATGCCTCATAGATTATACGTTGGGGTGTTAGCTTTCCAAAATGGGGTCACTTTGTGGGCATTTCCATTGTCCTGGTGCTCCAGGGCCTTCAAAACTGTAATAGGTGGTTGAGAAATAAGATGTGTAATTTATGCTCCTAGAACGCCTGATGGTGCTATTTCAATATTGGGCCTCTGTATGTGGCCAAGCTGTGTAAAAGTCTCACACATTTGGTATCGTTATACTCAGGAGGAGTAGTAGAACGTATTTTGGGGTGTCATTTTTGCTATGTACATGCTATGTGTTGGAAATATCTTATAAATGGACAACTTTGCGTAAAAAAAATGTGTTTTCATTTTTTTTCCACATTTTCCCAAAACTTCTGGAAAAAAAATGAACCATTCAAACGACTCAATATGCCTCATAGATTATACGTTGGGGTGTTAGCTTTCCAAAATGGGGTCACTTTGTGGGCATTTCCATTGTCCTGGTGCTCCAGGGCCTTCAAAACTGTAATAGGTGGTTGAGAAATAAGATGTGTAATTTATGCTCCTAGAACGCCTGATGGTGCTATTTCAATATTGGGCCTCTGTATGTGGCCAGGCTGTGTAAAAGTCTCACACATTTGGTATCGTTATACTCAGGAGGAGTAGTAGAACGTATTTTGGGGTGTCATTTTTGCTATGTACATGCTATGTGTTGGAAATATCTTATAAATGGACAACTTTGCGTAAAAAAAAAGCGTTTTCATTTTTTTTCCACATTTTCCCAAAACTTCTGGAAAAAAAATGAACCATTCAAACGACTCAATATGCCTCATAGATTATACGTTGGGGTGTTAGCTTTCCAAAATGGGGTCACTTTGTGGGCATTTCCATTGTCCTGGTGCTCCAGGGCCTTCAAAACTGTAATAGGTGGTTGAGAAATAAGATGTGTAATTTATGCTCCTAGAACGCCTGATGGTGCTATTTCAATATTGGGCCTCTGTATGTGGCCAAGCTGTGTAAAAGTCTCACACATTTGGTATCGTTATACTCAGGAGGAGTAGTAGAATGTATTTTGGGGTGTCATTTTTGCTATGTACATGCTATGTGTTGGAAATATCTTATAAATGGACAACTTTGCGTAAAAAAAATGTGTTTTCATTTTTTTTCCACATTTTCCCAAAACTTCTGGAAAAAAAATGAACCATTCAAACGACTCAATATGCCTCATAGATTATACGTTGGGGTGTTAGCTTTCCAAAATGGGGTCACTTTGTGGGCATTTCCATTGTCCTGGTGCTCCAGGGCCTTCAAAACTGTAATAGGTGGTTGAGAAATAAGATGTGTAATTTATGCTCCTAGAACGCCTGATGGTGCTATTTCAATATTGGGCCTCTGTATGTGGCCAGGCTGTGTAAAAGTCTCACACATTTGGTATCGTTATACTCAGGAGGAGTAGTAGAACGTATTTTGGGGTGTCATTTTTGCTATGTACATGCTATGTGTTGGAAATATCTTATAAATGGACAACTTTGCGTAAAAAAAATGTGTTTTCATTTTTTTTCCACATTTTCCCAAAACTTCTGGAAAAAAAATGAACCATTCAAACGACTCAATATGCCTCATAGATTATACGATGGGGTGTTAGCTTTCCAAAATGGGGTCACTTTGTGGGCATTTCCATTGTCCTGGTGCTCCAGGGCCTTCAAAACTGTAATAGGTGGTTGAGAAATAAGATGTGTAATTTATGCTCCTAGAATGCCTGATGGTGCTATTTCAATATTGGGCCTCTGTATGTGGCCAGGCTGTGTAAAAGTCTCACACATTTGGTATCGTTATACTCAGGAGGAGTAGTAGAACGTATTTTGGGGTGTCATTTTTGCTATGTACATGCTATGTGTTGGAAATATCTTATAAATGGACAACCTTGCGTAAAAAAAATGTGTTTTCATTTTTTTTCCACATTTTCCCAAAACTTCTGGAAAAAAAATGAACCATTCAAACGACTCATTATGCCTCATAGATTATACGTTGGGGTGTTAGCTTTCCAAAATGGGGTCACTTTGTGGGCATTTCCATTGTCCTGGTGCTCCAGGGCCTTCAAAAGTGTAATAGGTGGTTAAGAAATGAAATGTGTAATTTATGCTCCTAGAACGCCTGATGGTGCTATTTCAATATTGGGCCTCTGTATGTGGCCAGGCTGTGTAAAAGTCTCACACATTTGGTATCGTTATACTCAGAAGGAGTAATAGAACGTATTTTGGGGTGTCATTTTTGCTATGTACATGCTATATGTTGGAAATATCTTATAAATGGACAACTTTGCGTAAAAAAAAGCGAAATGAAATGAGAAATGAAATGTGTAATTTATGCTCCTAGAACGCCTGCAGAGGCGGCTCTCTAATTAGGCAAATTAGGCGATTGCCTAAGGCCCCGCAGTCTTAAGGGCCTCGCAATCGAGTAATTTGCCTGTAAATAATCCGGTGGCAGCAAGTGCGGGGAGCGGGACAGTAGAGTCCTCTAGGTGGCGCAGCGGCTGGATGACAGACGGCATGAGGGCGGCATGTCCATGTGTGACCCTCACTTGAGCTTCTCTCTTGTGCCGCTCGCCAGACCTCTCCTCCGCACCTGCCTCCTATTTGGTTCTGGAGTCGGAGCGGGGTGTTTCTGAAAAACTACCCAGCTGGATCGTCCCACCATGAGTGTGAAGAGGGAGGAACTCTTATGCTGCCGACCAGAGCAAAGGTGAGTGCCCGTGCCGCACAGCCTTCCCTGTGTGCCTGAATAGGAGGAGCGGTGGGGAGACTGCACATAGTGGAATTGATTTTTACATATTAATCCATACAGCCGCTGAATGTCTGCAGGGAGGAGAGGAGGAGAAGTGATCATTCAGCGGTTGCATGAAGGAATATGGAAAAATCAATTCCACTATCTATGTGAAGTCTCCCCACCGCTCCTCCTATCTAACTTTTTCTGCATCCCCGTTCTCTCCGGCCCCTCCTTGTGCTCCCTGGCTCCGCCCCTCCGTGCGCTCCCTGGCTCCGCCCCTCCGTGCGCTCCCTGGCCCCGCCCCTCCTGCTCTCCAGCCCCCTTTGTGCTCCCTGGCTCCGCCCCTTCTTGTACTCCCTTTCTCCACGCCTCCTGCTCTTCAGCCCCTCCCTTTGCTCCCTGGCTCCGCCCCTCCTGCTCTCCAGCCAATTCTTGTCCTCCCTGGCTCCACCCCCATTTCGCCAGCATCCCCTGCTCTCCAATTCTTTCTGCTTCCCCTCTCAAGCTCCCCCCAGCACTCTCCACCCCCCACCCTTAGCACTATCTGGCCCCCAGCACTCTCCACCCTACACCCCCTGCGGCTCTCTCTGGCCCCCAGCACTCTCCAGCCCCCACCCCCAGCACTCTCCGCCCCCCACCCCCCAGCACGCAATGCCCCCCACCCCCCAGTGCTCCCTGGCCCCCAGCACTCTCCGCCCCCCAACCCCCAGCATTCTCTGGCCCCCAGCACCTTCCAGCCCCCACCCCCCAGCACTCTCTGGTCCCCACCCCCCAGCACTCTCCGGTCCCCACCCCCCAGCACTCTCCGGTCCCCACCCCCCAGCACTCTCCGGTCCCCACCCCCCAGCACTCTTCGGCCCCCACCCCCCAGCACTCTTCGGCCCCCACCCCCCAGCACTCTCCGGCCCCCACCCCCAGCACTCTCCGGTCCCCACCCCCCAGCACTCTCCGGTCCCCACCCCCCAGCACTCTCCGGCCCCCACCCCCCAGCACTCTCCGGCCCCCACCCCCCAGCACTCTCCGGCCCCCACCCCCAGCACTCTCCGGTCCCCACCCCCCAGCACTCTCCGGTCCCCACCCCCCAGCACTCTCCGGCCCCCACCCCCCAGCACTCTCCGGCCCCCACCCCCCAGCACTCTCCGGTCCCCACCCCCCAGCACTCTCCGGCCCCCACCCCCCAGCACTCTCCGGCCCCCACCCCCCAGCACTCTCCAGTCCCCACCCCCCAGCACTCTCCGGCCCCCACCCCCCAGCACTCTCCGGTCCCCACCCCCCAGCACTCTCCGGTCCCCACCCCCCAGCACTCTCTGGCCCCCACCCCCCAGCACTCTCCGGCCCCCACCCCCCAGCACTCTCTGGCCCCCACCCCCCAGCACTCTCCGGCCCTCACCCCCCAGCACTCTCCGGCCCCCACCCCCAGCACTCTCTGGCCCCAGCACTCTCCGCCCCCCACCCCCCAGCACTCTCTGGCCCCCACCCCCCAGCACTCTCCGGCCCTCACCCCCCAGCACTCTCCGGCCCCCACCCCCAGCACTCTCTGGCCCCAGCACTCTCCGCCCCCCACCCCCCAGCACTCTCTGGCCCCCACCCCCCAGCACTCTCTGGCCCCCACCCCCAGCACTCTCCGGCCCTCACCCCCCAGCACTCTCCGGCCCCCACCCCCAGTACTCTCTGGCCCCAGCACTCTCCGCCCCCCCACCCCCCAGCACTCTCTGGTCCCCACCCCCCAGCACTCTCTGGTCCCCACCCCCCAGCACTCTCCGGTCCCCACCCCCCAGCACTCTCCGGCCCCCACCCCCAGCACTCTCCGGTCCCCATAGCCAGCACTCTCCGGCCCCCACCCCCAGCACTCTCTGGCCCCAGCACTCTCCGCCCCCCACCCCCAGCACTCTGCCCCCCACCCCCCAGTACTCCCTGGCCCCCAGCACTCTCCGTCCCCCACCCCCCAGCATTCTCTGGCCCCAGCACTCTCCGGCCCTCACCCCCCAGCACTCTCCGGCCCCCACCCCCAGCACTCTCTGGCCCCAGCACTCTCCGCCCCCCACCCCCCAGCACTCTCTGGCCCCCACCCCCCAGCACTCTCCGGCCCTCACCCCCCAGCACTCTCCGGCCCCCACCCCCAGCACTCTCTGGCCCCAGCACTCTCCGCCCCCCACCCCCCAGCACTCTCTGGCCCCCACCCCCCAGCACTCTCTGGCCCCCACCCCCAGCACTCTCCGGCCCTCACCCCCCAGCACTCTCCGGCCCCCACCCCCAGTACTCTCTGGCCCCAGCACTCTCCGCCCCCACCCCCCAGCACTCTCTGGTCCCCACTCCCCAGCACTCTCTGGTCCCCACCCCCAGCACTCTCCGGTCCCCACCCCCCAGCACTCTCCGGCCCCCACCCCCAGCACTCTCCGGTCCCCATAGCCAGCACTCTCCGGCCCCCACCCCCAGCACTCTCTGGCCCCAGCACTCTCCGCCCCCCACCCCCAGCACTCTGCCCCCCACCCCCCAGTACTCCCTGGCCCCCAGCACTCTCCGTCCCCCACCCCCCAGCATTCTCTGGCCCCAGCACTCTCCGGTCCCCACCCCCCAGCACTCTCCGGTCCCCACCCCCCAGCACTCTCCGGTCCCCACCCCCAGCACTCTCCGGCCCCCACCCCCAGCACTCTCTGGCCCCAGCACTCTCCGCCCCCCACCCCCCAGAACTCTCTGGTCCCCACCCCCCAGCACTCTCTGGTCCCCACCCGCTAGCACTCTCTGGTCCCCACCTCCCAGCACTCTCTGGTCCCCAGCACTCTCTGGTCCCCACCCCCCAGCACTCTCTGGTCCCCACCCCCAGCACTCTCCGGTCCCCACCCCCCAGCACTCTCCGGTCCCCACCCCCAGCACTCTCCGGTCCCCACCCCCAGCACTCTCCAGTCCCCACCCCCCAGCACTCTCCGGTCCCCACCCCCCAGCACTCTCCGGCCCCCACCCCCAGCACTCTCTGGCCCCAGCACTCTCCCCCCCCCACCCCCCAGCACTCTCTGCCCCCACCCCCCAGTACTCCCTGGCCCCAGCACTCTCCGTCCCCCACCCCCCAGCATTCTCAGGCCCCCAGCACTCACCAGTCCCCACCCCCCAGCACTCGCCGGTCCCCACCCCCCAGCACTCAATGGTCCCCACCCCCCAGCACTCAATGGTCCCCACCCCCCAGCACTCTCCGGTCCCCACCCCCCAGCACTCTACAGCTCCTCCCTGCTCTTTTCCCCCCCAGGGACTGCAGACAGGGACAGATCTCTAGATCTCTCTCCCCTTCTCACCTCCCCTCTCTCTCTCTTACCCCTCTATCCCCCTCTATCTTTCTCCCCCCTCTCTCTTACCCCCTCTCCCCCTCTCTCCCTCCCCCTCTCTCTCTTACCCCCCTCTCCCTCCTACCCCCCTCTCCCTCCCCCTCTCTCTCTCTCCCTCTCTCTCTCACCACACTCCTCTCTCTTACCCCTTCCCACCCCTTTCTCTCTCCCTTCCCTTCTCTCCATTCCCTCCCTTCTCTCCATTCCCTCCATTCCCTTCCCTCCCTTCCCTCCCTTCCCTCCCTTCCCTCCCTTCTCTCCCTTCTATCCCTTTTCTCCCTTCTCTCCCTTCTATCCCTTCTCTCCCTTCTCTCCCTTCCCTCCCTTCTCTCCCTTCCCTCCCCTCCCTCGCTCTCTCCCCTTCCCCCTCTCTCCCTTCCCCCCTCTCTCCCTTCCCCCTCTCTCCCTTCCCCCCTCTCTCCCTTCCCTCTATCCCCCCTTCCTTCCCTTCCTCTCTCCCTCCCTCCCTTCCTCTCTCCCCTCCTCCCTCTCTCCGTTCCCTCTATCCCCCCTTCCCTCCCTCCCTCCCTCTCTCCCTTCCTCCCTCTCTCCCTTCCTCCCTCTCTCCCTTGCTTCCCTCTCTCCCTTGCTTCCCTCTCTCCCTCCGCTTCCCTCTCTCCCTCCGCTTCCCTCCCTCTCTCCTCCCTCTCCCTTCCTCTCTCCCCCTCCCTTCCCTCCTTCTCTTCTCCCTTGCTTCCCTCTCTATCTCACTTCTATCTCACTTCCTTCCCTCTCTATCTCACTTCCTTCCCTCTCTATCTCCCTTCCTTCCCTCTCTATCTCACTTCCTTCCCTCTCTATCTCACTTCCTTCCCTCTCTATCTCCCTTCCTTCCCTCTCTATCTCACTTCCTTCCCTCTCTATCTCACTTCCTTCCCTCTCTATCTCACTTCCTTCCCTCCCTCTCTGCCTTCCTTGCTTCCCTTCCTTCCTTCCCTTCCTCTCTCTCCCTTCCTTCCCTCCCTCTCTCCCCTCCCTTCCTTCCCTCTCTCTCTCCCTTTCCTCTCTCTCCCCTCCCTCCCTTCCCTCCCTCTCTCCCCTCCCTCCCTTCCCTCCCTCCCTCCCTCCCCTCCCTCCCTTCCTTCCCTCTCTCCCCTCCCTCCCTTCCTTCCCTCTCTCCCCTCCCTCCCTTCTTTCCCTCTCCCCCATACCTTCCTTCCCTCCCTCTCTCCCTCCCTATCTCCCTCCCTTCCTTACCTCCCTCTCTCCCCTCCCTTCCTTCCCTCCCTCTCTCCCCTCCCTTCCTTCCCTCCCTCTCTCCCTTCCTTCCCTCCCTCCCTCCCCTCCCTTCCCTCCCTTCCCTCCCTCTCTCCCCTCCCTTCCCTCCCTCTCTCCCCTCCCCTCCCTTCCCTCCCTCTCTCCCCTCCCCTCCCTCCCTCTCTCCCCTCCCCTCCCTTCCCTCCCTCTCTCCCCCCCCCCTCTTTCCCTCCCTTCCCTCCCTCTCTTCTCCCTTCCTTCCCTCTCTCTCTTCTCCCTTCCTTCCCTCTCTCTCTTCTCCCTTCCTTCCCTCCCTCTCTTCTCCCTCTCTCCTTCCCTCTCTCCTCCCTTCCTTCCCTCCCTCTCTTCTCCCTTCCTTCCCTCCATCTCTTCTCCCTTCCTTCCCTCCCTCTCTCCTTCCCTCTCTCCTGCCTTCCTTCCCTCTCTCTCTTCCCTCCTCTTTCTTCCCCCTTCCTTCCCCCTTCCTTCCCTCTTCCTCCCCTCCCTCTCTCCTCCCTCTCTCCCTCTCCTCCCTCTCTCCCTCTCCTCCCTCTCTCTCCCCCACCCCTCCTCTCCTCTTTCCACCTCTCTCTCCCCCTTTTGTGCACCCTTTATCTACCCCTCTCTCACCCCCCTCTCTGCCTCCCTCTCGGTCACCCACTCTCCTTCTCACTCACAATGTCTTTCTCCCCTCCCCCTCTCTATCTTTCCCTCCCCCTATCTCTCACAATCTCTCACTCCCCCTCCCCTCTCTCACCCCTCCTCTCTGTCTCCCTTCCCCTCTCTTGCTCCCCCTGCACTGTGCTGGGATCCCCCCACTCTACTTCCTCTGCGGATGTGGAATGGCTCAGTGACAACCCCTCCCCATTCTCCCAAGACACAGGAAATTCTTAGAGGGGTTGCCACCTTGGTGGGCCCCAGATGTTTTAATGGCTGCATATGTCTGATGGGTGAGGAGAGTGCCCTGGAAGTGGTGCAGATGAACTGTTTGCTAGATCGGTGCATCTTTTTGCAGCCATTTTTATTGCTTGAATTTTTTTCCCATTATGGGCGTGATTGGGGCCTCATGTGTAAGTTTCGCCTAAGGCCTCACAAATCCTAGAGCCGCCTCTGATTACGCCTGATGGTGCTATTTCAATATTGGGCCTCTGTATGTGGCCAGGCTGTGTAAAAGTCTCACACATTTGGTATCGTAATACTCAAAAGGAGTAGCAGAACGTATTTTGGCATGTCATTTGTGGTATACACATGCCATGTGAGAGAAATAACCTATTACATTGAAAATTTTGTGAGAAAAAAAAAAAAAAATTATCTTTATTTTGCAAAGAATTGTGGGAAAAAGATGACAACATCAAAAACCTCACCATGCATCTTAGTAAATACCTTGAAATGTCTACTTTCAAAAAAGGGGTCATTTGGGGGGTATTTGTACTTTCCTGACTTGTTCTGGTCTCAAGAAATGAGATAGGCCACCAGTACATCAGGTGTGATCATTTTTTTATGATTCGCACCACAGCTTGTAGACTCTCTAACTTTCACAAAGACCAAATAATATCCACTAATTTGGGTTATTTTTACCAAAGATATGTAGCAGTATAAATTGTGGCCAAAATTTATGAAAAAAAAATTATAATTTGCAAAATTTTATCACAGAAACAAAGAACAATGCGTTTTTTTTTCAAAATTTTCGGTCTTTTTTCATTTATAGCGCAAAAAATAAAAACCCCAGAGGTTATCAAATACCACCAAAAGAAAGCTCTATTTGTGGGAAAAAAAGGACACAAAATTAATTTGGGTACAGTGTTGCATGACTGAGTAATTGTCATTCAAAGTGTGAGAGCACCGAAAGCTGAAAATTGGTCTGGGCAGGAAGGGTGTTTAAGTGCCCAGTAAGCAAGTGGTTAAGTTATATGCCAAAATTCTAGCAAACCGCATCATGAACCTGCTTCCACACATCGTATCGACTGATCAAGTTGGTTTTGTCCCTGGCAGAGAAGCCAGGGACAACACCACCAAGACCCTAAATATACATCATTGGTTGACCACATCCCAAAGCAAAGGTTTATCATTGGATGCTGAAAAGGTGTTCGATAGGGTGGCATGGGACTACATGTTATCCGTCCTACAACACATCGGTATACCCTCGCGACTGACTCATATGATATCGATTTTGTATTCCACCCCCACCGCTCGTATACGAGTCAATGGCCGCCTATCGAACGCCTTCTCCATCTCTAATGGTACACGTCAGGGATGCCCACTTTCACCGATCATCTTTGTTTTAACCTTAGAACCATTGCTTCGCATGCTTAGAGAAAACCCATCCATCCAAGGCATTAACATCAACAACAATCAATATAAAATTTCTGCTTACGCTGATGACATCATGTTATACCTCTCAGATCCAATCACTACTCTCCCAAACCTATTGAAAGTCCTTGATGCCTTTTCTACAATTTCTAACCTGAAAATAAATTTTGAAAAATTGAAGGCTTTAAACGTCTCTTTACCTGACAGAATAGTATCGCAATGCCGCCTCAATTTCCCCTTTTTCTGGGAAAGAGATGCGTTAACTTACTTAGGTATTAAAATCCCCACCGATCTGTCACGGTTATATGAACTTAATTTTTTCCCCTGCACTCCTTAGGCTTCAAACAGATCTCCAAAATTGGCATGGAGGCCCTTTCTCCTGGTTTGGCAGAGTAGCCATTCTGAAAATGAATGTCCTCCCTAAATTACTATATCTATTGCAGGCCATCCCTATAACAATTCCCAAATCCTTTTTTTCGCTCATACAAAACACTATGTAGAAACTTTCTTTGGTCTCACCGTTCCCTCCGACTGAGTTGGGCCAAACTCATCCTCCCCAAGCTATGTGGAGGCCTGGGATTACCTGATCTCCATACCTATTACAATGCGACTATCCTTGCCAGAGTAGTTGATTGGCATATACACCAAAAAGACAAAGTGTGGATACCATTGGAAAACGTGTTTGCCCCGTTCCCTATATCCCATCTACCTTGGATCTCAAAACAGGCCACTCCTTTATCTTGCTCCCAACACCCTTTAATAGGCCCTACCATTCGGGCTCTCCGACAAACATGCAAATCTCTTCACATTAATATACCTCATGGCCCACTAACTCCTCTTTCCTCGAATCCAGACTTTCCTCCGGACCTTACTGTTCCTGGATCCGGAGACGTTCCTCAAGAAAACATCTACAGAGCTTATCAATTTTTCGACCGGGGGAAGATGTTAACATACCCTGCTATGGTCGAAAAATTCCCTGAGTTACGCCTCCCATTTTTTAAATTTCTTCAAATCCGACACTTCTTTACATCAACGAGACCATTATCACACTGGCATACAGCCCTTACTCGGTTTGAATCCTTATGTACCAGCTCGGAACCACAAAAACATGTGATTTCAATTATAGTAAAGCTGCTCAGCTCCGACCTCACCCCACAAAAACCCATTCTACAACATTGGGAATCAGATTTACAGGCTACTTTGACCACACAACAATGGGCTTTGGTATATGAACACATTCACAAACGGTCTGTTAACGTATCGGCACAAGAAAATCGATACAAAATTTACTCTAGGTGGTACCGCACACCTGATAAAATTCACAAATTCTTCCCAGATGTCCCCCCATCCTGTTGGCGTTGTAATGCTCCAATTGGCAACTTCTTACATATATGGTGGGACTGCCCCATACTCCAGCCCTTTTGGAAGGGAATTCACGAAACAATAATTAAAATCACTACCTATCATCCAGAATTCTCCCCGATACAATACCTGTTACACCACACACCGCTCTCATGTAAAACTTATAAGACTTCGATAGTTTCACATTTGATAAATGCAGCCACCCAATGCATTCCACGTCATTGGTGCTCTGCGACACCTCCATCTATTGGGGAATGGCTTCGACAGATGGATAAAATAGAAGAAATGGAAAGACTAATTCATCAAGCGTATGATAGACATGAACAATTTTCCCATAAATGGGCTTGCTGGATACATTTCTGTGCCTCTAAGTCCCTTACCAACGCCACCACTCATACCTAATGTGATTTATTTACGGTCAGGACACCATTTTTTTTTTAATTTATGCTGGACCGTCTTCCTTTGGCTGATATCTGCTAACCCTTCCTATGCATTCATATCCCACTTTCCCCCCAGGGAAAACATGACCGATTACACTCTATCCTACTTATTTCACCCTTCTTCTCCCTACAATTTGTGTTCCCCTTTTAATCCTTGTATGCCCCCCTCCCCTCTACACCTGAAGGAACTCCAGTGCCGACCTCCCCTCCCCCTTACTTCTTTACTACACACCTTTGACTATGTTACATATAACATATACAATGAGATTTCTTTACTGACCCCTATCGGGTCTCCTCCCATATCGCACCACAAAGTTATCACCTCTCAACCATCCACAGTGTGATCCCATTTGGGGTGGATGGCTGCACAGGAGATCCGTTGGGACCCAAAACTATTGAATTGCTCTTTGTTCAGGTATCTATGTTCAATGTATTATGTTCTAAATATTTGTTTTTCTATAATGGCCTTCCCCACTCAAATTGTACGCAGTTTCCATGATTGCTTTTTTACTCTTCAATTGATGTAAATTGAGATGTATGTTGTTGTGATCTTCCCATCGTTACTGTTGTACTTTGGTACCCGTACATACTATGCTTGTATTCTGTGATTCTCAATAAAAAATTTTTTGGGAAAAAAATAAATAAAAATAAGAATTTTTTTAAAGCGGCCCCATCCCCACAAGCTCGCACAGCAAAGAAAATGCATAAGGAAGTCGCGCCTGCATATGTAAACAGTGTTCAAATCACACATGTGAGGTATCGCCGCAATCATCACAGCGAGAGAAATAATTCTAACACTAGACCTCCTCTGTAAGTCTAACCCGGTAACTGTATGATTTTTAGGTACCGTAGTTTGTCGCCATTCCACGAGGGCGTGCAATTATAAAGCATGACATGTTTGGTATCTACTTACTTGGCGTAACATCATCTTTCACTTTCACTCTGTTAACAAGGCTTATTGCCGAAACTAGTCTGCTGCTGACTGTACTCACTGTGAAGGCTTGAAAATAAATACGCTTGATGGTATGGAGTAGGATTGAGCTTCGAGTTCGAGTCGAACTCATGTTCGACTCGAACATTACCTGTTCGCCTGTTCGGCAAAGAGTGAACAATTTGGGGTGTTCGCGGCAAATTCGAAAAGCCGTGGAACACCCTGTACAAGTCTATGGGAGAAATCTAAAGTGCTAATTTTAAAGGCTAATATGCAAGTTATTTTCCTAAAAAGTGTTTGGGGACCTGGGTCCTGCCCAAGGGGACATGTATCAATGCAAAAAAAGTTTTAAAAATTGCCATTTTTTCGAGAGCAGTGATTTTAATAATGTTTAAAGTGAAACAATAAAAGTGTAATATTCCTTTAAATTTCATACCTGGGGGGTGTCTATAGTATGCCTGTGAAGGGGCGCATGTTTCCCATGCTTAGAACTGTCCCTGCACAAAGTGTCATTTCTGCAGGAAAAAAAGTAATTTAAAATCACTCGCGGCTATAATGAATTGTCGGCTCCCGTAATACAGAGAACAGCCATTGAAAGTCATTGATTAAAAAAAAAAGCGTGGGGTTCCCCCAAATTCAACTGCCAGGCCCTTCAGGTCTGGTATGGATATGAAGGGGAACCCCGCATCAAATAAAAAAAAATTACGTGGGGTTCCCCCTAAATATCCATACTAGACCCTGCAGGTCTGGTATGGATTTTAAGGGGAACTCCACGCCAAATAAAAAAAAAATCCATACCAGACCCTTTATCCGAGCATGCAACCTGACAGGTTCAAACAGGGGGGCAGGATCTGGGGGTCCCCTTGTTAAAGGGAGCTTCAGATTCTGATAAGCCCCCCGCCCGCAGACCCCCACAACCACCAGCCAGAGTTGTGGGGATGAGGCCCTTGTCCTCATCAACACAGACCCCCAAAGCATCCCCCCAATGTTGAGGGCATGTAACCTGGTACGGTTCAGGAGGGGGGGCGCTCTCTCGTCCTCCCTTCTTTTCCTGCAGCCTGTCAGGTTGCATGCTCGGATAAAGGGTCTGGTATGGATTTTTTTTTTATTTGGCGTGGAGTTCCCCTTAAAATCCATTCAAGACCTGAAGGGCCTGGTAATTGAATTTGGGGGAACCCCACGCTTTTTTTTAATCAACGACTTTCAATAGCTGTTCTCTGTATTACGGGAGCCGACAATTCATTATAGCCGTGAGTGATTTTAAATGACTTTTTTTCCTGCAGAAATTACACTGTGCAGGGACAGTTCTAAGCATGGGAAACATGCGCCCCTTCACAGGCACACTATAGATACCCCCCAGGTATGAAATTTTAAGGAATATTACACTTTTATTGTTTCACTTCAAGCCTTATTAAAATCACTGCTCCTGAAAAAACTGCAGTTTTTAAAACTTTTTTTGCATTGATACATGTCCCCTGGGGCAGGACCCAGGTCCCCAAACACTTTTTAGGACAATAACTTGCATGTTAGCCTTTAAAATTAGCACTTTAGATTTTGAACATTCGAGTCCCATAGACTTTAATAGGGTTCTAAAGTTCACACAAAGTTTATGTCTGTTAGCAAGTTCTGGTGCGAATCGAACCGGGGGGTGTTCGGCTCATCCTTTAGTATGGAGTTGCTGGCTGCTTTTATTCAATGACCGTTTGTCTATTGGTGTTTTGGAGGACACCTCAGCTTGGACACCCTGACTGCAAACTTCCAAAGTCAGACTTTGTTTCCCACTGCTCTGAGCCATACAATTTTTTATCAAATCATCTTTTACATTATACAAAAAAATTGGTCTAACTTTACTGTTTCATTTTTTTAAATTCTTGAAAGTGTCCCTTTTCCCAAAAATTTGCGTTTAAAACACTGCTGCACAAATACCGTTTGACATAAAATATTGCAACAATCGACATTTTATTCTCTAGATTCTCTGCTAAAAATATATATATCTAATGCCGCGTACACACGATCAAACAATCCGGTGGAAAAGTCCGGCAAACTCAAGTCCGCCAAACAATCCCCCCGTGTGTAGCCTCCGGCATACTTTTTTGACCCGACAGTACGGCGGACTTAGAATTTCGGTCTGCACAACAATCTGCCTGCCGTACTTGCATTTCGGCGGTCAATCCGGCCGTGTGTATGCCAGTCTGCCGTACTTTTGAAATGAGCGGACTTTTCCCGCCCGGAGAAAAGTCCGCTCATTTCGAGCGGGTCTCCAGGTAGGCGGGGCCCACGAAGGAGACGTCGCTGGCCCCGCCGCCTGGTATGAACTTAAAGGGGAACCCCAACGCCGAAAAAAATCGGCGTGGGGGTCCCCCCCAAGTCCACAACAGACCCTTGTCCGAGCACGCTACCCGGCCGGCCAGGAAAGGGGGGCGAGCGAGCGCCCCCCCCTCCTTAGCCGTACCAGGCCGCGTGCCCTCAACATGGGGGGTGCCTTGGGGAAGCAAAGGACCTTGTCCCCATGTTGATGAGGACAAGGGCCTCTTCCCGACAACCCTGGCCGTTGGTTGTCGGGGTCTGCGGGCGGGGGGCTTATCGGAATCCGGGAGCCCCCTTTAATAAGGGGGCCCCCGGATACCGGCCCCCCACCCTATGTGAATGAGTATGGGGTACAATGTACCCCTACCCATTCACCTGTAAAATAAAAGTACAAAAAAAAACACAACACACGAAATAAAATACTTTATTGCACAGCTCCGGGGGTCTTCCGTCTTCGGGAGTCTTCTCGCCGGACTCCTCCGCTATCTTCTTGTAGCTCTTTTGCTAGCGGAGGAGTCCGGCTTTCTTCCTCGCTGCCGGCCTCTTCTCCCGACTTCGGGGGTCATGTCCCCCTCTTTGGTTCTTCTGCCGGGCCACCGCGCCTTCTTATTGTACATTGTACTCCATACTCATTCACATAGGGTGGGGGGCCGGTATCCGGGGGCCCCCTTATTAAAGGGGGCTCCCGGATTCCAATAAGCCCCCCGCCCGCAGACCCCGACAACCAACGGCCAGGGTTGTCGGGAAGAGGCCCTTGTCCTCATCAACATGGGGACAAGGTGCTTTGGGGTGGGGGGGCCGCGCGGCCCCCCCCTTCCCCAAGGCACCCCCCCCATGTTGAGGGCACGCGTCCTGGTACAGCTAAGGAGGGGGGGGCGCTCGCTCGCCCCCCTTTCCTGGCCAGCCGGGTAGCGTGCTCGGACAAGGGTCTGTTGTGGACTTGGGAGGGACCCCCACGCCGATTTTTATCGGCGTTGGGGTTCCCCTTTAAGTCCATACCAGGCGGCCTACCTGGAGACGCGCTCGAAATGAGCGGACTTTCCTCCACGTGTGTGGGCGAGTCCGTTCATTTCGAAAGTACGGCGGACTTAGTACGGCGGACTTAGTACGCCGTATTAGTCCGCTGAAAAAGTGCCGTGTGTGGGCAAGTAGCCCGTTCGAAAATTCCGACGGACAGTTTGGCGGACGTCCGCCAGACTAAGTACGTCGGACAGACGGCTACGTGTCTACGCGGCTTAAGTAATTTTCGAGCAAAAAATATGGATTTTAACTTGTAAACACCAAATGTCAGAAATAGGCTTAGACGTGAAAGGGTTAAACATCTTCATGTGAAATGCAGAATAAATTAAAACAACTGTAAATCTATTAAAATCCTTTTAAATAAACTTCGTCAGTGCTTATTATCTTCAATGTAACATCAAAGGTAAGTAACACCGACTGTGAACCATACACCCAAAGTGCTCCTTAAAGTGGAGGGCCACCCTGAAAACAAAAAAATATTAAAAATTACAAAAAAATATAAAAAACAAAAAATGAAAAAAAAATTATTTTTTTACTTACCAGAAATGCCTGTTGCTAGGCACTTTCTCCTAATCTTCCTCTTCCTCCTCCGCGGAGATCTTCTGTCTTCTGTCTTCGTCGCGGCGTCTTCTGGGTAATGGGTCGCGCTGTGTTCTGGGAACTGTGTGTTCCAGAACACAGCGCGTCCCATTCAGAAAGCGCTGCGGGACTCGCGCATGCGCAGTAGCTGCGGGACTCGCGCATGCGCAGTAGGAAACGGGCAGTGAAGCCGTAAGACTCCACTGCCTGTTTCCCTTACAAGGAATGGCGGCGCCGGGACCCGAGAGCCGAGGGACGGGTCGGCCGAGGGCGGCCGACATCGTGGGCGCCCTGGACAGGTGAGTGTGTTGATTAAGTCAGCAGCTGCAGTGTTTGCAGCTGCTGACTTTTTTTTTTTTTTTTTTCGTATAACCGACCCTCCTCTTTAAGTTGATTCCGCTTACTAGACGGAAAATGTATCTTTACTTGAAAATGTATTTTTCGTATACACTAGTATTTTGCCGTGATAGAGAGCACTGACATCAGCAGCGTGACATAAAGCACTAACACCAGCACCGTGATATACAGCACTGACAGCAGCACCGTGATAGAGAGCACTGACATCAGCAGCGTGACATAAAGCACTAACACCAGCACCGTGATATACAGCACTGACAGCAGCACCGTGATAGAGAGCACTGACATCAGCCGCGTGGCATAAAGCACTAACACCAGCACCGTGAAATACAGAACTGACAGCAGCACCGTGATAGAGAGCACTGACATCAGCAGCATGACATACAGCAATGACACCTGCACTGTGATAGAGTCATCTGACAACAGCACTGCGATAGAGAGCACTGACATCAGCAGCGTGACATAAAGCACTAACACCAGCACCGTGAAATGCAGCACTGACAGCAGCACCGTGATAGAGAGCACTGACATCAGCAGCGTGACATACAGCAATGACACCTGCACCGTGATAGAGTCATCTGACAACAGCACCGTGATAGAGAGCACTGACATCAGCAGCGTGACATAAAGCACTAACACCAGCACCGTGATAGAGAGTACTGACATCAGCACCGTGATATACAGCACTGACACCTGCACCGTAAGCAGCCCCAGGAGGAAGTCAGCATAGCACAGGGATGGTGGGAGCCCCTCATAATGAGCATAGCACAGGGATGGTGGGAGCCCCTCATAATGAGCATAGCACAGGGATGGTGGGAGCCCCTCATAATGAGCATAGCACAGGGATGGTGGGAGCCCCTCATAATGAGCATAGCACAGGGATGGTGGGAGCCCCTCATAATAAGCAGCCCCAGGAGGATGTCAGCATAGCACAGGGATGATGGGAGCCCCTCATAATAAGCAGCCCCAGGAGGAAGTCAGCACAGCACAGGGATGGTAGGAGCACCTGATAATGGGCATAGCACAGGGATGGTGGGAGCCCATCATAATATGCACAGCAGAGGTACAGCCCCAGGAGGAAGTCAGCACAGCACAGGGATGGTGGGTGGGAGCCCCTCATAATGAGCATAGCACAGGGATGGTGGGAGCATCTCAAAATATGCACATCAGAGGTACAGCCCCAGGAGGAAGTCAGCACAGCACAGGGATGGTGGGAGCCCCTCATAATATGCACAGCAGAGGTACAGCCCCAGGAGGATGTCAGCACGGCACAGGGATGGTGGGAGCCCCTCATAATAAGCAGCCCCAGTAGAAATATGACACCGCTCAACCTCTTCAAAGAGGAGGGTACAGGCATATAGTACGGTGTGCTTTTTTTGGACAAGGAAGTGAGCCAAATGAAGAAAGAAGGTCTCTGTGCTCGATTACAAAAATTGTTTATAGACATATACATGGTCTACTGGTCACATGTGTTGAATTCCTTCGAGATCCATGCCTAATTCATTTTTAGAAATGTGAGGTAGTTAACACTGTCGTGAGCTAGGCGAGTACGCTTATCGGTCACGATCCCCCCTGCTGCGCTGAACGTCCTTTCAGACAGGACACTGGATGAGGGGCAAGCCAACAGTTCGATTGCAAATTGGGCAAGCTCTGGCCAGAGGTCAAGCCTGTCCACCCAGTAGTCCAGGGGTTCATCACTCCTCAGAGTGTCCACATCGGCCGTTAACCCGATGTAGTCGGACACCTGACGGTCTAGGCGTTCCCTGATGCTGGATCCGGATGACACCTGTCGATGGCTCGGCTGAAAGAATGACCTCATATCCGAAGTCACCAACACATCTTCAAACCGGCCTCTTCTTGCAGGCGCTGTTGGATTGGTACCCGCAACTCCTTCTCTGGGAGTGGGAGTTGCTCCTCTGCCAGCGCACACAAAGGCAGAATGCAGCATTTCTCGAAGCAAGGCCTGGAAGTGCTCCATTCTGCCAGCCCTCTGTGACGGCGGTAACATGTTCGCCATTTTGTGTTTGTACCGGGGGTCTAAGTACGTTGCCACCCAGTACTGGTCCTTGACCCTTATGCTTTTTATACAGGGGTCCCTATTAAAACACTGGAGCATGAAGGCCCCCATTTGCAATAAACTGGAAGCGGTGTGGTGGCCTGGCTCCTGCTCATCATCCAGGATAATGTCGTCCTCTTCATTCTCCTCTCCCCATCCACGCACAACAGGGATCCCAGAAAGGTTTAAAGCATGCTCTTCTTGCTCCTCCTCATCCGCCCCGGCACCATCCTCCTCTGACTCCTCTTCAGACTCCTGTTGTTGACTTGTCTCAGATAGAGTAGCCCCCCCTGGGAATTCATCCAGCATTGCGACTTCCTCATCTTCCCGCTCCTGCTCCTCCACAGCTTGATCAATGACACAACGCAATGCACGCTCCATAAAGAAGGCATAAGGTACCATGTCACTGATGGCGCCATGGCTGCGACTGACCAGTTCGGTGATCTCCTCAAATGGGCGCAGAAGTCTGCATGCGTCGCGCATGAGCAGCCACTGGCGCGGTGAAAAAAAACCCAGCTCCCCAGAACCTGTTCTGCCGCAGAGTTCATACAGGTAGACGTTAACTGCACGTTTCTGCTGTAGCAGCCTATCAAGCATATAGAAGGTTGAGTTCCATCGCGTCTGGCAATCGCAAATAAGACGTCTGACCGGCAGATTGTGTCGCCGCTGAATGTCAGCAAGGCGAGCCATGGCCGTGTAAGATCTTCTGAAATGGGCCGAGATTTTCCTTGCCTGTCGCAAGATGTCCTGGACCCCAGGGTATTTGACAACGAATCGCTGCACGACCAAGTTTAAGACGTGTGCCATGCATGGCACGTGCGTGATTTTGCCCTTTTTCAATGCGCTAAGCAGATTGGCACCGTTGTCACACACCATTTTACCAACTGTCAAATTGAGCGGTGTGAACGCAAAGCTGAAAGGAGTGCCGGGCCAGTGTGGCTCTTGGCTTCCAGGCACAACAGACGCAGCACGGCACGGCAACGTCTCACCTGGCATGTCGAATAGGTTCTGGGGAGCTTGGGCGGCGCAGCGGAAGAGACGCTAGCAGCGGAAAAGGAGGAGTCAGCCGAGGAGGAGAGGGAGGAGGATGGAGTAGGAGGAGGAGGAGAAGAAGAGTCAGGCCTGCATGCAATCCGTGGCAGTAAAACCAAATCTACACGGGTGCCACGGGTTACATGCTTGACGGCCATCAGAAGGTTCACCCAGTGGGCAGTAAAAGTGATATACCTTCCCTGCCCGTGTTTGCTAGACCACGTGTCTGTGGTCAGATGTATCTTGGCACCAACACTGTGTGCCAAAGATACATTCACTTGCCGCTGAACATGGCCATATAGCTGTGGGATGCCCTTCTCTGAGAAATACTTCCTTCCTGGGACCTTCCATTGTGGTGTTCCAATGGCCACAAATTTGCGAAAGGCCTCAGAGTCCACCAGTTTATATGGCACTAGTTGGCGGGCTATGAGTTCTGACAAGCCGGCCGTCAACCGTTGGGCAAGAGGGTTGTCCGGCGTCATCATTTTTTTACGCTCGAACATTAGGCCCACGGAAGCCTGCCTTTTTGCAGAAAAACGTGAGCTTGGCGTGATGGAAGGTGGAGTGGAGGACAATTGTGAGGAGAGAGGAGAAGGAGAAGTAGAAGACGAGGCTGGACGGTGAGAGCCTGGAGTGTGGCTTTGTGTGTTCCGTTGCTCCCACTCGGCTCGGTGATGGCTGCTCATGTGCCTTCTTAATGCGGTCGTCCCTAGGTGAGGGTTGGGCTTATCGCGACTAATGCGTTGACTGCAAAGATTGCAGATGGCAACGCTATTGTCAGCAGCGGACACGTTAAAAAAAGCCCACACTGCGGAGCCATGTGCCGGTGTCCTGGGAGCGCCAGATGTGACCGTACATGGTCGATGACTCGCTCCTGATACATTTGCAGTCTGCTTTGTCCCTCCTGTGCAATGTAAGTTATTCCTGCTTCTCCTCCCCATCTGCTGGTCCATATCTCCCTCTGAACTCCCCTCCTCTTCCTCTCTTGTGGGCACCCACGTGACATCAGTAGACACGTCATCGTCGACGTCCCCTTCTCCACCGCTATAAGTAGAGATCTCGGAGTAGGCAGCAACACCGGGGACCAACCTCCTCCTTGGGCTGATCTGGGTACTGTCGTCAGACTGCTGAGTAGCGGTTGTTGCTACCTCCTCTTCCTGATCCAATACCATGAGTGGCTGCGCATCAGAAATGTCTTGATATGGATCGGAAAATAATTCCTGTGACTCAAGCGGAAGGTATGTGGTGGTGGTGGTGGTGGTGTTGTTGGTGGTAGTGTCTTTGGGGGTGCACATAGCAGAGAGTGAAGAAGAGGGTGCAGATCGAGAGGATGAGGAAGGTGCAGAAGAGTAAGGCTGAGTGAGCCACTCAACCAAGTCTGGTGCGTCCTTTAAAGTAATTGAACGCACCATGTACAAGCCTATTACCATACCACTGATACCAGTCCTGAAAAGAACCTTTGTGGACCTAATATAGTAACAGCTACTGATTAAACCGATTAAACTGACCCTCACTGCCTCACACACTGCTTCCTGCCTGTCCCTATATAAACTGACAAAACAGAGGCTGCTGGAACAATAACTGGAATAGCACTTTTGTGGACCTGATAGTAACAGCTAATGACTAAACTGACTGTCCCTACAGCAGACACACCGTCCTGTCCCTTTCTCTAAACTGACAAAAGACACTCAGGCTGCTGCAACAATCAGTAGCACAGCAAACCTATATATACCTAAAACCTATACCAGTCCTGAAAAGAACTTGTGTGTACCAAATAGCTAGCCATTTGGGTCACTGCAATCTCTCCCTGTTCCACACAGCAACCTCTCCCTATAGTGACAGAAGAAAGAATGTAAAATGGCCGCTGGATCGGGTCTATTTATAAGTTAGGGGGAATGTCCAAGTGTCCATGTGCTGTAATGTCTCAGTTGGCTGTCCTGTACCCCATGATGGATGTGTCATCATAGGTCAAAGTTCTTTTACACAGTAAACACGGAAGTCTGCCGAACGGGCGGACCGCGAACAGCCGGGCGAACCGTTCAGCCATCACTAGTTCTAAAGGTAGAAGGATTTTTACCTTAATGCATTCTGTGCCTTAAAGCAGAGGTTCACATAAAAATTGAACCTCTGCTTTTCGGAACTCTCGCCCCCTCCGGTGTTACATTTGCCACCTTTCAGGGGGGAGGGGGGTGCAGATACCTGTCTAAGACAGGTATTTGCACCCACTTCCGGGCATAGACTCCCACGGGAGGCTATGCCTCTTCCTGTCCTGCCACGCTGTCTGCTGGGACACACACGGTTCCCAGAGTGAGCAGGGACCATTCAGATTGCGCTACGCGACTCGTGGATGAGCAGTAGGGAACAGGGAAGTGAAGCCGTAAGGCTTCATTTCCTGATTCCCTTACCGAAGATGGCGGCAGCAGCATCCGAGGAACAAGGGATGACCTCGGGTGCTGACATCGCTGGACCCTGGAACAGGTGAGTGTCCTTATTTTTCTCAAATATATTTTTATTGAAAATAAATAATACATGAACTCAGAACACACCAGGTTACAGATACGCAGTTTCACATTGGTATACATACAGACGTTGCCAAACTGAATAGCATGTCTACAGCCACCAATACTTGTATAGCTTGCCCTGGTGACTCGAATACATGAAATATAGGAACACATTGGGGTTCTTGTAAAAAAACAAAAACATAACCTGTGCATCAACCTAAAGGCTTATAAAGCCAATCGTTAACTTACATCACTTTGTATCGAGTAACGTAGTAACTCAACATCTCTTAAACATAAGGGAGAGGGGAAAGGGGAAGGAAGGAATCAGGAGGGTATAGGAGAGGAAACAACCGCAGAAAATCTATGAATGCACCATTTAGGACATGCGAAAATTACTCTTTAGCCCAGAAACAAAAATTCCAGGCTGACCAGTTAGCCAAGTGCCTTGCTCCGGACCCGTCTCTGTAAGCCAGTATTTTTTCATATTCCGAGATGATATTGACCTTCATGGTCAGCTCTCGTAAAGTAGGGGTATCCCTTGATTTCCAACTCTGCACTATTAAGGACCTTGCGGCAAACATAATGTGCATTGCTATGGCTCTCAATGGTAAAGGGTAATCAGACATACCTATACTCAACAATGCTTTCTCCGTGGACGGTCAGGCCAGGACACCTGTAATCTTCGCTATCAGTTTGAACACTTCATTCCAGAAGCTCCACAAATGCGGGCACGACCACCACATGTGGACCAGCGTACCCACCTGGCCACACCCCCTCCAGCACAAGTTGGATTTGCCCTCTGAAAATGTTGCTACTATATAGGGGGTGAAGTGCCATCTGGCTAAAATTTTAATCGCCAGCTCCTCATAATTCGAACATCTCGAGAAATGGATATTATTTTTAATCGCTAATAAGCACTGTTTATCAGTGAAGTTTTTCCCAAGGTCAGTCTCCCATCTCTCCAGATGTCCAAATCTACGGAAGAATGATTTCACATTCAGCAGATCGTACAATATGGAGATCCCTTTAGGTTTAGGGTTGGACAAGATTAAACAGTCCCATACCTTGGACATGAATAATGAATTAGAGGACTTTAGTTTTTGGTACCAAGATGCAATTTGTAGGTATGTCAGGAATTCAGAAGGGGGAATGATAAACTTAGTTTGGATTTTTTTGAAAGACATAATATGAACACCTTCCGTGAGATCATGGACTAATTCTATACCACTATTTTGCCACAGATTCAAAGAAATGTTTGGAATTAACCAAGGGAGAGAATCTAAGGGAATGGGTACTGCCGTTAGTCGTTCAGCATGGTGGGATGATACAATTATCCCTCTCCAGGCTTGTAGAGAGGACTGGATAGTGGGGTGGTCTATGCCGACATGGAATTGCTCGAGGTTATAGGCTATTAGGAGAGATCGAAGCGACCTAGGATGTACCCACGCCTGTTCTAGTTGACACCAGGGTTTGGAATCCAAGGGGGAGAGCCAGCCGCGTAGTTGATCAAGAACCGCTGCTGTTGCATAATCCTGGAGAACTGGGACCCCTATGCCACCCACTTGTTTACATTTACTCTGCATAATAGATGGGAATCTAGCTTTTTTCCCTGCCCACATAAAGGCTAGCATTTGCCTTTGTAAGGTCTTAAAGAAGGAAGGGGGAATAGGGATCGGTAAAGCCCTGAAGAGGTACGTTAACTTGGGGAGTAATAGCATTTTGTAGGCTGCCAGGCGCCCATGCCAGGAGACATAATGCTTCTGAAGTTTATTTATGTCCATTTGAAGCTCACCTAATAGTGGAGGGAAATTAGCTTGGAACAACTTAGTAGTGGAGGGAGTTAAGAAGGTTCCCACATACTGTATGGAATCTGAGGACCATGGGTATGGGAAGTCCCTTTGTATTTTTGCTTTTCAGGTGGCTATCAATTCCTATACCCAGAATGCACAATTTATTTTCATTAATTTTGTAGTAGGCTACCCTACTAAAATTGACCAAAATTTCATGTGCCGCTGCAATGGATTTGTAGGGATTAGATAAAGTCAAAATGACATCATCTGCGAAGAGTGAAATCTTGTGTTGTTTGCTTTGGGAGGATATTCCTTGTATTTCTGACTGTTGCCTGATCATTTCTGCCAGTGGTTCCATTACCATGGCAAAAATGATGGGATAGAGTGGGCATCCTTGTCTGGTACTGTTCGTTATACGGAAGCTTTTTGAGAACATACCCTCCGCAAACACAAATGCGGACGGCGAGGAATACAGTGCTAGGATGGACTGTTGAATTTGTCCCGTCAACCCAAATTTTTGAAGAACCCTGACCAGGTATTCCCAATGGATTCAATCGAAGGCCTTCTCCACGTCCAAAGATAGAAACAGAGAAGGCCCTCCTGACTTTTCAGCCGAATAAACGAGATTTATCAATCTCCTGGTTGCATCATGTGCCTGCCGTCCCAGAACAAAGCCCACTTGATCATGATTGATAAGCCTTGGTAAAAATCCTGCAAGTCTATTAGCCACCAGTTTTGCATACACTTTGATATCGACATTCAATAAAGAAATCGGTCTATAGCTCTGTGGAAGTGAGGGGTCCTTACCCGGTTTAGGAAGAATAATGATAGATGCAGTAAGCATATCGCTTGGGAGTGCGCCATTGGACATTGCAGTGTCAAAGATCTGCTTCAAATATGGGGAGAGCTCAGCCTGAAACAACTGAAAATATTCTGACGAATAGCCGTCAGGTCCTGGTACTTTATTGTGGGGCATACTCTTAATAATTTTTTGAATTTCGGGGATCGTGAAAGGTGAGTTCAAAATTTCTAATTCACACTGGGAGACCCTGGGCAGGTTAATTGCCCTTAAAAAATCTAAAATGAATTGTTCAGAGGGTTGGTGTGTACCCGGGTCATCTTTGAGATTATATAAGGCCTCATAGTAATCACTGAAAGCATCCGCTATTTCTTTCGGGTTATATACCGTTTGCTTGGTTTTGGGATTAATCATGTGACTAATTTTCTGTTGAGCAAATCTTTCTTTAACCACTTGCTGCCCGCCCTATAACAAATAGACGGTGGCAAAGTGGTTGCATAATCCTGACCGGACGTCATATGACGTGATCAGGATTATGAGCCGCTGCGCGCCCCCGGGGGCGCGCATCGCGGCGATCGTTGTTGCGGGGTGTCAGTCTGACACCCGGCAACTACGATCTCGGTAAAGAGTCTCCGTCGGAGACTCTTTACCACGTGATCAGCCGTGTCCAATCACGGCTGATCACAGTATAAATAGGAAAAGCCGGTGATCGGCTTGTCCTCACTCGCGTCTGTCAGACGCGAGTAGAGGAGAGCCGATCGGCTGCTCCTCTGACAGGGGGGTCTGTGCTGATCGAATATCAGCACAGCCCCCCCGAGGATGCCCACACTGGACCACCAGGGACGCCACCAGACCACCAGGGATGCCCAGGACAAGGTATGCCACCCTAGACCACCAGGGATTCCAGTCAGTGCCACAATGGATGCCAATAAGTGCCCATAATGGATGCCAATCAGTGCCCACAATGGGCATCACTGATTGGCATGCATTATTGATTGGCACTGATTGGCATCCATTAGTACAATATATTACAATACAATGCCGCCTATCAGTTACCATCTGTGCCGCCTATCAGTGCCCATCCATGCCACCTATCAGTGCCCATCCATGCCCACCTGTGCCGCCTACCCATGCCCACCTGTGCCGACTAACCCATGCCCACCTGTGCCACCTATCAATGCCAATCCGTGCCAGCTATCAGTGCCAATTTGTGCCACCTATCAGTGCCCATCCGTGTCGCCCATCAGTGCCACCCATCAGTGCCGCCTATCAGTGCCACATATCGGTGTCCATCAATGCCACCTCATCAGTGCCACTTCATTGGTGCCACCTCATCGGTGGCCATCAGTGCCACCTTATCATTGCCCATCAGTGTAACCCCATCAGTGCCCATCAGTGAAGGAGAAAACTTACTTATTTGCAAAGTTTTGAAACTGAAACAAAAAAAACATAAATTTTTTAAAAAAATTTCGGTATTTTTTTATTTGTTTAGCAAAAAATAAAAACCGCAGAGGTGATCAAATACCACCAAAAGAAAGCTCTATTTGTGGGAAAAAAATGATAAAAATTTCATTTGGGTACAGTGTAGCATGATCGCGCAATTGTCATTCAAAGTGCACCAGCGCTGAAAGCTCAAAATTGGTCTGGGCAGGAAGGTGTTTAAGTGCCTGGTATTGAAGTGGTTAAGCTGGCCCGCCAGCAGTTTCCCCGCTTTATTGCTATATCGGTAGTTGTTAGCTTTCAGAATGCGAAAGCGGTTCTCCTGCTGGGAGATCAGGTACACATGTAGCTCTTGCCGAGCAGAAAACAAAGCATCTGTTTTCTTTTGCGTGGAGATTTGCTTATTGGACATTTCTAAGTTTTGTATTTCCCCTAGCAGAGTATTGAGCTGTTCCGTCCATTGCCTTTTAAGCTTCGCACCTAGTTGGATTAGTAAGCCCCTCATATAGACCTTGTGAGTGTTCCAGAGTGTGAAGGGATCTGACACCGAAGGAGCATTAATATAAAAAAATTCAGTAAATTTTTCCCTTAAATATTTTAGATTGGCAGCCTGGGAAATAACGGAAACATCATTTCGCCACCTGTTCGCTCTCGTTTCGGCACCGCGATCCCCCGCACTCACTGAAACAGGCGCATGGTCCGACCAGGTTATAACATGTATATCCGATCTAACAATTTTTTGTAGCAAAAATTTGTCCACAAGAAAAAAATCTATACGTGAGTATGTATGATGAACATTTGAAAAAAAGGTAAAGTCCCTTTCAGAGGCGTGTTGACATCGCCAGACATCAAAAAGGCCAGAGGTAGAGAGAGAGTGCGCAAGGGTGGGCCTACGAGACTTCCGAAGCGGATAACTAGAGACATCCAATTCACCATTCGGGACGGCATTAAAGTCACCACAAAATAGAACATGTCCCTGTCGCATAGCAGATACTTTCTTCCATATTTTCCATAGAAACCTGATTTGGTTAGTATTTGGGAGGTACACGTTTACAAGTGTATATTTCTGTTGGGCGATCTCACATATAAGAACTATGAATCTACCAGATGGATCCACGTAAGTGTCCAGGTGGGATAAAGAAATAGAATCTTTAATGGCAATTGCTACACCCGCTTTTTTCTTGGGGCTGGTTGCCATAAACACATGTGAAACTTGGGCCGCGTACACACGGGCGGACTGTTCGCCCAACTTAGTTCGTCAAACAATCCAACAGACAGTCCATTCAAAATTAGCATGAACGGACTTGACCACACACGATGAACGAACAGTCCGCTGAAAACGTGCGTGATGACGTGTACAGCACGTACGACGGGACTAGAAAAACGACGTCCTATACACTGCAATGCAACCTTCGGCCGTGTAAACCCTTTCTGAGCATGCACGATACTTAGTCCGTCCAACTTGCCTACACACGAGCGGACTGTCCGCTGAAACCAAGTTTGGACGGACAAAACCAAGTTTGAACGGACTGTCTTAGGGAAATTCCGTAAGACTTTGTTCGTCAGACTGTCCGCTGAAACAGTCCACTGAAGCCCACACACGAGCGGATTGTCCGCTGAAACACTGTTCAGCGGACTAAGTTGGGCGAACAGTCCGCCCGTGTGTACGCGGCCTAGCGGTTAGAAAAGGAAGGGTGATTTCCCGTCATGAAATGGGTCTCTTGGAAACAAATTATGTCGCATTGAAGCCTAGACGCTTCTCTCCAAGCTAGTTGGCATTTGTGGGGACTATTGAGACCCTTCACATTCAGAGACGAAATAGTAAAAGCCATGTTGTGCTACACTTCACTTGTACCTGACCTTTCAAGAACTGTAGTAATATGCCCCACGAGCAGAGATAAGACTGGTGCTTCGATCAAGACCGGGTGCCTCTTGAGGTACAATCCACTCTGTCCGAAAATGTCCAATCCTGTATCTGCGGTCGGGAGTAGGGGGGGGAGATAGACACGGGGAGTGACAAACAGTGAAAAACAAACACAAGAAGATAAAAAATGAGCGATTCACTAAGAAATCTGCGCTGGTGTAATACCGCTAACTCTCGGGGGGTAAAATCGGTCAGTATAAAAATGTGGAAAACAAGAATTCGAACAAATAGCTGTGAGCCTTCCTCCTAGGCATCCAGGCGACCTAGTAAAATTTGTATGATGCAGATTTACCCTGTTCCAGTGTCTGAACTTGCGTTTGTGGATAGGGGTGATCCTGCCCTTCCTTTACCCGTATGCGGCGGGTTCAGAATCTGCCAGACTTCCAAAAGGCGGATGCCATCCTCAACATTTGTCACCAGGGGTAACTTCCCATCTTGGGTTATTAGCAATTTAGCTGGGTACAGCCACCTATAGGGGATACGATTGTTGTTCAATGGTTTGGTTATTGTAGCCAGCTGCCTGCGTTGCTGCATGGTATAGGCCGAAAGATCTACAAAGAATGACAGGTCCTGAAGTTCAGTAGGCAAATCCTCCCGCCTCCTAGTTGCCATCACAAATAGTTATTTTACATGATAAAAGTGCACCCTGACTATAGTGTCTCTGGGTAAGTGGGGCGGGATGTTCTTAGGTCTAGGCAGTCTATGGATACGGTCCACCACCAATTCCTCCGCTGGTGTATCTGGGAGTGCCGCTTTCATTAAATTAATAAAGTAGTCTCTCAGCTCCTGCGGTTTAATCACCTCAGGGATCCTGTGGATCTTGATGTTGTTGCATCTTGATGTGTCCTCGAAGGTCCGTCAGCTTTGCTTTAATATTTGCAATCTCCTCATCTCTGTCATTATAGGTGTCTACCATGTCATTGTATGTGTTTGCAAATTCACCCATTTTCACTTCTATGTGGGAGACCCTGCTAGCTACTGCGGATACCTCTGTCTTAAACTGCTGCGTCAGTGACATAATGCCCGCATGCAATGTAGAGCAGAGAGACACCAACATGTCCTTAAGGGTAGTGTCCATTACAGGTTGATTCAGCGTGGGGAAGTCAGTGATAGAATCCTGTAGTTCCCTGGTGTCATCTAGTGATGAGTTAAAAACACTCACCTCCTTCATGTCAGCCGCTGTCGCCGCCGTTTTCTGTCTGCTTTTCGCCGGGCTCGACGATGCTGATGGTGGCAGTGAGTATGGTGAGGGTTGTGCTGGAGGGAGACTTCCCATGCTGGCTTGCCTCTCTGCCTTCTCCCGCTGGGCCTGAGACCCTCGTGCGCGGCCGCTGCTGCTGCCGGCGCCATCTTGGGTAGAGTGCTGGCATTGGTGGTTGAAGAAATCTAGCATCTTGCCCAGTCTAGCCAGGTCCTTTCTTTTCCGGGATGGCATCTCAGAGGTTGCCCGCAGGTAGACGGACGGTTTTTAGTCTGAAACGAGGGTTAATATCGCTATAGATCACCGTTGAAGCCTAGGATGAAGCAGAGCCGCTCTAGTGTGCGTCCATCTGCTCCGCTGGCTAGCCACGCCCCCGTGAGTGTCCTTATTTTAAAGGTCAGCAGCTGCAGTATTTGTAGCTGTTGACTTTTTTCAAAAAAAATTTGCGGGACTCCCGCTTTAAGGTAAAAAACCTTCTCAATGCAACTTCCCCCCAGCCCTCCCAGCAGCGGGAGCCATTGGTGCCATTGAGGAGGAAGCAGGGGCGGGCCCGAGCCACACTATGTGTGTCAGTGGACACACAGAGCCGGCTCAGGAGCAAGCATGCACATGTGTCTCCACTATGGGGGCACTCAGCAGGAGGGAGGAGCCAGGAGTGCTGATTTGGGACCCAAAAATAAGAAGATTGGGGCTGCTCTCTATGCAAAACCATTACACAGAGCAGGTAAGTATAAAATGTTTGTTATTTAAAAAACATCAATTTTAGAATCAATACAAACACACATATATGTTAAAAATATTCTGTCTGTATTAGGCCTCATGCACACGAGACGCAGATGAAACCTCTGTTAAAAAAAAAGCTGAAACGCGCGTTTTGCCGCGTTTGCATGCCGCGTTTAGACGCGTTTAGACGCGTTTAGACGCGTTTGCGTTTAAACGCGTTTATAAAGATAACATCATGTAGACCCTCCCCAAGCTCTCAAAGCATTTTTTTTAACTATTTCTGCTATTTTGATCAGAGTGAGCAGCAGCAGCATAGAGAGCAGTTGTACACTTGCATTTGCCGTGTCACTTGCCACGGCACCTGCCACAAGTTGTGGATTGTCCACTTGCCACGTCACTTGCCACAAGTTGGGGATTGTCCACTTGCCACATCACCTGCCACGTCACCTGCCACAAATTGTGGATTGTCCACTTGCCACGTCACTTGCCACATCACCTGCCACGTCACTTGCCACGAGATGTGGATTGTCCACTTTCCACGTCATCTGCCATGCCACCTGCCACAAGCTGTGGATTGTCCACTTGCCACGTCACCAGCCACATCACCTGCCACAAGTTGTGGATTGTCCACTTGCCACGTGACTTGCCACATCACCTGCCACGTCACTTGCCACATCACCTGCCACAAGTTGTGGATTGTCTACTTGCCGCGTCACTTGCCACATCACCTGCCACGTCACTTGCCACGTCACCTGCCACAAGTTGTGGATTGTTCACTTGCCACGTCACCTGCCACGTCACCTGCCACAAGTTGTGGATTGTCCACTTGCCACGTCACTTGCCACAAGCTGTGGATTGTCCACTTGCCACATCACTTGCCACGTCACCTGCCACGTCACTTGCCACGTCACCTGCCACAAGTTGTGGATTGTCCACTTGCCACGTCACTTGCCACAAGCTGTGGATTGTCCACTTGCCACATCACTTGCCACGTCACCTGCCACGCCACTTGCCACGTCACCTGCCACAAGTTTTGGATTGTCCACTTGCCACGTCACTTGCCACGTCACTTGCCACGAGATGTGGATTGTCCACTTTCCACGTCATCTGCCATGCCACCTGCCACAAGCTGTGGATTGTCCACTTGCCACGTCACCAGCCACATCACCTGCCACAAGTTGTGGATTGTCCACTTGCCATGTGACTTGCCACATCACCTGCCACGTCACTTGCCACATCACCTGCCACAAGTTGTGGATTGTCTACTTGCCGCGTCACTTGCCACATCACCTGCCACGTCACTTGCCACGTCACCTGCCACAAGTTGTGGATTGTTCACTTGCCACGTCACCTGCCACGTCACCTGCCACAAGTTGTGGATTGTCCACTTGCCACGTCACTTGCCACAAGCGGTGGATTGTCCACTTGCCACATCACTTGCCATGTCACCTGCCACGTCACTTGCCACGTCACCTGCCACAAGTTTTGGATTGTCCACTTGCCACGTCACTTGCCACGTCAGCTGCCACGTCACTTGCCACATCACCTGCCACGTCACCTGCCACAAGTTGTGGATTGTCCACTTGCCACGTCACTTGCCACATCACCTGCCACGTCACTTGCCACGAGATGTGGATTGTCCACTTGCCATGTCACTTGCCACGTCAGCTGCCACGTCACTTGCCACGTCAGCTGCCACGTCACTTGCCACAAGATGTGGATTGTCCACTTGTCACATCACCTGCCACATCACTTGCCACATCACCTGCCACGTCACCTGCCACAAGTTGTGGATTGTCCACTTGCCACGTCACTTGCCACATCACCTGCCACGTCACTTGCCACAAGATGTGGATTGTCCACTTTCCACGTCACCTGCCATGCCATCTGCCACAAGTTGTGGATTGTCCACTTACCACGTCACCAGCCACATCACCTGCCACAAGTTGTGGATTGTCCACTTGCCACACCACTTTCCACGTCACCTGCCACAAGATGTGGATTGTCCACTTGCCACGTCACCAGCCACATCACCTGCCACAAGTTGTGGATTGTCCACTTGCCACGTCTCTTGCCACGTCCCCTGCCACGTCACCTGCCACAAGTGGATTGTCCACTTGCCACATCACTTGCCACATCACCTGCCACAAGTTGTGGATTGTCCACTCGCCCCGTCACTTGCCACATCACCTGCCACAAGTGGATTGTCCACTTGCCACGTCACTTGCCACGTCCCCTGCCACAAGTGGATTGTCCACTTGCCACGTCACTTGCCACGTCACCTGCCACATGTTATGGATTGTCCACTTGCCACGTTACATGCCAGTCACCTGCCACAAGTTGTTGATTTTCCACTTGTCACGTCACCTGCCAAGTCACTTGCCGCGTCACCTGCCAGGTCACTTGCCACGTCACCTGCCACAAGTTGTGGATTGTCCACTTTCCACGTCACTTGCCACTTCACCTGCCACGTCACTTGCCACAAGTTGTGGATTGTCCACTTGCCACATCACTTGCCACCTGCCATGTCACTTGCCACAAGTTGTGGATTGTCCACTTGCCACGTCACTTGCCACAAGTTGTGGATTGTCCACTTGCAATTGCAATTGTTTAAAATATTTTTCTAATGGTTTTTCATCATTTGCAATCATTTTTGAGATTTTTAATGTAAAAAAAAAGGTCACCTTTAAAAACGCATATAAACGCAAACGCGGCTAAACGCGGGTGCCGCGTTTAGCCGCGTTTAGCCGCGTTTTGCGTCTGAAACGCAGACATTTTTGTTTCTGAACGCATTTTTTTGCTTCTGGAAAAACGAGATTAAACGCAACTGCATATAAAAGGAAAAAAACGAGACTGTGTGCATGGACACATAGGATAACATTGAATGAGTTCAGGTGCAGTTGAAAAAACTGTCCAACTGCATCTGAACGCGCGTTTAACTGCGTCTCGTGTGCATGAGGCCTTACTAATGATCCATGCACATGAACGGCCAGGGGGCAGTTGATCCAAATTCTTGCCTGCCTACATGCAGATATGATACCATTGGGGGATTACACATTTCCTCAGCCACAATGCCTTACATCATGGTGCAGCAATTTTAACACTCCATGGAGAGTTTGAAAGGCAGCACCTTCTGTCAACCTTCCCCATGTAAGTGAATAAATTATACCGTAACTGCGAGCCATTGCTTTTTGAATGCTTGCAAACCTCCTTTCATCGCCCTCTGAAAAGTGATTTACTACAGATTACTTTTCATGAGGGCATTAAACACTCCTGGTAGTATGAAAGGCTGAGAATTTCTACAGAATAAATTGTTTCAATCTCTACCTCGATTATTCAAACATGAAAAGCAAATTCCTGTTCACTTTGCATACTCCATAATGTGCAGATGACATAAGTAAATACGAATTAACTTTTCACGACTGGATATTACATTTTATAACATATACTCGTTAACATTTGTCATTTTTGTTTGAAGAAGTTTAGTATATCAGTTTTATATTCCCTTTATGGAACAACTGATTATAAGAGAGTATGCAAAGCACAGAATCCTGCAGGAATTTTCAACTTTCAACCTTTAACCACTTAAGGACTGGAAGGATTTACCCCCTAATGACCAGGCCATTTTTTGCGATACTGCACTGCGTCATTTTAACTGACAATTGCACATTTGTGCGATGCTGTTCCCAAACAAAATGTATGTCCTTTTTTCCCACAAAAAGAGCTTACTTTTGGTGGTATTTGATCACCTCTGCGGTTTTTATTTTTTGCTCTATAAACAAAAAAGCGTCAATTGTGAAAAAAACACAATATTTTGTACTCTTTCTATAATAAATATCCCAAACAAACCAAATTTTTCCCTCAGTTTAGGCCGATATGTATTCTTCTACATATTTTAGCTTTTTTTTAAAAATCGCAATAAGTATATATTGATTGGTTTCCGTGCAAAAGTTATAGCATTTACAAAATAGGTTATTGATTTATGGATTTTTTTTTTTTTACTGGTAATGGTGGCGATCTGTGACTTTTTTTGTAACTGCGACAGTGCAGATTGCGGTGGACAGATCAGACACCTTTGACCCTTTTTTTAAACCATTGACATTTATACAGCTATCAGAGCTATAAATAGCCATTGATTACAGTATAAATGTAACTGGCGGGGAAGGAATTAACTCTAGGGGGCGATCAAAGTGTTAATTGTGTTCATTCACTGTGTGTTCGAACTGTGGGGGATGGGACTGACTGGGGAGGAGACTAATCGGTGTTCCTATATACTAGTGTAGCAGTGGGCTCCTGAAGAGCATGTGCTATGCGTTTTTCAAAGTTAAAACTTAACCCAAACTACAGTTTGGTTTGGGTCTATTTGTCTAAATTGGACTTCTGTGTCAGTCTGACTGGGCTGTGAGATGTTCAGCCTGGCCACAGGGGGCACTGTCTCTTGTGGCAGGCCTGGAACTATGGTCTGGTCAGGCGCTTAAGTTACTCTTTTTCTGAGCAAGGTCAGTGGGTGTGGCCCTCTTGCTGTGCCCTCTGGGAGAGGGTATTTAAGATACAGACATCATGTGGTTCGAGGTTGCGGTCCAGTATGCTGTGCTGACTACTTGGTCCTGGTCCTCCTGACCAGCCCCCAGGAAGGCTATGGCCTGGGGTGTGGATCCACCCGACTTTAATGCCTTGGGGCTGGCTAGCTCGAGGCAAGGAAACTAAAGGAGGATTCTGAGGTGGTTGGGTGCCATCTCCGGTTCGGGAGCGACCTATTGTACTTCAAGCCTTCCAGGGGAGGACTCTTTAGAAGAACACCACGTGTGAGTTTGGTTTTCTTAACAAGAGCCTGGATGGGCTGAAGTAACCGAGAGAATCCGGTCTTGTGGATATCTCCAAGCTGGCTGTAAGATCCAGGTATCCTACAAGTGTTCAACAGCTTAGTTTCCTACGTGTCCTGCAACAACGTCTGTGACAAAGACTTTGTTCCTGAGTAAGCACCTTGTTGGCTGCTAGGCCTTTTGAGAGAGGGACTGTCCAACCTGAGTGTTCATCCAGCTGCCAATGTCTAGTCTCTGGATGCAGTCAAAGTGAGCAAGTTCCTTAACGTTTATTGACGTGTCACAAGGAGAATGGAAGGTAACGGTAAGCCCAAAAATAACCAGCAGCTCCTTCGAGGGTTAGTGCTACGCTAGGAACATATGATCTGTCTCCTGCCCCTTAGAAGGAGGTGGAACTGTGTGTTTATACACACAGATCCACGTTCCTGCTCTATCACGAGCGATTGCGGGTGCCCGGTGGACATCGCGGTCACTGGGCACGCGAATCGGCTCCTCAGTGAAGCGGCAGGCGCACACCCCCTATACCACAAAGCTGAGGATGCCATATGAGGCCTGCCCAGGATGGGAGATCACATCTGCGTACGTCATTTGGCTGAAATGTGAAGTGGTTTACATAGGAATACTGGCCCAAAATAGTAAAAAAGAAATTTTAAATGTATCTGTAAATTTCTTGTTACTACTATATTCTACCACTAAACAACAACCCAAAATAAATGATCCTGCTCCAGACAATTTCAGAGATACCATATATGTGTATGTTAGTTGTATGTACAGTTAGCCCCCGTACACGCGGTCGGATATTCCGGCAACCAAATCCGTCGGATAAATTCCGACGGATTTAGTCCGGAAGTGGCTTGGAAGTGGTGTTGCATACACACGGTCAGACTAAGTTGTCGGAAGTTCCGGTTGCCAAGAACGCGGTGACATAAGCCGCGTACGACGGCACTAGAAAAGGGAAGTTCAGCACCACGTCCGGCACCCTTTGGGCTCCTTCTGCTGATCTCGTGTTTATCGTGTGTTAGTAGAAGTTTGGTGAGAGATGATTCACGCTTTTCAGATTTGTGCTTCAGTTCGTTACTGCTCTTCAGTTTGTGCTTGTCGGTGCGTATCTGATTATCAGTGCGTGTAGTCAGTAAGCATTTGTTGCTCATTGTGGACTATATCTTGGTATATTACGCTTTGATTTGCATTGCTTATTGTCTGCTTCTTCCTGCTTTTCAGGTCGTTCTTTCAGGCATTGCTGTTTATCGGTGCTTTCTGTTGTCCGTTCTGACTAGCCGACCGTTTTAAGCCATGTTTCGTGTACGTACTCTTCATAGGGTTTGTGCTGTGCAGGGGCTTGGTGTTGGGCTTTTAGCTTTGACACAAGCCCGGTCCATGAACAGGGCTAGGAGGAGTTTGTGGACCAAGAATTGGTTGCGCCAGCGTGACCAGTTCTCGCACATGCCTTTGCCCCGTGAGATCCGGGAGAATAATCCTGATGATTTCAGGAATTATCTCCGGATGACGGACAGCGTTTTTCACCGTCTGCTGGCTTTGCTGTCCCCTTATATCACCAGGCAGGATACCTGCATTCGGCAAGCCATCACTCCGAAGCAGAGGCTCATCGCCACGTTGCGCTACTTGGCGACAGGGAGAAGCCTTCAGAACCTCAAGTTCTCCACAGGCATCTCCCCCCAGGCTCTAGGTATCATTATTCCAGAGACCTGTTCTGCCATCATTCAGGTCCTGCAGAAGGACTATATGAAGGTAAGTTTTATCCTTTAACATCACATTCTATGTATTTAATGATTGCTAATGTCTTGTATTTCTTTCCTCATTCCCTAATTACCATGATTTCAATATGCTCTAATTTATATGCTGTGCCCCTTTGTCCTCATGCATGCTGGAAGCTTTTCAAGTTCCTTTTTTGTCCCTCATGCTTATTTGCCTTCACTAACTTCCCCAGCATGCTCTTCTGGGCCCATAAACCTATAGTCTAGTCACTTAGCAATGTATTTTGTCAGCTCCATAGTATTGCTTTCCCCTAAACACCCCCTAAAATGTGTAAAATTGTTATGTGTGTGCTTAAATTCATGTAGAGTGCCATTTTTTTTTTGGTTGGGTCAAACTCATTAGGAACCCCCCTCCCCCCCAACTGCTAGGTCAGCTGATAGCAATCCTCTATCAGCTGACTTTGCCAAACCCAATACACTCTCTACCTACCTTTTTTTCTGGTCAGATTTATGGACGAATTCACCAAAGCATGTAGTAAAAGGGCCTGCCTCAATACTTTCAAATGCTACATTTTCTTGTTTTTTTTTCTCCTATTATTATCTTGATAGGTAATAGCAGAATGTCAAAATGTGCTTCCATTTTTTTTTTGTTTTTGGTATTATGACACTTCTTACCTGTCCGGTGGGCTGCCAATAGTGTAAGTAAGGAGGGTCTGCCCAAAGTATCACCCATTATTTATGCATTCAGCTCTCAATGAAGTGGAGAGGGTTACCTGTCCAAAACACCCCCCCCCCATTTTTTTGCAAGGGCCCATCAGATGGGGGGGATGGGGGAGGGATGGGGGGAGGTGATGACTCTAATAATAAGGGGACCTTATACTTTAGGCTTTAAATACTAATTTCCCAAAATGTTATACTGATCTTGGCCAAAAATGTTTGTGTCTAATCTGCTTGCAATGTTGATGTGCCAAATTACTAATCTTTTTCTTCTTTCACTCCACAGTTTCCTTCAACGCCACAGGAATGGCAGACTGTGGCCTCCCACTTTGCCAGCCGTTGGGACTTTCCCAATTGTGGAGGTGCAATTGATGGGAAACACATCCGCATTGTCCCACCCCCCAACTCGGGGTCCTACTATTATAATTACAAGGGGTTTAATAGTATCGTGATGTTGGCAGTGGTGTCAGCGACCTATGACTTCCTTTATGTGGACGTGGGGCAAAATGGCCAGATGTTGGAAGGTGGAGTGTTCACATGGATGGAATTCTACTGGCATCTCCAGAGTGGCAGTCTGGGCTTGCCACCCCCAGAGGAGAATGTAGAAGAACTCCCATTCGTTTTCGTCGCGGATGAGGCGTTTGCCCTGGCAAACCACATGAGGACCCTCACCCCGGATCAGAGGATGTTTAATTTCCGGCTGGCCAGAGCCAGAAGAGTCGTGGAGAACACTTTCGGAATACTGGCCAGCCGTTTCCACCTATTTTTGACACCAATCCACATGGCGGAATATGAACTAAATCACATAGTGCTTGCCTGCTGTGTTCTGCACAATTTTTTGAAAAAACATTCCTCAAACTATGTGGTCTCGGTTGGCCCAGATGCAGACTTGCCGAAAAATGACAATCTCACGGCCCTTGAAGCTGCTTGTCCTGGCTCCCCCCCCCCCCCCCCCAAAGCGCCCGCGAGGTCAGAAACCAATACATGGAGTACTTTGTGGGTAGGGGGGCCATTGATATGCCAGACAATGTCTGAGGCATTATTTGAATACATTTTTATTTGAAACTCCAATAATCTTTGTTTTCGTTTACTGCTTGGCTTTGTTTTAGGTGTCTCAATAGGTATTTTTGCTGTTTTTTTGGGGCCTTTTTTAACAACAGTGCAAACCCAAGTTCTGAGCAAGATGAGGTGACAGTCTCTTCTTCAGATAATCTTATTATGTTGTGGGTCTGCTACACACACACCTTGTTTTTGTTGATAATGTATGTAGTGCCTTACTGACAAAAATATTGCTCTTTTTCAGCACTATGGCAGAAATATGTGAGGTTAGAAAAATGGCGTGATTGGGGAAATTTAAACATCACTGTGGGTGTTATTTAATAAAGGCACATCCACTATGCACTACAAGTGCACTGCAAAAGTGCACCTGAAACTGCACTTGGAGTGCAAAGTGGATTTGCCTTTAGTAAATACCACCCATTGCCACAGAAACCAACAACTTTACTACAAATACTGCTTTTGCGCATTGAAAAAGGAAGCCACACATTGTTGATAATTTCACTTTTTACTCAAAGCACATTCACATGTGTGTTTAGAAAAGGGTTTTACAACAAACCAACATATTTGGTGTATATAAAATATTATTTTCGGTAACATTTTCGTAACTTGGCATTTTTGTGTAAACAGGCATGTATCAAAGCATAACATACAGAACACAGGAACTTACAAAGTTCAACTTTGAAAAGTGAAGACAATATCAGACATGAGTATGTACAAACTGGGCTGATATTGCCTTCATCACATGGGGTGTCACCCCTGGAAAAGCCAAATTTGGAAGACGCACACACATTGAGAATCATAAAGTGGCCATTTTCCTCCTGACCCATGCCTAATGTCAACATGTGCTATCTCCCATCAATGTACATGTTTTGGGGGTGCAACCCCTTCATCTCAGCCACTTTCCACAAAACACATACATTGATCCCCCATGATGGGAGATAGTACATGTTGACACACTGTGTGCATCTTCCAAATTTGGCTTTTTGTAAAATACAAAAGTTTTGTGTTAAAAAAAAAAATAGCTAGTTTGGGGTGTTTCAGACTCTCCCCAAAACAACAATGATGTTCTTAATTTTCTGTTGAACATCATTGATGTTTTTCTGTATATTTTCTAAATTGCAATTGCACCCCATTATCTCCCCAATCAGGATCTGGGCACTTTCACTGGTAAAATGGGATTTTTCTTCCACATCACCTAAAAAACAAAAAATAAGCACACCATATATTATAAATATGCCGACATACATTGATTAGCTTACCGTAAGCTGTGGTCTCCGACACTCACCTGTTGTGGCGACAATTTGTCCAACTTCAACAATCTCTCCTTCCTCCTCCTCCTCCTCTGCTTCTGGTGTTGGAATTTCGCCTTCTTTGGGAGGTGTGGGGTCCCTGGTGTCCTCAGACGTCCCAAGTCTTCTCTCCCCTTATGAGAACGTAAAAAAGGAATACTTAGCACACAGAGAGCAGAAATAGGAATATGAAACATTGCTTGAAAGTGTGGTACAATTGTGTTTTTTGGCCGAATTCAAAGGTGAGAACATTATTTTGGACACTTTCTAAAGCTGGAATACTCTTATCTTCAGTGTGAACAAATGTAGTAAAGTGTAATTTGGGAAAACATCGTTTTGGGAGTGGGCTAACGAACAATGTTTATTACGAACGATTGAACCCATGAACATGAAAGTGGCCATTTTAAACTGTACAACATTAAATCAAAGCACATGGAGCAGTATGAAAGCAATAATAATGATATGAACACACGACAACTACTTACTTTTTTAAAGAAGTTGCTTGATCCTTCTGTACTGATTGTGCTCCCTCAGTTTAAGGTCTGACCAGCGTTTTCTTAGTTGATCCTTGGATCGTCGTACCCGAAAATTCTTCACAACTTTAGTCATGATCTTGGCCTTTCTGATATTTGGGTTTGGGCAAGGTCCATACTTCCCATCATAGTCGTTCCTCTTCAATATGTCCACCATCTGCAACATCTCTCCAAAAGACATATTTGAGGCCTTAAATCTTCTCCCCTGGGATCGGGACGTTTCAGGCTCCGGGCTTTCCTCGCCCTCCTCTTTGTTAGTGGAACTCTGATTGTGCACCTGCGTTGTTTCCGCCATGTGCTCTCCCCACTGCGCCGAAAGAGAAGGGGCGGGGAACAGTCTAGAAAGAATGTCAGGGGTGGGCGAAGTTTCACACATGCGCACTGTATATAAAGCGCAACAAGCGTGTGTCATACGTATGATCTGTGAACAGAGGGAGAAGCTGACGCGCGGATCGTGCAAACGAAGGTACAATTTTTAACTTGGTACATCACTAGCCTATACTGCTTCTAGATCGAGGCCTCAATTGGGACAAAATTTAGTGGAGTTTAGCCTTAGGGTTTGTCTTGTGTTGTGTCTTGCAGAGATTATGGACGGTTTTAATGACCACAGTTTCCTCCCTCTGTTCATCGATAAGTACAGGGAGCTCCCCTTCCTGTGGCAATCTACGCATCCACATTAAAGTAACAAACTAAAGAGGCAGGCAGCGATGGAGAAACTGGTTGAGTTTGTGAAGCCGGGGGTCCCCAAGGCAAACATCAACTATTTAAAAGTGAAAATTGGTGGCCTCAGGAGTACATATCTGAGGGAGCGGAAGAAGGTGCTGAAGTCCATGCAAACTGGAGCTGCAACAGATGACGTTTATGTCCCCAGGCTGTGGTATTATGACAGGATGCATTTTTTGTCAGACCAGGCTGAGGTCAGGGAATCTCTCTCTAAATGATAGTGTTTTATTCCTGCGCTACCACTGGTGATCTATTAAATGTCAGGGGCTGCTGCTACTACCGGAATGGATCACGCCGTATCCACTTAATATGAAACTAAAGATATGTTGGTATTGCGCTGTCCCTATATTAAATAACCCTCCGAGGGTGATAAGTATAATGCCTAGTTACATAAATCAATAGTGTCATCTAAAAATATATATATATAAATGTCTACTGAATAGTATCAAAAAGTGCAAAGTGCTACATTAAATAAAATAAACACACCACAAAGGTGATAGAATCCAAATAAATGAAAATCAAGTGAACAAAGGTAAGTAACTAAAAACAGTCTCTTAAAAAATTACTATTTTGATAAAGTGCAGAAAAAATGCAAAAAAAAAAAAAAAAGTAAACGCACTACAGAGTTAATTGAAAACCTCCACGGAAACACAACTGCTTCAATTGAGTGCAAAGCCAAAAAACAGTGAATTGATCATAAAGTGCCAAGTGCGTCTTATAAATGTGCAAATAAGTAAACACTCTCCAGAGGTGATATAAGTGAAACACCCTAATAATAAACAAATGATATACAAGAAAATAAGAAAGAGTATACCTAGACCAAAAAGAGGGTACCCTCTCCTGATCACATGGGAATAAACTTTAGAATAAACAAAAAAGATATATAGTAGTAAACGCACTGCAGAGCCGGCTGTAACATACGTTATATCAGAATGAATCCGGCCTCTATAGATTAAATATACATATTGAAATACATCAAAAATAAAAATATATAAATATTCAAGTCCATAAATAAACAACAGTCTCCTTTAAGTGCAAGTGCTTTATCTAATTTAATCTATATACCTCTATGTGAATCCCTCCTTGCTATAGGTAAGGGGCCACTGCTCACTAAAGTGTGATCACAGCGGGATTAAGCACTGGGAGATCCACACCTCAGTTGAATTTGCACAAGTTTGCACAAAGCACTTGCACTTAAAGGAGACTGTTGTTTATTTATGGACTTGAATATTTATATCTTTTTATTTTTGATGGATTTCAATATGTATATTTAATCTATAGAGGTCGGATTCATTCTGATATAACGTATGTTATAGCCGGCTCTGTAGTGCGTTTACTACTATATATATTTTTTGTTTATTCTAAAGTTTATTCCCATGTGATCAGGAGAGGGTACCCTCTTTTTGGTCTAGGTATACTCTTTCTTATTTTCTTGTATATCATTTGTTTATTATTAGGGTGTTACACTTATATCACCTCTGGAGAGTGTTTACTTATTTGCACATTTATAAGACGCACTTGGCACTTTATGATCAATTCACTGTTTTTTGGCTTTGAATTCAATTGAAGCAGTTGTGTTTCCGTGGAGGTTTTCAATTGACTCTGTAGTGCGTTTACTTTTTTTTTTTTTTTTTGCATTTTTTCTGCACTTTATCAAAATAGTCATTTTTTAAGAGACTGTTTTTAGTTACTTACCTTTGTTCACTTGATTTTCATTTATTTGGATTCTATCACCTTTGTGGTGTGTTTATTTTATTTAATGTAGCACTTTGCACTTTTTGATACTATTCAGTAGGCATTTATAGATATATATTTTTATATTACACTATTGATTTATGTAACTAGGCATTATACTTATCACCCTCGGAGGGTTATTTAATATAGGGACAGCGCAATACCAACATATCTTTAGGGAATCCCTCTCTACCCTTCCTTCCATGCGTACTTCTATGCTACATTCCACACCTGATAAGTCTTCCGATGCCCAACCTGGGCCTTCCACTCAGGAAGAACTGGAGGAGCCCAGCTTGAGCCAGGTATAGTATTGTTCTACATATTTTGGGAGTAAAAATGAATGATGTTAACTTGATTTTTGCTCTCTAATTGCTGATTTTAGAAAGTGTTTCACATATCAATAGACAGTAGTGGCCAAAACCTTTGGGCCAGGAATGAAAAATGCTGGGCTCAGAATGATAGTCTTTTGTATTGGTTAACAATTTGCAACAGTCTGGAGCTGAAAATTGTGTGTGTGTTTGATGAACCAAAAACTAAAACTATGTCCCTTTTTTATACACAGGAAGACCTCAGCCAGGAAAAAGAGGGTGTGGAATGCAGCAGCCAGGAGGTGGCTGTGGAAAGTGGCAACCAGGAGGAGGCAGGGGTAAGTGACAGCCAAGCGGTGTGCGGGCGGAGGAGCCTGACTGAATCCCAGGTCCCTCCCCTCCGCATTCCACGCAAAAGGGCCAGAAAAGGGGGGAATGTGGAGGAGTCGGCTCTGAGGCTGATCGGGGAGGCTTCAGCGGCCCTCAAAGCCACCCCCACCTATCAAGAGTCCTTTGCCGCCTTGGCTGCCTTCAAACTCCAGCAAATGGAGGAGGGGCAACAGATCTTGTGTGAGGAGCTAATTATCCACACCCTCAACAAGGGGCTGTTGGGCCAAATCACACAAGCAACACACTTGATTTGGCCCATGCCCCTCCTCCTCCTCCTTCTGCCACACCTCCAGCACCACAGCCACAGCCTGGAAGGAAGACCAGAGTGTGATAACCTGGGTTCAGTCTGGTCTGACAGAAGATGCAGCCTCTTGCTGTGCCTGGGAACATAGATGTCATCTGCTGCTTTTCCGGGGGTTCTTGGACTTCAGGACCAGACTGCTCTCCCTCAGACATGTACTCTTCAGGCCACCAATTTTTGCGTTTAAATAGTTGATGTGTGCCAAAGGCTTCGCTAATCTCCCCAGTTTCTCCAGCGCTGCCTCCCTCTTTATTTGTTACTGACACCTAAATAAAGGTTTTTTTTGGTTGAAGAAATACTTGCGTATGTGTTTTACTTCAAAAAGGATAGTTTATTTGTGAGTAGGCTGGTAAATTTCAAAAATACAAAGTCAAATGAATAACAAGGGGCACCAACACCAAACAACCTGCTTTAGATTAAAAAAGAAAAAAAAATTAAAACGATAATAATGGTGTTGTGGTAAGTTGACACACAAAACACACCAAAAAAAATGCAAAGATGAGCATACTGTCAAAAAAGGATTGATTAAAAAAACCAACCACAAAATAAAAAAAAATAGAAAAATGATTGGGTAGATGTGACAAATTAAAATATTGTATAGCTGAAATGAGTAAAAAGAATAAAGAAATACGTTTGGGAGAACTGTGTGTGAATATGAGCAACAAAACAACTTCATTCTTGTAGCATTGTAAAGAAAAAGAGAATGCGCTGCATGAAAGAATTTTTAACATAGCAGCGTGACGAATGTGCTATATCGATTACAAGCGGTAGTTTTACCTGAGTGAGCGCTTCCGTCTCCGAATTTTATTGTGAGCATGCGTGGCACCTTTTCCGTCGGACTAGGCTACACATGATCGGACAAAGTCCGATCGGATCATGTTGTCGGAAATTTTTATAGCCAAGTTGGAAAACTTGGTCCGTCAGATACTCCGACGGAAACAGTCGGATGGTGCCCGCACACGGTCGGATTATCTGACAATACGGTTCTATCGGACATTGTCCATCGGAATATCCGACCGTGTGTACAAGGGCTTAGAGATGGCCTTGCAGTTCGCCCGGCAGTCGGTTCGAGGCGAACTTTGCTCGTTTGCGATTCGCCAAACCGGCGGACTTCTGGCGCTGTTCGCGGCAGACATATTCATTTATATTGTGAAGAACTTTGACCCATGACACATCCATCATGGGGTACAGCACAGCCAATTGAGACATTCCAGCACATGGACATACCCCCTACCTTTTAAATGGACCTGATCTAGTGGCCATTTTACAATCTGTCTTTTGTCAGTGTAGGGAAAGGACGCTGTGTGGAGCAGGGACAGTCAGTAATCACTAGCTATTACTATTAGGTCCACAAAGGTCCTTTTAAGGACTGGTATAAGTGTACAGTATATAGGGTTGTAATACATTTATAATATACTTTCTTTCAAATATAGAAAGCATATTATAGTGCACTGCAGTGCTGACCGATTCTGCAGCTGTCTTTTCTCAGTGTAGGGACAGTTTGGTGTTTGGAGCCGGGACAGTCTGCAATTCACTAGCTACTAGCTATTACTATTAGGTCCACAAAGGTCCTTTTAAGGACTGGTATAGGTGTACAGTATATAGGGTTGTAATACACTTATAATATACTTTCTTTCAAATATAGAAAGCATATTATAGTGCACTGCAGTGCTGCTGACCGATTCTGCAGTTGTGGTTTCTCAGTGTAGGGACAGTTTGGTGTTTGGAGCAGGGACAGTCTGCAATTCACTAGCTACTAGCTAGCTACTATTAGGTCCACAAAGGTCCTTTTAAGGACTGGTATAGGTGTACAGTATATAGGGTTCTAATACACTTATAATATACTTTCTTTCAAATATAGAAAGCATATTATAGTGCACTGCAGTGCTGCTGACCGATTCTGCAGTTGTGGTTTCTCAGTGTAGGGACAGTTTGGTGTTTGGAGCAGGGACAGTCTGCAATTCACTAGCTACTAGATAGCTACTATTAGATCCACAAAGGTCCTTTTAAGGACTGGTATAGGTGTACTATTTGGTGAGCAGTATATAGGGGTGTAATACACGTATAAAATACTTTCAAATATAGAAAGCATAGTATAGTGCATTTCCACTGTGCAGCATTGTGACTGCTGAGCGGTTCTGCAGCGATACTACAAAGAGTGACAAACACAATTGGAAAAAAGTATTATAACTGGTGTGATAGACCAGTGCCTCCCCAAAACGACAGATTGAAGCGGGCTGTTATATACCTTCTTCCACATATACTGCACTTCGCTAGAGACTTTTGTCACAGGGTCATTTAAAAAATGATAGGCAGAGGAAGAGGCAGGCCCTTCCGCAGGGGTGGTAGGGGTAGGGCAGGAGCAGCAGGCTTGTGGCAAATTGCAGAAGGTGCGTTTGATTATGTCAAAGGACGCACCAGACTTGGTTAAGTGGCTCACTCAGCCTTACTCTTCTGCATCCTCCTCATCCTCTCGATCTGCACCCTCTTCACTCTCTGCTGTGTGCACCCCCAAAGACACTACCACCAACACCACCACCACCATATACCCTCCACTTGAGTCACAGGAATTATTTTCCGATCCATCACAAGACATTGCCGATGCGCAGCCATTCTTGGCATTGGATCAGAAAGAGGAGGTAGCAACAACCGCCACTCAACAGTCTGACGACAGTACCCAGATCAGCCCAAGGAGGTTGGTCCCGGTGTTGCTGCCTACTCCGAGATCTCTAATTATAGCGGTGGGGAAGGTGATGTCGATGATGACATGTCTAGTTATGTCACGTGGGTGCCCACAAGACAGGAAGAGGAGAGAAGTTCAGAGGGAGATATGGACCAGCAGATAGTGAGGAGAAGCAGGCGGAACTTACATTGCACAGGTACAAACCAGACTGATAATGTATAAGAAGCGAATCATCAACCATGTACGGTCACATCTGGTTCTCCCAGGACGCCGGCACATGGCTTCGCAGTGTGGGTTTTTTTTAACGTGTCCGCTGCTGACAATAGTGTTGCCATCTGCAGCCTTTGCAGTCAATGCATAAGTCGCGGTAAGCCCAACACTCACCTAGGGACGACTGCCTTAAGAAGGCACATGAGCTGCCATCACCGAGCCCAGTGGGAGCAACGGAACCCACAAAGCCACACTCCAGGCTCTCACCATCCAGCCTCTTCTACTTCTCCTTCTCCTCGATCCTCAGGATTGTCCTCCACTCCACCTTCCATCAGCCATCCTCACGTTTTTCTGGAAAAACGCAGGCTTCCATGGGACAAATGTTCAAGGTTAAAAAAATTATGACACCGGATAATCCTCTTGCCCAACGGTTGACCGCTGGCTTGTCAGAACTGTTAGCCCGCCAACTACTGCCATATAAACTGTTGGACTCGGATGCCTTTAGAAAATTTGTGGCCATTGGAACACCACAATGGAAGGTCCCAGGAAGGAAGTATTTCTCACAGAAGGGCATCCCAGAGCTATATGGCCATATTCAGCGGCAAGAGAATGTATCTCTGGCACACAATGTCGGTGCCAAGATACATCTGGCCACAGACACGTGGTCAGGCCCGGACTGGGACAAAAAATAGGCCCAGGCATTTTAGACTGAGCAGCCAACCTTTCCAGGGTGACCTGGGGGGGTTCGGTAGACATTAGCGGGGGTGGCTGGTGTTGGTCCTCCACACTGTAATGTGCAGGGACACTGTGATATAAAGGGAACTGCAATGATTACAGTACCCTTTTACAGGGCAGTCCCCTTTATATTATAGTGTCCCAGTCCTATTGTGGCCATGTCAGTACTGTCTGTCTCCTATTGTGTCCATGGCCCAGTGACACTGACCTGCTCTCTGGCGGTGTAGTAGAGCGTGGCTCTCTCTCTGGTTGTGCAGGTACAGCGTGGCTCAATCTCTGGTGGTGTGATACAGTTTGGCTTTTTCTGGTGGCGTGGGTACAGGGTGGCTCCCTCTGGTGGTGTGGGTACAGGGTGGCTCTCTCTGGTGGTGCGGGTACAGCATGGCTCTCTCTGGTGGTGCAGTGCAGCGTGGCTCTCTCTGGTGGTGCGGGTACAGCGTGGCTCTCTCTGGTGGTGCAGGTACAGCGTGGCTCTCTCAGGTGGTGAGGGTACAGCGTGGCTCTCTCTGGTGGTGCGGGTACAACGTGGCTCTCTCTGGTGGTGCAGGTACAGTGTGGCTCTCTCTGGTGGTGCGGTGCAGCGTGGCTCTCTCTGGGCGTGTGGTGCAACGTGGCTCCCTCTGGTGGTGTGGTACAGTGTGGCTCTCTCTGGTGGTGCGGGTACAGCGTGGCTCTCTCTGGTGGTGCGGGTACAGCGTGGCTCTCTCTGGTGGTGTGGGTACAGCGTGGCTCCCTCTGGGGGTGCGGTGCAGCGTGGCTCTCTCTGGTGGTGCGATGCAACGTGGCTCTCTCTGGTGGTGCGATGCAGCGTGGCTCTCTCTGGTGGTGCGGTGCATTGTGGCTCTCTCTGGTGGCGCGGTGCAGCGTGGCTTTCTGGTGGTGCAGGTACTGCGTAGCTCTCTCTCTGGTGGTGCTGGGGCTATTAGTTCCCCCAGCACAGTCCTCTCTTTCGTTTTCCATGTCTCCTGTAGTAGCTGCTACAAGCACTCCACTTGTTTCTGGGTTTTCTCTTTCACCCCAGCAGAGTGCATGCTGGGGACTGTAGTCTGCTCCCTGCTGAGACCAATGGTGTCATGTATCTCTGGGACTACATTTCCCATGATGCCCCTCTAGTTTCTTCTGATTGGCCCTCTGTTTTGGCCAATGGGGAGGGAAAACGACCATACAGGAATGCCTTCTCTTCCCCTGCTGCCGACGTGAGAAGGGGAGGGGGAGCGAGGGGGGAATAGTGACAGCAGCAGCTTTCCCCAACGTGCAGACACCCATGGCTGGAGGAGGAGAGCGGAACTGTCAGCGCGGCTCTGAGGCTGAGCTGTGTGTGAGAGAGAGACACAGCTCAGCCCATGCAGCTGCCAGTTCTGCATGACACAGGCACGGCCACATGGCGGTAGGCGAGCGGTGGCCGTGGCCTGTGTTACCCATGATCAGGCCACGGCCGCTGCTTACCTCCCGCTGTGCGGCCAGATCATCAACCTGCCACGGGCGGCCCCGGCCCACCAGGCAGATGCCCGGTCTGCCCTATGGCCAGTCTGAGCCTGCACGTGGTCTAGCAAAGATGGGCAGGGAAGGTATATAACTTTTACTGCCCACTGGGTGGACCTTCTGACGGCTGTCAAGCATGTAACACGTGGCACCCATGTAGATTTGGTTTTACCACCATGGATTGCATGTAGGCCTGCCTCTTCTTCTCCTCCTCCTACTCCATCCTCCCTCTCCTCCTTGGCTGACTCCTCCTTTTCCGCTGCTAGCGTCTCTTCTGCTACACTGCCCAAGAACCCCAGAACCTATTTGACATGCCAGGTGAGACGTTGCCATGCTGTGCTGCGTCTGTTGTGCATGGAAGCCAAAAGCCACACTGGCCCTGCACTCCTTTCAGCTTTGCATTCACAGGCAGATCAGTGGCTAGCACCGCTCAATTTGACAGTTGGTAAAGTGGTGTGTGACAACGGTGCCAATCTGCTTAGAGCATTGAAACAGGGAAAAATTACACACGTGCCATGCATGGCAGACGTCTTAAACTTGGTCGTGCAGCAATTTGTTGTCAAGTACCCTGGGGTCCAGGACGTCTTGCGGCAGGCAAGGAAAATTTCAGAAGATCTTACACGGCCATGGCTTGCCTTGCTGACATTCAGCGGAGACACAATCTGCCGGTCAGACGTCTTATTTGCGATTGCTTGACACGATAGAACTCAACCTTCTATATGTTTGATAGGCTGCTCCAGCAGAAACGTGCAGTTAACGACTACCTGTATGAACTCTGCGACAGAACAGGTTCTGGGGAGCTTGTTTTTTTTCACCACGCCATATGAAGACTTCTGCGGCCATTTGATGAGATCACCAAATTGGTCAGTCGCAGCCATGGCGCCATCAGTGACATGGTACCTTATGCCTTCTTTATGGAGCGTGCATTGCATCGTGTCATTGATCTAGCCGTGGAGGAGCAGGAAGATGAGGAAGTCGCAATGCTGGATGAATTCCCAGGGGGGGCTACTCTATCTGAGACAAGTCAACAACAGGAGTCTGAAGAGGAGTCAGAGGAGGATGGTGCCGGGGCGAATGAGGAGCAGCAATAAAAGCATGCTTTAAACCTTTCTGGGATCCCTGTTGTTGTCCGTGGATGGGGGGAGGAGAACGAGGAGGACGACATTATCCTGGATGATGAGCAGGAGCAAGGCCACCACACCACTTCCAGTTTAGTGCAAATGGGGGGCCTTCATGCTCCAGGATTTTAACAGGGACCCCCGTATAAAAAGCATAAAGGTCAAGGACCAGTACTGGGTGGCAACGTACTTAGACCCACGTTACAAACACAAAATGGCGGAAATGTTACCACCATCACAGAGGGCTATCAGAATGGAGCACTTCCAAGCCTTGCTTAGAGAAATGCTGCATTCTGCTTTTGCGTGCGCTGGCAGAGGAATTCCCACTCCCAGAGAAAGAGTTGCGGGTACCAATCCAACAGCGCCTGCAAGAAGAGGGCAGTTTGAAGATGTGTTGGTCACTTTTGATATGAGATCATTCTTTCAGCCGACCCATCGACAGGTGTCATCCGGATCCAGCATCAGGGAACGCCTAGACTGACAGGTGTCTGACTACATCGGGTTAACGTCCGATGTGGACGCTCTGAGAAGCGATGAACCCCTGGACTACTGGGTGGGCAGGCTTGACCTCTGGCCAGAGCTTGCACAATTTGCAATGGAACTGTTGTCTTGCCCCTCGTCCAGGATGTTCAGCACAGCAGGGAGGATAGTGACTGATAAGCGTACTCGCCTAGCTCACGACAGTGTTGACTACCTCACATTTATAAAAATGAATGAGGCATGGATCTCGGAGGAATTCAATACATGTGAACAGTAGACCATGTATATGAATAACTCTATAAACTATTTATATAATCTAGCACAGGGACCTTTTTTCTACCTTTGGCTCACTTGTACAAAAAAAGCACACCATACTATATGCCCGTACCCTCCTGTTTGAAGAGGTTGAGCGATGTCATATTTTTGGGTCCCGCAGCGAGTTGCTGGTATCAGTGCTGGTGTCAGTGCTCTCTATCACGGTGCTGGTGTGGTATCAGTGCTCTCTATCTCGGTTCTGGTGTCAGTGCTCTCTATCATGGTGCTGGTGTCAGTGCTTTCTATCACAAGGCTGGTGTCAGTGCTCTCTATCTCGGTGCTGGTGTCAGTGCTCTCTATCACGGTGCTGGTGTCAGTGCTCTCTATCACGGTGCTGGTGTCAGTGCTCTCTATCACGGTGCTGGTGTCAGTTCTCTCTATCTTTGTGCTGGTGTCAGTGCTCTCTATCATGGTGCTGGTGTCAGTGCTCTCTATCTCGGTGCTGGTGTCAGTGCTCTCTATCATGGTGCTGGTGTCAGTGCTCTCTATCATGGTGCTGGTGTCAGTGCTCTCTATCTCGGTGCTGGTGTCACTGCTCTCTATCACGGTGCTGGTGTCAGTGCTCTCTATCTTGGTGCCTGTGTGGTGTCAGTGCTCTCTATCATGGTGCTAGTGTCAGTGCTCTCTATCGCAGTGCTGGTGTCAGTGTTCTCTATCACGGTGCTGGTGTGGTGTCAGTGCTCTCTAGCACGGTGCTGGTGTCAGTGCTCTTTATCACGGTGCTGGTGTGGTGTCAGTGTTCTCTATCTCGGTGCTGGTGTCAGTGCTCTCTATCTAGTTGCTGGTGTGGTGTCAGTGCTCTCTATTATGGTGCTGGTGTCAGTGCTCTCTATCACGGTGGTGGTGTCAGTGCTTTCTATCACGGTGCTGGTGTCAGTGCTCTCTATCACGGTGCTGGTGTCAGTGCCCTCTATCACGGTGCTGGTGTCAGCGCTCTCTATAACGTGCTGGTGTCAGTGCTCTCTATCTTGGTGCTGGTGTCAGTGCTCTCTATCTCGGTGCTGGTGTCAGTGCTCTCTATCACAGTGCTGGTGTCAGTGCTCTCTATCTCGGTGCTGGTGTCAGTGCTCTCTATCACGGTGCTGGTGTCAGTCCTCTCTATCTTGGTGCTGGTGTGGTGTCAGTGCTCTCTATTATGGTGCTGGTGTCAGTGCTCTCTATCGTGGTGCTGGTGTCAGTGTTCTCTATCTCAGTGCTGGTGTGGTGTCAGTGCTTTCTATCACGGTGCTGGTGTCAGTGCTCTCTATCACGGTGCTGGTGTCAGTGCTCTCTATCTCGGTGCTGGTGTCAGTGCTCTCTATCTCGGTGCTGGCGTCAATGCTCTCTATCTCGGTGCTGGTGTCAGTGCTCAGTCTCTATCGCGGTGCTGGTGTCAGTGTTCTATCTCAGTGCTGGTGTCAGTGAGGGAGATAGCAGCGGAGAAGCCAATCATCAGGCAGTGCCAGCACCATGGCTGAGGATCAGCACTGGACTGGCACCTCTGGACTACCGCAGTGGAGCCCTACATAGGTGGAGGTAAGGGCCGGGCAGAGGGAGGGGTCAGGGGCTCAAGCACAGGTTGGAACACTGGGACACTGGCACAGGACTGCACTGCCCTGACTGTGGCACTGATCATCTGCTGCACCCCCTTCATAGCCCGGCCTGACCTTACTTCTCCTCCATGGCCTTCATGCGCTCCTGAATTTTCACAGATAAAAAAAGAATACTTGTCATTGTCGATCCCAGATTCCCTTAATACTTCTGGTATGTCAGTGTCCATGTTGTGGGACTATGTGTGCACAGCTAGTAAGTATTTTGTGGCTGAAAATATGACCTGGAGGTTTTTAAGGTTCGCCTGCCATTAAAGTGAATGGGGTCCGCTGCGAACCTTGCGGTTCGCGAACATTTGGGCACGTTCGTGGATCGCGTTCACTAAACATCCCGTCAGATGTTCGTCCATCACTATGTACAGTATCTCATAAAAATTAGTACATCCCTCACATTTTTGTTAATATTTTATTATATCTTCTCATGTGACAACACTGAAGGAATTGCACTTTGCTACAATGTAAAGTAGTGAGTGCACAGCTTGTATAACAGTGTAAATTTGCGTCCCCTCAAAATAACTCAACACACAGCATTAATGTCTAAACCGCTGGCAACAAAAGTGAGTACATCCCTAAGTGAAAATGTCTGAATTGGGCCCAAAGTTTCAATATTTTGTGTGGCCACCATTATTTTCCAGCACTAAATTAACCCTCTTAGGCATGGAGTTCACCAGAGCTTCACAGGTTACAACTGGAGTCCTCTTCCACTCCTCCATGAGGACATCACAGAGCTGGTGGATGTTAGAGACCTTGCACTCCTCCACCTTCCCTTTGAGGATGCCCCACAGATGCTCAATAGGGTTTAGGTCTGGAGACATGCTTTGCCAGTCCATCATCTTTGCCCTCAGCTTCTTTAGTAAGACAGTGGTCATCTTGGAGGTGTGTTTGGGGTCCTTATCATGTTGGAATACTGCCCTGCGGCCCAATCTCAGAAGTGAGGGGATCATGCTCTGCTTCAGTATGTCACAGTACATGTTGGCATTCATGGTTCCCTCAAAGAACTGTAGCTCCCCAGAGCTGGCAGCACTCATGCAGCCCCAGATCATGACACTCCCACCACCATGCTTGACTGTAGGCAAGACACACTTGTCTTTGTACTCCTCACCTTGGTCTCATCAGACCACAGGATATGGTTCCAGTAATCCATGTCCTTAGTCTGCTTGTCTTCAGCAAACTGTTTGGGGGCTTTCTTGTGCATCATCTTTAGAAGAGGCTTCCTTCTGGGATAACAGTCATGCAGACCAATTTGATGCAGTGTGCGGCATATGGCCTGAGCACTGACAGGCTGACCCCCCACCCCTTCAACATCTGTAGCAATGCTGGCAGCACTCATATGTCTATTTCCCAAAGGAAACCTCTGGATATGATGCTGAGCACGTGCACTCAACTTCTTTGGTCGACCATGGCAAGGCCTGTTCTAAGTGGAAATCGTCCAGTTAATGCATAACTTTGCATAACCTTGGCCACCATGCTGCAGCTTAGTTTCAGGGTCTTGGCAATCTTATAAAAAAAAAAATCAAATCCTCAGGGAGTTCTTTGCAATGAGGTGCCATGTTGAACTTCCAGTGACCAGTATGAGAGAGTGAGAACGATAACACCAAATTTAACACACCCGCTCCCCATTCACACCTGAGACGTTGTAACACTAATGAGTCACATGAGAGGAAAAGGAAAATGGCTGATTGGACCCAATCTGGACATTTTCACTTAGGGGTGTACTCACTTTTGTTGCTAGTGGTTTAGACATGAATGGCTGTGTGGTGGGTTATTTTGAGGGGACAGAAAATTTACACTTTTACATTTACATTTACATTTATACAAGCTGTACACTCACTACTTTACATTGTAGCAAAGTGTCATTTTTTCAGTGTTGCCACATGAAAAGATATAATAAAATATTTACAAAAATGTAAGAGGTGCACTCACTTTTGTGAGATACAGTACCTGTAGTACAGCCCAAAAACATAAGTGTGCATTTTGATTTTTTTTTATCCTACACACTGACACTGACACTGTCTGACACTGATACTAATTTCAAAAATGCTTTTAAAAAAAAATTACGCTGACAGGTACCCACTTCCGCTTTTCTTTTCCGCTTTTAGGCGAGAAATATGTCAGCTACTTGGGACACATCGCACATCCCAGGAGGCTGTGGGACCAAACTGGCGGCACACGATAATGGCAATATCACACATCTGCAGTGGGGAGCTGACTGTGAAACAGTAGGAAGTCACAGTTGACTACCATATCCAAGATGGCTGCACTGGGAGATCTGTAGACCTGCAAAGAACTGACCCCAGTGAAGACAGTGCTGGAGTCCTGAGCTGGTTACTGTCTGATAACTTAAACATCAGCTACAATGTCTGTAGCTACTCACTTTTAGTTTTCCCCTGTAAATATATTTTATTTTACTGCAGTTCTAGTATTTCCTCTTGCATCACTTTAATCTCTTATTCATATATAATATTAATGAAAATATTGTCAGAAAAACACATATGGAAGATTACTATCACAGATGCAAACTTTACTTTGCTGAATAACTTTGAAATTGTGTTGTAATGATCTCTAGAGACAGCAGACTGTACAGGTACAGAGATGAATAAAAACCTGGCATTCATAACATGACTCAGCCTGTATTATATGAGGTTATTTGTGGGTATATATAGAAAAGAATGGTAAATTGATGCAAATCACTGCATTTTGGCTACAACTTTAGTATAACCAAAGTTCAAGGTGAGTTTTGAAAATGTTTGCTTTTTTCAAGTAGACAGCTAAATAGACAGTTGGAAATGATTAGATTTCCGGCCTATTCATATTGCTACTCTACTCATGAGAGAAGAATTTAGCTTTATAATTTTTTGAAGTGAGTAGAGATAAGGAGACCGATTTACTAAGGGGGTTGATGATCTTTGCTTAAAAGAAAATGTGTAAATATTCAACTCAATTATTTATTCATGTGAAAATAAAATGAACAGGGATGTGTCTTTCACATGAGTAATTGATGTAAATATTCACACCATTTTTTTTAAGTGAAGGTTATGAACTTCTTTAGAAATATAGTGTAATATAGTATTATATTGTAGTAATGGAAATTATATTTTAAACAGTTTTCATCTGCAACCAATCTCTTACAACAGTTGTGGTCAAGCTATGTTTCAGTGAGTGTAATTCTAGAGAAAGCTGTCAGATTGCAGACATGCATAAGGAGACAGAGATTTTGGGTATGCTATAAGAGATGGTCAGAGAATGCAGAGATGCTACAGGGATTTGTTGGCGGCATGAAGGCAAAGGACACCAAATGTAAAGCCTCCTTACAACTGAATGCTTCCACATTTATGTTCCCTACAGCCCTTAAAAAAGAAGTACAGCCAAAGCTCATTTGGCTGTACTCCTTCTGTGGATCACCGGAGTGCAGTTTGTTCTGCAAACCATTTTGTGCAGCATTAGCGGGTGGTGTTTTTTTTTGGGGGTGGGAGCGGCAAACAACTCCCCCTTGGCCTGCCGGAGGAGCAGCACTAGCACAACTGCCCTTACCCCCACAGGTGCGGCATGTCACTAACACCCCCAGTAAAACACCCACCACCCACTGTCCTTACCCTGGATGCGGGCAGTGAGAGCAGCAGTTGGAGCTGAAGTGGCTCAGGGAAAGCTGCTCCGGTGTCCTCTCCTGGAGCAGCTTCCCTAGTGCGTCTCCTTTCTGCTAGGGGTCAATTGGATTGCCTGACATTTTGGCCAATCGGGAAACAGGTTTCATACCTGCTTTCTGATTGGCCCGGGAGGAGGATCAGTGTTGCGACAGCGAACATACATTTGCTGTTGCAACACAACTGGGTGGGCTCCGGTCGCATTCTCTGTGACACGAGTCCAACCAATTTTGAAACCTATTAGAGCCTCTGGCTGTAATCAGGTGCTTAAAAAAAACCTGCCCGCTATAATTCATGCGCCCTGAAAGGGACAGGACACATAAATAGGGGGGAAGCTGTGCCGGCTGTGGATAGATTCATGTTATCCACTGCATATAAGGGGTGGCGAGGAGAGAGGGGGCGGTGCCAGGGCGCCCCTAATGGACGGGCCACCACTGTGTGTAGGCTCCATCGGACATTTTCCACTGGAATTTCCATCACACAAAATTTGAGATCTGGATCTCAAATTTTCCGACAACAAAATTCTGATCATGTGTACACAATTCTGACGCACAAAGTTCCACACATGCTTGGAATCAAGCAGAAGAGCCGCAATTTCCGACCAACTTTGTGTGACGGTGTGCATGCAAGCCAACATCCGTCAGAAAAAATCCATGGATTTTGTTGTCGGAATGTCCAATCAATGTTCGATCGTGTGTACGGGGCATTAGAGGTGTAGGGGGACAGATGCAGCATCTGTATCAGTATGATTCTAAAATAAAAAGTAAACCCATATTTCTCTTTTAACTTAAATGTAAACAAAATTCAGGCTCTACTAATTGAAAAACAGTAAATGATAAATGACTACCCCAGTCACAATTATTTCAGTACAAAATACTTTTTTTTACCTATTTCTCAGGTTTTAGTCTTCAGTCACGTGACCACACACCCTGTTTTTGATATCCTCTTCCATAAAGCAGAGGCAAATACGTTCCCCGTCTGTGTACAGTGCACTCCAGAATGCAGTTTCACAGCAAGGCTGGGAGTCACTGTCAATCAAAACCACAGGAGGTTATGGTGGTTGAACTGACCGCAGATACACAGGTATTTTGGGGATGATTTACTAAAACCTGCGGGTGCAAAATCTGGTGCAGCTCTGCATGGTAGCTAATAAGCTTCTAACTTCAGCTTGTTCAATTAGGCTTTGACAATAAAACCTGGAAATCTGATTCTATGCAGAGCTGCCCCAGATTTTACACTTTTACTAACTTCAACAAGACACTGAGACACAAACTGACCACCCATAAAGGGTTTTTGCTGTATAAATCTATAGTAAAGAAACTTATTCACAATATGTCAAAAGACATAACAAGAGCTCAGTCCTCAAATTAGAAGTCAGGATCTCTGTAAAACAACATGCCTAATGCCTGGTACACACAATGAGATTATAGGATTAATGACCGCCCATTTTTTTCTTTGCATGCATCCCATATTGAAAGTGAAGGGGCTACTTATAAAAATTCTCATATGACAGAATAAAAATTCAGAAGTGATGTAATGTGTTGTAGTGTATTTTTATTGTATTTTCGAATGACAACTGTACTGATTAGATGAAAATTGTACCATCTGGTATCGTATGAGAACAATTTTCGTGCTTGTCCCATCTGATAATTTTGCATGAATTTTCGTGATTGGCTCTTGAAAGCTGTGTACTAACGATCAGATTATCGCATGATTGCTTTGAAAGCGATATTTTTCTTACGATTTTCTGATGGTGGGTAAGGGCCTTGAGACAGAAAAAGAAAAACAGGTGGGACAATCAAACAGATTTAGCATTGCAAACAGAATAGTTAAAATGATTAAAATGGAAAAATATATATTTAAAATTGCTAAATAATTCTGTCCAGCTCTTGATTGCTTTCTTTCCATGCCTCCTAGGCCACTGAATTTAATTACAATAGGAGGAAGCCCAGAGTGACATTAGGAAGTCTATTATCAACAAATGTATTCCCTCAATGATTAAAATAGCACTCTTGCAAATGTTTCTAATATGTGCAAAGTGTTATTTTCTGATATTTATGTTGTCATGTGCAAGAGGAATGTAACATTCACTTCATGAATCCTGTTTGTCTTGTTTTTGTTGTCAAATTATTTCTAGAATATGTAACTATTTTATATGTATCAATTTCTGACAAATACAATCAATATTAAATGCAATATACTCTAAGAACATCCCATTCTAAAAATAAATCCTTAAGAACCCTGGCTCAGAACAGAAACGACCCTAAGAACATTTGACCAACAGCATTCATGTTTCATTGACGGATGAGCCAATATTTACATTCAACTTTCAAACGTATGCCATCACTTGAATCAAATTTTGCCATAGAACATTCACTTTACCCAAAAGCCACAAATGTATACATTATATAAAAAAAAAACTAAAATAATTTAAAATTGCTGATTTATGAATGAAAGTACATACAGTTTTGCTGGATGAAAAGCTATGCACTTTTTTTTTATAAATAGACCCCAACTGTTTGCACTTCCTACTGCACTGCACTTTCTTTGTAAAAGTTAGTTACTGATGAGTCCAGCTGTTTCTATGGCTTATTAAATGCAAGTAAGACACAGATACATATAGAACTTTCATAACACAGATAATTTGGGTATTATTTACTAAAGGCTTACATAATCTTCACTTAAAGAATTGTAAATTACAATCACATGAAAAGCAATTTTCTGTTTATTTATTTTATCTACGTGTGATTTGGCATTCAAAAAGCTACAATTTATTAAAGTGGAAGTAAACCCATGGATTTAAACAGTTAAAAAAAAAAAGGCATGCCGGGAATGCTAACTGCACATTGGCTGTGCTCTCAGCCAAACTATCAAACCATCCAATGGCTGAATTCATAACGAATCACATGTGCAGCACCATAGCAGTTGAAGATTAAACAGAGGCAAAGATGGCAGCTTCCTTGGCAGAAAACGATAGGGGAGTTTACTTCCACTTTAAGTAAAGCAGCTTCTATATGTCAGTAACTCTGGAGCTAAAGAGAAACATTTAGATATCTCCTCTTTTGTCTATATTGGATACATCCATGCCATAACAATCTTGCAACTGAAGAAAAAACTGTGAAAGAATAGGAAATGTATTTATGAGCTATTAATTAAGCATATGTGGCGTAATATATATTTGCAGTGATAACACGGTAGAGGCCACCTTAGAAGACATCAGTAATCCTAATTAAAGAATGATGAACAGTTATCCATAGCAACCAATCAAATCTCACCTATTGGGTACAGCGAGAAAAATGAAAATGACAGATAATTGATTTAATGCATTGACCCTTCTCTTTGTCCATTGCTCTCTTTGTATATAAGGGTTGAGTGTTTCACTTTAAACGATTTTGACTTTTTAAGTATAACGCATGATTTTATTTCTAAAGATATTTTATTCAGAGAACTATGTCATGTATTTAAATGATTCCAGTACCAAATATTTAATTATTAAAGGAATTTCAAATATTCCAGAACTGCAAGTTTTAGTTTTTCTTCTAGTCCTACTTATTTTTCTCATCACTCTTGCTGCTAACATAACCATTCTTCTCCTGGTCTGCATAGACAATCATCTCCACACTCCCATGTACTTCTTTCTGGCCAATTTGTCCATCCTGGACATGTGTTCCTCTACAACCACTCAACACAGAGTGATCACAAATTTTATTTTGGGAGATAGAACAATCTCTTTCGTTGGCTGCCTCACACAGATGTACGTTTTTGCCTCACTCACAAGTGATGAACTTTTTATATTGACAGCCATGAGTTATGATCGTTATGTAGCCATATGTAATCCCTTAAATTATCATGTGATTATGAATCATAGAACCTGTGCTCTTTTGGCCACCATTTTTTGGCTGTTAGGGTTCATTGAAGTTCTCCCTGTTCTTGTTAACTTTTTGTTGGTCAGTTGTCACCTGTCTATAGAGATAGATCACTTCTTCTGTGACCCTCTTCTTCTTGAAAAACATATATGTGTCTACTCTTATTACTTAGATCTGTCAATTTATTTTGGTGGGCTTTTTGATGCAACCTGTCCACCTTTTCTTACTTTCCTTACTTACAGTTTTATAATTGTAACTATATTAAAGATCCGTAACAGCACTGGTAGACAGAAAGCTTTCTACACCTGTTCCTCACACCTTACAGTGGTCCTTTTACTCTACGTTACTTTGATTTGCCAGTATTTAAGGCCAACCTCCAATAACGTGAACTCCAATAAGCTCTACTCTATGTTCAACACTGCTGCTGTACCTATGTTGAATCCACTGATCTACAGCCTGAAAAACAAAGATGTAAAAGCAGCCTTTAGGAGAAAAACTATGGGTATGCTGAAACCATTTTCTTTACTTTAATTTATATATATATATATATATATATATATATATATATATATATATATATATATATATATATATTATATATATATTATATATATATTTCTAAATTAAATTTAATACATTTGCGATATTTGTGTGACATCTGTTATAAAAATGAAAGAAAATTGAGTATTTTCTCCACCTAGGTCAGAAATTTTAAAATAAATATTTTGAATGCTAACAACATTCTGTAACATAAATGTCAACTGTTAAAGAGAGTTAAAGAAGATTTTTAAAATGAAATAAATAAAATGTTATTAAAATAGCTCAGATCATTATGTAGCTTTATTTATGGACTTGTAACAACACATACGTACATTTTTTAGGACAGTTTATTGGGACATCTACTTTCTTGTTCTGGTCCAAGCAGCACTTTAGCAAATATTCTGAAATAACAATTAGTCTTGCAACAATATGCACTAAAACTGTGCAGCCACATGAAAGCACCAAATGTGACATACATGCAAAAAGGAATCTTCAACAATATAGGATCATACAGCTGTGGCTTTAGTAATGTGGTGTATCTCATTCAATGTAACAAAGGCAACTAGGAATGTTACACTGGTAAAACAGGTCAGCAATTGCAAAAAAGAATAAATTCACATACACACACAATACCAGGACTTAGGGAAGATAAATAACTGCATACCTGTTGAACATTAAATTAAAGGACAGAACAATTTAAATGTTTGCTTAAAGAAAAACTGAGCTCTGAAAGCTGTGTCAAAAAACAACAGGCAGAGGACAAATGACTAGTCATCGGTATGGTTTGTGGTCCCCCGGAAGCTGATCCTTACCCACTTACAACTCATTGCTTTACATTGTTTTCAGCAGGGTCCCAGATGAGGGACTACAAGCGGTCCCCTGTATGGGCCCTAGGCCCCATCAGTTCAACAGGGGGGCCTGGACAGCTGACAAGCAGAAAGAAGATGAGCCTGGACAGGAAGGGTGGCATTTGCTGAAACCGATGTCCTGTAGTACCCCCCTGCAGCAGCTGAAAACTGACCCCTCCTCCTCTCCCTTCCATCACTTTCAGCTGCTTCCGGGGGGATATACAGAGGATCAGTTCCAGCAAATGTCACCTCACCCAGCTGTCCAGGTTCCCCTTTCTTCTGCTTCCTGGGCCCCCTGTGTGTGCTCCCATGGTCTCTCCTTCCCTCTGCAGCACTGCCGGTTTTCTCTCCTCTCCCTCTCATTGGCTGCTGTGTGGGATGTTTGAGGATGGAGATCAGGGGAGAGGGCAGGTAATTATGCTCTTTACCGCACCCTTCCTTTTTCTGAATAAACACAGTGAGTGATCAGTACCGATCACACACTGTGTTCAATCATAACTGAAGCATAGTAAACCGTGTGAATGAACAGTAAGGCTGTGGAGAGCTATTCCTGTTCAGTCATTCTGTGCATCTGAGAATGTTCTATGTTTTTGACTTCTATGCATTTGCCCTTCCATGTGCTCCTTGCTGTGAAGGCCAGTTATAGGTGGGGCAGGGGCCATTTGTTTGATTCTGTGCATAGCTGAGGCTGCAGAGATAGAGATTGAAGGCTGTATCCTCAATCACTTTCTCTGTCTCAAAATTGGACAGCAGGGTTCTGTTTAGATCTCTGATGGTCCATCGAAGCCCTCAACAGAGCTGTTAAAAAACACACACACACACACATATATATATATTAAGATTCTTTCAAAAAAATTCTGCAGTTTTTTTTTAACTCTATTAAATGTAAAAGAGTGCAGAAATGATTTGAATGAATATATATATATATATATATATATATATATATATATGTATATATATATATATATATATATCTATCTATCTATCTATCTAGATAGATAGATGGATATATATATATATATATATATATATATATATAGAGAGAGAGAGAGAGAGAGAGAGAGAGAGAGAGATGCATTAATAATGATAGTAAAAATATTATGAAAAATATAAATGGTAAAACATGATAAAATAAATGTTAAAAATAATAATAAAAATGAAAAACACGATTGTGGATACTATTTTTAATAAAATGCTTTAACACTTGATGAGCTTCACGATGAAAGTTTTCTTTTCTGAACTATTCCGAGTCGCTTCATGGGATCTGTCATCCATTGACGGCTACTCTCCTGGATGTCTTGCTGTTTTTGCCTGTGTGAACATTATATTCTATAGTCCTGCATATCCAGTAACAGGCTTGTTTACGAGGGTGCTATTGGTGATGGATCCCCTTTTTTTATTGACTATGGACTGACATTTGTTATGTTTTGTATTGCTGAAACCAATACCTATTTGCACAGTTACATTTGCACTTTATTCCATATTTGGTTGGTTTTCAATGTCACATATGGTATTTTTTGCACTGCAGTTTATATTTGAGCGCCACTTATATCTATTTGTCTCCAATTCATTGACTGGTATCACAGTTTTTTAGGTGACTGCTAATATTTCCTTTTTTATGATATTTGAACCGAGCATGAATTTTATAATTCTTTTTTATAGGTGGTAGGATTAGTGTAGTATAGTTTTTGGTTTCTCTGCTTAACTAAGAGACAGCTAGGTAAATTCATATCCTTCGCAGGAGACCAAGAATGCGATCCCCAGGCACCTTCATAACCCCATGTTCTAAGCTTCCTCCAAACAGGTCTGGACAAAGGCTTCAGTGTCGGTACATTCAGAGTAAAAATCTCAGCCCTGACAGCATTATTAGGAGTGAAGTGGACATCACGGTGCCTAATCCGTAAATTTTTGAAAGCAAGAGCGAAAATTTGTCCCGCAGAACGGTCATATGTCCCACCATGGGATCTCCAAATAGTCTTGGACTTTTTGTCACAGGACCCCTTCGAGTTAGGGCAGACTACATCCCTATGGAACATTTCTCTAAAAGCAGTGTTTCTTACAGCGATCACCTTGGGCAGGAGGGTATCAGATATACAAGGCATAGGCTATAAGCCACCATACTGTTGCCACCTGTCAGACAGGGTAACATTAAGAACACTACCACACTACAGACCTAAAATGAATACCCCATTCCATAACAATCAGGAAATAGTACTACCAAGCTTCCAGGCAGGAACAGCAGACATACCACACAATCTGGATGTCAGGTCCATCTTAAAAACCTACATTGAAATGACGGCACCAATCAGGAGGGCAGAAAATCTGTTCATCCTCACAAAAGGAAGTAGAAAAGGGCTAGCAGCATCTGCAAGGATGCTGGTATCGTGGCTAGTGAAGGTCATACGGAGAGCTTATATTGCAAAAACGGAGAGCTTATATTGCAAAAAACCTCGATCCCCCAGCAGAGCTTAGGCCTCACTCCACACGGGGATGGCGGCCTCATGTGCGAATATCAGAGGGGCCCACCTGAACTAATCTGCAGGAACGCAACTTGAGCAACCTTCAATACCTTTCTGAACCACTATAAGGTGGATCCTGCGGCTTTAACCACAGTAAGTTTGGCTGCTCAATATTGGAGCAATTGACATAAAACTATATAAATATGTATATAGAATAAAGAGTACAGCATTACCCACCCATTTGTCTGGTGATTTTGTACATTCCATACGTATCTGCTGTCATGCTGTGTCAGGAATGAGGAAAAATTTATACTTACATAACAGTAATTTTCCTTTCGTGATGCAAGCATGACAGCATATAGGGGTCCCTCTCATTAAAATAAATAAATATATAAATATATATATATATATATATATATATATATATATATATATATGTATACTGTATATTTATATATAGATATATAAATAAATTAAAAAAAGAAAGAAATGAAAGGAATACTGCAGCTAGGGAAGGGACCTAATCTTATAGTATAACCGGTCCTGTGATTGGGCAGGGGGGCGGAGCCTACCCATATGTATATGCTGTCAGGCTTGCATCAGGAAAGGAAAATTGCCGTTAGGTAAGTATAACATTTTCCTCAATTTAATCCTATGAAAGGAAGTGTGTTAGGACTACAGAATACCCCATATCATTTATATAAAAAAGGGAGTTGTGTTCTGTAAACTTAATACACTTTCTTTCTTAGGCAAATTAAGTTATCCGGCCACCGAACTTCTGGAAAGATTAAGAGGTATTTTTTTGCACCAAACAAATACATCTAAACACTTTTAATGGTATATTTAACAGATCAAATGGAGACAAACAAGACGTTCCTCATTGGGTTTACATACATATTAATGGTATGCATTAAGTGAAAGGATAGTATTATATCCATAACAAATAGTATGTTTTTTTCTGTGTTTGTAAACATTTTTTGAATATATCCTTTTTGATACTTTGTATATGAGAAGCAAGAACATTAATGTAAATTTATTGTGGACTTTTCTTTATGTAAATATTGAAACAATAAGACCACTTTCAAACCAGCGGACAAATCAGGTCCGCCTTTCAGTTTTTCAGGCAGACCCAATTGGACCATCCATTGTTCTCTATGGGGCGGCGGATGCCAAAGGCATCTGATCTGAAAAATGCCATAAAAATAGACTCATGCCAATATGTTCGCCATCCGTCCAGCATGCCGGATCGATAGACAATCAGATATAAATGGACATGCAATCTGTTTCCATCTGTCGGCCCCATACAGGAGAGTGGGCTGAGTCTATGTCTGCTCTGCATAGCGGAGCGGACACAGGCCTGTCATCCACCTGCTCAGGGGAGATCAGTGGTGAGATCCCCTGCTGAGCAGGCAGATTCTGCTTGGACAGATCCGCTCCACCTGAAAGGGGCATAAAAATGATATCAAGAAAGCATCTGTCATACTATAAAAGTTGTATGTACTGTATGTATTTGGGAATTGTGCTGACTGTGATCATGTCACATAATGCAATTATAATCAACGCTGTGCTACATGTGCTAGAGCTGACCTGAACTCAAAAAGTGAAAATTTGCTATATATTATAAGGAGCAACCAAACATTTATATTGGGCCTAAACGATACCCCTAAAAATTAATTTTTTACTCCTCTTGAAAAAGCAGATCCCTTTCAGATGTGGTGCCTAGGCACTTCTGTGTCTACAGCCTCAAAGCTGTATAACTGCACTGTGTGATTAATATATTATATATTATGCAATTTTATTGTACAATTTTCCTTTAGATTTACCAAAAGCATATAATATGAGGTAAAATCTAAACACTTTCAACTTGTATGCAATCAGGCAGGCCCTTGCACTACATAGTTATATGTTAAAGCAGAGTTCCACCCAAAAATTGAACTTCTGCTTTAAGTGATGGTAACCCCCCTGACATGCCACTTTTGTCATTTTTTTGGGGGGCGACACCCTCTTTTTAGAGGCATCCAGCTCCCACTTCCTCCCGGGGCTCTGCGGCGCCGAAAGGAACTTCACCACTCCCCCCTCTCACACTGCAATTATCAGGGACATGTCAGAGGTCCCAGAACAGTGCCCGGCCAATCACAGTAAGCAGCATGGCTTGAGCATGATTAATGATGTATTAATAAATATGGAGCTACATTAATTTGTGCATGTTTTATATGCCTGGAGTTGAGCTTTAAATCCATCAGCTGGTGAGTAAAAAACAATACATTTTGATGAAAGAGGAGAGTATGAGAGATAAATGTTATACCTGAGTCATCATCCCTGCATATTAATAATTGTATCTCTGTACACTCCTAGTACTCCTTTATAAAGAAAATGCTGTGATGTTAAAGCGGACTGGGCAACCCCAACAGGCAACCATGTTGTATAGCATCCCAAAAAGTCAGCCATGACATTTTATTTGTTATTCTCATTTTCTATTTTGAGCAAGAATATGATCGGCACTGATTCCGCCATTTATTTCCCCTTTTTAACATCCATTATTTTTCAGCTAACTGCTGCTGATCTCCCCAACCCTCTCAGAACTACGTTGTGTCTACATGGAATCGATCCATCATCTGTGGCACAACATTGCCCTGGACTGGTTTTGTGCCTGCACAATTAGTGTTGGTATGGCTGCCTGTAGTCGCTAGGAAGTGAGGCTTAAGTACAGAAATCCTTAAAAAGATGTCATTTTTTTGCACCTAAAGAAGGCTAAAATGGCTTTCTACGTGAATGAATACATTTATATACTGTACATTGTGTTTATGAAATAATAAAGGCAAAAAAACACATGTTTTGCTAAAAAAAATAAGAGTTGCCATTTATATTTTTCTGATATGTCCTGTGGGATCAATATGCAACAACACTCAAATACTCGATGGACTAATTAAAGGTATACAGATGTATATACATACATACATACAGTATATAAGGAGGCACATCAATCACTTCGTAACAAGCAAGTATGGATTTCTGGGGTGTAGATGGATTTCAAACAGAAAAATTGCTCTTTCAATGCTAGTGAAAGACTAATATTTAAAACACATTCAAATAGTAAGTAGATTATATTAAAACCATTGATAGCCAAGGATATCCAGTCTGACTTTAATACTGATCTTAGTTGTTCTTATGGGGCTGTTGGTACAATATTCAGCATTAGAAGAAAAGGTACAAATTGTCAAAAAAGCCGAAAATTATAATGAATCAGCTACTTGACGTAGCAGGTAAGTGAATCAGTATAATTTATGCTAAAACTCTCTGCAACTAACATAATATTGTATTTTCGTATCAAACATTAAGGCTGAATTACTAAAAAAAAGGCTGGGCTGTTAACTTTGCAAAGTGAATTTTCACGTAGCTCAGCTTTGCTCACAAGACCCAAGAATGTGCAAGAATGTTCATGATGATCATAGCTTCCTGCTGATCATAGCTTCACCTTATTTATCCAGCTAAGAAGACAGTCTATTTAGATTACATCTCCCTAAATTAACAGCCTCTACTTGCTTAGTAAATCAAACTTATAGTTTTTATCGTATTTATGATGTTGTCTACACATTTTCTATATGTTTAGATTTAGCAATTGACTAAGGTTACGTATTAGTCACCCCCTCCATCCCAACCAACTTCTCACACTATACATATATACACTGCTGCATCTCTGAGATTAGTCACTTGATATAAGCTTATAGTAAGAAAAAGAACAACGTTTGAAGTGAGTAATTTGCCTGAACATCAGTCTTCCAAGCTCTTTCGAGTGAGATCATATAAACAAAAACCACTGTGGGAGCCAAGAACACATGTGTTACAGGATAAGTAAGCATTTCAGGGCCCGTTTGTCACGCAAAATACTGTTGGCAGGATGGTCAGGATGCATGAGCTGGCCACTATAGAAATGTTTACGAATATATGTGTCCCAAAACCTCACAGGGTATATTAAATACATTACAAATGCTTTGATGTATTTTGGTATAATACCTCATTGATGAATTTATGTTTAATCAAGAAAAAGACAAGAGCTATAACTACATAAAAACCATACATTATTTTACACTATGGGGGATATTTACTAAAATTGATGCACACAGAATCTGATGCAGATGTGCAGAGTAACCAATCACCGTCTAGGTTTTATTGTCAAAGCTGAACTGAACAAGTTGAAGTTAGAAGCTGATCAGTTACTATGCACAGCTATACCAGATTCTGTGTGCATCAGTTTTAGTAAATCACCCCCTATGCCACTCAATTAATCCTTATCTCACTAACAGTATTTTTTCCCTTACGTATTTTGTGAGGCAGTACAGAATTGTGCTCTAGGACCTGTAATCTTCTAACTGAGGTATTGAGAAAGAGTGATGATTTAAAAATGAAGATGAAAAATACATGTTTGCTCACCATAGGAAAGGTATTCTATCTATATTTATATAATGCCACTTTAAAGTTTGAAGTGCATAAAGTGCTCAATCTTAAAGTTTTACATGACTCTTAACAATATTTAAATCATTCCAAACCTGTTAGCTGCGCTGAAAAAATGTTTTTTACATGACTTATCACACAAAAAATTATGCAAATAAAAATCATTTTGACCAATCAGTGAAATAACACAATCCCCAAAATAATTAGTGATTTAGGAAATAGCTATATAAGCGAATTCCCAGACATCCGATCAAATCAATGAAAAAGTCCTCCGAATGTGCTTGTATCCTTAAAAGTCTATTCCTCGTGACATCACATAACAAATGTACACCCGAAAAGTGATGACCCGCTCCAAGAAAGAGATCCTCCACCTCTATTCACACTGTCGCTTACCAGATTTTAAGATTTATGGAGATCTACACAGGCATGTAATCCTTTCACAGACAGGGGTTCACTTTAAGAATCTAGAGAGTGGCTCCCACAGAGACATCACAGATGGCACTGAAGTTTTCTAGGCAATATTCAGTTTCACGTCATTAGAGAACCTCAAGCGCATATTTAAATCATGTCAAGCTTATGAATATTTACAATTATATCCAAAATTTTGAAAGTGATTAAATTAGTGATTTATTTTATATCTGGTAGTTTTTTTTTAATTGAGGTTTTACGAGATTTACATTATACATATAAATAAATCAAATCCCCCAAACCCCACACCACATAGCTCTCCCTCTACAACATGTCAAACCAAAAAACTTATAAGGACAGATCAGTTCGATTCAGATTTGGATATTCTCTTACATATTGACAACATAGGGTTTCTTCCCATGTACATCTAATGCCTCGTACACACGATCAAACAATCCGGTGGAACCCATGTGTAGGCTCCGGCGGACTTTTTTTTACCCAAAAGTCAGACGGACTAAGAAAGTAGTTTTGCACTCCATTCTGTCCGCCGGACTCGCATTTCGGCGGAAAATCCGGCCGTGTGTGTGCCAGTACACCATACTTTTGAAATGAATGGACCTTTTCCACCCGGAGAAAAGTCCGCTCATTTTGAGCGTGTCTCCAGGTAGCCGGGGCCAGCGAAGGAGGCGTCGCTGGCCCCGTCACCTGGTATGGACTTAAAGGGGAATCCCTACGCCAAAAAATCGGCGTGGGGTCCCCCCAGGTCCACATCAGACCCTTATCCGAGCACACTACCCGGCCCCCCACCCTATGTGAATGAGTATGGGACGGACAGAAGACCCCTGGAGCTGTGCAATAAACTATTTTAACCCTTGTGTGTTGTGTTTTTTTTTTACTCTTATTTTACAGGTGAATGGTAGGGGTACATTGTACCCCATACTCATTCACATAGGGTGGGGGGAGGGTATCCAAGGGCCCCCTTATTAAAGGGGGCTCCTGTATTGCGATAAGCCCCCCGCCCGCAGACCCCGACAACCAACGGCCAGGGTTGTCGGGAAGAGGCCCTTGTCCTCATCAACAACATGGGGACAAGGTGCTTTGGGGTGGGGGGGCGCGCGCCCCCCCCTTCCCCAAGGCACCCCCCATGTTGAGGGCACGTGGCCTGGTACGGCTCAGGAGGGGGGCGCTCGCTCGTCCCCACCCCCTTTCCTGGCCAACCGGGTAGCGTGCTCGGATAAGGGTCTCATATGGACCTGGGGGGACCCCCATGCCAATTTTTCGGCATAGGGGTTCCCCTTTAAGTCCATACCAGGCGACGGGGCCAGCAACGCTTCCTTCGCTGGCCCCTGCTACCTGGAGACGTGCTCAAAATGAGCGGACTTTCCTCCGCGTGTGTGGGCGAGTCCATTCATTTCAAAAGTATGGCGGATGAATGAAATTATGAATGAAATACTTGTATAGCGCACAATGCGAACTGAATCTCCTCTAGACTTAGTACGCCGTATTAGTCAGCTGAAAAAGTGCTGTGTGTGGGCAAGTAGCTCGTTCCAAAAGTCCGGCGGACAGTCCGGCGGGAAGTCCGTCAGACTAAGTCCACCGGATAGTCGGCTACATGTGTACGCGGCATTAGATGTAAAACTTTCCACAGGTTTGTAAATATTGTACATAAATTGTATAAAACCACATATCTGTTTTACCTCATTTAGACCCCTTTCACACCAAGGGCGTTTTGCAGGCGCTATAGCGTTAGAAATAGCGCCTGCAATCTGCCCTAAAACTGCTGCACCATTGTCTGTAGTGGGAAAGCCTCGAGGGCTTTCACACTACAGCGGTGCGCTGGCAGGACGTCAGGAAAAATCCTGCCAGCAGCTTCTTTGGAGCGGTGAAGGAGCGGTGTGTTTACCGCTCCTCCACCGCTGCTCCCCATTGAAATCAATGGGGCAGCGCTGTAATACCGCCGGCAAAACGCCGCCATTGCGGCGTATTGACGGCGGTTTTAACCCTTTCTTGGCTGCTAGTGGGGAGTAAAAGCGCCCCCCGCTAGCAGCCGGAATACGCCGCAAATCCGGCGGTAAGACGCCGCTAAAAATTAGCGGTGTTTTACCAACGATGCTAAGGGTGGTGTGGTGTGAAAGGGGTCTTAATGTATAGTAGTGATATCCTGTGCTAGTGGATAGGGTATTGTTAACAGCACTTAACATAAGTGTGTAAAATTAACAGTGAAGGTACAAGACCTGGAGCTCCCAATCATATTTCCTAAAATTTTGATGGGTTACCCCTGTTTTGGTTTAAAAGTTTTTCCATTTGAGTGTAAGCCCTTGTACACACGGTCGGACATTCCGACAACCAAATCCGTCGGATTTTGTCCGAAATTGTTGCATACACACGGTCGGACAAAATTGTTGGAAAATAGGATCGTTCAGAACGTGATGACGTTATTTAGTTACGACGGGACTACGTTCAGGCTAGTAGCCAATAGCTTTGATGTAGGAATTTGATCTGAGCATGCGTGGCACTTTGTTCGATCAGAATTCTCTACACATGATCGGAGTATGTCCGATCGGAGCATTTTGTGGGAAAATTTTACCAACAAGTTGGAAAACATGGTCCATCGGATACTCCGACGGAAACAGTCCGATGGAGACCACACACAGTCGGAATATCCGACAAAACGGTCCGATCGGACACATTCCGTCAGAATCTCCGACCGTGTGTACAAGGACTAAGTGTTGTTAGATTGTTACCATTGGTTAAATGTAGGAGGAGTGGGAGACATTGATTTTTAACTATAGGTTTCTGTGCAATGAATAGCAGTTGGGTAATAGTAGTGAGTATTTGTGTAGTAAAGACTTTGTCATCTACTCAATATATATCCTGTAGGGTCATTGGATAGGTTAATTTTAAATACTTTATTGATGGTATCAAGTATGTCTCTCTAGTACCTAAATAGTTTAGGCCATTTCCACTGCATATGTAGCAGGGTATCCAGCTCTACCTCACATCTAGCTCATTGGTGTTTATTTTGTGGGGTTCAATAGGTTTTGTGCATAATTAAAAGTTGAGTGAAATTATGAGTTGAGGAAACAGAGAATTTAGGGACTTTCAAAGTTTACATTGCACCAGCAGAATAACTGTAAGTATTAAAAAAAAAAAAGGGAATCCCATATTCTGACTCCGGTAAACTGACCATGGTTTATCAAGGCTGCTGAGCTCTGACATCATGGTCAGTTTATGTGCCTCCATCATCAGCAGATCTCCTGTCCTCCTCCCCCCTCCTCTCCCTGCCTGTAAGCTCCTGTGTCTGTGTAAGCTGTCTCAGCCCCCCCCCCCCCCGCTACTAGTAGTATAAACATTTTAAAAATGTCACTGCCATCCCCTCCTTTGTATACAGCCATACCACACTTTTTTTTTAAATGGTGCCTCTAAATACTGTTTTTATGTTATCTTCAGGCCAGTCACGTGACTCCTGGCTGCTCTACTACTATGATCCAGGCCTACAGCAGGAGGGGCTGAGCAGCCAGCACAGCGGTCACCTGACTTCCGAGCTAAGATTAGAGGGAGATCTCGGCCCCTCCTGCTGTAGCCCTGGATCAGAGTAGCAGAGCAGCCAGGAGTCACGTGACCGGCCTGAAGGTAACAGAGAAAAAGATATTTAGAGGCACCATTTTAAAACGACACTTAAACAGTACTTATACAAGAGAGGGTCTTCCAGTGAATATACCTATTTGGGTTACAACCACTTTAAGTGTTTCACGTTTAATATTCAAATGGTGTTTTGTTCAAATTAGATCTCTGACAAGAGATTTTATTTGTTTAAATCTTTTCGAATGGTATCCAGACAAGGGTATTAGAAGGATGCAGTAGTTTACACCAACCATTTTTGTTTATCAGACCAGGTAGATTTTTTTTATTTCAACAGCTCTTTAGAGATTCTGATGACCATATACTTAGGCCCAATATTTCTACTTGTTTTATCTGGTTAGTATAGCTGAGTAGTGTTTGGAGGATGGAGTCCAATGTAACCCCTTTCCACCGAGCGTATGCAGATATGTGTACTCGGCTTTTGGGGGTTATACCGGGATGATGCCCACAGCTGCAGGCATCATCCCAGTACCGTTGTTTAGAGCGGGCGATCGGCTTTCCAAGGATAACAACCGATGCGGCTAAAAGCCGTTCGGTTGTTATCGCGGAGGAGCGGGAGGGGATGTCCCCCCTCCCGCCACCTGTTGCCGCTCTTCCCGGGCCTCCCGGTGGCACCGGAGAGCCGATCGACGATCCGGCTCTTCCGGCGGCTAGTGACAGAGTGGAACAAAGCCAGAAACAGCTTTGTTCCAGTCTCCTTGATGTAAACACGGAAGCGACATCGTGACGTCACTTCCTGTTTACTCGGCTGCCAATGGCTCCATATTTTAAAAAATATACAGTATTCAGAAACACCGTTTTCGGTGATCTGAATACTTTGAAGTGCAAAGGAGGGATTTGGGGTTTTTAGACCCCTGATTCCTCCATAAGGAGTACCTGTCACCACCTATTACTGTCACAAGGATGTTTACATTCCTTGTGACAGCAATAAAAGTGATCAATTTAAAAAAAAAAAAACACAATTTAATCATATACAAATAAATAAAATAAATAAGAAAAAATAATTAAAACCGCCCCGTCACCACGAGCTCACGCAGTAAAGAAAATGCATACGGAAGTCGCGCCCGCATATGTAATCGGTGTTCAAATCACACATGTGAGGTATCACCGTGATCGTTAGAGTGAGAGCAATAATTCTAGCACTAGACCTCCTCTGTAACTTTAACCTGGTAACCGTAAAACATATTTAAATCGTCGCCTGTGGAGATTTTTAAGTACCAAAGTTTGTTGCCATTCCACGAGTGCGGGCAATTATAAAGCATGACATGTTTGGTATCTATTTACTCGGCATAACATCATCTTTCACATTATATAAAAAAATTGGGATAACTATACTGTTTTTTTTTTTTTCATTCATGAAAGTGTCCCTTTTCCCAAAAAATTGCGTTTAAAACACCACTGCACAAATACCGTGTGACATAAAATATTGCAACAATCGCCATTTTATTTTCTAGATTCTCTGCTAAAAATATATATATAATTTTTGGGTATTATAAGTAATTTTCTAGAAAAAAAATAGGGATTTTAACACCAAATGTAAGAAATAGGCTTAGTCATGAAAGGGGTCATGTGGATTTTTCTCAATTTATAGCAAAACCTGTATGGGAGGTAAATTCATACACTAGATACCTTCAAGTTTTAAATTAGGAGAAAATGTCTCCTGAAAATAATAGGATATTACCTGTGCAAGGCAATTTCTTCCTCTGTATCTCCCCTCTGAAAACTCACAATATTATGAATATGAACATGAATGTTAGAGGCCAGGGGGCTCAATAGTTAGAGAAAGTAGATGACAATGGGCACCCTTGTCTTGTATCCCTCTTTAAAGTTGTTTCTAAAGACTAAATGTTCTTTTATCTCCCATATCTCTCATACTGTACATTCCCTGCATTAAGGTAAGCCCCCCCTTACCTGTTCTCCCCTCCCCCAATTCCTAAACACTTATCTGTCTCCTCTCACCAATCCAGGGCTGTTCCGGCTCCAGCACCTGGATTCACACTAGACACTCAGAGCAGCTGCTGCCAGTCAAACTCCTGTGAGGAGGGATTGGAGGCATAGTTTGCTGGAACTGTGTTTATCTATGGACACACACAGCCCAGCACAGAAGCACGCCTGCATGGGTGCACCCATTACTTGCTATGGGGGCACTCATAGGACGAAGGAGTGGAGAGTGCCAGCTGAGAACCACTAAGAAGAAGATAAGGGACCACTCTGTGCACTACTGTTGCATAGACCAGGTAAGTTTAACATCTTTTTTTTACTTTAGCCCAAAAAAACAAAAGAAGACAAATTACCCTAAGGAAAGTGGTTCTGAAAAAAAGATTATTTACCCTGACATGGGCCTACACAATACTTCGACCCAAGTAAATAAAGTTGCGGCCTAGGCCAAAAATACAGTAGGGATCGAAAGTTTGGGCACCCCAGGTAAAAATGTGTATTAATGTGCATAACGAAGCCAAGGAAAGATGGAAAAATATCCAAATGGCATCAAATTACAGATTAGACATTCTTATAATATGTCAAAAAAAGTTAGATTTATTTCCATCATTTACACTTTCAAAATTACAGAAAACAAAAAAACGGCGTCTGCAAAAGTTTGGGCACCCTGCAGAATTTATAGCATGCACTGCCCCCTTTGCAAAGCTGAGACCTGCCAGTGCCATGAATTGTTCTCAATCATCATCCAGGGAAGATGGGAAGACCAGGTGATGTCAATCTCAAAGGTTTTAAATGGCCAGACTCATCTGATCTTGCCCCAACAATCAGCACAATGGGTTCTTCTAAGCAGTTGTCTAGAAAACTGAAAGTGAAAATAGTTGACGCTCACAAAGCTGGAGAAGGCTATAAGAACATAGCAAAGCGTTTTCAGATGTCAATATCCTCTATTCGGAATGTAATTAAGAAATGGGCGTCATCAGGAACAGTGTAAGTTAAAGCAAGATCTGGAAGACCAAGAAAAATATCAGACAGAACAGCTCACAGGATTGGGAGAAAAGCAATTCAAAACCCACGTTTGACTGCACGATCCCTCCAGAAAGATCTGGCAGACACTGGAGTTGTGGTACACTATTCCACTATAAAGAGATACTTGTACAAATATGGTCTTCATGGAAGAATCATCAGAAGAAAACCCTTTTCTACGTCCTCACCACAAAAATCAGCGTTTGAACTTTGCAAATGAACATATAGACAAGCCTGAGGCATTTTGGAAACAAGTTCTGTGGACCAATGAGGTTAAAATAGAACTTTTTGGCTGGAATGAGCAAAGGTACGTTTGGAGAAGAAAGGGCACAGAATTTAATGAAAATAACCTCTGTCCAACTGTTAAGCATGGGGTGGATCAATCATGCTTTGGGGTTGTATTGCAGCCAGTGGCACAGGGAACATTTCACGAGTAGAAGGAAAAATGGATTCAATAAAGTTTCATCAAATTTTGCATGGTAACTTGATGCCATCTGTGAAAAAGCTGACGTTAAAGAGAGGATGGCTTCTACAAATGGATAATGATCCTAAACACACCTCAAAATCCACGGGGGATTACATCAAGAGGCGTAAACTGAAGGTTTTGCCATGGCCTTCGCAATCTCCTGACCTCAACATTATTGAAAAACTATGGCTAGACCTTAAAAGAGCAGTGCATGACAGACAGCCCAGAAATCTCAAAGAACTGGAACACTTTTGTAAGGAAGAATGGGCAAAGATACCTCAAACAAGAATTGAAAGACTCTTGGCTGGCTACAAAAAGCGTTTACAAGCTGTGATAGTTGCCAGAGGGGGCAGTACAAGATATTAACTCTGCAGGGTGCCCAAACTTTTGCAGACACCATTTTTTTGTTTTCTGTAATTTTGAAAGTGTAAATTATGGAAATAAAATCTAACTTTTTTTTGACATATTATAAGAATGTCTAATCTGTAATTTGATGTCATTTGGAGATCTTTCCATCTTTCCTTGGCTTTGTTATGCACATTAATACACAATTTTACCTGGGGTGCCCAAACTTTCGATCCCCACTGTATGTATAACTGGTAAAACTTGCCACAGGTGTTGCCACTCCAGAATTTCAAATGCCTCAATGTCATCTAATGACAGGATGCATGAGAGTCATGGTTATCAGTTGGAAGCTCAATTTTTAATATACACTACTGCAAAAGTTTTAGGCATGTGAGAAAAAAGACTGTGAATTAAAAATGCTGTTTTTTTTTTAATCAAGTATCCAAAATGGAAAGTAAATGAACAGAAGAGAAATCTATATCACATCAATATTTGGTGTGCCCACCTTTTGCATCAATTATTTTAGGTACACTTGCACAAAGTTTACCACTTTACTTGACAGGTACGTTTTTTCAAGTATCTTGGAGAACTAACCACAGATCTTCCTTGGCTGTAGGCTGCTTACAATCCTTCTGCCTCTTCATGTAATCCTAGACAAACATAGTGATGTTGAGATCAGGGCTCTGTGAGGGCCAAACCATCACTTCCAGGACTCCTTGCTCTTCTTTAGGCTGAAGATAGTTATTAATGACATTGTCTGCATGTTTTAGGTCATTGTCCTGTTGCAGAATAAATTTGGGGCCAATCGCCCTCCTTCCTGATGATATGGGTTGATGGATAAGTATCTGCCTGTAGTTCTCAGCATTAGGACACCATTGATCCTGACCAAATCTCAGACTCATTATTGTACCAGTCTTCAGCCCTTCACAAACAAACTGCGATACATGTGTGATTCGTTTTGCTACAAATTGAATTTCAGATTAAATTTTTTCAGGATGCATCACAAATAATGAATTTCCACAAATTCAAAACAAATTATAATAAAACAATAAATTCATTTGTATTCGTCCATTTCATTTGGATGACGTGATGTAATAGTTTGGGCTTTTTGTTAATGTTTGAAACAGATGAAATAACTCCAACCCCATTTGCATAAATGCAGCCCCAAACTTGCAAGGAACCTCCACCATGCTTCACTGTTGCCTGCAGACACTCATTATTGTACCGCTCTCCAGCCCTTCGGTGAACAAACTGCCTCCTTGTACAACCAAATATTTAAAAATTTAACTCATCAGACCAGAGCCCCTGCTTCCATTTCTCTGCACCCCAGTTCCTATGTTTATATACATAGTTGAGTTGCTTAGCAGGCATGGCTTTTTGGCCACAATTCTCTTAGCCCTTAGCCCCACGCGGTCGGAGATTCCGATGGAATGTGTCCGATCGGACCATTTTGTCGGATATTCCGACTGTGTGTGGTCTCCATCGGACTGTTTCCATCGGAGTATCCAACGGACCAAGTTTTCCAACTTGCCCGTAAAATTTCCAGACAAAATGCTCCGATCAGGCATACTCCGATCATGTGTAGAGAATTCCGATCAAACAAAGTATCACGCATGCTCAGATCAAAGTCCTACATCAAAGCTATTGGCTACTAGCCTGAAAGTAGTCCCGTTGTAATGAAATAACATCATCACGCTCTGAACTATCGGATTTTCCAACAACTTTGTCTGACCGTGTGTATGCAACAGTTTGGGACAAAATCCGTCAGACAAAATCCGACGGATTTGGTTGTCGGAATGTCGGACCATGTATACAAGGGCTTGGGGGTGTACTCACTTTTGTTGCCAGCGGTTTAGACATTAATGGCTATGTGTTGAGTTATTTTGAGGGGACAGCAAACCTACATTGTTATACAAGCTGTACACTCACCATTTTACATTGCAGCAAAGTATTATTTGTTCAGTGTTGTCACATGAAAATATATAATAAAATATTTATAAAAAATTGAGGGGTGTACTAAATACTGTATATACTATATATATATATATATATATATATATATATATATATATATATATATATATATACACACACACAGTATATATATTTTTAAAATGGTAAAAGCTTGAGATTCGTATAAGAAATATATAGCTAAGTAAACCGTAAGTACATGGCAATCATCTAAGGCGGAGGGGCACATTCTTGCAATAAGTATTCCAAATCACATGGATCTTCTTGTTGTCATAGGTCTGATTTTTAATGACTAGTTATTTATACTGACTGTGTAACATAGATTTCAACTTCTAAAACAGATATTGGGATTAAAAGTTTACCTAATTATGCACATGATTTCTTATTTTATTTTAGATCAAAAGGCAAAATAATGTTTTCAAGTCCACTAAATCGCACCTTGGTGACATTTTTCTATATCAAAGGGATCACTGATGCACCAGATCTTCAGATTTTAATCTTCATCCCAGTCCTGCTTATTTATCTAATCACCCTTGGTGGCAACATGGCCATTCTTCTACTCATTTGTTTGGATCATTACCTTCACACTCCCATGTACTTATTCCTGGCCAACTTGTCCATTGTGGATGTGTCTTCTTCCACCATCACTTTGCATAAAGTTCTAGTCATCTTCATAACTGGAGATCACATGGTTTCATACCCAGCATGTATAACTCAGATGTACTTTTTTGCATCCTTGATTGGACATGAGCTTCTAATTTTGTCTGCAATGAGTTATGATCGATATGTTGCCATCTGTAACCCATTGCGTTACCACATGGTCATGAACAGTAGAGTTTGCTCTTTGCTTGCCATCAGTTGCTGGTTTATGGGCTTCATACAAGTCCTCCCTGCTGTTGTCATCTTCTCAGGCTTCTCATGCTACACGTCCAATGAGATCAACCACTTCTTCTGTGACATGATACCTTTGATAAAAATCATTTGTAATGACACATCTGTCTTGGATATTGTGTTTCTAATCCAAGGAATTTTTGTTATAACGTTACTCCCTTTCCTTTTTACCTCAGTGTCATATATTTTTATCATATCTACCATAATGAGGATCCGTTCCAACACTGGAAAGCAAAAAGCCTTTTTTACATGCTCCTCACACCTAACAGTAGTCACTCTTCTTTATACCACACTTGTCTCCCAGTACTTGACACCAACATCATTGGGAACATTGAATGCGAAGAAGATGTTCTCTCTGTTCAATACAGCAGCTGTTCCCTTGTTAAATCCTTTAATTTATAGTTTGAAAAATAAAGATGTTAAATTAGCTGCAAGGCGTAGGCTGGGATTCTGTAAAACCATTGGCTAAACAATACCGAACAATCACAATCTGTAGTGCCAAGACTTTATTTTTAATTATGTATAATTTCAAAAGATCATTGCAAAACTAAAATTGGAAAAGATTTTTTTCTGGACAAAAATAAAACCCCTTCCCACCCTCTTACCAATTCAATCTTTATTTTACCTATCTCCTAAAGCCGAGATATTCTCATCTAAGTCTGCCATCTAAGTCCCTGGTCTTCTTTTTGTAAATAAATGGTATCAAGAAAGCACCTGTCTTACTATAAAATTGTATGTATACAAGTGGGAATTGTGCTGGCTGTGATGTCACATAACACAACTATAATCAATGCTGGACTACATGTTCTAGAGCTGACCTGAACTCAAAAGGTGAAGATTTTCTATAATATAAGGAGCAAACAAAAACTGATATTGTGCCTAATGCCGCGTACACACGATCGAATTGTATGACGTACTTAGTCCGTTGAAACGCATTTCAACGGACAATCCGCTCGTGTGTGGGCTTCAGCAGACTTTTTCAGCGTGAAGTCCGGAGTACTAAGAAGGTCGGTTTGCACACCAATCTTCCCGTCGTACTTTGGTTTCAGCGGACAATACGTTCGTCAGTATGCTAGTCCGACGGACTAAGAATGGCGCATGCCCAGAAAGGATTTACAGGGCGGAAGCGTTCTGTCTTGTAAAACTAGTGTTCGTATTGAAGCTAGCATATTCGTCATGCTGCTAATTTTGTGATCTTTTAATATAGCACATTCTTTTCTTCTTCATAATGCGAGAAAAGTGAATTTGCTTTGCTGCTTATATTCACACAGAGTTATCACAAATGTCTTTATTCATCCTCATCTTATGATTAATATTCCAATTCGAGAATGAAAAAAAATAAAAAATAACGGACGAATTAAGCTGAAGTCTGAAAAGCGCGAATCGTCTCTAACCAAACTTCCACTAACGCAAAGTCAGCAGAAGGAGCCCAAAGGGTGCTTTGCTGTGTCTTGGACTTCCTATTTCTAGTCCCGTCGTACGTGCTGTACGTCATCGCGCAAGCTTTCGTCGGACTGTTTGTGTATCCGTGTGTGGCCAAGTCCGTTCGGTAGAAAGTCCGCCGGATTGTCCGCCGGATTGTGTGACGGACTAAGTACGTCATACAATTCGATCGTGTGTACGCGGCATTAGAGGTACCCTTAATAAAATGATCTTTTTTTTTAATTCCTCCTGAAAAAGATGAGCACTTTCTGATGTACTGCCTAGGCACTTCTGGCCTCATAGCTGTTTAGCTGCACTGTGAGATTAAAGCAGCACATAGATTATGCCATTTTCTTTCCTTCTACTATTGGTGTCCCTGTCTCTCTGCTTTCCTATTAAAACTGACCACACCATGGTCAGTTCTCTTGATATGCTGGGAACTCAGTGTGTATTCCTCTAATGATTAAACTTGTTCTGACAAGTCCCCCTCTACACGGCCATTCACTGGGGAGCTCAGTGTGCTGCTGCTGTTGCTTCTCTTCCCTAAGTTCTTATGCAGCTGATAACAGAGGCAATGTGATCACTTATAAAAAAGGGAACAAAGGTATTTATTATGTTTTTTTATATCTATACAAAAATGTTTTCCTTTCATTTGTATTTTAAAATGAATGGGTTGTTTTACAAGATGATCATTTACAAAATAATGTATGCACTGCTTCCTTTAGCTGATCTCAGGAGATCTGGAGTGAGATTTGGTAATGTCACCATTGTGCTCATCGTTCTCCTTGCTGCAGGCTTTGACCTAGGGAAGCAAAGCCCTTCAGTTACCAGGATGGCTACTTCTACACAGGGACACAGTGCAGAACAAGGCATGGTAAGTCAGTAAAGGGGAAAAGATCAGCTGCAGACCTCAGACAATACTGGTGACTATTCATTTAGATTCTGCCTGCCTTTGGACACAGCTTCTAGAATTCAGTTCCATTTTAAGTAATGTGTCAGTAAGCTATTAGTCTGCATATATATAATTTTGTTTTATTAAGTTTTATCATTTACAAGTGACACAACAATCAATACAAAAAATAAATAAATAGATAAACTGTTATACATGTACTTCCATTCTTAATCCTGTACATTGTATCTCAATTCTTGTATATTACTCAAAATTTTATTCTATACAATATGCAAAACCAGCCAAACCATCAAATTAAAAAAAAGGGGGGGAGGGATGGGGGGAAAAAACAAGGGGGGAACAAAGGGGAGGGAGGAGGGAATGGATGAATCCACAACTAGAGAGGTAAAGAGAAGGGCGGGGAGGAGAGAAAAAAAAAAAGGAGGGATATGCGGGAAGTGTCCTCCATCTGGAACAAAGGACCTACATCCCCTTCCTACAGTGCCTTGCGAAAGTATTCGGCCCCCTTGAACTTTTCAACCTTTTGCCACATTTCAGGCTTCAAACATGAAGATATAAAAAAAATTTTTTTCCAATTAACTTTTTTTATTATTTCCAACAATGCATTACACATCATGCTGAAGTACATCACATCAGTTCCACAAGAAAGAAAATAAGCTAACATTGGGGATCTTCTGCCCATTGAATCAGGTAGAGCCCTCTGGGACAGGTATAGACCAGGTCAGAAAGACTCCTCCTCAATCAACCGGGCCAGTACTGGAAGTAAATATACAGCGCCAACCGTCACGTTGTCCAGCAAAGGAGCCCAGTAGCTAGTTACTGATTTCCATTAGGTCTTCTAACTACTCACACCTGTCGCTGGTATCAAAGCATCTTTCTAAAGGAACCATAGGGCACATGAAAACGAGATCAAAAGAGATTGGAGAATCAAGAAGAAAAAGAGAAGGAGAGAGGAGGTAAGCGAAAAAGAAAAGAGGGGAGAGCAAGAGCGAGAGTATAGGAGATAGAAGGAATGAGAGAAGAGAGAACTGTTAAGAAATAGAAGAGGGACGAGGGATAAGGGGGGGGGGGCGGGGGAAGGAAAAGGGGGGGTAAGCACCGCGTGTGGTCTCCGCATCAAATCACAGCCGGTCCTCTCGAAGATTCCATGGGGTCCAAACCAAATCGTGGGCCTCCATCCGATCCTGTATCCTGGCGGTCATCTTCTCCATTAGTTCCACGTCGTTGATTCTAGTATGGAGCGCACCAAGGGTGGGGGGCTGTACTTTTTTCCAATTTAGGGCAATTAAACACCTCGCAGCTGTCAAGATATGTCTGGACAGTTTCTTTCGGGACTTCGTCAATTTAGGGAAGGGGATGCCCAACAGGAAATTTGTGGGGTCCAGTGCCACCTGCTGGTCCAGGACAGTAGTCAAGAGGCGCTGGACCTCTTCCCAAAAGGGGGTTACGAGGGGGCATTGCCAAAAGATGTGGAACAATGTACCCCTGTGGGTTAAGCATCTCCAGCATCTGTCGGAGGAGGTGGGGTAGATGGCGTGTAGAACGTCCGGGGTCATGTACCAAAAAAATAAAATTTTATACGCATTCTCCCGGTAGAGCGTGCACATAGAGCTTTTGGAGGCCTGGGACCATATCAGCTGCCACTGCTCCTCTGTAATCTCCCCGCCCAACGCTTCCTCCCACTTGAGCATGTAGGTATGCTTGCCTTTCATAGCTTTAGGGGGAGTGTTGAGTATTTTATAAATGGCAGATATCAATCCTCTCTGGGCAATGCCCGCCAGGATTACAGTCTCAAAAGCGGAGGGCGGGGAAAAACGCAGGTCAGAGGATATGGTCTGGGCATAGTGGCGTATCTGTAAATAACTGTAAAAACTCTGTCGTGGGAGGTCAAATTTAGATTGAAGGTCAGCGTAGGAGTGCAGTCTCCGTGACCTAGGGTCCACCAGGGTTCCCAGATGGAAAAGATTCCGGGATGACCACGGATGCGACATCGGGTATGTCAGGCTATCTGGCACCTTAGGGTGAAATAGAAAGGACGTCAGGAGCGACTTATCCGAGGATAACTCGTGGATCTTGGAGAGCCTACGCCATAGGCCCTGCAGGTGTGCCATTGTTCCCAGGAGTTGGGCCCGAGGGATCAAAGCTGCCGCGCTCCAGAGCATACTATTAGGGTGAGCCGGGGCCAACCAAAGTTTCTCGATTTCCGTCCATCTATTGTATGACCTCTGGGTAAACCAGGAGGTCACTGCTCGGAGCTGGGCTGCCTGATAGTACTTAATAAGGTCCGGAAACGCCAGACCCCCGTCTGAGCGGGAGGCCGTCATAACAGAGCGAGGAATTCTATGGCGTTTGTAATTCCACGCGAAATTGAGCAGATCTGCTTGCATTTTTTTCAGATGATGGTAAGGTACGGGGATAGGAAGGGTCTGGAACAGGTAAAGGAGTTTCGGAAGGATCGTCATTTTTACCGACGCTATCCTACCAAAGGGGGAAATTTGGTGCTTCCGCCACCGGGAAAGCAGCTGCCTGATGGTGCCATACAAGGGCGGGAAGTTTGCCTGATACAGGGAAGCAAATGTCGGGGTAATATGTATCCCCAGATATTTCAAGGAGGAGGTTTTCCAGTGATATGGGAAGGTGGATCGAAGATGATCCACCTCCAGGGGGGGAATGTTTACTGGGAGGGCTTCTGATTTTGAGGCGTTGATTTTATAACCTGAAAGGGCGCTGTATCGTTCGAGCTCCTTGTGTAAATTGGGCAGGGAGATCCTAGGCTGGGTCCGGGTAAGGATCACATCGTCCGCGAACAGCGAGATCTTGAACTCCCTCTCCCTGACCGGGATGCCCCTGATATCCCGGTTCCGCCTAATAGAGGCCGCCAGGGGTTCTACGCAAAGGGCAAACAACAAGGGCGATAGGGGACATCCCTGGCGTGTGCCATTAGAAACAGAGAAGGCCGAAGAAGTAGCAAAGGGGGTCTTAACTTGTGAGGACGGATTGGAGTAGAGGTGCCGTATAGCCTGCAGGAACGGTCCCCTCATCCCCATGTGAGTCAACGTGGCGAACAGGAAGGGCCACCCCAGCCTATCAAAAGCCTTCTCCGCATCCAGACTCAGGAGCAGAGATGGTGAAGATATAAAATTTTTATTTTTTGTGAAGAATCACCAACAAGTGGGACACAATTGTGAAGTGGAACGAAATCTATTGGATATTTTAAACTTTTTTAGCAAATAAAAAACTGAAAAGTGGTGCGTGCAAAATTATTCGGCCCCTTTACTTTCAGTGCAGCAAACTCACTCCAGAAGTTCAGCGAGGATCTCTGAATGATCCAATGTTGTCCTAAATGACTGATGGTGATAAATAGAATCCACCTGTGTGTAATCAAGTCTCTGTATAAATGCACCTGCTCTGTGATAGTCTCAGGGTTCTGCTGAAAGCGCAGAGAGCATCATGAAGACCAAGGAACACACCAGGCAGGTCCGTAATACTGTTGTGGAGAAGTTTAAAGCCTGATTTGGATACAAAAAGATTTCCCAAGCTTTAAACATTCCAAGGAGCACTGTGCAAGCGATCATTTTGAAATGGAAGGAGTATCAGACCACTGCAAATCTACCAAGACCTGGCCGTCCCTCTAAACTTTCAGCTCAGACAAGGAGAAGACTGATCAGAGATGCAGCCAAGAGGCCCATGATCACTCTGGATGAACTGCAGAGAACTACAGCTGAGGTGGGAGAGTCTGTCCATAGGACAACAATCAGTCGTACACTGCATAAATCTGGCCTTTATGGAAGAGTGGCAAGAAGAAAGCCATTTCTCAAAGATATCCATAAAAAGTCTCGTCTAAAGTTTGCCATAAGCCACCTGCGAGACACACCAAACATGTGGAAGAAGGTGCTCTGGTCAGATGAAACCAAAATCAAACTTTTTGCCCACAATGCAAAACAATATGTTTGGCGTAAAAGCAACACAGCTCATCACCCTCAACACACCATCCCCACTGTCAAACATGGTGGTGGCAGCATCATGGTTTGGGCCTGCTTTTCTTCAGCAGGGACAGGGAAGATGGTTAAAATTGAGGGGAAGATGGATGCAGCCAAATACAGGACCATTCTGGATGAAAACCTGTTGGAGTCTGCAAAAGACCTGAAACTGGGACGGAGATTGACAATGATCCCAAACATACAGCAAAATCTACAAAGGAATGGTTCACAAATAAACGTATCCAGGTGTTAGAATGGCCAAGTCAAAGTCCAGACCTGAATCCAATCGAGAATCTGTGGAAAGAGCTGAAAACTGCTGTTCACAAACGCTCTCCATCCAACCTCACTGAGCTTGAGCTGTTTTGCAAGGAAGAATGGGCAAGAATTTCAGTCTCTCGATGTGCAAAACTGATAGAGACATACCCCAAGCGACTTGCAGCTGTAATCGCAGCAAAAGGTGGCTCTACAAAGTATTAAAGCAAGGGGGCCGAATAATTTTGCACGCCCCACTTTTCATTTTTTTATTAGTTAAAAAAGTTTCAAAAATCCAATAGATTTCGTTCCACTTCTCAATTGTGTCCCACTTGTTAGTGATTCTTCACAAAAAATAAAAATGTTATATCTTTATGTTTGAAGCCTGAAATGTGGCAAAAGGTTGAAAAGTTCAAGGGGGCCGAATACTTTCGCAAGGCACTGTATCTTATGTGCTATCGTGTATCTAAGTTTCGTGATCTACAGTGTTTTTATATGTGTAATATATTTATGTGTATATGTATGTCCATGTGTTCACCATGTAGGAGAAAAAAAAGAGAGTGTAAGAACATGGGGGGTTCTCCTGCTCAAAGCAAGCGGCCTCCCTTCGTGCAGTGTCTAAATACCAGGGTCCTCCGTGTGTATGTGTGTAATATATCTGTGTACTGTAATGTACTGTTAGCGAGTGACAGGTGAACAAAGGCATTTCATTGGTGTTGTCAGTATATTGTCCCACAGATAAAGCCACTGGCCACTGACCTGGTTCGCATTCTACTCTCTATATCATCATCCCAAAGGTGTTCTATCAGGTTGAGGTCAAGACTCTGTGCAAGGTCCATAAAGACATGGATGCACAAATTTGGGGTGGGGGAACTTGACTGGCCTGCACAGAGTCCTGACCTTAACCCAATAGAACACCCTTGGGATGAATAAGAGAGGAGACTGCAAGCCTAGCCTTCTCTTCAATATCAGCACCTGACCTCACAAATGCACTTCTGGAAGAATGGTCAAAGATTTCCATAGACACACTCCTAAACCTTGTGGACAGCCTTCCCAGAATAGTTGAAGCTGATATAGCTGCAAAGGGTGGGCCAACTCAATACTGAACCCTACGGACTAAGACTGGGATGCCATTAAAGTTCATGTGCATGTAAGGCAGGCATCCCTATACTTTTTGTAATATAGTGTAGTTCTAATGGTTTTATGGTCAAAGAGCAGTTTTTGTTAAAGCAAATTGTGTGGCATTCAGTTAAAAAAGAGACAAAGGAGAAAAAATAATATTGCATTGATATCATAACAGCAAAGATAATATATCGGAGATATCCTTGGGCACAGACATAAAATGTACTTAATATAATTAAGACTAAAGTGGTTTATTTATCAATGTTTTTACCCAAGATTCACACAACTTCAATGGCATTAAAACATACACATATACGTAAACACAATGTAGTATGTAGACTCTATAGGCAGTAAATGGAATGGCGCAGGAAAAGTAGATTGAACCTAAGGGGCTAAATAAACATCCTTATTAAATGTACATATATATAATAAGTCCATTGACATGTCAGCAGGGAAAGATAAGCAACATCAGTGGCAGCTCCCCATAGAGTGAGTCAATGACATAGAAGCATAAAAGGGTTTATTAAACGCCGATTGGTGATTTACAGGGGCAGCATATAATGCAATGCATATATAGGTGTACAGTATATCAGATCAAGCAATAAAACGCAAGTATATACACCAGAAGGCCCAGTAATTTGGCACATACCATACTAATGTCTAAAATCAATAAACAAGACACCTCTGCCACAGACATATTGATGTGCTGTCTTCTTTTTATATTGATATAAGTTGCCATTTGAGATTTAACCACTTGCCGCCCGCCCTATTACAAATAGACGGCGGCAAAGTGGTTTTGTTATCCTGACATCACGTCATATGACGTCCTGTAGGATACAATGCAATTGCGCGCCCCCGGGGGCGCGCACCACGGCGATCGGGGATGACGCTTGTCCCTCGGACACAGCGCTTCCCCGATCAGGGTAAACAGCCAATGAAATTGGCTGTTTACCTAGTGATCGGCTGTATCCAATAACAGCCGGTCACATGTCAAAACAAATTGGGCTCGCGTGCAATGCGCGCTGCCGGGAGCGAGCAGCACGCCGATCGGAGATGGTATATGTCCCTTGGACATATCCCCATCCCGATCCGGGTAAACAGCCAATGAAATGGCTGTTTACCCATGTGATCGGCTGTGTCCAATCACATCCGGTCACAAGTATAAACACTGCAGCGGTATCCAGGGATCTCTCCTTCTCTCTCCTCACACCGATTGTGAGGAGAGAGAAGGAGAGATCTGATCTGTGAGTGAAACACCTTTGATATATATTTACTGTGCTCAACACAAATCCCCCCTTGCCAATAAAGAGAACCTGTCACAGCCCATCAGGACCTGTCACAGCCCACCTGTCACAGCCCACCTGTCACAGCCCATCAGGACCTGTCACAGCCCATCAGAACCTGTCGCAGCCCATCAGAACCTGTCGCAGCCCATCAGAACCTGTCACAGCCCATCAGGACCTGTCACAGCCCACCTGTCACAGCCCACCTGTCACAGCCCATCAGAACCTGTCGCAGCCCATCAGAACCTGTCGCAGCCCATCAGAACCTGTCGCAGCCCATCAGAACCTCTCGCAGCCCATCAGAACCTGTCGCAGCCCAGCAGGACCTGTCGCAGCCCAGCAGGACCTGTCGCAGGCCAGCAGGACCTGTCGCAGCCCAGCAGGACCTGTCGCAGACCAGCAGGACCTGTCACAGCCCAGCAGGACCTGTCACAGCCCGCCATCAGCACCCCCATCGGTACCGCCATCAGCACAGCCACCGCCATCAGCACCACCACCGTTACCGCCATCAGCACATCCACCGCCATCAGCACAGCCACCGCCATCAGCACAGCCACCGCCATTAGCACCGGCATCAGTATCATCTGAATCTGACAGCCCATCTGTCACAAAGCCCGCCATCGGTACCACCATCAGTACCATCTGGATCTGACAGCCCATCTGTCATACAGGCCACCATCAGTAGCACTAACAGTACCGCTATCAGTGCCGCTATTAGTACCGCCATCAGAACCATCTGGATCTGACAGCCCATCTGTCACACAGGCCCGACATCACTAGCGCTTCACAGTCCCGCTATAAAGTACCATCACACAGGCCATCAGTAACCTGTCAGTACCATCACACAGGCTTGCCATCAGTGAGCTGTCAGTACCATCACACAGGCTTGTCACAGAAGCCCGTCAAATGTACCACCATGTCCCAAAGAGTTTACACAGCTGAAGAGGCATATAACATCCTCACCATGTCGGATGATGAGAGCAGCGGAGAGCTCTCATTATCCAATTCTGGTTCGGAATACGAACCAGTGGAGGGTAGTGGATCAGAGTCTGAGTCAGCGGAAGAAACCGTCCCTCCTACAAGAGTAAGGCAATCAGGACCTAGATCAGGACCAAGATCAGAACACCTGCCTACCACCAGCAGCGCCAGACCCCAAGAAGAGGAACCCAGTACAAGTACTGGAATTGCACATCGAGCCCAAAGAATCCAGGACCAGTCCTACCTTCCCAATGCCCTGGCAAACCCCTTATGGTTGCCTGCCAACTCATGGTCTGCTACAATCCCCCCTTTCACTGCACAGCCAGGTGTGCAACCCAACACTTCAAATTTTGCACTATTTCTATTTGTTTTTCCCCGAAGATTTGTTGCAGTACATGGTTGACCAAACAAATCTCTATGCAGAGCAATATATTGCTGCCAACCCCAGTTCGTCCTACGCCCGTATGTTCCAATGGCGACGTCTAACACTAGAGGAATTCAAATTGTTTTTGGGCCTTACTTTTAATATGGGGCTTACAAAGAAAAACGAACTGCATGCCTACTGGTCCACCCACCCCATCCACCACATGCCCATATATTCTTCTGTTATGTCCAGGTCACGGTACGATATGATTATGCGCTTCCTACATTTCAATGTCAATTCGCAGTGCTCTCCCCAAGATCATCCCAACCACGACAAATTATATAAGATTCGCCCCCTAATAAATTCTTTTACCAAATGATTTTCTGAAGTCTTTATCCCCGACCAAAATATTTGTGTAGACGAATCCCTTATCCACTTTACTGGCTGGCTACATATGAAGCAGTATATCCCAAGTAAGAGAGCCAGGTACGGTGTGAAATTGAATAAATTATGTGACCGAGCCACTGGATACGTGTACACATTTCGTATTTATGAGGGAAAAGACTCCCAGCTCCAGCCCCGTGAGTGCCCTACATATATAGGAACCAGTGGTAAAATTGTGTGGGACCTTGCATACCCCCTGTTCAAAAAAGGTTACCATTTATATGTAGATAATTACTACAGCAGCTTGCCCCTTTTCCGTCACCTGTATCATGAAAAAACCCTGGCCTGCGGTACCTTCCGAAAAAATAGGAAGGGCTTCCCACAGAATTTATTATCAAAACGGCTACAAAAGGGGGAAGCCGCATTCATGAGGAATGAGGAGGTGTTGGCCATGAAGTGGCGGGACAAGAAGGATGTTCATATGATGAGTACCATTCACAATGACACTTTGGTGGAGATTCAGAGAAGATGTGGCCCCATAGTAAAGCCTGAATGTGTCAATGACTACAATCTTTATATGGGGGGGGGGGGGTGGATTTAAATGATCAGATGCTGCAACCGTATTTATCAACCCGCAAGTCCAGATATTGGTATAAAAAAGTCGCATTTCATCTGTTTCATATGGCCATGTTCAATTCATTTGTCTGCTATCAAAAGTCACCCCAAAACCAACCCATCAGCTACCTCAAATATATTGAAAACATTATCACTGCCCTTATTTACCAGCAAGGACCCACCCCAGGAAGCATTCGCTCTGACTGTGTGAGTCGACTACATGAGCAACATTTTCCCTATAGCATTCCCCCCACAGAATCTGGAAGAAGACGCCAAAAGAGATGTCGTGTATGCTCAAATAGACAAGTTAGATACAATTTATTATTGTCCTGATTGTCCCTCCCAACCTGGCCTGTGTATCGGTGATTGTTTCAAAAAGTATCACACATCCATCCAATATTAGTTCCCCTTATTAGTAACAGACTGCCATTTCCCAATTTCAATTACCGCTGTGCATCATTTTCATGCCACCATGTTTCTACCTTCCATGTTAACTGACCCTGGCCTGTTTACCGACAATGTCTTTGCCTGTCGTTTTGAAACCACGTTTCTGGACTTCCACGTGCACCAACCTCAGCCTGTTTACCAACGATGCCTTTGCCTGCTGTTTTAACCATGTTTCTGACTGCCACGTGCACCAACCTCAGCCTGTTTACCGACGATGCCTTTGACTGCCGTTTTAACCATGCTTCTGACTGCCACGTGCACCGACCTCGGCCTGTTTACCGACCATGCCTTTGCCTGAAGTTTTAACCACGTTTCTGATTTCCACGTGCACCGACCTCGGCCTGTTAAATCGACCATGTTTTTGCCTGCCACTTGGACTGATCTTTTGCCCTTCTACTTCAGTATGCAGGGGTCTCACATATGTGAGGGGCTTCAGAATAGCGTTCTGAGTAGAGAAAATCAGTTTTTGGTTTTCTGTGCTCCTAGAACAGGGTTTGGTTGCCCGGAGGCTTCAAAGAGATTTGGGTGGGAGAAGCCTCTACCCCTGTCCCCCTGGCCCTAAGCTTGATGGCCCTTCCTGCTGCCTGGACCAATACTTTGGCTGTGCTGACCATATTGCTGCCTGTAATGACCCAGGACTTTATGGACTGTGTTTCTTTCTGCTGCCTGGACCAATAATTTGGCTGTGTTGACCATATCTCGGCCTGCTGCCTCTACTAACAATAGACAGTATTTCTGCCTGGACATCTCTGCCTGCTACCTGGACCAATGCTTTGGCTGTGCTGACAGTATCCCTGCCTGAACTAACTATGGACAGTATTCCTGCCTGCTGCCTGGATGATTGCTTTTGCTGTCGCTGACCACATCCCTGCCTGGTGCCTGGACCGATGCTCTCTTCTGTGGACCACTACACTACTAAAACCACAGGTAATCTTTTGTTATTTGGTATGTACAGGTTATGTGTTAGAAATATGATGAGCCTTCAAAAATGTGATTGGTAGTCAGGAAATGATATGTGTAATTTATGCTCCTAGGACGACTGGAGGTGCTATTTGGATGTTAGGCCTCTGTATGTGGCCAGGCTGTGTAAAAGTCTCACACATGTGGTATCGCCATACTCAGGAGGAGTAGCAGAATGTATTTTGGGGTGTCATTTTTGCTATGTACATGATATGTGTTGGAAATATCTTATAAATGGCCAACTTTGTGTAAAAAAAATGCATTTTCATTTTTTTCCCACGTTTTCCGAAAACTTCTGGAAAAAAATGAACCGTTAAAAAGACTCATTATGTCTCATAGATTATACGTTGGGGTGTTTGCTTTCCAAAATGGGGTCATTTTGTGGGCGTTTCCATTGTCCTGGTGCTCCAGGGCCTTCAAAAATGAGCTAGGTCATCATGAAATTATATGTGTAATTTTGCTCCTAGAATGCCTGGAGGTGCTACTTGGATGTTAGGCCTCTGTATATGGCCAGGCTGTGTAAAAGTCTCACACATGTGGTATCGCCATACTCAGGAGGAGTAGCAGAATGTATTTTGGGGTGTCATTTTTGCTATGTACATGCTATGTGTTGGAAATATCTTATAAATGGACAACTTTGTGTAAAAAAAATGCATTTTCATTTTTTCCCACGTTTTCTGAAAACTTCTGGAAAAAATGAACCGTTAAAAAGACTCATTATGCCTCATAGATTATACGTTGGGGTGTTTGCTTTCCAAAATGGGGTCATTTTGTGGGCGTTTCCATTGTCCTGGTGCCCCAGGGCCTTCAAAAATGAGCTAGGTCATCATGAAATTATATGTGTAATTTTGCTCCTAGAATGCCTGGAGGTGCTACTTGGATGTTAGGCCACTGTATGTGGCCAGGCTGTGTAAAAGTCTCACACATGTGGTATCGCCATACTCAGGAGGAGTAGCAGAATGTATTTTGGGGTGTCATTTTTGCTATGTACATGCTATGTGTTGGAAATATCTTATAAATGGACAACTTTGTGTAAAAAAATGCATTTTCATTTTTTTCCCACGTTTTCTGAAAACTTCTGGAAAAAAATGAACCGTTAAAAAGACTCATTATGCCTCATAGATTATACGTTGGGGTGTTTGCTTTGCAAAATGGGGTCATTTTGTGGGCGTTTCCATTGTCCTGGTGCCCCAGGGCCTTCAAAACTGAGCTAGGTCATCATGAAATTATATGTGTAATTTTGCTCCTAGAATGCCTGGAGGTGCTACTTGGATGTTAGGCCTCTGTATGTGGCCAGGCTGTGTAAAAGTCTCACACATGTGGTATCGCCATACTCAGGAGGAGTAGTAGAATGTATTTTGGGGTGTCATTTTTGCTATGTACATGCTATGTGTTGGAAATATCTTATAAATGGACAACTTTGTGTAAAAAAATGCATTTTCATTTTTTTCCCACGTTTTCTGAAAACTTCTGGAAAAAAATGAACCATTAAAAAGACTCATTATGCCTCATAGATTATACGTTGGGGTGTTTGCTTTCCAAAATGGGGTCATTTTGTGGGCGTTTCCATTGTCCTGGTGCTCCAGGGCCTTCAAAACTGAGCTAGGTCATCATGAAATTATATGTGTAATTTTACTCCTAGAATGCCTGGAGGTGCTACTTGGATATTAGGCCTCTGTATGTGGCCAGGCTGTGTAAAAGTCTCACACATGTGGTATCGCCATACTCAGGAGGAGTAGCAGAATGTATTTTGGGGTGTCATTTTGCTATGTACATGCTATGTGTTGGAAATATCTTATAAATTGACAACTTTGTGTAAAAAAATGCATTTTCATTTTTTTCCCACGTTTTCTGAAAACTTCTGGAAAAAAATGAACCGTTAAAAAGACTCATTATGCCTCATAGATTATACGTTGGGGTGTTTGCTTTCCAAAATGTTGTCATTTTGTGGGCGTTTCCATTGTCCTGGTGCTCCAGGGCCTTCAAAACTGAGCTAGGTCATCATGAAATTATATGTGTAATTTTACTCCTAGAATGCCTGGAGGTGCTACTTGGATGTTAGGCCTCTGTATGTGGCCCGGCTGTGTAAAAGTCTCACACATGTGGTATCGCCATATTCAGGAGGAGTAGCAGAATGTATTTTTGGCTGTTGTTGCAAGTATGCGCATGCTGTGTTCAAGAAATAACCTGTCAATACAATAAGTTTGTGTAAAAAAAAAAAAAAAGTCTTAATTTTGCAAAGAATTGTGGGAAAAAATGACAACTTCAAAAAACTCACCATGCCTCTTACTAAATACCTTGGACTGTCTACTTTCCAAAAAGGGGTCATTTGGGGGGTATTTGTACTTTCCTTGATTGTTAGTGTCTCAAGAAATGAGATAGGCCTTCAGTACATCAGGTGTGATCAGATGTGATCAATTTTCAGTGATTTGCACCCTAAATTGTAGACTCTATAACTTTCACACAGACAAAATAATATCCACTAATTTGGGTTATTTTTACCAAAGATATGTAGCAGTATAAATTTTGACCCAAATTTCTGAATAAAAATTACTTATTTGCAAAATTTTACAATAGAAACGAAAAAAAAGGTTTTTTTTTCAAAATTTTCGCTATTTTTCCGCTTATATCGCAAAAAATAAAAAACTCAGCGGTGATTAAATAGTACCAAAAGAAAGCTATAATTGTAAGAAAAAAATGATACAAATTTTGTTTGGATACAGTGTAGCTTTTAAGAGTAATTGTCATTCAAAGTGTGAGAGTGCTGAAAGCTGAAAATTGGTCTGGGCGGGAAGGTGTTTAAGTGCCCTGTATTGAAGTGGTTAATAAACCTACCCTGCTACACTTAGTCTGGTGCCCCCTTCTGTCTCCTTTTGAATGGACTCTTAATCTGTTGTGCGCCTATATTGCTTTCTGTGTGACTGCACTGTACTCCCTGGATTCCTACAATATTCCTGTTCCTTCACTGAGGAAGTTTCCAAAATCCCTATATTTGACAACCAGACTACTGCTACTCATTGAGAACATGGTAAAAGTTGTAGAAGAGATGGGCTATGGGATAGCAGAAGCTACTGATTAAAGATTACAAATATGGATATCGATCTAAAATGAGTTAGAAAATTCCAGTAAATGGGGCTTCTCCAAAAAAAAAAAATAATGCCGTTGTTCGTGAGAAGAAGTCATCAGTAAGTATGTCAGTTGGTGAAGGGAGAAGATGGTTTGGAGAGTATATATTTTTATTTTTCTAAAGTATTTTAAAATTCCTCCTCTTCTATTATAAATCATTATGTAATCAGTGTGCGCTGACTCCCTTCCTACTACTCAGACACTTTCAGTCACGATTCTCCATGGAGTAAGCCCATGTATGCATCTATAATGTAATTTCGTTTTTAACTTTAACAGTTATTAACTTTGTTTTCTTGTTTTCTATAATAAAGAATGTGGCCATGTTTTCAGGTCCGTTTAATCAGACCACATTGACATTTTTTTTAATTAAAGGGATCACTGACATACCAGAGCTCCAGACCGTCTTTTTCTTTCTGGTTCTACTTATTTATCTGATCACAATTGGAGGTAATATGATCATTCTTTCTCTTATCTGCTTGGATTATCACCTACATACGCCCATGTACTTTTTCCTGGCTAACCTGTCTATTGTGGACTTGTCTTCTTCCACCATCACATTACATAAGCTCCTTCTCATGTACATAATTGATAATCACACTGTTTTATACCTGGCATGTATAATTCAGATGTACATTTTTGCATCTACATTGGGTCATGAACTGTTCATTTTGGCCGCAATGAGTTATGATCACTATTTAGCCATGTGTAAACCTTTGCGTTATCATGTTATCATGAACTGTAGAGTTTGCACTTTACTTGTTGCTGGGTGCTATTTGATGGGTTTTGTTCAAGTTCTACCACCTGTCTTAACTTTCTCAACTTTCACTTGCTACATTACAAAAGAACTCAATCACTTCTTCTGCGACGTGGTACCATTAATGAAAATTACTTGCAATGACACCTCGTTCTTGGAGATGATGATACTTATACAAGGACTTTTTTTTGTAACATTAATCCCTTTTATTCTTACCTTCATCTCCTATATTTTCATAATTTCTGCAATACTAAAGATTCATTCTAGCACTGGCAAACGAAAGGCATTCTACACATGGTCCTCTCACTTAACAGTGGTCACTCTTCTTGATATCATGCTTGTCTCTCAGTACTTGACACCAAAAACGTATGGCTCACTAGATGCAAAGAAGATGTTCTCACTGTTTAACACTGCTTCCGTTCCCATGTTGAATCCTTTGATTTATAGTTTAAAGAACAAAGATGTTACATCAGCTATCAGACAAAGGTTGGCATTCTGTAAAAGCACAAAACGAGGAAGGAGGAAGTAATATTTGTAAAGTTGATGCCAAGATGTGTATGGTGCCAATAGAAAACATTTATGCTGCGTACACACGACCAGACTTTCCGGCAGACTAGGTCCGACGGTCTTCCCAACGGACTTTCGGCAGAGTTCCGATGGACTTTCCAAATGAACGAACTTGACCACACACAATCACACCAAAGTCCGAGGGATTTAAATGTGATGAAGTACGACCAGACTAGAATAAGGAAGTTCATAGCCAGTAGCCAATAGCTGCCCGAGCATCGGTTTTCGTCCATCGGACTAGCATACAAACGAGCAGATTTCTCCATAGGAACTGGGTCCGGTGGAAAAAATTGAAACACGTTCTATTTCTAAAGTCCATCAGATTTTTGGACAGCAAAGGTCCGATAAAGCCCACACACGATCAAGTTGTCTGACGGATTCGTTCTGTCAGACCTTTGCTGTCGAAAAGTCTGGTCATGTGTATGTGGCATTAGTGCTTTGTCTAGTCAGGGCAAGCAAAAAGTTTGCCTAAATCTCCCCCCACCCTAGCACAACATATTAACCTTTCCTTCATTCCTCTTGTGTGAGCTTTAATTACAGTAACTCTGCTCTTCCTTTTCTTGATTTCCATAGCTGAATGGAGGGCAGAAGGAATAAAAGGAAAGTAGGCATGAGCTACAGAGAGGGTGGAATTAAAGTAATCAAGGCAGGTGCAAAGGTTTCCATCAAGACAGTAACAATGTAGTAAGTACACATAAAAATGTCCATGCATCTCTATTTATACCACCTCTTTATAATGTTGTCATGGACATAAAAAAGTAGCTACAGCTTTTTTTTTTTTTACTTGTGCTATCACCTTGTTTTCTAATGCATATTTTAACCACTTCAGGCCCGGACCAATTGTCAGCCTAAGGACCAGAGGTCTTTTTACAATTTCGCACTGCACTGCTTTAACTGGTAATTTCGCGGTCATGCAATGTTGTACCCAAATGAAATTTGCGTCCTTTTCTTCCCACAAATAGAGCTTTCTTTTGATGGTATTTGATTGCCTCTGCGATATTTATTTTTTACGATATAAAAGGAAAAAGACTGACAATTTAAAAAAAAAAGATATTTTCTACTTTTTGTTATAAGAAAAAATGTATGACTAAAATTTAGTTCATTCGATTTTTCTTATAACAAAAAGTAGAAAATATCTTTTTTTTTTTTAATTGTCAGTCTTTTTCCTTTTATATTGTAAAAAATAAATATCAACCCCAAGGCAAAAGTACGAGTCAATGGGCTAATGTCAAAGACCTTCCAAATAAAAAACGGTACACGTCAGGGTTGCCCCCTGTCCCCCATCTTATTTATCCTTACGCTGGAACCCTTCCTATGCAAACTACGTGACAATACGGATATCCAGGGAGTTACCATAAAAGGGAAAAGATATAAAATAGCAGCGTTCGCTGACGATATCCTCTTATTTTTATCTAATCCCCTAATAACCCTCCCTAACCTCCTCAAAGATCTCAACCTGTTCCATTACATAGCCCATTTCAAAATAAACTTTACAAAATCGCTTGCCCTAAATATAACCCTAACAGAAAGACAGGTCTCACAATGTAAACAAAACTTCCCGTTTACATGGGCAACGGAGGCAATCACATATTTAGGAATACAACTTCCCGCTAAATTATCAGACTTGTTCGCTAAAAACTATCTTCCACTCTTCAAAAACATTACGGAGGATTTGAAAAAATGGAACAAAACACACTTTTCCTGGTTTGGAAGAATAGCAATAATGAAGATGAATGTTCTACCACGTATGTTACACCTCTTCCAAACCATTCCCATTAAGCTTCCGAAAACATTCCTACAGTCGGCCACAAAAATAAGTAGAAACTACATTTGGAACCAAAACACCCTAGAATCAATTACAATCAATTAATAAAACCCAAAGCCAAAGGGGGAACAGGCCTACCAGATATAACATACTATTACTGGACATGTCACCTCCAAAGAATAATAGACTGGCACACTCATTTACAGACGAAAGACTGGGTCTCCCTTGAAAACTCATTCTCCGCATGCCCCATTAATAGAACACCCTGGCTCAAACAAAAGACCATACCAAACACCCTCCTGAGACACCCAACAATAGGTCCCACATTAGAATGTTTCGCACAAGCCAATCGGAAATTCAAACTTTCTAAAATACCAGGACCCCTCTCGCCGATCCTACTCAACCCACAATTCCCGCCCGGGATGGAACATCACTCACTAACACGGAAGCAACCAGAAATAGGCTTACGCATACACCACATATTACAGGACGGTAAGTTACAAACCCACGAACTTGTAAATACACATTGGGCCTCACCAAACCTAAACCCATTGGAATATATGCAGCTCAGACACTTTGTTAACAAGATACTAAATGAATCAGACTTCTCTAACACACTATCTGATTTTGAAGACCTATGCCTAAGTCAATCCCCACAGCGACACACCATTTCTAAAATTTACAACATGTTGTGGGACAACACCCAAGCTGACGAGGGAACAATGTGCAAAGTGTGGGAAAGAGACCTCGCAAGAGAAATGACCAGCAAAAATTGGGAAGACATATACAGAAATGCACATAAAAGCTCCATAAACGTTTCCATCCAAGAAACTAATTACAAAATTACCACACGGTGGTACCGCACCCCGCCATCCACCACAGATTCAATTCTGCTCATCCAAACACATGCTGGCGGTGTCAAGAGACATCAGGTGACCTTCTAAACATTTGGTGGACATGTCCGCTCATTCAAACCTTTTGGACTCAAGTCCATACATACATCAAGAATATTACCACAGATGTGCTAGAATACTCACCTGCACAATATCTTTTGCATCTCCAGAACCCAAGCGAAAATTCCTACCTCAAATCATTAGCTGCGATGCTTGTCAATGCAGCCAAAATGTGCATACCCCCTCTATGGGGAACATCTAAAACACCCTCCATCACGGACTGGTACAAAAGAATAAACAAAATAGCAGAAATGGAAGAACTCATAGCTATCTCACGAAACGCCCCACACAAATTCTCCACACGCTGGGCTTGCTGGAACCATTTCAAATCCACTACAGAATACACTCAGAGGATGTACAGCTAAAGCAACGACCCAAACAGACCAATGTCCATAAAATACACGACCACGCTCAAGTCGCAAGATACCCCCCCGGATAAAGCATATAATGACATTATAATAGACATGCTATCTCACAACTAAGGAAATTCTTTCATACACGACCCAATATTAAATGTACACAAAAGTTAACTACACAAATAAAATCCATCCACTCACAGCAAGTCTCTAGTAGCCTTGTTTACAAACTGAAACTGTTACCGAATAGACACACGCACCTAATCCCCACTTCCATATCCTATGTGTGACAACTGTTTTAACGTACTAAAGTATGGTGTGCTGGTCACACACATACCAATTACAGCAAACAAGTATTATACATATGTTCTACACTATGCACATGCTTCAGATTGCTCCCCCCTAACAACCCCTTCCCACACCCTACTTCCTCCTCCTTTCCACATTAGTTGTTGAGTATTGTTTCCCCTCTCTTTTTTTTAGTTATACAACTGTTCAACTTAATGTCATATGTATATGTATATCTACTAAAGTACAAATATTACTTAAATTAGATCATATATTATGTGAAAATCTTTGTATGTTCTCATAAGTATATTACGTTATGACTTTATCATTGTATCATTGAGAAAAAAAACAAATAAAATTTCTTTGGAAAAAAAAAAAAATATCGCAGAGGCAATCAAATACCATCAAAAGAAGAATGAACGAAATTTTAGTCATACATTTAGGCCAAAATGTATTCAGCCACATGTTTTTAGTAAAAAAAAATGTCAATAAGCGTATATTTATTGGTTTGCACAAAAGTTATAGCGTCTACAAACTAGAGTACATTTTCTAGAATTTACACAGCTTTTAATTTATGACTTTCTTGAGGTGCTAAAATGGCAGGGCAGTACAACCCCCCCCCAAATGACCCCATTTTGGAAAGTAAACACCCCAAGGAAATTGCTGAGGGGCATGTTGAGCCCATTGACTATTTTTTTTTTGTCCCAAGTGATTGAATAATGACACACACAAAAAAGTTTACAAAAAGTTGTCACTAAATGATATATTGCTCACACATGCCATAGTTATATGTGGAATTGCACCCCAAAATATATTCTGCTGCTTCTCCTGAGTACGGGGATACCACATATGTGGCACTTTTTGGGAGTCTAGCCACGTACGGGATCCCGAAAACCAATCACTGGATTTCTAAGGCCGCGTACACACGGGCGGACTGTCTGTCCAACTTAGTCCGCTGAAACGTGTTTCAGCGGACAATCCGCTCGTGTGTGGGCTTCAGCTGACTTTTTCAGCGGACAGTCTGGCGGACTAAGTCTTTCGGACTTTCCGTAATACAGTCCGTCCAAACTTGGCACTAACCTAGCGCTGCCTGGGGCGATGCAGACCCTGACCCTAAAACCTAATTGATATCATCCGCCGGGTGATCAGGGGGTTAAACCTTTATTGGGTAATAAATGGTGGGTGCCCTGATGCTATAAAAAGCAAACTAACTAACCAGAGTCACCCGTAACACTTATACGGTGATCACTGGTATCTGCAATTAGGGGGTTAAAATCTTTATTAGGTAGAATATGGGGGTCCCTGACGCTATATGAAAACCTGACGGGGAACCTAAATAACTAACTGGCTAACCAGCGTCACCAGTGGCACTTATACGGTGATCGCTGGTGAAAGGGTTAACTAGGGGCAATCAGGGGGTTAAAACCATTATTGGGTAGTATATGGGGGTACCTAGCGCTATAAAAACCTGGCGGTGAACCTAAAAAAATAACTAGCTACCTAGCGGCACCAGTGACACTAATGCAGCGATCAGAAAAATGATCGCTTAGTGACGCTGGCAAAAGGGGGTGAAAGGGTTAACTCTAGGGGCAATCAGGGGGTTAAACCTTTATTGGGGGGTAGGGGGCTACCCTGGACCTAACACTAACTGCCCTGACAGTTTTTGCTGTCACAACTGACACTAAATGCAGTGATCAGTAAATAAATGATCACTGCAATCAGTGACACTGTGACTGGGAGGGGGGATAGGGGGGCGATCGGGGGGTGATTTGTGTGCCTATGTGTACCTACATGTCAGTGTAGTGTTTGGTGCACTTACTTTCTCTGTTCTCCGCGCAGTCCGGTCAAAAAGACCGCCCCGAGGAGAATGACATCACTTCCTCCCTGCCTGTGTTTACACTACACAGGCGGGGGAAGCTTCTCATTCGCCAGGAGCGATCGAGAGGGGATGGCCAGAAACCAACGGCCATCCCCTCAACCCGGATCGCTCCTGAAGCTAAACGGACCACTGCTGGAAGGCAAGCACGTACATGTACGTGCTTGTGCCTGTCGGTGCCATTCTGCCGACGTACATTGCCATGCGGCGGTCCTTAAGTGGTTAATGTCCTTGCGTCTATAAAAATACTTTTCCTGAAGCCAAACCATGGCAGCATACTAGTGACAGAGCTCCGCCTCTTGACCACTCCCTCAGGACCAATGAATAGCATAAATTAAGACTTGGTTAGCCACTACCCCATTCTTCCTTTTTTCCTCATACCTGGACGCAACAGTGATAGTTCAAGCATCTCCCAGTGTGTAGTCTCAGTGCTTGGGCTGCTAACATCACACTAATAAGAATGAGAGACCCTCGTCTGTGTGGTCTTGATGGGTCCTTGCAGTGTTTCCTCTTTGGGAATGAAATCTGCCATTCAGCATGACTTGGTTCTGGAGCTTTTTTGGGGGGGGGGGGCAGCCTGTCATTTCCTTTTCTAGGCCCTTTCTTGTCTGTTAGGCTATGACTTTACCTGTTTTATTCAGTTGCTGCTTCTTTTTTGGTTTTAGGTAGGTTCCGAGTGAGTGAGGAGTGGGCCGCACCATGCAGTAGGTGTCAGGGTATCCCTATAGGTATCCCTATAGGCGTGGGGTGGCCGCCCAGCACCATATTTACCAGTCTAGGGCACTCCTGATGATGTCATAGGGCTGAGCCCAGTCCGTGCCATTTTGGTTCTGGGCAAAGCAATTTGATTTTCCCATAAACAACAGGAGGAGTCTGGGGGTAGGTTTTGCCTGTCTCAGGATCACATAAGAGTGTCAGTAGGATGTGAAGTTTTGTTCCTGCATCCAGTCTCAGCAACCTTCTGTGTCACCATCTGCTGGTAGGAAAGTTTTCTGTATTTAAAAAAAGAGTACATTCTTTTTCTTTGGTTTGTTTCAGCTGTTTGTTTTGTTGTAGTGTTCAGACATTCATGTTAGAAGATTACTGGCATCCTTCTGTTTCTCTTTTCAGCTATCTCCTCTTTTTCTGCTGGCCATCCCTTATTCTCTATTACCATGAGTCAGCCACCACTTATGTAAGACCCTCAATACTTAAGGTAGGGGGACCGCCAGTTGGTAAGTTTTCAGGTGTCCTTAAAAGAGTGCCCTCTAATGCTGTTTGCTTTGATATGTTTCAGCTCCGCACGCTCACGCTCTTGGAGTTAAAGAACAAGAGAGGACAGGCGTTCTCCAAAGGAGCATAGCTCCAGACGTCGCTCCCGATCAAAAAGAAAAAATATCCAAAAGAGCACGTTGCGCCTCCTCTTCTCCAGAGCAATACAGGCATCCCAGCAAGAAATCAGGCAGGGTTTGTGGAGCAGTCTCCCTATCCAATAAATTGGTGTGCATAGTCTAGAGGAGTCTGCAGTAGACAGGGAGCAGGACACTGCGCAAGTCTCATCATTACTGAAGAAGTTAGTACAAAATTCCTTGTCTGAATTTACATCCGCCCAGCCACCCGCCCAAAGGGTCCCATTCGAAGATCAGCCAGGGACTTCAGCAAGCAGTGACCATGCCCAGTGTAAAAAAAAAACGGCGCGCCCAATTAGGAGAAAAGCTCCAAGGAGCCAGCACCCCAGCAAGTCACCTACCGGGCCCATGGCGCAGTATCTATACCCAGGAGGCTGGTGAGTAGACACTGCCTGGAGGAGTATACCGCTAACAGGTAATGCCAAATGTCTTTATTGTTGATAAGAGTGGCATAAGATTCTGTTTTGAACTTGCCTTAATTACCTGAAGCAACTGTTACACTTGTTTTGGAGACTGTTGCCATAGGAGACAGTGCTCTTATCCATGCAGATGTGGCATCTTGCTGGATGCTTTTCCCTGCGTGGCTGTGCTGTAGAAGTCCGGGAGTTTACCGGGTTAACATTACACAGACACATTTGGGTGCCCGAAGGAGAGTGGTAATGTAGCGCTCAGAGCGCGCTAGTGGATGTGGCCAAATTGCCCTTGTTGACATCATCAAAACAGCCGCCTTTGGCAGCAACAGATATGTGTATGACTATCTTGGTTACTTTAGGAACCACAGCCCGGTCCGGGTAATATGTCCGGGTCTCAGGTGGACTGAAACCCTTGATTCAAAACCCGAACTCCCCCGCTGAATCCTGGACAGGTGGCACACCCTAGGTGTCTGGCGCCCATGAATCTACTTTGCAGAGGCTGCCTGCTGGCTAAGTGGGTAGCAATTCTGTCTAGCAGCACTGGGGTTGCTGGTTCAATTCCCCAACATGCTTATGCTTGTGTTTAAGTTTATATCTTCTACCTGTGTGGGGTTCTCACCACAATTCAAAGACATTCTCTGCACCTACTATGCCTTACGACCCACTCTATGTGGAGGGAGGTCAACAAATCAAGGTTCTGGAGGTTCTCATTGGACTGAAGGAGTCCTGGGTCCTTGCTACATATATTATAGATGCAGCAGTCTGCTACGCAAAATAGGGAGGCTAACCAGGATTTACCCCCTAGTTGCTTGTATAACTACAGGAGGAGCACCCTAGAACTTTGGCGGCTAGGGAGGTCAAATGGTTGAGACCCTGGACTACGTATTGCTTCCTAGAAACAAAAGTGGGGAAGAATGTAAGGGGTTTGAGAATAATGCCCGTATAAACAGGCTGACGAAACTGTACCCTGAACAAGCTAATGGTCAACCTGCTTTTACATACTGTAGCATCTGCAAGTGTCAGCAGACCAGCAATATCCAGTCCATGTACTGGATGAGTCTAATGGAAATGGTTTAATAATTATCAGCCAGCTGCTGTACTTGCAGGACTCTGAGGAGAGTAGCAGGGTCTGCATCCCTTTAGACATGATTTCCTATTGGGAGTATCTTGCAAAAAATATTTTTGTAGCAGTGGATGCCAAAAATCTGACTTGTATTTTAGTGCAGACTTCTAGGAAAATGAATGAGCCAATCACACAAGTGCATACCCAGACTCCTAAGGTAAGACCTAGAAGGCATGCTTCACGGGTGTCTGGACAGCATGCTGTACAGAGCCTTGGATGAGGGTATCAGACACTCATGGTCACTTCGGGAGATTCCTAACTGCTCCTCCTTAAGATAATTTCTCTCCCATGGAGCTGCCAAGTCCACCACAACAGCGTGGGGGGAGGGGGGAGGGGGGACGCGCTTCTACAATGCTTACAGACACCTCATATTCAAGATGCATTGCAGGTTTTCTACCCAATCCTGTTTGGAGTTCGCAGGGGAGGTTGGTTAGTGTCCAGTTGAAGATCGGAAGAGGTCGAACCCTTTTGGGCCCTCTTTGAGATCTTTAAGACGGAGTCCATTAAACAGTATAACCACATGGCTGGAGGCTGTTGCTGGATCATCAGGATGCCTATCCTATCCTCACACTTTAGAGGGAAAGTAAAACCAACCTTTCTCCATCCCAATAGTTAGTGTACCTGGGGGTGCTCTGCTATTTCCTCTTTTATTTCCATCAGAGGAAGTGGTGACAGTCAGGAACAGATTTCTGAGGATGAATACTTCCACTTGTTTGATGGCTTCTCAGTGCCTCAGTCATCTGGGCACAACGTCATCATGCACATAGAGTATACATGGGGTGCAGGGGCTAAAATTCTTAGTGCAAGGGAGGAAACAGGATAGAACACAGTTACTAAATGTTACTCAGTATGAGTAGCGGTCCGCGGTGATGAAAAGACCTTGAGGAAGTCTCGATCCGCTAGGACCTTTAGACTGGAAAATGGCTACGAATCATGTCTGCAAGACAGCCGGGAAGATGTACTGTGAAGGACTTTCGGTCAAGGCAAGCAGAGATTCCCAGCCAAGGAGGGTAATCTTGAACATGCTGGGGTTCAAACAGCCCTTTTAGCACTTTGGCCTTACTTCACATAGTCAAGGAGGACCAATCTCCTTGCAGTTTAGCAACAGAGCAGCAGTCGCCTATATTCAGCTCCAGGATGAAACTCGCAGCAATATGCTATTGAGAGAGGTGAAACTCATAACGCCCGGGGCAGAAGATCACCAGCAAAATTTCAAGAACAGTTTACCTCCCAGCGATTGCTTTTGAACAAATACAAGCTTTCCAGAGCACAATGAGTGGGTCTATGACCCAGGTCTTTTCTGAGCTGGTCCACAGGTGGAGCCTACCACAGACAGACCTCCTCGTTTCCCACAGTAATCACAAACTTTGGTCTGATTTTGTCTGTACCCCAAGGCGCAAAGGGCAGATGCTCTGGTCTCTCCCTGGGACTGGAATCTAACCTATATATTTTCCCCAACCTTTCCCGTAAATGAGGTTCCCCTTGAGGCTGTAAAGGGTGAACATAGTTGTCATAGCCAGTCCTCCATATTTACCAGGAGGCCCTCCGTTTTCCCTGGCCATTCATTTCGGATTACAGAAGACTTTTCCCCTCTATAACATACGCAGACTGAGGCTGTAAGCAGGGGCACTAAAGCGGGAGGATGGGCAACTCCGGTTGCTCCAGTTTCACTCCAGAGTGTTCTCTACTTTTGTTGTGTTTGAGACGACATTCTACTTACAACATCTAGGTCTAACTCTGGAACACGTTTTCTTTTTCTTGGTAGGGACATTGTTCCTACTGCCCTTCCAGTGTCAGCTGTTCTATTCTTCCTCCAGGGATTAGCCTATCCTCACATAGCTCACGAGTGGCATTAACTCATTTAAAAGGACCAAGAATCCTTCAGTTTGCACAACTTTTGAGGGAAGTCGTGAGGAGTCGGTCACCAAGGAAGAAAGATCTATTGCAGTTGCTGGATCTCATATCAGTTTAACCATTTGTTCCAACAGAGCAGTGTTCGGTTCAGGCCATCACATCACAAGGCAGTATCAATTGCAAGAACTTTAACCACTTAAGGACCGCCGTATTGCCATTGTACGTCATCGCAATGGCACAGGCAGGCACAAGCACGTAGATGTACGTGCCTGCCTTCCAGCGGGTGGGGGGTCCGATCGGACCCCCTCCCGCTGGATACGGCGGTCCGTTTCCCTCCAGGAGCGATCCGTGATGAGGGGATGGCCGTTGGTTTCTGGCCACCCCCTCTGGATCGCTCCTGACCAATGACGAACTTCCTCCCACTGTGTATTGTTAACACAGGAAGGAGGAAGTGATGTCATTCTCCTCGGGGCGGTCTTTTTGACCGGACTACGAGGAGAAGACTAAAAGTAAGTGCACGAAAACACTACACTGACACATAGGTACACATAGGTACACATAGGTACACAAACCCCCCCCGATCCCCCCACCCGATCGCCCCCCCCCCTCCCCCCCAGTCACAGTGTCACTGATTGCATTGATCATTTCTTTACTGATCAATGCATTCAGTGTCAGTTGTAACAGTTAAAACTGTCAGGGCAGTTAGTGTTAGGTCCAGGGTAGCCCCCTATCACCCCCCAATAAAGATTTAACCCCCTGATTGCCCCTAGAGTTAACCCTTTCACCCCCTTTTGCCAGTGTCACTAAGCGATCATTTTTCTGATCGCTGCATCAGTGTCGCTACTGTCGCTAGGTAGCTAGTTATTTTTTTAGGTTCACCGCCAGGTTTTTATATCGCTAGGTACCCCGATATACTACCCAATAATGATTTTAACCCCCTGATTGCCCCTAGTTAACCCTTTCACCCCCTTTTGCCAGTGTCACTAAGCGATCATTTTTCTGATCGCTGCATCAGTGTCGCTACTGTCGCTAGGTAGCTAGTTATTTTTTTAGGTTCACCGCCAGGTATTTATAGCGCTAGGTACCCCGATATACTACCCAATAATGGTTTTAACCCCCTGATTGCCCCTAGTTAACCCTTTCACCCCCTTTTGCCAGTGTCACTAAGCAATCATTTTTCTGATCGCTGCATTAGTGTCGCTAGTGTCGCTAGGTAGCTAGTTATTTTTTTAGGTTCACCGCCAGGTTTTTATAGCGCTAGGTACCCTGATATACTACCCAATAATGGTTTTAACCCTCTGATTGCCCCTAGTTAACCCTTTCACCCCCTTTTGCCACTGTCACTAAGCGATCATTTTTCTGATCGCTGCATTAGTGTCGCTAGTGTCGCTAGGTAGCTAGTTTTTTTTTTATGTTCACCACCAGGTTTTTATAGCGCTAGGTACCCCGATATACTACCCAATAATGGTTTTAACCCCCTGATTGCCCCTAGTTAACCCTTTCACCCCCTTTTGCCACTGTCACTAAGCGATCATTTTTCTGATCGCTGCATTAGTGTCACTAGTGTCGCTAGGTAGCTAGTTTTTTTTTAGGTTCACCGCCAGGTTTTTATAGCGCTAGGTAACCCGATATACTACCCAATAATGGTTTTAACCCCCTGATTGCCCCTAGTTAACCCTTTCACCCCCTTTTGCCAGTGTCACTAAGCGATCGTTTTTCTGATCGCTGCATTAGTGTCACTAGTGTCGTTAGGTAGCTAGTTATTTTTTTAGGTTCACCGCCAGGTTTTTATAGTGTTAGGTACCCCCATATACTACCCAATAATGGTTTTAACCCCCTGATTGCCCCTAGTTAACCCTTTCACCAGCGATCACAGTATAAGTGTCACTGGTGACGCTGGTTAGCCAGTTAGTTATTTAGGTTCCCCGTCAGGTTTTTATATAGTGCCAGGGACCCCCATATACTACCTATTAAAAATTTGAACCCCCTGATTGCCCCTAGTTAACCCTTTCACCACTGATCACCGTATAAGTGTTACGGGTGACTCTGGTTAGTTTGCTTTTATAGCATCGGGGCACCCACCATTTATTACCCAATAAAGGTTTAACCCCCTGATCACCCGGCGGGTGATATCAATTAGGTTTTAGGGTCAGGGTCTGCGTCGCCCCAGGCAGCGCTAGGTTAGTGCCAGTACCGCTAACACCCACACGCAAAGCATAAACCTCCTGTAGTGGTATAGAATCTGAACAGATCAATATCTGATCTGATCAGATCTATACTAGCATCCCCAGCAGTTCAGGGTTCCAAAAAAACGCATTGTTAGCGGGATCAGCCCAGATACCTGCTAGCACCTGCATTTTGCCCCTCTGCCCAGCCCACCCAAGTGCAGTATCGATCGATCACTGTCACTTACAAAACACTAAACACATAACTGCAGCAATCACAGAGTCAGGCCTGATCCCTGCGATCGCTAACAGTTTTTTTGGTAGCATTTTAGATTTAAATCCGGAAGGCAGTGCTTGGTTTTTGGGGTCCCGTACGTGGCTAGGCTCCCAAAAAGTCCCCCACATGTGGTATCCCCGTACTCGGGAGAAGCAGCAGAATTTATTTTGGGGTGTAATTTGACTTATGCCCATAGCATGTGTGAGCAATATATCATTTAGTGACAACTTTGTGCAAAAAAAAAAAAAGTTTGTAATATTCCCGCAACTTGTGGCAAAATATAAAATATTCCATGGACTCAACATGCCTCTCAGTAAATAGCTTGGGGTGTCTACTTTCCAAAATGGGGTCATTTTGGGGGGTTTTGTGCTATTTTGGCATTTTATGGCCTTCGAAACTGTGATGGGTAGTAAGGAGTCAAATCAAAAATTTGCACCCTTAGAAATCCTGAAGGTGGTGATTGGTTTTCGGGGTGCCGTGCGTGACTAGACTCCCAAAAAGTCCCACACATGTGGTATCCCCATACTCGGGAGAAGTAGCGGAATATATTTTGGGGTGCAATTCCACATATAACCATGGCATGTGTGAGCAATATATCATTTAGTGACAACTTTTTGTAAAAAAAAATTTTTTTTTATTTTTTGTCATTATTCAATCCCTTGGGACAAAAAAAAAATATTCAATGGTCCCAACATGGCCCTCAGCAAATAGCTTGGGGTGTCTACTTTCCAAAATGGGGTCATTTGGGGGGGGTTTTGTGCCATCTTGGCATTTTATGGCCTTCAAAACTGTGATAGGTAGTGATAGGTAGTGAGGAGTAAAATAAAAAATGTATGCCCTTAGAAATCCTGAAGGCGGTGCTTGGATTTCGGGGTCCCGTACGCGGCTAGGCTCCCAAAAAGTCCCACACATGTGGTATCCCTGTACTCAGGAGAAGCAGCAGAATGTATTTTGGGGTGTCATTTCACATATGCCCATAGCATGTGTGAGCAATATATCATTTAGTGACAACTTTGTGCAAAAAAAAAAAAGTTTGTAATATTCCCGCATCTTGTGGCAAAATATAAAATATTCCATGGACTCAACATGCCTCTCAGTAAATAGCTTGGGGTGTCTACTTTCCAAAATGGGGTCATTTTGGGGGGTTTTGTGCTATTTTGGCATTTTATGGCCTTCGAAACTGTGATAGGTAGTGAGGAGTCAAATCAAAAATTTGCACCCTTAGAAATCCTGAAGGTGGTGATTGGTTTTCGGGGTGCCGTGCGCGACTAGACTCCCAAAAAGTCCCACACATGTGGTATCCCCATACTCGGGAGAAGTAGCGGAATATATTTTGGGGGGCAATTCCACATATAACCATGGCATGTGTGAGCAATATATCATTTAGTGACAACTTTTTGTAAAAAAAAAATTTTTTTTTTTTTTTTTTGTCATTATTCAATCCCTTAGGACAAAAAAATAAATATTCAATAGGCTCAATATTCCCATCAGCAATTTCCTTGGGGTGTCTACTTTCCAAAATGGGGTCATTTGGGGGGGGTTTGTACTGCCCTGCCATTTTAGCACCTCAAGAAATTAGATAGGCAGTCATAAATTAAAAGCTGTGTAAATTCCAGAAAATGTACTCTAGTTTGTAGACGCTATAACTTTTGCGCAAACCAAAAAATATACGCTTATTGACATTTTTTTTTACTAAAGACATGTGGCTGAATAAATTTTGCCCTCAATGTATGACTAAAATTTAGTTTATTCGATTTTTCTTATAACAAAAAGAAGAAAATATATTTTTTTTTCAAAATTTTTGCTCTTTTTCCATTTATATTGCAAAAAATTAAAATCGCAAAGGCAATCAAATACCATCAAAAGAAAGCTCTATTTGTGGGAAGAAAAGGACGCAAATTTCGTTTGGGTGCAATATTGCATGACAGCGCAATTACCAGTTAAAGCAGTGCAGTGCGAAATTGGAAAAAGACCTCTGGTCCTTAAGGTGTTTATTGGTCCGGGGCTGTAGTGGTTAAGCAGAAGGTTATCAGAGATTGAAGCTCTTGGAGCTTCAAAGTAAAAAAAAAGAAAGAAAAAAATTATATATGATATATATGATATATTCCTTTCTTTCCAGAAAGAGTAGAGTTGTATCTTGTAGCACATTCTGCATCAAACGTAGCAACAGACTGCTATTTAACAGACAGCTGGACATTGCCTAACTTTCTAGAACATCACACAGGAAAGTCACATGTATTGTTCATTTTCAGAACTTTAAAGGAGTATATCTCCACAATTGTCCCTTTCAGGTCATCTAAACAAATCTTTTGTCATTCCAGTTGGGAATCATCAAGGGAAAGAGGTTACTGCCAGGATCCAGCAGGCTTGGTTGTGTATAGGACTAGAGGTCGCGAGCCTCTGTCAGCGGCAGCAGAGTACTCTACCAGAGTGGTTAAAGCCTCATAGGCAACACATTTAAGAGAATCTATGGTGCCCATTTGTACAGTGGTATCACGGTCGCTCCAACGTTCCTACTCAAACTTGACGGAATAGACCCAGGGGCCTTGTCATGAGGGGATTTTGTAGGAAGGACTATTCAGTCCTCTGTCTCATCCTATTTAAAATATTGGTTTGACAAATAGATCCCACCCTATCTGCTAGTTATTTATCACTAGTATGCTGCCAGGGTGGTGTCAGGAAAATGGAAAATTGTATCAAATACTTACCATAATTTCCCTTTCCTGACGCCAAACCATGACAGCATATGAGCCCACTAGGGATGAGCTTTGAGTACGAGTCGAACTCATGTTCGACTCGAACATTGCTTGTTTGCCTGTTCAGCGAACAGTGAACAATTTGGGGTGTTTGCAGCAAATTCCTGCCCCGGGGGACATGGATGAATGCAAAAAAAGTTTAAAAAACTGCAGTTTTTTTGGGAGCAGTGATTTTAATAATGAATAAAGTGAAACAATAATATTCCTTCAAATTTCGTACCTGGGGGGTTTCTATAGTATGCCTGTGAAGAGGCGCATGTTTCCCATGCTTAGAACTGTCCCTGCACAAAGTGTCATTTCTGCAGAAAAAAAAGTCATTTAAAATCACTCGCGGCTATAATTAATTGTCAGCTCCTGTAATACAGAGAACACTCATTGAAAGTCATTGATAAAAAAAAAGCGTGGGGTTCCCCCAAATTCAATTACCAGGCCCTTCTTCAGGTCTGGTATGGATATTAAGGGGAACCCCGCGTCAAATTAAAAAAAAATTGACGTGGGGGTCCCTCTAAAAATCCATAAGAGACCCTTTACACGCAACCTGGCAGGCCGCAGGAAAAGAGGGGGGGGACGGTCCCCTCCTGAACAGTACCAGGCCACATGCCCTCAACATTGGGAGGATGCTTTGGGGGTCTGTGACCCCTCAAAGTACCATGCCCCCATGTTGATGGGAACAAGGACCTCTTCCCCACAACCCTGGCCGGTGGTTGTGGGGGTCTGCGGGCGGGGGGCTTATCAGAATCTGGAAGCCCCTTTTAACAAGGGGAACCCCAGATCCCGGCCCCACCTTGTTTGAAATGGTAAGGGGGTACAAAAGTAAAGACAAACACATTTTTGAAAAATTCCTATATTAAAAATAAAAAAAATAAAAAAAAGATTCCAGCGGTGGTAATCCACTCTTGCTATCCAACGATGGATGATTATCTCTCCGGGGTCCAGCGATGGCTGATCTGATCCAGTGATGGGTGATTTCTCAGTCCAGCGCAGCAAATCCATCCATCCATCTTCTGTCTCCACTGTCGGAGACACTGCGGGGAACCTGGTGGCCTGATGTTTCTTATATGAGGAGGGTGGGGCCACCCGTCACCTGACCCCGCCCCTCTCTGACGCTAGTGGGGGAAGCCGGGCTTCCCCAATGACGTATGGGTGACCCCGCCCCCCTCTGATGTAACGGAAACCTGCGTTACATGAGAGGGGCGGGGTCACCCATACGTCATTAGGAAGCCCAGCTTCCCTCACTAGCATCAGAGGAGGGCGGGGTCAGGTGACGGGTTGCCCCGCCCTCCTCATATAAGAAACGTCAGGCCGCCGGGATCCCTGCAGTGTCTTCTGACAGTGGAGACAGAGGATGCATGGATGGACTGCGCTGGACTGAGAAATCACCCGTCGCTGGATCAGATCAGCCATCGCTGGACCCCGGAGAGATGATCACCCGTCGCTGGATAGCAAGAGTGGATTACTACCGCTGGAATCTTTTTTTAATTTTTAATAAAGGAATTTTTCAAAAGTGTGTTCGTCTTATTTAACAATTTTTTACACTTTCTTTGTGAAATGGAAGAGGTACTTTTGTACCCCCTTACCATTTTAAACAGGGGGGGCCGGGATCTGGGGGTCCCCTTGTTAAAGGGGGCTTCCAGATTCTGATAAGCCCGCTGCCCGCAGACCCCCACAACCATCGGCCACGGTTGTGGGGATGAGGCCCTTGTCCCCATCAACATGGAGACATGGTGCTTTGAGGGGTCACAGACCCCGAAAGCATACTCCCAATGTGGAGGGCATGTGGCCTGGTACGGTTCAGGAGGGGGGCGCTCTCTCATCCCCCCTCTTTTCCTGCGGCCTGCCAGATTGCGCGCTCGGATAAAGGGTCTGGTATGGGTTTTTAGGGGGCCCCCACGTCAATTTTTTTTAATTTGACGCGGGGTTCCCCTTAATACCCATACCAGACCTTTTTTAGTTTTGCCTTGTAAATCTTATTGCAAGAGCATTGTAGGCTATAGATCACCTTTGTGGTTGCACAATTAATTCATCTTTTGATCTTATAAACTTTGCCATTGTTTGTGTTGGAAAAAGTATCAGTGCGCTCAACAAACTTGCAGATCTGGCAGTGACCACACGCAAACATTCCTACTACTACTCGACACATGCAGAGCCCCAGAAAAACCTGGGCAGCAACACTAAGTGTAGTCAAGTAGGCAGCAGACAGGACTATGACTACCATTTCAGGCTTGACAGTGCATGGCTTGACTCTGCCCCTGCTTACTTGCTGTCTTAAATGACCTACCTTTAAATCAGGCTGTTCATGTAAAAATTAAATGGCCTTAATGCAAAATAAGTCATTTGCATTTTCTAAATAAATCAGTAAAAGGTTTGATGTGCTTTGTCTTACTACAAATAAATTCTTAAATTTTGCTGCAAAAATTAGACATGCAGCTAAAAATTCTATCCCTGGTCTGTTATTGAAAAAAAAAAGTTAAGTTTTCTCTAAATAAAACACCTCCTTTCCCAGCCCTCATACCAATTTCTAATTTTGGCTTTCTAATAGCTTTATATACAAGGGATATATGAGGGACACCAATCAAAAAACAAAAACGCGTGCATACTATTATGTTTTACTAATTGTATTGCGCTACTATAAATAAATTAAATGAAAGTGCAAAGTGCTTAACCACAAATAAGTCGTATATAGTACAGATTGAACATATTAAAAATACACAAATAAATCAATAAATAGTGTACTATATAGAAAAGTCTCAAAACTATTTATAAATCCAATAAAGTTCATATGTACAGTAAATAAAATGCTGAGAGCAAGGTCCAAATGGAAAAGTATATCAATATGCCAAAGGAACAACCCGAGTGATCCTGTGCATCAGCAAATTGTTCACCACTGTGAACACCAACACACCAAGATCGATAACTTCTATATGGAGTTCTAACTGCATTTTAGGGAGCAATCCCAAAATGGATGGATGAATGGTCATTTCCTAACAAACCAAGTGCTCCCTGATGGAATGGATGGGTGGATGAACAACAACACTCTGATCCAATGGATGGATGGAGAGTATGCTCTCGCTATCTCCACCTCCACACACCGCTTACATGGACATCCACATTGATCTGACATACATTAAGCCAGCAACTGGTCATATCAGAAGGCATGCAAAATGAAGGAGTTCTCTCATGGTGCAGTATAACAGTAAGGGTTTATTAAAACTAAGGCATATAAAAAGATGGAAACACAGCATAACACACAGAACGCACTGGACGGCCTGACGGGTGTGATGACGTCACCGCTGACATGTTTCATCTAAAAAGGATGTTGTCACTGTGGCAAGATGCTATTATGTGTCAATGAAACATGACTGTGACACATTTTCTGGCATTTTTACCCTCCCATGTCAACTACTCTGGTGACAACCTTCTAGGTTGGTTGGAAATTCCATTGGTTTATTCTCAGACAATGAGGATGTTTACAATGAAAAGTGTGTTTTCTCTACCTCCCCCCTCCATTACTTTTTATTTAGAGGGGTGATGTGCTAATTTCTAGACGTGCACACAGAAATATTTTGTTTCGGAATTGCGTTTTTGTCAAAAAATGCATTTATTTAGTTACTCCCGAAATATTTTTTTTTTATTTAGTTTTTTTGTTAAAAATTGCATTAGTCCAAATTAATTAAGGTCGAATCTGTCATTGAAGGCTTATGGTGTCTGTCGAATGTTCAAAGAAGATTAGACGGAGCAGCTAAACTGTATGACTCCGTATAGTTTAGCTGCTCCGTCGAATCTTCTTAGAACTTTTCGAAAGACACCATAAGCCAAAGATTCAACATTTGTATGTTTTTTGCTGCTTTGTCAAATCTTTGTCATTCATGTTGAATGTATATAGTTCAAACATAAAATGGACTGGTGATAGTGATCACTGATCAGACAGGTAACAAGATAGGGTATATATAATCTATATAGAATCTCAATCTATAATATAGAATCTATAATAATAAATCCCCTCCCCCACCCTCCCCCCACAACACAGGCAGCCTCTGAGGCTACCACAACACTAGCAACACTAGTATCACTATCAAGTTCAAAACACTAACACAATAGCAGCAGATTATTGTGAAAAAGTTAAGTTGAACTGTAGCTTGCTTCTTATCGTTCTGCTGCTGTGCTTAATTATGCTTAATTGCTAAATAATTTAGTTTCTCTGACAAACGGACCAGCTAAGCTTGACTGTCTTCAGAAATTATTCAGTGTGTGTGTCTCTCTCTCTGCTAGCAATCGTAAGTGAAAGTAAGTTGGCTGTACATGTGTACTTAGTTCTAGCTATTTTACTACTCCTCCTCTTTGGTTACAATCAGCCAATAACATTCATCATCATCATTATTTTTATTTTACTTCCCCCACCCAATTCCAGCAGCAATCCTTTCTCTCTTTGTTGAATCTTTTCTCTCTCTGTCAAATCTTTTCTCTTTGCCAAATCTTTTCTCTCTATGTAGAATAATCCTGGACTAATAGAGTTAAGGTTAGGCACATTCAACCACAGGTTCAATAGACACAGATTGTTATTGTCAGCATCATGTCGAATCTCCTATCTATATCAAACTGTTGTCACAATGAAAACGAAAATAAAGCATTTGTTTATGTCGGATCTTTAGTTTTTCGGATTCTGCACTTTCGTTATCATCTTAACAATACCTGAAATTCGGGTGAAAATGCATTCGGACGAAAATGAATGCACATGTCTACTAATTTCCATCTTGTTGTCCAGTGGGAGGAAGGATGAAAAGCATTGTGCCCCCCCCAGACTGTAAACTATGAGTACTCCATTGTTGGAGTCCTACAAGTTGATTGACTGAGAGATATTTGAGGCCCCAAAAAATAATATACTGGCATTTGGGACTTCAGCAAAAGAAGGTTTGTTTTACGTATAGTGCATAATAATTCCCCCTGAAAATTGACATCAGTTTCATCACAATGAACACTACCTAAGCTTTCTAGTAAAAGAAAAATATTCAGTCTTTTAGATGTTAACTTTCGCCATATTCAAAATTGAGTTAACTGCAAGTAAATTTCAGATTTACACTGAGTGCATCAGCTGTTTAATAATAAAAAAGGCACTCTCATTCAAAATTAGTACCTAAGGGGGCCAACCAGAGCCGAAGGTAGCCCCATAGCTGAATAGCTCCGCTACATCTCGGCTCACCAGATCTTCTCATAGTCGCATGAGCCTTGTTTTGTGTGGCGACTAACACCCAGAGCCTCAGGCACTAACCAGCATGGCAGCGAGGAAGAGAAAGGACCATCGCAGACAAGGTAAAAAATTACGGATTTCTTCCCCCAGCCATGGCACTTCCACAGCCAAGATGGCACCAGCGGCTCTCCTGGCTCAACACAGAAACGCTTTTTGAGACAGGGCTCTGCTTCTAGTGCTTCTTCATTTCATGGCCAGGGGTATGGTAACAAGCAGAGGGCTCAACATCAGACACCATAAGCTACATCCAGCCCTGCAAAGAGAAAACAAAAGCTGCAAAGCTTTTCTACAGTGCTGGAGGTGAGTGCATTAATCTTCTCACTAGATGGCACAAGGGAATTACAAGATTCTATCTCTGAATTTCCCACTAACAATCAACCAGCTCTTGATACTACCTTAAAGGACATGCTAGTTTCACTGCGGAGCACTTTACACTCTGACATACTGTCATTAGCACAGCAGTTTAAAGCTGAGGTCTCAGCAGTAAGTGACAGATTTACACACATTGAAACTAAAATGGAGGAGTTCACCTCCACCTTTAATGAACTGGTAGATTCTCACAATGACAGGGAAGACTATATGCAGTGGATCAAGACAAAACTTGCAGACTTGGAGGATCGATCCAGGAGCAATAATGTCAAGATACAGGGTATCCCAGAATCCAATAAACCCCCTGATTTAAAAGCTTACTTCACTAGCATCTTAAAGGAAGCTCTCCCAGAAGCCCCTCTGGAGGATTTGCTCATAGATCACATACACCGACTACCAAAACCTAAACACCTGCCACATCATCTCCCTAGAGATACAATTGCAAGAATACATTTTTACCACATCTGAGAAAAACGAATGACGGTTACTAGAAACAAAGATGAGCTGCCATAAAGCCTACATGATCTGGTATTCTTTGCTGATCTCTCAGCTTATACTATGCAACAAAGGAGAAAACTTGCAACTATCACCAAACCACCACATCTCCTATCACTAGCTATATCCGGCTAAGCTACTAGTAACAAAGGATGACAACACTTGCGCTATTACATCTATGCATGAAGGGCTCCATCTCTTATGTGATTGGCAAATCATAAACCTACAAGATCCCTATCGAGACAGCTCTCCTGGATCACAGAAGGCTTCCCATGCAAGATCAGACTTTGAAACTGGTTGACTTTGTGCACTATGCCTACCTACTAATCTTTTGCTCCGGTGAGCCTACAGATCACGAGTGATATCTACTTTTTGACCCCATTTATTTAGCGGTAATCATGCCACTCAGATTCTGTTATGAATCGTCGGTTTTTACCTTTATTTTCTATTGTTGAACCTATACAGTGCTTGTTAATAGTACAGGTTCATTCTGAACTTTCTATTCAGTTGTGTTCTACTTCAGAAATCGAAAAAAGATTGATTGCTAGGCCCTAGGGTGCAATCAGGACACCCAAAATAGAAAAAGTGCTACATCCTAATAATGATTTGAAGGATAGAGAAAAAAATGGACTTTAAAGGCACATATAAAAAATTATAACACATTTTAATAGTTGTATACAAATACACATGGAATAATATCAATTAATTCATTAGACAATACAAAGAAAAGAGGACCCATTGATCAACCCCAAAGATGAATGCCATAAATATACTTCCTGTGGGTTATTGGTGATCAAGTCAAGGAAGCCTCCACTGGGGTATGGCATACGTTGATGGGGTGTTCATAGGTCCTGAAGGTTTAAAAACACTTTATGCTCAACATGTTTCGCGATTTTCAAAATATTGCTTCTTCCGGAGCTTCTGTTTGATTGGAAAGATTTACAATTATACATGGAATATACATGCAGTTATCATGCATGAAGTATCGATGCATAATCATATATGCACACAGTGTGAACACTGTATACTGTATACAATAATTGTGAACTAATAAAATTTGTTATCATTTTTTATATGTGCATTTAAAGTCCATTTTTTTCCTCTATCCTTCTACTTTAGAAATCTGTTGTACAGGGTGTATCTATCAAATCATATTTTCACCGCTGACAGTAGAGGAAAAAGATAAAGGTAACCTTACTTGGACACTCCCACTCGTTCCTACAACACAGGCATGACCTCCTTCTCTAGTGGATCAAGGACTGTCTACACTGACTTACTGATTACTATTACATCTGTATCTGAGACTCCTGCTATGGCTTTTAAAATGTCATTGTTTAATGTAAAGGGACTCAATAGCCCAGCCAAGAGACACATGGCATGGCAGGAAACCTCTCAACTACACTGTGATATTCTTTGCCTTCAGGAGACACATTTCTCCTCTCACAAACCACCACCATTTCGCAATCACCATTTCCACATATATTCTTCTCCAATGCTCCTAAAAAGAAATGGTGTAGCCATTGCCATAAAAGACATGGTTGCCTTTAAACAAGTGGACATACTCCACGATGATCAAGGAAGATACATAATCCTAATCTGCAAGATCAATAACACAGTGTAGACATTGATGAATGTGTACCTTCCCAATGTTAAACAACTTTTTCAGAAAATTATGGAAAAAAGTTGCCTCAGTAAGACAAGGCCATGTGATACTCTGCGGCAATTTGAACACAATTCCAGACAAGTACTTAGCCCTTGTACACATGGTCGGAGAATCCGTCGGAATGTGTTCTATTGGACCGTGTTGTCGGATAATCCGACTGTGTGTGGTATGCATCGGACTGATTCCGTCGGAATATCCATCGGACCCAATTTTCCAACTTGTTGGAAATATTTTCTGACCAACTGGTTCGATCGGACATACTCCGATCATGTGTAGAGAATTTTGATCGGACCAAGTGCCATGCATGCTCAGATCAAATTCCTACATCAAAGCTATTGGCTACTAGCCAGAACGTAGTCCCATCGTAACGAAATTATGTCATCACGTTCTGAATGATTGGATTTTTCAACAACTTCCGACAGTGTGTATGCAACAGTTTCGGACAAGATCCGACGGGCAAAATCCGACGGACAAAATCTGACGGATTTGGTTGTCGAAATCTCCGACCGTGTGTATAAGGGGCTAAGACATATTCACAATCTACCCAACCCATAGGTACAGAGCTACCTTCACTTCATCACTTCATCATTCTTATTCAAGGATATACCTTTTTCTAGTGGGCAAATTCTTATTACAAAATGTGTCCAAATCCGAGATTCATGCGATCACGTGGTCTGACCACACTCCTGTGTCCAGTACTATGGGAGGGATCCGAGCCAAAACAAGGGCAAACAGATGGCAAAATTATGTTTTTTGCTATCCCAACCAGGACATAGGGTAGAATTAACAAAAGCACTTACAGAATTTGTTGTTATCATTGCCCAGTCTGTGCAAGACCCCTTCACAGTTTGGAACACACATAATACCTTTATCAGAGGCCTTCTTATACAACTGAGTGTTAAGACTAAGAAACGCAGAGCACAGCAGCTTAACGACTTGCTTTCAACTATCCAAAAATTAGAAACCGCAAACAAGAAATCTACTTCTTACAAGATTAGAGAACAGCTATCACAAGCTAGACATGAGTTAAGATTGCTGTTACTACAGCAACATGACTGTCATATTAGAACATTGAAAGCCAACTCGTACAGGTATGGAAACAAGACAAGTAAATTACTAGCTAACCAGATCAAGGAAACAATATTTAAACAAAATCTTTCACATATCACAGACCCTGTTACTGGTTGAAAAATAATCAATCCAAAAGAAATACCAGATACCTTCAGTGCCTATTATAGCAACTTATATCATTTACTCTCAGATCCTGGTACAGCCCAACCAACTCCAGAACTCATTACTAAATTTTTAGAAACAATATCTCTTCCTGTAATCAAACAGAAAGATTTGGAGAGTCTCAATTCTCCTATTACTGTTCCAGAAATAGAGAAAATCATCAGGGCACTCCCACATAACAAGTCACCAGGTCCTGTTGGCTTCTCATCAGAGTACTATTAGGTCTATGGATCCATCCTGACACCCTTTTTAACACAGGTCTTTAATACTGTTGCTGCCAAAGCGACTTTTCCTCCAGAAATGCTATCTGCTACAGTTATCACATTACCTAGGCCGGGAAAAGAACCAATTATGGCACAAAATTTTAGGCTGATTTCATTGTTAAATGTAGATGTGAAAGTGTATGCCAAACTACTTGTTAATAGATCAGCCTTATGCCATCTTTCGTAAAGCAGGACCATGTAGGGTTTATCTCAGAGCGCCAAGCACCTAATGCAACCAGATGGATGATAAACCTCATCAATTTAATAGAAACATCGAAAGAGCCTTCTCTGCTTTTTGCTTTGGACGCAGAGAAGGCCTTTGATCGCATACACTGGGGATCTATCTAGCGTACTAAAAAAAGTTGGTCTTACAGGTCAAATACATTCAGCAATATCAGCCCTGTACTCTACACCATCGGCTCATGTGTTTACTGAAGAATGTACTCTGAGTCCTTTCAAATAACTAACGGCACATGACAGGGGTATCCTTTGTCCCCCCTGATCTTTGCTTTACTTATGGAGCTGCTAGCCGAAAGGATCAAATTACATACTGCTATTACGAGAATAAAATCCCGTGACAGACAACACACCATCATGCCATTTGCCGATGATATTATATTGTCACTTTCTAAGCCACTATGCTCATTTCCTGCAGTATATGAAATACTCAATATGTTTAATACAGAATTGTACTATAAAATGAATGCTTCCGAATCCAATATACTAAGCATCTCTGTTGGTAAGATCACTAAAAACACATTACAACACAGATTTCCCTTTCAATGGACTAGGGACACACTACAATACCTGGGAATTAAACTAACCCCCTCTACTGATGGTCTTTCAAAGCTAACTTTCTTCCACTTCTTACCACAATACTACAGAAGACAACTCGTTTCGTGGTCAGGTAGGTTAGCTGCATATAAAATGATACTCCTACCTAAAATACTATACTATTTTCGAACACTGCCTGTCCATGTCCCGGCCAGCTTTCTCTCTAGCCTACAATCCCAATTAACTAAATGTATATGGGTGGACAATAAAGCAGATTGTTTGTTTCAGATACTGATGAAACATAGAGTAGCAGGAGGAATGGGCCTCCCTCACTTTTGGTTCCAGCTGCCTCATTTAATACACTGGAGCATGCTTAAACATGACTGGGCTCAAACAGAAAATCTTAGCTCCCTGTTACTGGTTGCTGAGCTATTGCAAACAGAAAAATCCATAAATGACCCTACAATCACAGCAGGGCTAAAAGCTTGGAGATACTTTGATAGACATTATGACCCTTCCTCAAAAAGTAAAATGATTCCTATCCCCCACAACTCACTAAAGTTTATAACACCAGACATCTCCTTCTCTAAATGGATAGCCAAGGGTCTACATACCATTGAAGATGTGATATATCATGGACGCTTAATTTCATTTAAAAGCTTGACCCAAAAATACTCCCTACCCACTAATGAATCATTTTCCTATACTAGACTATCATCTATTTTGAAGCTTCATAAACTCTCATCCGTTGAAATGTCAGTCAGAGCATGGTCCTATTGGAACTCAACAGACTAAACTTAAAGGTATTACTGTGTTCTATGAACTGCTAAATGCTAAATCCACATAGACAAAAGACCTCCATTTGGATAAATGGGAGACAGAACTTGGACATTCCTTTTCTGACTATCAATGGCAGAGAGCAATTAAAAGCAATTATCAATACTCCAAATGCTCAAATTACTGGGAAATGGCCCATCTAAGATGGTATCTTACTCCCTACCTAATGGAAACATTTTCCCCTACCACCATTAATGAATGTTGGAGGGAATGTGGACAGGTAGACATCTTGACACACATGGTATGGTCATGCCTTCATCTATGCAGTTTTTGGGCAGAGATATTCAAACTGATCTCTCAAGTCACAGGTGTCATTGTTAAGCCAAATATAGAACAAGCGATTCTCAGTATCAACTCTAACTTCAGCTCCCAGCTTTCCTACGTCCAATAGCTATGTACATACTTTCTGCAGCTAGAAAACTAAGGAAATCCCAAGCATAAAAGAGGTATTTAACCAGGTCAATGAGGTTGGTAAATACTAACAATTACTGGCAGTTTGAAACCCGCTAGCAATTATGGCCTGCTTACTATAAAGTCCCTTAAACCCTGTGCATTGGAAACCTGAATTTCTGTTAATTCTATTAATTGTTATTTCATTTTATTCTTCTTCACTTCTTCTCTGTATATACATCCCTTTATGCATTAAGTGCCAGAAACTGATGTTCAAAGGTTAAATAAATAGTTAATACATAAAAATAAATCCAAGGATATACACTTTCCTCCTATTTCTTATAAAGGCTAAATGTTTTATTATTGTGGACTGTCTACGTATGTTAAAACTATTCCATATAGAATTACATTCCTATAGCACACATCTTCTCTATGTAACCTGCAGGCATTGTGTTTAACCTGTTAATTTGATGTTGGATACTATAACCAATACTGACGCAGATTGTAATGATGTGTGACTAATTTTGCACCTACGTGGATTGGTGTTAGGCTCTATCCATATACAATTTTCTTTCTATTCTCTATGTATCTTTGAAAAACTTTAATAAAAATCATTTGGGAAAAAAAAAAAAGAGTACCTAATAGACAATCAGCTTTTTCTTCAGAGTAGAAGCAGGCAGGAACATGTAACAACGTTTGTTAAAATCCCTTCATTGTGCATTGATCACCCAGAGTGGATAGCTTTCTTCTCAGCAAAAGTGGGGTTACGCTTTAAATCTCTGCTGTAGGCCAGTTTGATTGCTGCTAAATTGGAAACCAGTGTAGGCCCTTCATCCATGCTGGAGAATAACTATTTTTTTCCTTTGCTGCTGCACATTGAATTAATCCTTCATATAAATAATTTTATCGTTGTACACTTCCTACTCTTCTATAAAAACACATATATATATATATATATATATATATATATATATATATATATATATATATATTTTTTTTTTTTATAAATAATTATTAAATATATATGTCACGGTGATGGCTATATTGGTTATTTATATTTACAGGCTATTCTCTCTACTTAGTAGTTCTACACAATAGATTGCCTTACTTTTTTACTTTTTCTAATGAATGTTTACTTGTCTTAAAGTCTAACTGCAAACAACACACTCTCCATGCAGCTGAGATATTATCTTAGCAGATGTTAAAGTGGTTGTAAAAACACACGTTTTTTTACCTTTATGCATTCCATGCATGAAGGTAAAAAACGTTCTCTGTGCAATAGCCACCCCCCCCCCCCAGCCCCCTCTAATATTTACCTGAGTCCCTATTTGATCCAGAGATGTCCTCTCCTGGGAATCGCACTCCTGATTGGCTTTTGGCAGCAGCAGGAGCCAGTGGCAGGTAATCAGAGCAGGTAAGTATACCATGTTTGTTATTTAAACAAGACTTTAGAATCACTTTAATGGAACAAGCTGACAAACTAAAGCACATGTGTCAAGCACAAGGCCTACCAGCCCATTTCATGTGGCCCTCACACCCAGGGATTTTGTTTTATTGCTCCACTACCTCTGGCCCAGCTCCCTGCTCACCACTGTCACTTGTAAACACAGGCTTTCTCTGTGTGAAGAGGTCAGAGCCAAGGAGGGGTGGAAGTAAGAAATGAACAGCCTGTGAAAGAAAGCTGAAACCTGCACACTGTGCATAGCACACCCCTAACCCCTGCACTCTGTATGTAGTGCACTCCTCAACCCTGCACTCTGTACACAGTGTACCCCTGAACTCTACACTGTGTATTGGGCACCTCTAAAATTGCACTCAGTACGTAGCACACACCTGAATCCTACACTCAGTACATAGCACATACCTGAATGCTGCACTCTTGGTACTTATTGCCCCTTTAACATCCTCACACTGTGCAATGACCACACCCAAAATTTGATGTGGTAGGCAGAAAGGCATGGTTGAGTTCCTAGACCTATTTTCTGAGAAAAAAAGGCCTGGATAAATTTATATAGTCTTACAGATAAAACTGGACCTTTGAGGGCACCCATAATGATGATGCGGCCCATGATTAAATTGAGTTTGACACCACTGAATTAAAGTAAAAGGCCTCCCTCTAGTGGTTAATCTACATATGTGTATATTTTATGCAAATCTATAAAAACATATGAAATTCAAATGAAGGGTTAACTGAAAGTGAACATTACAATAATAACAAAATCTATACTTAAAACTAAAAATACATAATACTTAATCTTTAGCTGCTTACTTTTCTCTGTTCAAAAAACTGATTAAAGAATCACTTTTCTGCTTATTTGGCTTTTTCAATATAGCAGTGCAAACCGAAGGAACCCACGGGTGTTTTTTAATTTCAGAAACAATGAGGTAGAGTTACTAAAGGCAAATAGACTATTGCACTAATTTTTCCCAGAGCTTAGCAAATGTGGCAAATCTCTGCTGATTTCCATCATCCAATCATGTGTTACTTGCATTTCATTGGGTATTCTTTAAAAAGTGAAGCTTCACAATATTCACTAAGCTCTGGGGAAAATGAGTGCAACTGCACCTGCAAAGTGCACAGTCTATATGCCCCTTGAAAATCTACCCCATTGCATTTTGGAACAGCTGGGAAATCACTCTAAGGACCCAGATGAATGGCAGGCATGATATTCATTTACAATTCAGACATGATAGCCCATGGCCCTTGGTGACCTCCCTATATGATCTATGCTCAAATGTGTCCCTAATGATCTTTGCATTATCTTAACCACTTACCGACTACGCGGCATCATTTGACGGTGGCAGAATGGCACTCCTGCATGAATAGGGGACCCGTGGCTGCCGAGTGACATAGGACCCAATGCGCATGGCTGATGGCCACAATGGCCACTGGTCACCCGCGTTTGTTCCTGAGAAGGGCAGAGGTCTGTCTATGTGAACAGACAGATCTCCATTCTGTCAGGGGAGTAGAGACAGATCGTCTGTTCCTAGTGATTTGGAGCAAAGATCAGTCTCCTCCCCCAGGAACACATTTAACCCTTTGATCACCCCCTAGTGTTAACTCCTTCCCTGCCAGTGACATTTATACAGTAATTAGTGGCTATTTTTTAGCTCTGATCACTGTATAAATGTCAGTGGTCCCAAAATAGTGTCAAAAGTGTCCAATCTGTCTGCCTCAATGTCACAGTCCGGAAATAAAATCGCAGATCGCCACCATTACTAGTACAAAAAATAATTAGTAATAAGAATGCCAAAAGTCTATCCCCTATTTATATATTTATAACTTTTGCGCAACCAATCAATATACGCTCATTGCGATTTTTTTTTTACCAAAAATATGCAGAAGAATACATATCAATCTAAACTGAGGAAGAAATTTGTTTTTTATATAGTTTTTAAGGATATTTATTGTAGAAAAAAGTAAAATGTATTGCTTTTTTTTTTTTCAAAATTGTCTGTCTTTTTTTTGTTTATAGTGCAAAAAATTAAAACTGCAGGGGTGCTCAAATACCACCAAAAGAGAGCTGTATCTGTGGAAAAAAAGGATGTCAATTTTGTTTGGGTACAACGTTGCACAACCGTGCAATTGTTAGTTAAAGCGACGCAGCGCCGTATCGCAAAAAATGGCCTGGTCAGGAAGTGGGTAAATCCTTCCGGGGCTGAAGTGGTTCATGCTTAAGCCTCTCTATGAAATAGTAAATGTCTATAATGGAAAGTTGGATAAGCAATTTGAATTTCTTAAGGTAATTGTAAAACATTTGATTTACTTTGTTTTCTATGGTGATGTGTGACTCTTGATCAGGTTTAGCGCTTTCGTGGTGGAGATGAATTTCTGTTAGCTGAAGAATGTGTACCATGCAGATTGTGCCATAGAACCTCATAAATTGCTGGGCTGGTAAAAGGTGAGTGCTCCTAAAAGACATGGTCTATTCTGATAAACTTGCTTAGACCTTCCAGCATCTACATATTTTGTGTCTCTTTGGGTCAGTTACATGACAACTGCAATGGTAATTGGATCCTAAAGACTTCACACTGCCAGACAATGTGATCACAGGCCTAAACAGGGAACAGGTATACTACAGTTCCCAGTCTAATCAATATGTGAATGATAATGTATCTCCATTTAGTGCCACCAGACCAGCATATCTTATTAGTACTGGTCCAGTGCTATATTCCTCCCCAGGCTAGTCCTCCCTTGGTGAAAGGACTATTCATAATAATAATTCTTAAGATACTGCTGATGCCTACACATTTCCAATATAAGTGCTTACCGTGTATCTACAAAAATAAAATACTACATTAACCACTTGATCACTGTGCACTTAAACCCCCTTCTTAACAAGACCAATTTTCAGCTTTCGGTGCTCTCACATTTTGAATGATAATTACTCAGTCATGCAACACTGTACCTATATGAAATTTTTGTCCTTTTTTTTCACACAAATAGAGATTTCTTTTGGTGGTATTTAACCACCTCTGTTTATTTTTTTGCGCTATAAAAGAAAAAAAGACAGAAAATTCTGTAAAAGATTGCATTTTTTTTTCGTTTCTGTTATAAAATTTTGCAAATTAGTAATTTTTCTTCATATATTTTGGCCAAAATTTATACCGCTACATATCTTTGGTAAAAATAACCCAAATCGGTGTATATTATTTGGTTTTTGTGAAAGTTATAGAGTCCACAAGCTATGGTGCAAATCTCTGAAAATTGATCTGAAGTACTGACGGCCTATCTCATTTCTTGATACCCTAACAAGCCAGGAAAGTACAAATACCAACCAAATTACCCCTTTTTGGAAAGTAGACATTCCAAGGTATTTAGTAAGAGGCATGGTGAGTTTATTGAAGTTGTAATTTTTTCCCACAATTCTTTGAAAAAAATCTAGATTTTCTTTTTTTTTCACAAGCTTGTTATTTTAGTAGGTTATTTCTCATAAACAGCATATGCATAGCACAAATTACACCCCAAAACACATTCTGCTACTCCTCTTAAGTATGGCAATACCACATGTGTGAGTCTTTTACACAGCGTGGCCACATACAGAGTCCCAACATGCAGGGAGCACCATCAGGCGATCTTAGAGCATAAATTACACATATCATTTCTTGATTACCTCTTACAATTGTGAAGACCCTGGAGCACCAGGAAAATGGAAACGCCCCAAAAATGACCCCATTTTGGAAATAAAACAACCCAACGCATAATCTGTGAGGCATATTGAGTCTTTTGAACATGTCATTTTCTTCTACAAGTTTTTTTAATATGTGTAAAGAAAATGAAAACACATTTTTTTTATACAACGTTGTTCATTTACACAATATTTCTAACACATAGCATGTACATAACAAAAATTACACCCCAAAATAGATTCTCCTACTCCTCTTGAGTATGGTGATACCACATGTGTGAGACTTTTCCACAGTGTGGCCACATACAGAGGACCAACATGCAGGGAGCACCATTAAGTGTTCTAGGGACATAAGTTTCAAATCTAATTTGACTACCTATCACACTTTTGTGAGGCACTGTAGTGTCATGGATGTGGCATGGATTAGCATGAATGAGTATGGCTGGGTATGGTGGAATAGGGCTGGGTGGCTGGGTACGGCTGAGTATGGCTGGGTATGACTGGGTACAACTGAGTATGGCTGGGTACAGCTGAGTACGGCTGAGTATGGATGGGTATGGCTAATTATTGATGGGGTAGATGGGATGGCTGAGCATGGATGGATGGGTGAGTATGCTGAGGATGGATGAGGATGGATGGATGAGTATGCTGAGTATGGATGGGTATGCTGAGCATGGATGGCTGAGTATGCTAAGTATAGATGGGTGAGCATTGGTGGATGGTGAGCATGGATGGATGGATGAGTATGCAGAGTATGGATGGATACGCAGAGTATGGATGGGTATGCAGGGTATGCAGAGTATGGATGAGTATGGATGGGTATGCAGAATTGACTGAGCGATCACGTAGTAAACGGCAGCGATGAGCGGTCGTTTACCATGATCCGTGATGATCCGGTGGTCACGGATGTTCTCGTGTGCACGCCCCAGGGGTTGTGCAAGAGTGGGATTCTGGGAGGACGTCAATGTACACCCTCCCAGAGTTAAGCAACCGCCCTGTAGCCGTCATTTGGATATGGGCCAATTGTTAAGGAACGCCACAAAAGCAAGGTATTAATGAACATATTTTTATTCTTCACTGGCTATTATGTAAGTTTCCAAAGCATTTTAATAAATAGTTATCTAATAAACATTGAAGTATGAATTCATACGAGGATATGACATGAGTAAAAATGATACAAGCTGTAATAGTATACATTTAGTATATTTTTGGTATATATGATTAAATAAACATTGTACTGTATGTCATGATGGCCTACTAATGATTACTGTTAGGTAATAGGAAGTGGATAGAACCATAAAATTATTGGGAATGACCATTGGTTAACATAAGGAATACGACAATATAGAATAAAACGTGTACTTCTAAAAATGGCTACTAGATAGTATTTTAAAAAACCTGCACCACCAGTGTCTCCTAGGTTCTAGAAAAATGTCAGAGGCCAGCAGTGCATCTGCACACATCCAAATTTTGAAAAATGGCGATGCAGAAGAGGGGCAGGGGAGCAGAACATTCAGCAGTTTGGTTCCGAGTTAAATGAGGAAGATCACAAATGTGTTGTTTGATAGGATATTATAAAAGGCTGGACTCAAGTCAAATTCAGATATTTACTTGTTCCATTTAAAATACATGATTTATTTTTAAATATATACATAACTCCATTCATTGCTGTTATTTTTCTATTTTAATATCTGCCTGTAGCTCAGCTTTAAATGTTAAGATTATTATAGCTCTCACATTCAGTGTTAAATTAATACGTTAGGCAGCGTTTACGAGTTCCGCCATTCTATTTAACCCAGGCAGTGTCACTCCTTAAAATGTCTGTGTACACTTGGAGGATATTTCTCTTCTGCTCCTGATCTTTCTTATATTCATCCCCTGGACAGGAAGTGAGGGGAAAGAGAGTAATAAAAAAGCTTTGAACTTTCTAATTTTACAAGAAAACGCATTTATTTTATTTCTCACTTCCTATTCTGTTTGAAACCTATCAAACAAAATGTAGGGAAATCCCCCCTCACTTCCTGTTCTCCCCGATTCCCATAAAAAAAGGTAAGAAGTTAGAACAAATCTCCCAAACAATGACATAAAAAACTAAATAAAGTTATCAGATGTTAGCCACTTCACACTAAAAACGACAACATTTTTAAAACAATTTCTCTGGTGTTGGATGTCAAAATGTTTTCTAGATCCATTGTTTTTTTGCATTTTACTGCAACTCTAAAATGTTTACTTATTGTTTGCACGTGATATGTTATCAAATTGTTTTCAAGCCTACTTTAGCACATTTTAAGTAGTATGGGTTTTATGTTGGTTCAGAAAGCTTTCTTAATAGTTGACTACCATGAATTTATTTATTTTGTTTCAGTGAATCATAGGATGTTATTTATATAACAACTAATGTTCAGTCAATACATGAATGACCTATATCTTACTATGGCTTTTGTCAATGCAGTGGAAGAATCTTTCAAATTCAAATACCATGGACATGCTGTGGTGTGAACTATTGTACGGAGCTCAAAAAGTTTTTAGAAAAGTATGAAATTAGTCATGGTCTTCTTGTGTATATTCATGCGCAGTCTCCTATATTCAAAGGGTTCTCATTAAATTGATCACCTCATTAACTGAGACAGTATAGCACGTAGCCAGTATGCTAATCCTGGCTGCTAAATTATAGGGGTAAATATAATAGAGCCATAGATATATATTGTTGTTTCTAAGAAGTGCAAGCTCTAGTGTAGTCTTCCATACGCCCCTTTTTTATTGCATAGTCAATATTTGACTCAAAATAAGTCAGTGAAAGTAAGATGTCTGGCCTGCAAGTTCAGTGCATGTTCTGGTCAGTGCCTCACTAAGTAGTGAGGGAAGAGTAAGGATAAAAAAATCATGTAATTTACATTATTTAAAACATTTTGGTTACGGTAACATAATTGCAGCCACCATACTTCTATCTTCACAATCTCCCCTTAATATGTCATTTTAACTTATCATAGTTAAAGAACGCTTTAACTTTTTTTACTTCTCGTCTAAGTGCTAACTTCACATCTTTATTTTTTAAGCTATATATCAATGGATTTAGCATGGGAACAGCAGCTGTGTTGAACAGAGAGAAAAGTTTATTGGAGTTCAATTGAGCTTCTTGGTTTGGTGTCATATACTGACATAGAAGGACCACATAGAGAAGGATAACTACTGTCAGGTGTGAAGAACATGTGTGGAAGGCTTTGTGTCTACCAACACTGGAAGGGATCCTCAGTATTGTGGTAATTATGAAAACATAAGGTATGAAAGTCAAGGGGAAGGAGAAAAACAAATGGAAGAGCACAATAGCAAGAATCAGTTGACTCAAAAGTGTTGTGCTGCTACAAGTAAGGTTCTTTAATGGAAGAATGTCACAAAAGAAGTGGTTAATCCTGTTAGATTTGTAGCAAGAAAAGTTAAAAACAATAATAGTGTGTGGTAGACATTCAAGAAAAGCCCACAACCAGCACACTACAGCCAAAAGAACTGACACTCTATGATTCATGACCATGTGGTAGTTCAGTGGATTACATATGGCCACATATCGATCATAACTCATGGCTGTCAATATCAAGAGTTCAAGTCCAATTAACGATGCCCAAATATACAACTGAAGTATGCAAGCCTGGTATGAAATCATGGTGTTTCCTGTAATGAAACTAGCAAGAATCCTAAATAATGTCACAGTGGAGGAAGCCATGTCCAGAATGGAGAGGTTGGCCAAGAAGAAATACATAGGAATGTGAAGATGATGGTCTAGGCAAATCAATGATAAAATGGTCACGTTACCACCAAAAGTGATAAGATAGATACAGAGAACTATAAGGAAGATTGGGACCTGCATCTCTGGAACATCTGAAATTCCCACAATAATGAAATAGTCAAAAAAGCTCAAGTGTGTTAAATTCATTGACTTGAGCACTTTTAATTAATTTGTAGTTTTATTGAGTTGGTCATGCTTTGCATTTCTCCTAGAGAGTCCAGACCAGGATCCTACATTGTTCTGACAGGCATACCTAAAATACTAAAAAAAGGTAAATTTCAATAATTTTAAATGAAAAAACATGACAAACAGAATCACATTGCATTACAAAAAGCCTTGGAAGATCATGCTTAGTCCATAAGCAATTTATAGAGGACATTTGATGTTCAGAAATTACACATAACTTAATTACTGAACTTATTTGTTTTGGTTTCTTTGTATGTATGCATTATATGGATTGTTAAGATATAAGGAGAATGTTTGCCAGCACACTATGGATCAATAAGGAAGAGTCCAAGTGAATTATTTAATGCATGATCACATCAAAAGAGTAGTGCAGCGTTTCGGAGTCACGTAGGACCCCCTTCGTCAGGTTTGTGCTAAATGTGAAATTACAATGACAAGTATTTAAACAGCCATCAATGGCTAGTTAAATACTGTTCACTGTAATTTCACATTTATCATATACCTGATGAAGGGGTCCTACATGACTCCGAAACATTGCACTAATCTTTTGATGTGATCATGCATTAAATAATTTGCTTGGATGCGTCCTTGTTGATCCATTGTGTGCTGGCAAACATTATCCTTATGACGTCTGATCCAGTTCCTAGCTGGTTGTTTCTGCAGCACCCAATCACTTAGCTTTTCCAGGAACGTGTTTGATGGGAATATGGGCTACTGACACTGAAGAAATTACACTTTGTACAAGTAGTGAGTGTACAGCTTGTATAACAGTGTAAATGTGCTGTCCCCTCAAAATAACTCAACACACAGCCATTAATGTCTAAACCACTGGAAACAAACGGGGAGCAGGTGTGTTAAATTTGGTGTTATCGCTCTTGCTTTCAGTCTCTCATACTGGTCACTGGAAGTTCAACATGGCACCTCATGGAAAAAAACTCTCTGAAAAAAAAAATTGTTGCTCTACATAAAGATGGTCTAGGCTATAAGAAGATTGCCAAGACCCTGAAACTGAGCTGCAGCACAGTGACCAAGACCATACAGCAGTTAAACAGGACAGATTCCACTCAGAAATGCCCTAGCCAAAGAAGTTGAGTGCACGTGCTCAGCGTCATATCCAGAGGTTATCTTTGGGAAATAGACATATGAGTGCTGCCAGCAATGCTGTAGAGGTTGAAGGGAGGGGGGTCAGCCTGCCAGTGCTCAGACCATACACCACACGCTGCATCAAATTGGTCTGCATAGCTGTCGTCCCAAAAGGAAGACTCTTCTAAAGATGATGCATACGAAAGCCCGCAAACAGTTTGCTGAATACAAGCAGACTAATGCCACATACACACGAATGTCTGACAGAAAAAGTCTGACGGAATATTTTCATTGTATATTCCGATCGTGCGTATGCCTCATCAGTTTGCTGAAGACAAGCAGACTAAGGACATGGATTACTGGAACCATGTCCTGTGGTCTGATGAGACCAAGATAAACTTGTTTGATTCAGATGGTGTCAAGCGTGTATGGCGGCAACCAAGTGAGGAGTACAAAGACAAGATTATCTTGCCTACAGTCAAGCATGGTGGTCGGAGTGTCATGGTCTGGGGCTGCATGAGTGCTGCCGACACTGGGGAGCTACAGTTTATTGAGGGAACTATGAATGCCAACATGTACTGTGAAATAATGAAGCAGAGCATGATCCTCTCCCTTCAGAGACTGGACTGCAGGGCAGTATTCCAACATGATAACGACCCCAAACACACCTCCAAGACAACCACTGCCTTGTTAAAGAAGCTGAGGGTAAAGGCGATGTACTGGCCAAGCATGTCTCCAGACCTAAACCCTATTGAGCATCTGTGGCACATCCTCAAATGGAAAGTGGAGGAGCTCAAGGTCTCTAACATCCACAAACTCCATAATGTTGTCATGGAGGAGTGGAAGCGGATTCCAGTGGCAATCTGTGAAGCTCTGATGAACTCCATGCCCAAGAGGGTTAAGGCAGTGCTGTAAAATAATGGTGGTCACACAAAACATTCACACTTTGGTCCCAATTTTGACATTTTCACTTAGGGGTGTATTCACTTTTGTTGCCAGCAGTTTAGACATTAATGGCTGTGTGTTATTTTGAGGGGACAGCAAATTTACACTGTTATACAAGCTGTACTCACTACTTTACATTATAGCAAAGTGTCATTTCTTCAGTGTTCTCACTTTTGTGAGATACTGTATGTTTACCTAGAAAAATGGTGATGTGTTCAGTTCATTTTCCTGGCATAAAGCCAGTCTGATCAATACTAATCAGGGAGGGTAGGAACTACATCAATCTCATATCTCTCAATACTTTAGCTAGTATTTTCAGGTCATAATTTAAAAGTCAGATGGATCTGTAGGAGGTGCCGTGCAAGGGAATTTTACCAGGTTTGGGTATTAGTATGATATGCACTTAAAACATGGAGGGGGGTTAGTGTCTGAACCTCAAAACATTTTGTAAATACATGGCAGAGTCATCGGGTTAATTCCTTAGCATATAACTTATACCAGTTCCTGGGCAATTGATCAGGCCCTGGTGTTTTGTTGAGAAAAAGTAACTGGATGGTCAATTCTATTTCAGAGATAGAAATGTTGTTGTCCAGGGCCGTCCGCCTCTTCCCCTGACAAGGTCAACAGAAAGAGACTCTGAAGAGTATCCAGCAAGGTCAATATTAGGGAGAATAGGATGGTAGAGAGACTGGAAGTATTGCTAAAACTCAAAATACAAAATCAAAATACAAAATATAGGATGGATCTGAAACAGTCCCAGAAGCTACCAAATTAGCAAAAAGCCTGTCATTTTTGTCCCCCCGATTCAAATAGATGCCACGCTCGGGCAGTAACATCAAATTGGGTGTGGGATGTAAGGTGAAGTTCAAACTCTCTACAACAGGGGTCTCAAACTGGTGGCTCTCCAGCTGTTGCAAAACTAAAAGTCCCATGAGGCATTGCAAGGCTGACAGTTACAAGCATGGCTCCCACAGCCAGAGGCATGATGGGACTTGTAGTTTCGCAACAGCTGGAGGGCCGCCAGTTTGAGACCCCTGCTCTATGAGCATGGGCTAACCTAGAATAGTTCTCTTCATTGGCAAAAGTAGCAAACACAGAAGCTCTGTTTGCTGTAGAGTAGCAGTATGGGCAGCATGATCTTCTCTCACAGACTTAATGGCAGAGACATATTGACCATGTATGTAGGCCCTAAATGCATCCCATACCATCTGAGGGGTGCTAGATTGGTCATTAATTTCCCAGTAATGGGCTATTTGGCCAGACAGCAATTCCTACATTTATGCAGGAAAGTAACAAACATTCTGTGTGCAGCTGCAGAATCCCCACAACACTTAACTGAGCCCCATTGTGATCCAGCGATACACAAGAGAGCCTTGGCTCTCCGCTAACACTTCCTCGTTGGCTGAGACAGCAGCGGTACCCCCAATACTTAACTGAGCCCTATCATGATCCACCGATTTGCACGAGAGCCTCAGCTCTCTAGGGTTTCTGGGGCTCTCCTAATTGGCTGAGACAGCAGCTTTAGCCATCGGCTTCCACTATTGTCAAACATAGCCAGTGAGCCAATGAGGAGAGAGCAGGGGGCAGGGCCGAGCAGTACTCCGTATGTGAATGGACACAAAGAGCAGCGGCTCAGGAGCAAGCTGTTTGCTATAGGGGTAACTCAGCAGATGGGAGGGACCAGGGGTGCTGGCGGGGCTGCTCTATACAAAACCACTGCACAGATCAGGTAAGTATAACATGTTTTTTATATATTAAAAAAAAAAAATCTGCCTTTAATAACACTTTAACATTGAAGCCAAAGTCAAGGTAGATATACAGTCAATTACACAGATTAATGTAACTTTGTATGCATTAATAATTTTTTTTATACCAACCGTGTAAGTATTAGCCTTGTGTAGTGCCTGTACAGCAGAGCTGCCTCTCCAGTTCTTATATAATCACAGACTGGGGGAAGGACAAGACCTGTACTTATTACTTTACTGTAGCAGAGAGAAAAAATCCTGCCCATCCAGCCAGGACTGTGCTGTGTGGCATAGTTGTCTAAATCTCAGGACTGGATGAACAGAAAAACAAATGCTTTGGCTGGTAAAACAGCTCTATTATATGTATTCTACCTATGTATCAAGCTGTTTGTATGGAGTTTAGCATTAAATCATAGCTCCGCTAAGTTATATTTGAAAGATAAAGGTGTCCAGTGACATAACTCCAATATAATAAAGTTGAATAAATAAACAATTTAAGTAAACAAAACAAACTTTTATATAATGTATCCATACCTCTGTCATCCACATGGCTACTACATGGGTTGTAATATTCTGGATGGCAATATCGCTGCATTTCCAAAGTTAAGATAAGATTTTAATCAGTATATTAAGTGATATCCATAAGCTTTTCATTTAAAAAAATCATCAACAATATAACACAACTGGAGCGCTTCTTTAAATATTCTTCTATGGTCAGAATTAATTCAGCTTAGAAGTTACATTTAAAAACTGCAACATATTGAACTCATTCTGCAGCCAGTTAAAGTGTATATTCTTGTAGACATCCTTACTTGTCAAATGAACCATATTATAATATGTATTGGGCTCCTATTGAAATATTGGTGTAGAACCCATATATATATATATATATATATATATATATATATATATATATATATATATATACCCTGGCACCAACAAAAAAAGCAAATTCTCCTATACAAGTTTAATTGCACAGTGTACAGTCACAGATCATCTATTCTGCCGTCATACATGGGATATTTATTCTTTCTGAATGACTTGTGAATGGTCTTCTGAGATTCACAAACCTCACTGGGATAAGTCTCTGAATGAAATTTGCTCTAATTATTTTTAATTTTGCAGTAGAAAGTGTTGACTCTATCTATTAATGAAGGGATTAAACAATAAACACATTCATGCACAGAACATCCCCTAGTAAACTAGATGAAGGACCAAATTTGTAAAGTGTCAAAAAGTTTATTATACAAAATTTAAAATAGCACATAACATAAACATGAATGATATTATAGAGAAAACACCAATGTTTAAATAGTGATACTTTCTGTATTTTTCTCATTAACCCCACTGCAGTCATGGCTTTAATACAAATGTCAAATGTCCCATTAAAGATTTATAGTAGGCAAATATCTACAGTGAATCACATAAAGAGGTCAGAAAGAATGTGGTTAAATGGGGCATTCATAAAGAATGTGGTTAAATGGGGCATTCATAAAGAATGTGGCTAAATGGAGCATTCATAAAGAATGTGGCTAAACGCCCCTACTCCACACATTCATGCATTTATGTATGCAGATTGATAGAGATATGTAAATTTTAAAGGATGTAAGATACATTTTGATGTAAAAATATATATACTCAGGCGCGTACTGGCCATTGGGCACAGCGGGCATTTTCCCGGTATAGCAGACAGAGAAGCTGCACAGGCTTGTCTTTCCTCTGTGGTGACTACCGCTCATGGATGGGAAGTGACGGGGAGTACAGCGATGTCAGATACTTAGCAGGACCGGACAGCAGAGGAGGATGCTGCAATTACTACCTGGGCTGGCAGTAGGGGGCCCTATGAGTGGTGGTTGCAGCCCCCACAACCATCCATCTGCACTGTGTTGGAATTGGCTCCTAGTGTACAGCCCGAAGTCACTGAGCTGCAGAGCTCCCCACGGACCCTGTCGCATAGGGGGACACAGGACCAATTAGCGTCTTTTTCCAGGGTGGGGGCGGCATTTAACAGTCAGCCCTGCACTGGGAAAGCTACACGGGGAGGTGGCTCATGACCCAACAAGTACAATAAGGAGGGCATCGCCACCGAGAGAAGTAGTGACAAGGGCAGTCACATCACTACTCCTGTCACTGGCAGGTTGTCAGCCTAACGCTGGTAGCAGGACCGGAAGGAGGGGGGGGGGCATTGGGAGCAGCACCGGGTGGGTACTTCAACACCCCCAGAATTTCTCCTACCACCTTCATCTGCAGCCCATATGACAAGTCATGCTGCAGTGTGTTGCAGCCTTTTGATTTCACATACTGTCTTTCGCTTATGTTCCTTGTCTTTCAGGCTATCTCTGCTGTCCATGCCCCCGGCTCAGCCACACCCCCTCCCTATGTGTAGCAGAGAATGCCCGGAGCATGCAGTGAAGTTTACAAGGTCTGTTTTCATGTGTTGTAATGCAGAAGCCTAAATGTGAAGGGGGTGAGGGGTGCCTGCATAAAATTGGCTGGGGCAGCTGTAGTGATATGGTGTCTGCATGGGGCCAAATATTACTATTGTGTGACATTGATTGTCAACCCTTACATAGCCAGTTTTGTGTCAACCAAGAGCAGATAAATCTTATGGGGGATTTGAGGGCTTCAACATCTGCTTGTCACTGAACTTTATTTCAAGCAAGGACTACTGTTCCAACTCACTCCAAACCTCCAAAGTGTTATGTGCGCACAGCCTGTAAGCATGCAATGTTTTGTAAATGGGAATTCACCTTGTTAAAGATGCATATAGTTCCAGTAAGAAAAGGACACAGAGTTTTTATGCGATTTTACTCCAGTACCATTTTGGTGCGATTTTATTCTCAGTAGTCAGTGCACTGCTGCTGCTTCTTTGCCTTGAAGGAGAGTTGGGGGTTAAACAGCTCTGTACAAGTCTAGAGGAAAAGAGATTTAAACTCCAAATTTGGAAAGGTTTCTTCACAGTAAGAGCTGTGAAAATGTGGAATAGAGTCCCCCAGGAGCTGGTTCTAGCCAGCACAGTAGATTGCTTCAAAGGAGAAGCCCATCCTGGGCTCGTTTGGCTGGGTTCTCCCATGGGTCACAGGAGTGCAATTTGTTTTCTGTGACCAGTTTTCAGCAGAGAGCAGTCTGAAGTCCGCACTCTGATGACATCACCAGGATCAGTCCAGGCTGCACGTCATCCCCGACTTAGGAAGTCTGGATCTGCCAGCTGCCTGGACTGATGGCCGTCTCAGCCTCTCAGCAAGCCACTGAGACAGCCGCTCCCTGCCCCTCCACGGGTCAGCGCTCCAATGAGTGTGGAGGAGCAGAGCAGGAGAGATGCTGACTGACAGGCAGCAGCTCTCTGCTCAGGGAGGTGAGGGAACTGAACGATCAGCGGTGTTTGGTGGCTTGGTTCCCAGCGAAGAGGCGGTGGGGGACAGATGCTTCATCCACCTAGGTAAGTATGAATAGCTCAAAAAAACATACTTCTCTTTTAAGAAAGGTCTGGATTCTTTCCTAAATGTACATGATATAACTGGATACTACCATTTATAGGTAAAGTTGCTCCAAGGAAAATCTGATTGCCTCTCGGGGAATCACGAAGGAATTTCTTTACCCCCACTGGAGCACATTGGATCATACTTTACTGGGGACTCTGGATCAACTGTGGGTATAGGATTGTATATATGGAGATTTTATATTTGTGTTTTTTTTCTATGTTGCTGGATGGACTTGTGTATTTTTTTAACCATGTAACTATGGGGGTAGGACTTTGTGGCAATATTGCAGTGGTACAGATCCCCCTCCTGCATGTAGCCACCATAGTGTTAAAGCCTGTTAGCCCTTATCACTGTAGTTAGCTTGGGAATTTGAAGACTCTGAAGAACCCTATAGGAAGGGAGAGGAAGATGGATCTGACACCAACAATGGGGATTACATTACTTTAGTGACAGTAATGATGGTATTTTAGTTGCTGATGGCACAGATGGAAATATTTTACCCAGACAGTAGCCGCAGAGCCCACTGTAGATGCAAACAAGATGCAAAAGTCAACAAGCTGTAATGTAAGTATTTCAGACTCACAAGTTATGATTTAAGATGACCATACACTACACAGTCTGATTGTACACTCTACTTTAGATCTACCAGAAAATATAGAGTACAGTGGTGTGAAAAAGTGTTTGCCCCCTTCCTCATTTCCTGTTCCTTTGCATGTTTGTCACACTTAAGTGTTTCGGAACATCAAACCAATTTAAACAATAGTCAAGGACAACACAAGTAAACACAAAATGCAATTTGTAAATGAAGGTGTTTATTATTAAAGGTGAAAAAAAATCCAAACCATCATGGCCCTGTGTGAAAAAGTGATTGCCCCCCTTGTTAAAACATACTATAACTGTGGTTGTCCACACCTGAGTTCAATTTCTCTAGCCACACCCAGGCCTGATTATTGCCACACCTGTTCACAATCAAGGCATCACTTAAATAGGAGCTGCTTGACACAGTAAGGTCCACCAGAAGATCCTTAAAAGCTACACATCATACCGAGACCCAAAGAAATTCAGGAACAATTGAGAAAGAAATTAATTGAGATCTATCAGTCTGGAAAGGGTTATAAAGCCATTTCCAAAGCTTTGGGAATCCAGCGAACCACAGTGAGAGCCATTATCCACAAATGGCGAAGACATGGAACAGTGGTGAACCTTCCCAGGAGTGGCCGGCCGCCCAAAATTACCCCAAGAGCGCAGCGACAACTCAACCAAGAGGTCACAAAAGACCCCACAACAACGTCCAAGGAACTGCAGGCCTCACTTGCCTCAGTTAAGGTCAGCGTTCATGCCTCCACCATCAGGAAAAGACTGGGCAAAAATGGCCTGCATGGCAGAGTTCCAAGGAGAAAACCACTGCTGAGCAAAAAGAACATCAAAGCTCGTCTCAATTTCTCCACAACACATCTTGATGATCCCCAAGACTTTTGGGACAACATTCTGTGGACCGATGAGACAAAAGTATATCTGGCGTAGAAGGAACACTGCATTTCAGAAAAAGAACATTATACCAACAGTAAAATATGGTGGTGGTAGTGTGATGGTCTGGGGCTGTTTTGCTGCTTCAGGACCTGGAAGACTTGCCGTGATAAAAGGAACTATGAATTCTGCTGTCTACCAAGAGATCCTGAAGGAGAATGTCCGACCATCTGTTCGTGTACTCAAGCTGAAACGAACTTGGGTTCTGCAGCAGGACAATGATTCTAAACACACCAGCAAGTCCACCACCGAATGGCTGAAGAAAAACAAAATGAAGACTTTGGAGTGGCCTAGCCAAAGTCCTGACCTGAATCCTATTAAAATGGTGTGGTATGACCTTAAAAAGGCTGTTCATGCTCGAAAACCCTCTAATGTAACTGAATTAGGACAATTCTGCAAAGATGAGTGGGCCAAAATTCCTCCAGGACGCTGTAAAAGCCTCATTGCACGTTATCGCAAACATTTGGTTGCAGTTGTTGCTGCTAAGGGTGGCCCAACCAGTTATTAGGTTTAGGGGGCAATCACTTTTTCACACAGGGCCATGATGGTTTGGATTTTTTTTCACCTTTAATAATAAACACCTTCATTTACAAATTGCATTTTGTGTTTACTTGTGTTGTCCTTGACTATTGTTTAAATTGGTTTGATGTTCCGAAACACTTAAGTGTGACAAACATGCAAAGGAACAGGAAATGAGGAAGGGGGCAAACACTTTTTCACACCACTGTATATGGGCCTGTATATTTTATACAAACACAATGCATTGTTTAGATGTGTCCTCATATTTCATTGCTTTTATAAAATCTAAAGGAGATTGTACAATCAGATTTTGTAGTGTATGGCTACCTTAAGTCTCTGGGTGGGAGGAAAACTTTAAGAGAGTAGGCGCTGTGTGTGAATGGACAAGCAGATCAGGATTGAGCCTGCTTGGCTGCCCCCCATTGCAAGCTGCTTGATGTGGGGGCACTCGGCAGGAGGGAGGGGCCAGGAGTGCCGACGAGGGACCCCAGAAGATGGGGATCAGACTGCTCTGTGCAAAAGCGACTTTAATAACACTTTAAATGTCACATTGTGCTGCCCTGCCTCCTCACGTGGTGGTCATTTATATTGATGTGGTGGTCCATAGTATTGGTATGGTTGTCTGTAGTATTGGTGTGTAGTATTGGTGGGCTGAAATATTGGTGTGGTGAGCAGAATCAGCTCAGCTGCCTCCCCCAAAGCATGTACACAGCAAATTCCCAACTCCTTTGCACAGTAAGGAGTGAAGACAGGTCCCATAGGCGTGCACATGGGGTGTGCCTGGGTACACCCTAATCTGAGGGTCAGCAACTGTCGGAAACCTGCTAGTGAGGAGGGTGGTGGGATGGCATTTAGTGGAACTGATTGGCTGTATAGCTTTCTAATAAGCCCGGAGGGGTCTTGGTCCTCCTCTCAAAGCAAGTTTGTGAGAATCATCATCCCTGTCACAGTGATTGAACCAGGCTAAATATAACAAAAACACTGAGAAAGGGTTAGTTGTCATTATATGTAATTTGGTTTAAAAAAAAAATAATAAATTGGTCAGTCCAAAATGCCCAGGCCTATTTTATAGAGGGAGAGTGGGTTACAACTTGACACTTATCATTTCAAAAATAAAGATATTACTCATCAGGTGTAAATAATTTGAACTAGTAAAATATGCAAGCAAAGTATTGGCCACATAGTTAAGCAAAGACAAATCTGACCAAAGCAGATTTGAAGCTTATAGTGTATGTAAACCCTTAGACAGTTATCATGGATGCCAAGCACATTTAGTCTGTTTTGGTTTATCTATAAACAAATGCACATCTGTATCTGTACTGAAGGTTTGAGATCACTTCCCAGAAACCAATAGTCAGATCGTATTGAAAATGAACTGATTGAATGACCTTCACCTCTGGACACAGGATCCTAGCCCCCATCACTAAATACTGGGAAATTTACACCCAACACAAGGCAAAATGACCATATGAGGAGGCCCCGCCCTCCTCATATAAGAAACCTCAGGCTGCCAGGATCCTGCAGTGTCTCCGACAGTGGAGACGGAGGAGGGATGGATGGACTGCACTGCGCTGGACTGGACCCCGGAGAGATGATCATCCGTCACTGGATAGAGTGGATTACCACCACTGGAATCCTTTTTTATTTTTAATAAAGGACTTTTTCAAAAGTGTGTTTGTCTTATTTAACAATTTTTTACACTTTCTTTGTGAAATGGTAGGGGTAATTTTGTACCCCCTTACCATTTCAAACAGGGGGGGCGGGATCTGGGGGTCCCCTTGTTAAAGATTCAGATTCTGATAAGCCCCTCGCCCGCAGACCCCCACAACCACCGGCCAGGGTTGTGGGGATGAGGCCCTTGTCTCCATCAACATGGGGACATGATGCTTTGGGGGGGACCCCAAAGCATCCTCCCAATGTTGAGGGCATGTGGCCTGGTACGGTTCAGGAGGGGGGCGCTCTCTCATTCCCCCCTCATTTCCTGCCACCTGCCAGGTTGTGTGCTCCGATAAAGGGTCTGGTATGGATTTTTAGGGGGAACCCCACGTCAATTTTTTTTTAAATTTGACGCGGGGTTCCCCTTAACCACTTTCAGACCGGACCAATTTGCTGGTCAAAGACCAGACCACTTTTTGCGATTCGGCACTGCGTCGCTTTAACTGACAATTGTGTGGTCGTGCGACGTGGCTCCCAACAAAATTGACGTCCTTTTTTTCCCACAAATAGAGCTTTCTTTTGGTGGTATTTGATCACCCCTGCAGTTTTTATTTTTTGCGCTATAAACAAAAATAGAGCGACAATTTTGAAAAAAACGCATTCTTTTTTACTTTTTGTTATAATAAATATCCCCCAAAAATATATATAAAAAAAATTTTTTGCCTCAGTTTAGGCCGATACTTATTCTTCTACATATTTTTGGTAAAAAAAAAATCGCAATAAGCGATTATTGATTGGTTTGCGCAAAAGTTATAGCGTTTACAAAATAGGGATAGTTTTATAGCATTTTTATTAATCATTTTTTATTAATTTTTTTACTAGTAATGGCGGCGATCAGCGATTTTTATTGTGACTGCGACATTGTGGGGGACCCATCGGACATTTTTGACACATTTTTGGGACCATTGTCATTTATACAGTAATCACTGCTATATAAATGCAGTGATTCCTGTGTAAATGACACTGGCAGTGAAGGGGTTAACCAGTGGGTGGCAGTGTAGGGGTTAAGTGTTCCTAGGGGTGTGTTACTAACTGTGGGGGGGTTGGGCTTTCATTTAGTGAACATTGATCTCTGCTCCAATCACATGGAGCAGAGATCAGCGTCACTAGTTGCTAGGCAGAATGGAGAAATGCTGTTTACAACGGCATTTCTTCATTTGGCCGCTCCGTAAGACGATCGCGGGTATGCCCATGGCGATCGAGTCCGCGGGTCCCGCGACCGGACTCACGGGAGATGGCAGGGCGGCAAATTTAAAAGGACGTACATGTACGCCCATTTGCCTGCCTGTGCCATTCTGTCGACGTACATCGGCGTGCGCTGGTCGGCAAGTGGTTAATATCCATACCAGACCTGAAGGGCCTGGTAATTGAATTTGGGGGTACCCCACGCTTTTTTTCTATATTAATGACTTTCAATGAGTGTTCTCTGTATTACGGGAGCCGACAATTCATTATAGCGGCGAGTGATTTTAAATGACTTTTTTTCCTGCAGAAATTACACTTTGTGCAGGGACAGTTCTAAGCACGGGAAACATGCGCCCCTTCACAGGCATAATATAGACACCTCCCAGGTACGAAATTTAAAGGAATATTACACTTTTATTGTTTCACTTTAATCATTATTAACCACTTGCTTACTGGGCACTTAAACACCCTTCCTGCCCAGACCAATTTTCAGCTTTCGGTGCTCTCACAATTTGAATGACAATTACTCAGTCATGCAACACTATACCCAAATGAATTTTTTGTCCTTTTTTTCCCATAAATAGAGCTTTCTTTTGGTAGTATTTGATCACCTCTGGGGTTTTTATTTTTTGCGCTATAAATGAAAAAAGACCGAAAATTTTGAAAAAAAACGCATATTTCTTTGTTTCTGTGACAGAATTATGCAAATTATTAATTTTTCTTCATAAATTTTGGCCACAATTTATACTGCTACATATCTTTGGTAAAAATAACCCAAATTAGTGGATATTATTTGGTCTTTGTGAAAGTTAGAGAGTCTACAAGGTGTGGTGCGAATCGCACAAAATTGATCACATCTGATGTACTGGTGGCCTATCTCGCTTCTTGTGACCCGAACAAGTCAGGAAAGTACAAATACCCCCCAAATGACCCCTTTTTGGAAAGTAGACATTCCAAGGTATTTAGTAAGAGGCATAGTGAGCTTTTTGATGTTGTCATTTTTTTCCCCACAATTCTTTGCAAAATTAAGATTTTTCATTTTTTTTTCTCCACAAAATTGTCATTGTAATAGGTTATTTCTCTCACGTGGCATGTGTATACCACAAATGACACCCCCCAAAAAATTCTGCTACTCCTCCTGAGTATTACAATACCACATGTGTGTGACTTTTTCACAGCCTGGCCACATAGAGAGGCCCAACATGCAGGTAGCGCCATCATGTGTTCTAGGAACATAAATTACACATCTAACTTGTTGACTATTTATTACACTTTTGAAGCACCAGGACAATGACACGTGACACTGATGACAGATGGCACTGATGACAGATGGCACTAATATGTAGCACTGATGACACGTGGCACTAATACGTGGCACTGAAGACACGTGGCACTAATACGTGGCACTGATGACAGATGGCACTAATACGTGGCACTAATACGTGCCACCGATGACAGATGGCACTAATACATGGCACCGATGACGCGTGAAACTGATGACAGATGGCACCGATAAGTGGCATTGATGACACGTGACACTGACAACAGATGGCACGTGACACTGACAGGTGGCACTGATGACAAATGGCACTGATACGTGGCACTGATGACAGATGGCACTATGTGGCACTGATGACACGTGGCACTGACGACAGGTGGCACTGACAACAGGTGGCACTGGGGGCAGGTAGCACTGGGGGCAGGTAGCACTGGGGGAAGGTAGCACTGGGGGTGGATGGCACTGGGGGCAGGTAGCACTGGGGTGGATGGCACTGGGGCAGATGGCACTGGGGCAGATGGCACTGCTGGGGGAGGATGGCACTGCTGGGGGAGGATGGCACTTTTTGTTTTATTTTTTTACTTTTTTTTTTTTTACTACAGGCAGAACGGCTGCCACTGCAGCCGTTCATCTCTCCCCTCTCACACTGTCTGTGCGAGGAGGGAGAGCGGCGCTGAGAGATGATCTCATATGTTTACATATGAGATCATCTCCCATTGGACACGCCGATCACGCTGTAAACGGCCGCTGTGATTGGCCGTTTACAGCGATCTGTGTTTGCCTGTCCCCGGGGGACACGGCGAACACAGAACTTCCGCGATGTGCGCCCGCGGCGGCGCGCATTGCGGAAGTAAACATCAGGACCTCCAGGGACGACCACCCGGACGAACGCGCCTGCTCTACGGCCGTCATTCGGCCATAGGGCGGGCGCGAGGTGGTTAAAATCACTGCTCCCGAAAAAATTGCTGTTTTTAAAACTTTTTTTTGCATCGGTACATGTCCCCCGGAGCAGGACCCAGGTCCCTAAACACTTTTTAGGACAGTAACTTGCATATTAGCCTTTAAAATTAGCACTTTAGATTTCTCCCATAGAATTGAACAGGGTGTTCCGTGGCTTTTCGAATTTGCCGCAAACACCTCAAATTGTTCACTGTTCGCCGAACAGGCAATGTTCGAGTCGAACATGAGTTCGACTTGAATCCGAAGCTCATCCCTACTGAAAACTAGCACTGCACAACAGGAAACTTCTTAAGAAATTTTAAATAGTAGACACAAAGAAATTGCTCACTACCATTGGACACATAGGAAATGGCCACCAATACTGGACACAGATTACTAGCCATTGCTAGAGAAATAAAAACTGGCTTCTCATGTTATACACAGAAAAACTATTCACTGCCACTAAGTAAGGGGAGGCTAGTCACTACCATCAAACACAAGAAGACTGACCACCATCACTATACGAAGGGAAACTGACCATTAAACATAACACCCACATAAAAAGCCACTACCAGACAAGAGAAACTACAGCCACAAGACAAAGTTAGTCACTAGGAATTTAAGTTCGACTCGAACATCAGGTGTTTGCCCATTTGGTGAATAGCAAACATTATGGGGTGTAAATATGAGCACCGCACAATGCCCCATAATGCGCAGCGAGATCGCAGTGTATTGGTGTCTTATGACCTGACCTGCATTCTTTGGGCAATCACAGCATGCTCTGCTGAGAGAGCCATAATTGGCCAAAGGCAGGGTGCCTTTGGCCAATCGTGCTCAGGGGGCTAAGTCCACGTCCCACATTATATAAGGTTGCTTACTTGGCAGTGTATAATGTAATTATGAATAAAGAGAGATTAGGCAGGTTAGTTAGTGGCATGCAGGCAGTGTATTTGAGATTTTATATATATATATATATATATATATATATATATATATATATATATATATATACTCTGCATTTAGTGTAGATATTCAATGTAGACTCTATATTCAGTCAGTGCAAGCAGTGTACTATATATAACAAAGTGTAATTAAGTGGTTAAGGGGAACCCTGCGCCAAAATTTTAAAAAAAATGGTGTGGGGGGGGGGGGGGGGGGGGGGACCATCCATACCAGGCCCTTAAATTTTCCCTTTTTATTTCTCGGGACTGTCGGACGTTGTGATTGAAGATGGATTTACATTGTGGGACACTTTTTTTTTTAATGAAAGAATTGTCAAAAACTGCTGTAATTTTTCCTTTTTTGACACTTTTTTGGTGAATGAGTATTGGTACCATGTACCTGATAGCCATTCACATGGGGGGTGCAGGACCTGGGGGCCCCCTTCTTAAAGGGGGCTTCCAGATTCTGATAAGCCTCCCACCTGCAGACCCCCACAACCACTGGGCAAGGGTTATGGGGATGAGGCCTTTGTCCCCATAAACATGGGGAAAAGGTGTTTTGGGAGGGACTCAAAAGCACCTCCCCATGTTGAGGGCACGTGGCCTGGTATGGTTCAGGAGGGGGGGGCGCTCTCTTGTCCCCCCTTTTCCTGTGGCCTGCCATGTTGCATGCCCGGGTAAGCGTCTAGTATGGATTTTGGGGGGGACCCCCTTGTAATTTTTTTCCAATTTTTGCACGGGGTGCCCCTTAAAATCCATACCAGACCTGAAGGGCATAGTATGGATTTTGGGGGGGCCCGAACCCCATTTAAAAAAAAAAATGTTGGTGTGGAGTTCACCTTAATATCCATACCAGAGCCAAAGGGCCTGGTATGGACTGGGGAGGGGGAGACCCGCGCTTTCTTTTTTAAATGATTTTTTATGTATATTGCCGGGATACAATACAATACAGCTGAGAGCAATTTTAAAAGACATTTTTTTCTTTTAAAAATGCAATTTTGCTGCGGTACTGTTAAAAACATATGAAAGATGCGCTACTTTACAGGCAGACTAAGGGGACCCCCAGGGATAATATTTATAGAAATATTTCCCTTTTTTTTGTTTCACTTTAAGCATTAATAAGATCACTGCTCCTGAAAAAAACTTTATTTTTAAAAGTTTTTTTTTTTTTTGCATTGATACATGTCCCCTGGGGCAGTACCTGAATCCCCATATTCTTTTTATGGCAATAACTTGCATATAAGCCTTTAAAATGAGCACTTGATTTTTCATGTTTGTGTCCCATAGACTTTAACAGTGTTCGCACAAATTTTTTACCTGTTTACACGTTCTGGTGCAAACCAAACCGAGGGGTGTTTGGCTCATCCCTATTAGCCACTGACCACCACCATTAGACACAGGGAAACTAACTACAGCTGTTAGACACAGGAAAACTGACTACAGTCACCAGACACAGGGAAACTAGCCACCACAAATAGACATGGGGAGACTGGCCACAACCACTGGATTTAAACGGGAAGGATCTCCACTTGTAGACACAGGGAAAATGGCCATGACTACTAGAAATGAGACTGCCCAAACCCCCTCGAATAAGGGGTTACATGCCCCCACCATTTGATACAGGGAGAATGACTATTGCCCTATAAATCAGAGATACTACACAAACAACACTAGACAAATGGATGGAGACCACCACTGGACACACAGAAATTTACCATCAGTAGAAAAAGGAGATGTTCATATTTTCTGTCAAAAGCATCATTAGTTTCTTTCCATTCTCTGAATACTTTCAGTTTCCATTTCTCACTCCTGACTCTTACACAAACTTGTGTTTGCAAACAAAAACCTTTTTATCTACAGCTATTAAAAGGGCAAGGAACTGATTCATTAACTAAGAATTTTACATACTATATTAGCAATAGTTGTTTACAACAAAAAGTATATTTAGAAATACAACAATGCTACCTCACCCAGCCAATTCTTGACTGTGTCAATGTAAATAGGGAGAGGCAAAGATCAAAATTAGCATCATCACTAGATACTGCAGTTTAAAACCCAACCATAGATTCTGGACTGCCAAACGCTCAAGAAGAGATTCAACTGTACACAACACCAGGTCAGTAGTAATCGATTTTACATTTTCTGGTTTATATTTTTATGTATTTATCAATTCATCAACTATGCATACTATCTTTCTATTTATATGTCATGATGAAAGGATAAGAAACTAAAAAATACTGTATTTTGTATGAGGATAACACATGTAATTATGAGTATACAGTATTAGTTTCCTTTTTTAAATTCTGTATTTATATTTGGGGTTTACACAAACTTTAACACTTCTGGATGCGCTTAGAACAATTAGTTTTTAATTACTATTGCTTCAGTTTTTTTTTCTCATGTTGCTTTTTTTTTTTTAAGAAAGTCATATCCAGAATTCTATAATTACATGTATTAACTTTATATGGCTAGGAAACTACATTTTTTGAGACTGTGCCCCTTTCTGATTCTGAAACGTTATGTTCTCCATACCTAGATCTATTCTTAAAAAAATAAATAAATAAACCTTCTTAGCTTGTAAGCCACACAAATGGCTGCTTGTATAGAACCTACTTAGAACAATCAGTTTAAATAACATGGTTTCAATTTACTTCATGTTGTTCTTATGGGGTTTTTTTTTCTTTAAAAAAGTAATATTCTGAATTTTAGCATTGCATATATAAACTTCAGACATTGAAGAAAATACACCATCATTTCGGATTTTGTAATGTTATGCTCTCCTTACCTAGATCCATTCTTGAAAATATATATATAAACTTTCCTAACTTGTAAGCCACACAACTGCTTGTGTTGCATTCTATTAAACATGTTATTTTTGTCATTGTTACAATCAACAGTGTTATTGTTAACAATCAGATAGACAAACAGGTAAAACAAAGGTTATTTTTGGCCCATATGGACAAGTAGTAGTCTAGCATGAATAATTAATACAAATTAAATGTATACAAACCAGGTGACACCTCTAATATGTCTTTACTGACAGGTTCTATTTATTAAGAAGTGTCTCACAGCAATCAGTCATGTTCAAACATTCACTGAGATTAAGTGTTGAAGAATTGTTTGAATACAATAGTGTCTGTGTGTGTCTGTCTGTGTGTGTGTGTATGTCTGTCTGTGTGTGTGTGTCTGTCTGTGTCTGTTTGTGTGTCTGTCTCTCTATCTGTGTGTGTGTCTGTCTGTGTGTGTGTGCCTGTCTGTGTGTGTCTGCCTGTGTGTCTGTCTGTCCATCTGTGTGTCCTTCTGTGTGTCCGTCTGTCTGTCTGCGTGTCTGTCTGTCTGCGTGTCTGTCTGTCTATCTGTGTGTCTGTCTGTGTGTCCGTCTGTGTGTCCGTCTGTGTGTGTGTCTGTCTGTCTGTGTGTGTGTGTGTGTGTCTGTCCGTCCGTCTGTGTGTCCTTCTGTGTGTCCGTCTGTCTGTGTGTCTGTCCGTCCGTCCGTCCGTCCGTGTGTCCTTCTGTGTGTCCGTCTGTGTGTCTGTCTGTGTGTGTGTGTGTCTGCGTGTGTGTCTGTCTGTGTCTTTTCTCACTCCTGACTCTAAGCCCTTGTACACACGGTCGGAGATTCCGTCAGAATGTGTCCGATCGGAGCATTTTGCCGGATATTCCGACTGTGTGTGGTCTGTATCGGACTGTTTCCGTCGGAATATCCATCGGACCAACTTTTTCCGACAAAATTCTCCGATCGGACATACTCCAATCATGTGTAGAAAATTCAGATCAGACAAAGTGCCACACATGCTCAGATCAAATTCCTACACCAAAGCTATTGGCTACTAGCGTGAACATAGTCCCGTCGTAACGAAATAACGTCATCACGTCAGATTTTCCGACAACTTTGTCCGACCGTGTGTATACAACAGTTTCGGACAAAATCTGACGGATTTGGTTGTCGGAATCTCCGACCATGTGTACAAGGGCTTACACAAACTTGTTTTTGCAAACAAAAACCTTTTTATCTACAGCTATTAAAAGGGCAAGGAACTGATTCATTAACTAAGAATTTTACGTACTATATTAGCAATAGTTGTTTACAACAAAAAGTATATTTAGAAATACAACAATGCTACCTCACCCAGCCAATTCTGTGTCAATGTAAATAGGGAGAGGCAAAGATCAAAATTAGCATAATCTCTAGATACTGCAGTTTAAAACCCAACCATAGATTCTGGACTGCCAAACGCTCAAGAAGAGATTCAACTATACACAACACCAGGTTGGTAGTTATCGATTTTACATTTTCTGGTTTATTTTTTTATGTATTTATCAATTCATCAACTATGCATACTATATTTCTATTTATATGTCATGATGAAAGGACAAGAAAGTAAAATATACTGTATTTTGTATGAGGATAACACATGTAATTATATGAGTATACTTTCTGCAGCACTTAGGATCTCTCTATCTATCTATCTATCTATCTATCTATCTATCTATCTATCTTCTATTTCATATAGAATATATGAAATATAAGAATATTGAAAAAATAATAGAATGAAAAATAGCTATATATTTTTATCTTTAAATTGTCATATCTATCTACCCACCCAGCTATTCAATTGTTGATACAACAATAGAAATTAATTGGTGTAAACTATCTCCTTTTCTATCAAACTATCCCTTTCTATTGTACAAAAGTTGAAAAAAATATATATCTATATGTGATTTAAGTTTGTTTTAAATAGCCCCTGACAAGGATAATTCCAAAGTACCTTTGTATTTTCAACTCCCACTATGAATCCCAACTGAATCCTCTGCACATATTACTGTAATGTACATGCATTAATAAAGACATTCTCCTTTTGGGGTTTTCCTTAGTTGCTATGTGTTGTAGTTAATATACTCTGTGCTCTCAGCACCTTACAGACTGCTGCTCTTACACTCAAGCATTGGTCTGCATCCCAAGCAGTCAGTCATGTCCCCTGCACATTGCTCCAATCAGAAAGGAGAGGTAATGCAAGTGCATAGCAGGTTGGTGGGTGTTATAAGGAGTCCATTAATAGTCCATAAAATGAATGGCAGTCATAGAATTCCATGAGGGCTGTCCTCATAACAGACACACGAAAAGGAAAGGTAAGCTCTTTGAGGAGTATAGCTTACTCTGTATGTCCAAAAGGAATACGTAATATCTTCAAGATTGTTTATTAACACATAAAAAGGGAAACTCATAGAATGCAAGAAATCAGGCTCATAGTGACTGGTCGACATCTAGATGGGAAAAAATGTCCAAGGTCTGCACACTGAAAGCCACGATGCAGGAGGAGAAGTCACTGGTCACTCTCTTCCCGAATCGCTCCAGGCAGGACTCAACAGTTACTACAAGTAAAAAAAAATAAAAGGTGCTCACACCTAGTGCATTACCAATTATAATTTAATGAATAAAAAATTCATAAAATGTGGGTACTCACAAAGTATTACTCTCAAATGAGCCATAAAAACACACACACTGTGTATGGACATGTGCAGGACCATATCACAGGGTACAGCTGATGTGTTTCAGGGGCGCACCCCCTTTCTCAGAGCTAGGGCTCAGCAGCTGCCCCAAGGGGTTGGGAATGGACCAATCAATAGTGCCCTAGCTACCTGAGCAACACTATTGATTAAAGCAGTGTGCAGGGGGAAAATCATTGGAAAGCCAGACTGATGCATTGTGTGGGAGAGCAACAGCCAAGCTCTCCAAGGTGCTGCCAGCATGGAGGATTTGCTGCAGCACTTAGGATCTATCTATCTATCTACTGTATCTACAATTCTAGTTTTGTAAAATAACAAAATCTATCTGTATTCTGTACCTTTTAGGTTTTTTTATTACATAACCCTTTACAAGGATGATTCCAATGTCACCTCGTATGTTTTACTCCCACTATGGGCTTGACACCAATCCTCCTGCCACCCATCTTTGCTATGAGGTCTACAGGCAGGCAGATCTGATTGCCTCCGGACACTTAACAAACACTAATGAAGAACACGCAGAAGAAGTTTTTATTGGGGAAAGATTCCAAGAAGCATGGAGAAACTGCACAATTATTTGGTATATCTCTTGGAGCCCATGTGACCACTGCATGGAGATTCTGCTGAACACATTTCTTCCCAGGAATCCTCTGGTCAAGTTGCACATCATTTTTGCCAAGAAGTACAAATTATCTTCAATGAGTAATGTTCGAGAACTTTTCCATAGAGGAGTGCAAATTCATGTCATGACTTTTCAGGGTAAATATTATTAAAAAATACAGTGATAGAGAAAAATTATGCAATCTTCATACTATAATTTTACCTTCAAGGGGAACATACTGCCTTGTAGATATTTGTAGCAAATTTCCGGGCTTTCGGACCAGTTGTGTATTTATTTAAAAAAAAAGAAAGAAAGAAAAAAATATTTTTCTTTTTGTAGTTCTGAAAATCTGGCTCTGAATGTTGAACCTCTCATAAAGCTTACTGTTGTCCAGGGCATCATTTAGCGAACCTTCCCCTTACTATCAAGTCTGACAACTGTAAAATAGAAAAGAAGCGTGGGTAACCTACTCAATGGGTATACTTTTCTCTAGGGAGCTAGGTAAAAATGATAAATGTATATTGTGTGAATTCTCCTTTAATGCATGTGACATAGCATGTGGTTAAAGTGATTGTAAAGTCAAATATATATATATTTTTTTGTTCAAAAGACAAACATGTTATAGGTACCTGCTCTGTGCAATGATTTTTCACAAAGCAGACCAAAACCTCTTTTTTTCTGGTCCCCCACTGGTGCTTCTGGCTCCTCATTTTCTTGATGGTACCCCATAGAGTGCCACTTCCTATTGGGTACCACCTGTGGGCTTAATCCCAAGCCTCACTGCGTGTGTCTATAGATACAGGCAGCACAGTTTAGCCTAGCCTCCCTTGTACCCAGGATCTGACTGACAGCAGCGGTAGCTCCTGCTGCCTCAATATAATCTGTAAGTGCAGGAAAAACTGCTACAGATGGGTACCGTGCTGAATTGAGTGAGGATTCAGGTATGTATATGATGGTTGAGGGGGTGATACTGTTACCTAAACATAATTTTCCTTAATACAGGGAATGCATTAAGGTAAAAAATGTTCAGGCTTATGGATCACTTTAAGAGTTAGTGAACAAAGGCAAACTTGGTATCTATTCTTAAGAACAATATACTGTATGTGCCTACTCTAAAGTCCTGCCTGAGTCAGATTCTGGACAGGTGGCATTGTGGAATAAATTATGGTCATTAAAGCAGTAGTAAACCCTTTTTCCCAATTCACACCTACAGTTAGGCTTATAGTAAGTCTTACCTGTTTATACAGTGAATATCTCCTAAACGTGCACTGTATAGGAGATATTCACATGCGCAGTGTCGCTCTGTATTCAGGAAACACTGAGTGTGCCATGAATGCAAAGCGCCGTGCCATGGTAATGACGTCATTGTGGCCTGGCCAATCAAATAGTCAGAGAGCATGAACCGGAAGGATAACTGTGTAAAGATGGGAGTGTTGGCAGCGCTAACAGTGCAGTGCTGGAGAGCTCCATTTTATAGGCAAGTCTGCCACAATATGCTAGTATCAGGGGCATAGTAGCATATTATGGCATGCAACTGCCGGGGGCCTATTTAAAAAAAAAAGTGGTAGTGTTTACTACCACTTTAAAGCCAATCAACTGTAGTCAGAGAAATAGAAAAGCAGTCAAGTAGCTATTGTACAAACAACATCCATTTGTAGAGTCTTACCTTCACTTTCCAGTTACAGTAGTCAGTATGTCTTAATATGACTGTGCAGTCTCATAGGCCCCAGAGGTAGACCCATTGCTCTCAGTAATTAACACTCAGTGAAAGAACTTGTAAGACATGCCCCTCTCCTCTTCTGCAATACAACTCTACAGTATGTGAGGGTGCTTGTGCTGAAGGATGTGTCTGTTTCTCAGCTATGTCAACACAGAGCACTGCAGTGTGAATGCAGGAAGCAGTAGCTTCATAAAAAAAAGGTATTTAACCTACCTCTAGGCCCTTTAAGAGGATCTAAAAAACATAACATGTGGGGGGCAGGCTTAAAAGGAGATAAAAAAAAAAGCTTGAAACTTTAGGCTTTAATGAAAGGGAGTCCAAACTATTTTACTGCAAAAGGGGAGCATTGCAAACTTTGCCTCCAACTGTGGCAGAATAAAAATGAACCAGTATATGCAACCACCACCTTGGCAAAGTTCTCAGATTTTTTTTTCTTCTTTCCAGATTTTCTTAAGTGTTGGAATCGTTACGTCGAAGCTGAGGAACCTTTTGTGCCTTGGAAGAATATTGACAGAAATTACCAGCGAGTTTCTAAATGGCTTTCTACAGCTATACATGGAACTCATTAACACAGCACCTACATTAAATATATTTATTTTAGCTTTATTATTTTTATCTTATGCTCCTTCTTGTATTTATATTACAATTAATAGAATACATACCATATATTACAATAAACAACAAAGCTCCATTCCCACTTTTACGACTCCAAAGTTGCATTACTTTGGAGTTCAACTTTGATGCAATTTTGGATGAGAAACTGCAAATACAAAAAATATTCAAACAACTGAAATCATAGTAAAATTTTAAGTAGTACTAAACCCAAAACAGTAAAATCAGTCTGTATATGCAGTAAAGCATTCTTGTTATACTCACTGTGGAACCTAAGGAGCTAATCCTCTGCATTGTGTATAAAGGATGTGTGATCCTGTCTATCTGATCCATCCCTTCTTCCAATTACTCCAGTCCATTTCCTGATAGAACAGAGCATTAGGGGACAAACGGCACATGCTCAGTTTGGTGTGTATTGCTAGGGAGTTATTTTTTTTGGGAAGAATGCATGTGATCAGCACAGGGCCAATCAGCACTATCCAGACAAAGGATCAGGAGTCCTGCAGTCTTATAGGTCAATCAGGGTAAAATGAAAACTCCTCCTACAAGTTTTAACCAGACACTGATAGAAGTCACAAGACTACTCTAACTGCTGACGAAAAAGGATATTTAACAGTTAATAATTACATGTCCATGTTCTGTGTATTAGATATAAGGAATGCAGGGTCCTGGGTTTACTAACACCTTAATCACTTCAAACCAGGGCACTTATACATCCTTCCTGCCCAGACCAATTTTCAGCTTTTAGTGTTCTCGCACTTTGAATGCCAATTACTCAGTCATGAAAACACTGTACCCAAACAAACCTTTTTTTTTTTCACACAAATAGAGCTCTCTTTTGGTGCTATTTAATCACCACTGGGTTTTTTATTTTTTGCGACATAAGTGAAAAAAAGAGCAAACATTTTGAAAAAAAAAAAAAAAAAAACTTTTTTTTAATTTCTATGATAACATTTTCCAAATAAGGAATTTTTGTTTATTAATTTGGGCCAAAATGTATACTGCTACATATCGTTGGTAAAAAAAGGATTTTTAAAACAGCTTACCTGTAAAATCCTTTTCTTGGAGTACATCATAAGACAAACTTGGTGGGTTATAGGCCTACCTTCAGGTGTTGACACTGGTATAACCAATACAGGAAGTTGACTCCCCTATATAACCCCTCCTCCTTCCAGGAGCACTCAGTTTTTGTAGCCAAGCAATATAAATAATATACTCTCACCCCATAAAACAGAGGGGCTGGAGCTCTTTGTCCTATGATGTACTCCAAGAAAAGGGTTTTACAGGTAAGCTGTTTTAAAAATCCTATTTTCTTTATCGTACATCATAGGACACAGAGGCTCAAGTAATTACATGGTGGGATGTCCCATAGCAATGCTACTTGAGGGGAGGGAGACGCAACCTGTAGGGTAACCCCCAGACATGAGGACTTATACTGCTGCCTGCAGCACACTGCGCCCGAAGGTGATATCCTCATTCCATCTTACATGCACTTGATAAAATTTTGCAAATGCATGTACTGAAGGCCATGTCGCGGCCTTGCAGATTTGAGACCTGGAGGCCTGGTGGCGCACTGCCCAAGAAGCACCAACCGCTCTGGTAGAGTGCATCTTAAGTTGAAAAAGGGGAATCTTTCCCTTTAAATCATAAGTTTGAATTATAAAACTTGCCAAATGCACTTAGCGACAGTTGATTTTGACGCTGCCTGTCCCTTCTTAGGACCCCCTGGCAGAAGAAATAAGACATCAGTCTTACGAATCGGAGCAGTTTTCTTAAATGCATTTTCACTGCTCTCACTACATCAAGACAATGTAGTGACCTTTCTTCCCTGGAACAAGGTCTTGGGAAAAAAACCCTGGCAGGACAATATCTTCATTCAGATGAAATATGACTCCTTTCAAGAAAGAGCAGCCAATTCTGAAATCCTCCTTGCTGAGGATATAGCAAAAGAAAATATCAGCTTCCTAGTCAGAAGGACTTAGCCCTTGTACACACGGTCGAAGAATCCGTCGGAATGTGTCCTATCGGACCGTGTTGTCGGATAATCCGACTGTGTGTGGTATGCATCGGACTGATTCCGTCGGACCCAAATTTTCCAACTTGTTGGAAATATTTTTCAACTAACTGGTTCGATCGGACATACTCCGATCATGTGTAGAGAATTTTGATCGGACCAAGTGCCACGCATGCTCAGATCAAATTCCTACGTCAAAGCTATTGGCTACTAGCCTGAACGTAGTCCCATCGTAATGAAATTACGTCATCACGTTCTGAATGACCGGATTTTTCGACAACTTAGTCCGACCGTGTGTATGCAACAGTTTCGGACGAAATCCGACGGATTTGGTTGGCAGAATGTCCGACCGTGTGTACAGGGGCTAAGGGAACATGCTGCAACAGTTCGAATTGCTGTTTTTGTAACACTGACAAAACAAAATTTAGGTCCCAAGGGCTTAAGAGTGATTTAACTTGCGAATTAATCTGCAGCAGTCCTTGCATGAAACCCTGGACTAAAGAATGCATAGCAAGCAGTCTTTGAAATAAAAATTGATAAGGCTGAGACTTGGCCCTTAATAATACTCAGGGCCAACTTCATCTCTACGCTTAATTGTAGAAAGGTAAGAATTCTGCCTATGATATATCTCAGAGGGTACCAACCCTTGGACTCACACCAGGAAACAAGCTTTCCAGGCGCTATAATATATAGCTCTAGAAGCTGGCTTCCTAGCATTAATCAAAGTAGAGATAACTGACCTGGAAAGCCCATGTTTATTCAGAATGTGGGTCTCAATAGCCAAGCCGTTAAATTTAGCATTCGTAGAGTAGGATGGAATATCGGCCCCTGACATAGCAGGTCTGGCCTTAGTGGGAAGAGCCCTGGACCCTCCACTGCCATCCTTATGATCTCTGCGTACCATGACCTTCTGGGCCTTGCTGGTGCTACCAGTATTACCGATTTTCTTTCCAGCTTGATCCTGCAAAGAACTTGAGGTAGCAACTGAATCGGGGAAAAGTGCATAGATCAGTAAAAACTGATCCCACGGGGTTGCCAACACATCTGTTCCGTATGCAAGTGGGTCCCCTGTCCTGGATGCAAAGATGACTAGCTTAGTGTTGAATCTGGACGCTAGAAGGTCTACGTTCCAGAGTCCCCCATCTTTGGCAAACAGCCTGAACCACCTTGGGGTGAAGAGACCATTCTCCTGGGAATAACTGCCGCGACTTAGATAGTCCACCTGCCAATTATCTACTCCCAGAATGAAAACTGCCGATTGGCATGGGACATTCTCTTCTGTCCAAGTTAGAATCTGGTTCACCTCTCTCTGAGCTGAGAGACTCTTGGTGACCCCTTTTGATTGATATATGCCACAGAAGTGGCATTGTCAGACTGGATCCTGGCAGGACAATTCTTTAACCTGGAGGTCCAGCTTTCTAGAGCCAGATAAACTGCCGGAATCTCTAGGATGTTGATGGGCAAGGCTTCTACACCCCAGCCTGAAAAGGCTGGCATCTGTCATTACTACCTTCCAGATAATTGATCTGAAGGACTTCAGCAGGTTCCAAGATAGTAACCACCAACTGAGGCTTTGGGACACTCATGGGGACAGCCACATTGACAAGTCCAAAGCTTGAATCGTTTTGTTCCAAGCAGACAGAATACTGCTTTCAGTTTCAAATGGAATTGAGCATAAGGAACTGCTTTGAATGAAGCTACCAAGTGGCTTTAAGGAGGATTTCTTTAGGTTGAGAATCCAACCCAAACCTTCCAGGTAACTGCTTGTGGTGGCTACACCTTGCTTCAAGCAAGTCACTGACTGTCTATTAACAATAGATCGTCTAAGTAAGCCAAGACAGTTATGCCCTGTGCCCTTAACCTGACTAGAGGTGGGGCTAATACCTTAGTGAATACCCGAGATGCTGTAGCAAGCCCAAAGGGCAAGGCTATTGACTGAAAATGCTTCTGTTCTACTTTGAACTGCAGAAACCTCTGGTGAGGAGGAAATATATGGACAAGCAGCTATGCATCTCTGATGTCGATGGACGCCAGAAGTTTTTCTCCTTGCAGGATGGAAACCACTGACTTGATTGACTCCATGCAAATGGAGCGGATTTTCAGGAACCGATTTAGATTACGTAGATCTAGACTTGGTCTGATATCCCCATTTGGCTTTGGCACCGTAATTAGGTCTAAGTAAAACCTCAAACCTTGCTCTTGTTTGGGAATCTGTCTGATCACCCCTTGAGCCAATAATCGGTCTAATACTTGCAACAGGGATTGCCTTTTCCCTGGATCCTTGGGAACGTTTGAACTCAGAAAACTAGATGGTGGAAACTCTCAAAGCTCTAGCTTGTATCCTAGAGACACTGGAGGATAGAGTCCATTTGTCCTGAATCTCCCTTTGCCAGACTTCTGAGTACATCAGAAATCTTCCCCCCACCTTGGTGAGGGGAGATGACTCTTCATAAGGAGGTCTTGTATTCTGCTTTGCAGATTTGTAGCCCCAGGTCTTCCTTTATGCCTGGTTTGATGGCAGAGGCCGAACAGTTTAAATGAAAGACGCTTACATTTTCTTTTGACTGGCAAAAGAGTACCATTTCCGCTGGAAATTGTTTGAATGTATTTATCCAAACTATCATCAAATAATCGTTCTCCCTTAAAGGGGAAACTAGTTAGAAGGTTCTTACAGGGCGTCTCAGCTGACCAACCCTTTAACCAAAGGGTCCTTCGCATATGTACAAGTACAAACGCAAGGCATGATGCCTGGTGAATAGAATGCTTTATAGCGTCTACAGCAAAGCATAATGCTTTAGGTAGCTCGGCCAGTTCCTGTGCTTGTTGTGCAGGGAGCTCATCTGAGAGCATCTGTGAACTGGTCCTTTAAGGACTAACAGATGCCTATAGCTGCAATTGCAGGCTGAGCAACAGTACCTGCTAAGAAAAAAAGGATTTTAACAGACCTTCCAACTTCTTATCTGTTGGATCTTTAAGCATAAGCGCATTGTCCACTGGGTAAAAAAAATATATATATATATTTTTTTTTTCCACATTGGAAATCGCAGCATCAACTTTCCATCATTTAGTGAATCTTTCTTCCATAGGATAGAGCTTTGCAAGTCTCTTTGGAAGGCAAAAAATGCTTATCTGGATGATCCCATTCGGTATAAATAAGCTTTTTTAGTAATGCATGGATGGGAAATGCATGCAAAGGCTGTAAAGGCTTCAAAGAACCCAAGGAAGAGACCGGCCCTTTAGCCAACTCTGTTAGGGGTAGCATGCAAGTAGAGCGAACCATCTTTGCAAGCCTCTGTACTTCAGATTGTGAAGTAGGGATAGTTGGGAACTTCAAGTATTGTTTCCTCCACAGAGAAATAATCGCATGTCTTTCCTCCCGATCATCTGAGGGCAATACCCCATCCTGTCCCCATAATTCTCCTGGACCCTCCACTGACTGTAAAGAGTCTAAGGTGGGGGAGGGGGATCTAGGACGCTTCCTATACACTGGATTGAGGATGCGATTAAAGCCGCTAATCTTCCTTCTAAGCCTTGCAAGGCAGAGGAGAATGCATCTTCAGTCACCTCTACAGGGGCTGAAGTGTGTGAAGCAGTTGCACCACCGCTAGCTTCCAAAGACTCACCCTGGCTTGCCATGTCTGATCTCTCCGAAGAGGAAGACAGTATGGAGGCATAACTGGGTTCCCAGCTCCTGGGGGGGTGACACCTTAGGTACCTTTACGGTAGGTCTGGAAGACATAGTGCAAAGCACAAGCAGAGGTACACACAAAATAACAGTTCTTTTGCTACTAAGTAACAATCTGTCTGGAAATGCCTGTTTACACCCTTACGTGCCCAGCGCTCTGGTGTCTCTTAGTGTGACAGACTGCCTCTCTTCAGTTAAAATGTCTTTCTGAAATGAGAGTGTCTGTGATATAAAGCCTCAGGTGGAACCTGTTTGGCATCCTCAGCGCTTCCCCTCAGCTATGCGGCGAGTGCTGTGTGTGTGTGGACGTTACATCCATACACAGCGCCATGTGACCTTGCGGACATGCCCCTCTGTGTTCTCAGGCCCTGCTAGGGACCCAGATGGCCAACACAAAGTAAGGTGAATGTACTATACACCTCTACAAGGGGGAGCGGAAGGGGAGGGAGGGTTCTGTCAGCAGATTTATATATTTTTTTAAACCACAGAAGCATAGGGCATTTCCCAATGTTATTAGGTGGAAGTGCTGGGTTGTAATTAAACCATGCAGCTAAAGCAGCTGTGTCAACCAATCAGCCACCGCCCATATAGAAGTTTATACCCACCTCTGTATTAGATACTGCTGTATTTTTTACCAAATCCCACAAGATCTATAGTAAGAACCCCCTCTGCCGCTGGGACCACACATGTTCTGAGACAGAGCTGCACTAAGACACATCATAGGTAGTGTAAGTTACTCCTTATAGAGGAGACATTTATAAGGCATATAAGGTATATTGAAGGAAAAAGTAAAGCTTCTCCCCTTACCTTGTCCTCGCTGCAGGATACTGCTGATTTAACAGACAGATCCAACTTTCTCCCATCACGGCGGGCTGCGTTTAAACACGCTCAGAGACTGGGGCCCTTTTAAAAGGGGTTCCACTCCTTTGGGCCTTGTAAACCCCCCTTCAGGACAACTTTAGGAAATGTAGCAAGACCAAAAAGCGTCCTGGTTCCTAGGGTCCAGCTCTCAAAGAGAAGCATTACAGGCAAAACCTCGTTCTTGCATCAAGGTCCAGGTACCATCCTATGGCCTCAGTGGCAAGGATGGATCTGATTGTGGAGGTTTCTTTAAATCCAGCATGGATCCCTCCTGGAGCTCCGCAGAGCACATCTTCACTCGTGACCAACACCTTAGACACTGGCGAAAAAACTGAGTGCTCCTGGAAGGAGGAGGGGTTATATAGGGGAGTCAACTTCCTGTATTGGTTATACCAGTGTCAACACCTGAAGGTAGGCCTATAACTCACCAAGTAATTACTTGAGACTCTGTGTCCTATGATGTATGATAAAGAAAATAATCCAAGTAAGTGTATAGTATTTGGTCTGTGTGAAAGTTAGAGTCTACAAGCTATGGTGCAAATCACTGAAAAATGATCACACCTGATACACTGATTGCCAGATTCCTTGAACATGGCTGAATAACTCTGCTGGCCTTGCACCCCTAATTCTAAATTCTCTATTACCCAATTGAAGGCTGGGCTTAAATATCTTACCCACATAAAACAGGAAATATACAGTACATATACAGTATATTTCTTTATGTCTCTAACTCTGGTATACTCTTACTGCTGCAACTCCAGCTATAATTGCAATATTTAAAACTGCTCTCATTATTATTATTATTATACACAATTTATTATACACTATTTATATAGCACCAACAGTTTATGTAGCGCTTTACAATGTATGGGGGGGGGGGGGGGTGTAACACAATTACAGTACAGTTCAATATAAAAGGTACAGGAGGGCCCTGCTCATAGAGCTTACATTTTAAATAGAGGGGGTGTTGGTACAAAAGGTAATAGCTGCAGAGAATGATTTGATGGGGGTGGCTGAGGGACAGTAGATGTTAGGTGGGTGTGGGATAGGCTTCCCTGAATAAATCAGTTTTCAGGGATCTCCTAAAGGTGGATAGGGTAGGGGCTGATCGGACAGATTGGGGCAGGGAGTTCCAAAGGATGGGAGAGGCTCTGGAGAAGTCCTGAAGGCGAGCATGGGAAAGGGCGAAGATGAGCTATAGAACAGGAGGTCCTGGGAGGAGCGGAGGGGGCGATTTGGGCAATATCTGTAGATGAGGTTGGTTATGTAGATGGGGCGATGTTGTGGATGGCTTTGTATGTTATGGTTAGCATTTTGAATTTTACACAGTGGGGTAGGGAAAGCCAGTGAAGGGATTGGCAGAGAGGGGCGGCAGTCACGGATCAATTAGTGCTGTGCATTAGTCTAGCAGAATCCATAATAGACTGAAGGGGGGATAGATTCTTATGTCTCTTTAACTCTGGTATGCGATTTTGCTTAACCACTTCAGCCCGGAAGGATTTACCCCCTTAATGACAGAGCATTTTTTTGTGATACAGCACTGTGTCGCTTTAACTGACAATTGCGCGGTCATGTGACACTGTACCATGTCGTTGCAATAATTTTTGTTACACTGTATTTGTGAAAGATGATGTTACACCGAGTAAATTGATATCCAACATGTCATGCTTCAAAATTGTGCCCGCTCGTGGAATTAGCGACAAACTTTTACCCTTAAAAATCTCCATAGGTGACATTTAAAAAATTCTATAGGTTGCATGTTCTGAGTTACAGAGGAGATCTAGGGCTAGAATTATTGTTTTTGTTTTAACAATCGTGGTGATACCTCACATGTGTGGTTTGAATATCGTTTTCATATGCGGGCGCTACTCACATATGCGTTCGCTTCTGCACACAAGCTCGTTGGATAGGAGGAAAGTTTAAAAAAAAGAATTTTCTTATTTATTTTACCTTTTATTGTTCATTTTACACTTTTTTAACCACTTGCCTACTGGGCACTTAAACAACCCTCCTGCCCAGAACAATTTTCAGCTTTCGGTGCTCTCACACTTTGAATGACAATTAGTCAGTCATGCAACACTGTACCCAAATTAATTTTTTGTCCTTTTTTTCCCCACAAATAGAGCTTTCTTTTGGTGGTATTTGACCACCTCTGGGTTTTTTATTTTTTGCGCTATAAATGAAAAAAGACCGAAAATTTTGAAAAAAAACGCATATTTCTTTGTTTCTGTGACAAAATTATACAAATTGTTAATTTTTCTTCATAAATTTTGGCCACAATTTATACTGCTACATGTCTTTGGTAAAAATAACCCAAATTAGTGGATATTATTTGGTCTTTGTGAAAGTTAGAGAGTCTACAAGTTGTGGTGCGAATCATACAAAATTGATTACATCTGATGTACTGGTGGCCTATATCACTTCTTGCGACCCGAACAAGCCAGAAAAGTACAAATACCCCCCAAATGACCCCTTTTTGGAAAGTAGACATTCCAAGGTATTTAGTAAGAGGCATAGTGAGCTGTTTGATGTTGTCATTTTTTCCCACAATTCTTTGGAAAATTACGATTTTTTATTTTTTTCCACAAAATTGTCATTGTAATAGGTTATTTCTCTCACATGGCATGTGTATACCACAAATGACACCCCCAAAAAATTGTGCTACTCCTCCTGAGTATTACAATACCACATGTGTGGGATTTTTTCACAGCCTGGTCACATAGAGAGGCCCAACATGCAGGGAGCTCCATCACGTGTTCTAGGAGCATAAATTACACATCTAACTTGTTGACTACCTATTACACTTTTGAAGGCCCTGGAGCACCAGGACAATGACACGTGACACTGATGACAGATGGCACTAATATGTGGCACTGATGACAGATGGCACTAATATCAGTTCATGCCGGAAGTTGACCTAGTAGGAACACACGATCTGTCTCTCCTCTCCTCACAGAACAGGGATTTGTGTGTTTACACACACGTCGCTGTTCTGTTACCCCCACAGGGCAGCACGCGCCTGCTATCATGCTTAAAAGGACCAGCGTACAGCTATGACGGTTCGGGGGAACGCGCCGACCTGCCGCAGTATGATGACAGTGGCTGGTCGGCAAGCGGTCAAAGCGCCCCGTATTCGCGTGCAGAAGCGAACGCATGCATAGGTCGTGCCCACATATGTAAATGACATTCAAACAACACGTGACGTATTGCCATGAACATTAGAGCAAGAGCAATAATTATATATATATATATATATATATATATATATATATATATATATATATATATATATATATATATATATAATGTTTGGGGGTTCTGAGTAATTTTCTAGCAAAAAAAATTATGATTTTTACATGTAGGTGCGAAGAATCAGAATTGGCCTGGATAGCAAGTAGTTAAATATACTTTTTAAATACAAGCAGTGTAAGGGCTCTTTCACATGGACAGACTTTGCTTTGCTCAGCGATGGCAGCGCTCACTGTGCATAGACAGACCTGTCAGAGCCCCACTCTCCTCTATGATCCGATCCTCCAGACGGATGGAAAATAGGGTTTCCATCCAGCTGGATTTCATGGACAGGATCAAATCGGATATCAGCTGATGCCAGCGGACATATCACTGTTGACATCCGCTGCTCCATAGAGGTGAATGGAGCGTCCAGTCAGGTCCACCTGAAAAACTGACAAGTGAACCTGATCGGAAAGCCCGTGCAAAAGGGGCCCAAGGACCTCAATTTGACTCGTCTTGTCTTGAGCAATCAATGCGTAGCAGGGCTGGAATGTGGGAGAAGAAGCAGTGCAAGGAGCCATTCAGTTTGTGTGCCAGCAAAAAGAGAAAATAAAGTTGCAGAGAGATGAGCTTTGCTGCTTCTTTTTTCCCTGTCCAGTCACAAGCTAGGATGAGTCCCGGATGACCTTGGAAGTGGCTTGCATGATGTTGGCCATCAGATTGAGGGCATCTAGTGCTAGGAAAAAAAAAACTGTGTGGGGAATTTCTGGGTTGAAGGTGAATATTGCAGCAAAAGCCGGTTTTGTAATTTTAGCTTTTTTTCTAGTATCTATTCTATTTAATTTTTTTCCTCAAGTATATGAGAAAGTGCTAATACTAAATAATTTAAGCAACTCCAATCACGGCACAACTTAAACTTGAGGCGCAACAGGATTTAAGAAAGGTTTTAAATGTCATCATCTACTTCCACCTTACACTTTACCATGTTCTCTCTGCATGTCCTTTTCATCTATTTTTTTTTATATTACATACTATACATATTTGGAGTCTTTTTGATCCTTGTGCCATCCAACATTCTTATATTGTAAAACTTTGCATATAGATGCAAAGGCTGCATGCACTGCCTGAATGCTGGTTTTCCAGCGGGACCTTTTGACTGAAGCTTCTGTTTATAAGAGAGAGAGAGGTAAACACCTGCTGAATTGCAATACATGTGTACCCAGCTGTAGTGAGAAGGAGGGAAGAGCCACAGCTCTCAGACAGCACCCCTGACCAATCAGTAGACTAAGATACTTGCTTCGACCTGGCTGTGGAGAAATCGGAGGGGGGAGCTAGCATATGAAAGAAATCTCTGACATCATGACATCTCCAAGTCAGGATATTGAGTTTTCCCCATTTTAAATAGTCAATGGGGCGAGTAATAGATCCTATTTAAGTATTTAAGTTGGATTAATTTATAGCCTGCAGTGATAACCTTGGTAAAGTGGGACTTCACCACCTCTTCCCAGATCTCATCCTCCAGATTCTGTACAGCAGACCTCCATTGTAATTTAATTTTATCCAACGGTGGGGAAGAATCAGACAAAAGGAGAGAATAGTATCTAGAGATTAGTTTTGTATGATCTCCATTTATTAGCTCTTTCTCCAATCTTAAGGGATATAGATGAACTGCCCTTAAGCCGAATTGCTCTGCCACTGCATGTCTAATTAGAGAACAATGCATATAAGAGAACAAATATTTGGACAGGACCCCCAATTCAGCCCAAAAAATGGAGAGAGATTTAAACTCTCTTTTGGAAAATAACTGATGAGCATATTTAAGGTCAAACTTTGTCCAGCATTGGACTGCAGCTAGTTTGTACAGTTCTCCCAAACTTGGGTTATACCACAAAAGGGACATTAGGGGATTTACTTAGAGATGTTCCATGCAGCCTTTTATTGCAGGTGTGAAATATTTTGCATGAGAATACTGCCCCCTAAGGTATGGACCATTTCTATATAATATAATATTAATTGGAGCCTCATATGATTTCATTAATGCTGCTTGGGTTGTAACCACAGTATTTGGTAAACCCAGGAAAAAACACACATGTATATGCATTAGTTGGGATGCCAAATAGTACCTTTGTAGATCAGGCAACACTAACCCTCCCCCTTGAGTAGGCAATTTCAGTGTATCCAGTGAAATTCTAGCAGGGCCCCGGACCCCACAAAAAAGGAGGGAAGGGCATAAACCTCCGAAAAAAGCTTCTTAGGGAGATAAACCAGGGCTTGCCAGAATAGATATAAAAAATGAGGAAGGTATATCATCTTGAATATGTTAATTCCCCCCAATAGATTTAGGGGCAATTTGGTCCAGGTAACTAGAGTATGCTTAAGTCTTTGTATCAGCGGGGAGATATTATTAATTACATAGCATTGTACAGGTTGCTGCACCTCTACCCCAAGTATCTAAATTTAGCAACCACCTGTAGAGTAATTGATGGGGGCAGCTCTGGAGTATATTGGGGATCAAAAGGAAATATAACAGACTTATATAATTATATTATTATTATATTATATTTTTGACTCAAACTAGAGAAGTGTCCAAAATGAGCAATTGTCTCTAAGGCAGTGGATAGGGGAGTGTCATCATCTGCTAAACATAAGAGCATATTGTCCGCATATAAGGATGTTTTCTCCTCCAGAGTGCCAATTCTACAACCACGGATAGATGTATTCTGCCTCAGCAGTGCCGCCAGTCACTATCACCAAGGCAAACAGCAGGGGCGATAATCCAGTGGATTGGAAATGGATCTGTAATATGATTGCTGACCCCAAGTCGAGCCACAAGGTGGACATATGACATCTTAACCCATCTAATAAATTTGGGACCAAACCTGAGGCGGTCAAGGACCATAAACAGATAAGGCCACTCGATGGAATTGAATGCCTTGTGCGTGTCTAAAGAGACAACAATTCTTGTGTCTGGAGGGTCTGATGAGATCGTTAAGTTAGTAAACAGACTGCTCAAATTTATAGCCGTAGAACGGCCTGGTATAAAGTCGGTCTGATACAGATGAATAATCTTAGCAATTTCCACATTTAATCTTCTGGCTAAAACTTCCGCTAGAATTTTTATATCAACATTAATTTGAGATATTGGAGGATAGGATTCGCAGTATCCCAGGTGTTTTATTTGTTGTGATGGTGGATATAGCCTTGTCTATTTCTTCTTCAGTAATAGGCAAGTCTAAGGTAGTGGCATCCTCATCAGACAATCATGTTAATGAGGCATCATTCAAATACAGAACCAGCTCATCTTGAGTGTATGTTATCCTGGCAATATATATAGGTCAGTATTAAAACTTTTGAAAATATTGACTCAGATCATGGAGGCCACCAAATTCTGGGTATGATACACCCAGACTCTGGGTATGATACACCGAAGAACCATCATATATAAGGGAAATAGAGGTAGGGGAGACTCAGTTCGGGAAAGATATGCCAGAATTTTACTATTCTTATCACCATGTTCAGAGATGTTGCTTCTGGTATAAATGTATTTTGGGTTTTCTCTAGCAGAACCAATTTAGTTGCCTAGCACAATTTCTCTACAGACCATAATTTGAGGAAGAGGGATTCTTAATATACTCCACAGCATTAACTGCTTGTTCATGAGAAGCCACTTTTCAGGCCCTTGTTTTCATCCATTCCATCAGAAATTCCTCTGGCTGTCTACCCTCTGATCCCTCTGGGAAACCCAGGAATCGTAGGTTATGGTGGTGGAGACGGTCCTCCATGTCCTCATGCTTTGCAGCCTGAGACTTTTGATCCACCTGGAGGTCTCTAATGGATGCTGGTATGGGAAAGAGGTCATCCTCCACAGAGCTTATGCACTGTTCAGCATTAGATACACGATGGCACAGCTTACACACATCTTCCTTCGTAAGTGAGAAATCAGCTCTGAGTGTATCAATCTGGAAGGTTAAGGAGGAATGGTGGAATTTGGTGGCCTCCATGATCTGAGTCAAGCTCGGTTCTGTTACCTGCTGCTGTGTTGAATCTGTCTCATCAGGCATAGTGTCAGCAGATAGAGCAGGATCCACAGGTGAACCCGAGGAGCACGGCCACTCCATGTCCCCCTCCTGCCAGGCTCCATCCACAGTATGTGCAGAACTGCTCCCTGGAACCACAACACAGGCGCCATCTTGAGACATCTGGGAGAATCGAGTCAGATGGATATTTAACCATACCGGAGTGTGGATGGGCAGATGAGGAAGCAAATGAAGTCCCAGCCCTCGGGTTAGCAGAAGCTTTGCGGGATCAACGTCAGAATAATCGTGCTGCAACAGAGCACAGATTGAGAGCTCCCCACATCCCCCATACAAACCATCAGAATATTGTACAATATTGTACAAAAAATACCACTTTCGAAACGATCGTACAATAATCTGATCGTTGGTACACAGCTGTCATCCGAAATTTTCCAAATGGACAAACAGGAAAAATTTTCTTCTACAATACCAGATCATAAAATGTTTGGTTAATCAGTACAGTTTTCATCTGAAAATACAATACAAATACACTACTACAGCACATTACATCACTTTCAAATTTTTATTGACGTACGAAAATTTTTGTACTTTGGTAACCTATTCATTTTTGATATGGAGACTAGCATCCAAAAATGCGCTATGGCCCATTTGCTGAATACAATAGCTTAGTAATACAGATTACCATTTATAGTATCTATAGCTTACAGATGGCTTTCTGCCCTGGGTATTTGGCAGATGAATACAGGGACAGAATGTATCAGTGGAAGGGGAAATAAAAATGCCTGTCCCTGTATTTAATGAGTAAAGTGACAGATGCCCTACTTCCCATCGCCCCACAGATTGACTACTGGTCACTCCATTTAAAGGAGGGTTATTTAAAAAAAAAAGAAAAAAACAGATCAAGCTAATTGGTTCAAAATAATACATTTGGTGAAGGCACAGTTCTAATACTATTAGAGCTACATTTCTGTGACTACACATGATCATAAAAACATCTAATAAAAAAAAATCATACAAAACATCCAACACAAGAGTGCTTGGAACTTACTGCAGTAGGGAGCACTGTATCACTTAATTAATCACTCAGTTAATTGTTACTACACATACAGTATATTATTCACAGAGTATACTGCATAGGCATATAATACTAATATATATATATATATATATATATATATATATATATATATATATATATATATATATATATATATATATATATATCATGTGTATATATATATATATATATATCATTTGTATAATATACATATACAGTATATATATTTGTTTTAAGTTGTGTGTCTAATTGCGTAAGGTATCCAAGCCCAGCTTTCAGTCTGGGGTGAAGGGTAATAAGGGATTTAAGATCAGAAGTCCAGGGCTAGCAGAATTATTCAGCGCTTTCAATAAGTCTGGCATCATTTCAGTTGTCAGGAATGTCCAGTAAATTACCAGGATCCATCCAGTTCAAGACATCTGGTGAAAATATTCTACATCCCATTTATAATAGAATATATAATGTCAAAGGCAGAAATCAGACCAGGGTAGACAGTACCATGGAGGGACCATGAAGGTTTTTTTGTAGCTTCCAGCCTATTGTACTTACCGTAATTCTTCTATACAGTATAAGCTGTGACAGTGGTGATTGGTGGGATATTGAGGGAACTACACTTTCTTTGTGAAATGGTAGGGGTACTTCTGTTCCCCCTTACCATTTCAAACAGGGGAGCTGGGATCTGGGGGTCCCCTTGTTAAAGGGGGATTCCAGATTCTGATAAGCCCCCACCCGCAGACCCCCACAACCACCAGCCAGGGTTGTGGGGATGAGGCCCTTGTCCCCATCAACATGGGGACATGGTGCTTTGGGGGGGGGGGGGGGACGCCAAAGCATCCTCCCAATGTTGAGGGCATGCGGCCTGCCAGGTTGCGTGCTCGGATAAAGGGTCTGGTATGGATTTTTAGGGGGAACCCAACGTCATTTTTTTTTAACGCGCGGTTCCCCTTAATATCCATACCAGAACTAAAGGGCCTGGTAATTGAATTTGGGGGAACCCCACGCTTTTTTAGCAATGACTTTCAATGAGTTCTCTATTACGGGAGCCGACAATTCATTATAGCCGCGAGTGATTTTAAATGACTTTTTTTCCTGCAGAAATGACACTTTGTGCAGGGACAGTTCTAAGCACGGGAAACATGTGCCCCTTCACAGGCATACTATAGACACCCCCCAGGTACGAAATTTAAAGGAATATTACACTTTTATTGTTTCACTTTAATCATTAAAATCACTGCTCCCAAAAAAAAACGTCCGTTTTTAAAACTTTTTATGCATTGATACATGTCCCCTGGGACAGGACCCAGGTCCCCAAACACTTTTTAAGACAGTAACTTGCATATTAGCCTTTAAAATGAGCACTTTAGATTTTTGAACGTTCAAGTCCCATAGACTTTAATAGGTTTCTAAAGTTCACGCAGTTTACGTCTGTTTGCAGGTTTTGATGCGAACCGAACTGAACATCCTTACTGAACAGTGCCTGCATCCAGAAGCAAGCACTGTTCAGGTATTTTAACAGCCAGTGTCACCAGCTGTCAGAACAGAATAGTTGATGCAGGAGATTCGTCCATCCGCACCGTTTAGAGTGGACAGAAGAAACTTTTTTTTTCCTTTTTATGTTTGGCGCACCTAAAGATGGCCTCTCAGAAAGATTACACTTCTACATGAATACATTCCTGATATGTCACCATATTAAGCAAACGCTATGATTGTTTTAAGAAAAATTGGTCATTGTAGGGAAATTAAACCCTCCTCTCAGCTGTGGACGATGCCATCTTGAATTTAAATCTGCAACTGCCATGGTGGTGCACATGCGATTAGCTATGACACCGGCCATTTGAGGGCTTGAAAGTGTGGTTGAGAGTTCACACAAGCACATTGGTAATTGTGATCGTTCTCACCGAGGCATGCCTTTAATGTAGCATACACTGCACAATACTAGAACAGTGGTCTTCAAACTGAGGCCGTGGGCTAAATGTGGTCCTTTGCTTGCCATTACCTAGCCCTTAGGGCACTGTTTCTCCCACTGATACAAGGACATTGTACTTTATATAGATTTTCTTGATTTTTTTTTTTGCTGTTGTATCACCAGATAATACAGCTTGTTCTACAACAGCTTTTGAAGAAGAAATTAAGTATCTAAGCATATATTGTGAAACATGTTGGGACTTCTGTGTACATGGACTTTGTTTGGCCTCAAACAATGAGAGCAATACTCCCACTAATATCAGTTATGGGCATCTATTCCTACTAACCACAAGTGCTATTTTTTTTTTTTTACTCCCACTAACCACCGAGCCTGAGACATTGTTTATTCCCACTCACATTACAAATTTTATTTTCCCCCTTGCCACAGTTTGGCCCCCTTAAAGTATGAAGGGCAGCAAACTGGCTCTTTGTTTAAAAAGTTTGGAAACTCCCTGTGCTAGAAAGTAGATTGTAAATAAAAACACTGCATAAAACACTGGCATATTTGATTAAACATTAACTTTATTGAACATTTCTATGTCAGACATTTGTGAATACAATCAAGAACACAACAGGAACCAGGATTTACATGATGGGTCATCTCTGAGTCAACATTAGTAGTCGAGGATGCTGGTTAACACCTGTATACTTACGGTTCTGGCCTTCTGATTGGAAAAGAAAATGAAGGCATTGTTGGGGGATATATTGTCATCACTGAGAGGTAAAAAATACCTGTAAGGTCTCGTTCAGATATCAAGCTGCAGGAATGAGCGTTCCTGAATGCAATTTACAAGGGGTTAGCACTTCTGGATTTTGCATTCTACACTCAAACTACAGCACTACCAACCTGGATTTTGCATGTTCTCCAGGTATTCCAGGTTTCCTCCCACACTCCAAAAACATGCTGGTGGGTTTATTGGCTCCTGTCTAATTTGTCCCTAGTATATGTGAGTTACGGACCTTAGATTATAAGCTCCTTGAGGGCAGAGGCTGATGTCAAAAAAAAAAAAATATATATATATATATATATATATATATATATATATATATATATATATATATATATATCTTCTTAAATTGACGGCGCTATACAAGTACCTGAAAAAAATTAAATAAATAAAAAATTCACTTCAATGGGCTTCTCTATGTGCGTTTGTCTCCCAAATGAATTTCCTGCTCCTTTTTGTGCAACAATCTTGCAGAATCGCACCACGTTTGGGGTGCTTTTAAGAATAATGGCACCCAAATGTACATTGCAAGTTTTTGATGCAATTCCAAATCGTCTAACGTGAACAACTGTTAGGCGATATACACATTACTTTGCAAGCATGCGTTTACAGCGGAACTAAACCCTGCCATCATTTCAGTCAAGGAAGCTGTCATCTTGTCTTCTGTTTGATCTGCAGTTGCTATGATGCTGCACATGTGATAAGTTATGACACCAGCCATTTGATGGTTTGACAGTTTGGTTGAGAACACAAGCGAATGTGACAACATTCCCAAAATGCCCAGGAACGTAACTATTTTTTTGAAACTGTTAAATGGATGTGTTTAGTTCCACTTTACCATGAAAACATATCTGGGTTTACATTTAAAGCTCTTTTTAAGTTCTTATGACCCTACTCCTGCTCCATCAAGTAATTCCATGATGATCCCTCCCTATACAGAGGTCTATAACCTGCACATTGTTATCTTTCCTCTGCGTTTCAGTTTAAAACTAGAAAAAGGCACAAAAACATGTAAAATTTACATAAAACATATGACAATTTACCAATAATACACATTTACATGCCTTATTGCAATATGAGCGTTAAACACAGACTAACAGGAATAACTATTACATAGGAAAGACACCTTGTGACTCTTGTAACAAAAAAGTATTGTATAAGTGGGAATTTTGGGACAAGATTATATGACAGTTCTAAAGATGTCCAAGAGGATCTTGTGATTTTTTTTCTCTATACGCTTATCAGTACAGTTGTTCTGAGGAGCACATCAGCCACGTTGACTGCGTCTTCTTTTCTGAAATGTGTCCTATTAATTTTAATGAATTTTATAGTTCAAGAGCGAGGCTGAGGACAATATATGCTGAATTGCTGCAAGCAAAAACCAGTGACAATATAGAGGGGCGTCTAGAGAAGAAAAAAAAGCCGCCAGAAAAAATCTTAGGTTAGCCTTCAACACAGCATGGCTGAAAAATGAAAAAAAATAATATAAAAAAAAGCAAGGATTGAGTTTTTGGGGAGTGACCATTTTTTACATACACGATTAAAGAGATAGCCATACAGATTGAGGTAGAGAGTTCCAGAGGATGGGAGAGGCTCTGCAGATGTTCTAAATGTAAGCATAAGATATGGAGACAAGGAAGCTAGAGAGCAAAGGGTCTTCTTGTTTGAGAAATTTAAACTCCGTTGTTCATCAAGCACAGGTTCACCAGATGAGAGGAGAGTCTTTAAGAATTGCCTAAAGGCAATCACCTCAAAAAGTGGGGGTAACAAATGACAATGACAGGAAAGAGTTATGAAAATATCCCTCTCCACTATACCACCTTGGTTTTACATGGTCACCTTTTGCATATTCAGGGAGAAGTAAGGGTGCCTTTGCAATGGGCCTCCTTGAACCCCCGAAGGCCACTCTTTCAGGTATTTGTATAGTTATAAGGGGAAAGAACTCAGATAACCCACCTCATCCAAAGTAGTATAACAATATCAAAATCTCAAGAAACCCGTGGTAATCACAGAAGAGAATTTTAAAGGTGAGTGGGCCCTCAGAAATAGGTCACGATAAAAATCAAAACATTTTAATTCCATAGAAATCTTAAAACAAATAGGGGATATACCTTCCCCCGTACCTAAAAAAAAAAAAAAAGAGAAGACATACATTGGAGCATAATTCCATATAAGACATCAACCCATCAATATAAGGTAATATGTAAATTGCAACACGTTTTGCCTGAATAAGGCTTTTTGTTTTTTGTTCTGTAGAATGAAGACAAATACTATAGAAATTATATAACCGGGTGTAGGATAGAGAAAAAACACAGAAAGATGGAACCTTACATAATTTAATTTACATAGTATTTGCTTTGACTCTATAGAACAAAAAAGCCTATCCCCAAAAGTAGCCCTTTTCGGGCAAAACACGTTGTATTGTTGATTTAAATATTTCCTTATATTGATAGGTTGATGTCTCGTATGGAATGATGCCCTAATGTATGTCTTGTTTTTAAGTACAGGGGAGGTATATCTCCTATTTGTTTTAAGATTTCTATGGAATATAAAGGATTGATTTTTTTAAGTTGTTTGTGACATTTTTCTGACCACCCACCTTTAAAATCAAGTTCCATGATTATCACAGGCTTCCCGAAATTTTAATGTTGGTCTTTCACATATCTCCTACCTCCATTCCAGCAGATGAGAATACCCGGAGCTTCTGAGTATGGGGGAGCATGTGATCTCTTCCTATTTACTCTGTTGTAGTCTAGCAGCCAATAACTAGGCCTGAGCACTGTCACATGACCAGGGCAGTAAGAAGTTGCCATTTTGCTCTGCATGGGCATGATGGCAGTGTGTCTTTAAAGGAGAAGTCCAGCCTGAGCTTTTTAGGCTGGGCTTCTCCTATGAGTCACAGAAGTGCAATTCGTTTTGCACTCCTGTGCCCCATTTTCAGCAGAGAGCGGTCTGAAGTCTGCTCTCCAATGACAGCACTGTAATCAGTCGAGGCAGCGCTTCATCCCGACTTAGGAAGTCTGGATCCGCCAGCTGCCTGGCCCGATGCCAGTCTCAGCCTCTCAGCACTCCCCATCCCTCCACAGCTCAGCGCTCCACTGAGTGCGGAGGAGCAGAGCAGTAGAGATGCTGACTGACAGTTAATAGCTCTCCGCTTGGGGAGGTGAGAGAACTGAGCCATCGGTGATGTTCAGTGGCTCGGTTCTCAGTGCAAAGGCGATGGGGGACAGATGGAGTATTGGTCCAATGCTGCATCCACCTAGGCAAGTATGAATCTAAAAAAAAAAAATCACCATACTTCTCTTTTAAACATCTATTCTTCTAAAAAGCCCCCCCCCCCCCCCAAAAAAAAATCTGACAAACATTACAAAAGCCTCTTTATGTATGGTCAACTATAAAGCCTGTGTGGATTTATGGAGCAGTCAAAGGCCAGAAAACTGCACTAAAAACTTTGCACATCATGGAAATAGGACACATCTCAAGGTTGTTGAGTAGATATAAGATGGCGCATGCACTACAGAGCAACTGCATTGAAAGAATGTGACTAAATATCTATTGTTTGCTGTCTGGATACTAGAGGGTCCACCAATATCAGTTTATTCGTCATCTAGTGCATGCGGTACGCTCAACCACAAATCCATAGTTGTACTGTAAGACAAAAGCAACATATTGGATGTTAGAAGTTCACTCTGTTATAAGGTATGTAAGGATCATTTTGCAACCTTGGTTTTACAGTACAAAACACTGAATACTTATCTAGTGCATTTGTCATTGTATTTGCCTGGTCATTTCCATATTAATTTGGTTATAAACAATCAGCATGAAAGTAGAACTAAATCCCACTGTCACAAACATTGAGCAGGCAGCCTTTTTATTGCAGAAGGGACATGCAATGATAAAATACACCTACCGGTCTGCTCACAGTCCTCTCTGGTGTGCAAATTGAGCTGTGCATGCGCAGCACATCTTATATCTAGTATGGTCCCTGTGTGTTGGGATGACTGCACATGAGCAGGAAAGATATCATACTGTGCTGGCCAATAAATTCAGCTAAAGACACTAATAAGGCACAGGTACCATTGAAGTAAAAGTAAGTTGGAGCCGTTTAGAGTGTGAGCAGCAGTACATTTTAGGCTGCAGTGACCTTCAGCAGGGGGTGGTGTGTTGTGCTTTTTACAGCATAATACAGCTTCCTTTTTCTTTTTCAGGAACTTTATTTGACATGTATAAAGTGACTCTTCATACATATTATCGCACAGCAGCACATTGCATTACAGTACCGCGCACCGACTGTGTTGTAGTGAGAACAGGAAACAAAAAAACTATTGATTTCTATGTGCTCTAGCTGATTTAGGATGAACAGGCCCTAATTGGACACTTCCAAGGAATATAATGTGAATGGAAGGAGTGGAATTTGCTTGAGAACTGAATCTTCCTGGAGTAGTTCAAAAAGTACATTACAAGTGGATAAAAAAATAATTCACGGAAAGAAAAAAAACGCTCCAAAGCATTTAAAAGTCACATTTTTTCTGCTGTGGCTGGAAAGTGCACAGCGTGATGCTAATATTTAGGATACTTTGACGAATCACTGTAATGCCACGTACACACGATCGGATTGTCCGGTAGACCAGAGTCCGCTGGACAATCCGCCTGTGTGTGGGCTCCGGCTGACTTTTTCTTCCCAAAAGTCCGGTGGACTTAGAAAGAAGTTTTGACTCAAAATTGTCCGCTGGACTCGGCAGTCCGGTGGACAATTCTCCAGTCTGTGTGTTAATTCGCCGGACTTTTGAAAGGAACGGACTTGCCCACACATGGAGAAAAGACCGTTCATTTTGAACGTGGCTCCAGGTAGACAGAACTAGCGAAGAAGGTCAATGTTGCCGCCTCCATCGGCGAGATTGACACCTCACTAGCCCCGTCGCCTGGTATGGATTTAAAGGGGAGGCCTTACGCTGAAAAAACGGCGTGGGGCTCCCCCCAAAGTCCATAACAGACCCTTATCAGTCCACGCAGCCTGGCCGGTCAGGAAACGGGACGGGGATGAGCGAGCGCCCCCCCTCCTGAGCTGTACCAGGCCGCATGCCCTCAACATGGGGGGTGCTTTGGGGAAGGGGGGTCCTGCGGTCCTCCCACCCCAAAGCACCTTGTCCCTATGTTGATGGGGACAAGGGCCTCTTCCCGACAACCCTGGCCATTGGTTGTCAGGGTCTGCAGGCGGGGGGCTTATCAGAACCCGGGAGCCCCTTTAATAAGGGGGCCCCAGATTCCGGCCCCCCACCCTATGTGAATGAGTATGGGGTACAATGTACCCCTACCCATTCACCTGGGGAAAAAAAGTGTAAATAAAAAAAAAAACACAACACAGGTTTTTAAAATACTTTATTAGACAGCTCCGGTGGTCTTCCATCTTGATGGGGTCTTCTTGCCGGACTCCTCTGCTATCTTCTGCTAGCTCTTTTACTAGCGGAGGAGCCCGGCTTTCTCCTTCGTCGCCGCCGCCGTCCGGGGGTCTTCTTCCGACTTCGGGGGTCTTGTCCCGCTCTTCGATTCTTTTTGCCGGGCCTCCGCTTTCATCTTCCAGCTCTTTTACTAGCGTTGGCCCGGTCTTGTGTCGCCACCTTCTGCTTCTTTTCTTCTTCTTTCTTCTGATGTTGACACGACGCTGTCTCTGGCCATAATGCTGGGGCGCGTTGTGCGGCAACTTATATATGGACACGGGGCGGGGGTCACTGGGTGATGTCACATGGTGACCCCGCCCCTTTATGATGTCACAGCCCCGGAGGATGCTGGGACTGTGACATCATAAGGGACGGGGTCACCATGTGACCCCACCCCCTGTCCACACACATATAAGTCGCCGCACAACACATCCCCAGCATTACGGCCGGAGACAGCGCCGTGTCAACATCGGAAGAAGAAGAAGAGAAGGAGAAGAAGAAGCAAAAGGCGGCTGCGGCGACAGAAGATGGGGCCAACGCTAGTAAAAGTATTATAAATTCTGAGGGAAACCGCGCTACTTACGCACAGGTAGAGGGGAAAATGGGTGGAAAATTTTTTTTACGGATAGAAAATGTCCTTACAGTAAGGACTAGACAGGTTGCAGCCCCCCACCAAAGAAAACCCCCAAACAGGGTTTTCACAATATTATAACCTAAGAACCGGGGTATCTGGCGCTACCTATGATTAAGTAAAAATTAGATAAAGTATAGATTGGAGATACAAAGTGAGTATTTTTATAGTCCCTAACAATACCAGCAATCTCATAAAATGCGCTCTATATCAGATATCCTATTCCCACACTAATGGGAATATTAGCCTCTATCAGGGACAAGGTTCAATAATCCCAAAGACTGCTGGGAGCCAAAAGCTCTATGTGATTTAACCAATGTGAACCCCTATGCGACTTTAACAATAAAATCACATAAATAATCTTGGATGTGGCCTGGTCCGGAAATAATATGCACTTGTATCAGAAGGACCTAGACCTCAGCTTCCAAAAGGTGCTTATGTGCAAAAATATATAGAAATATGTGATATGGTGCTCACATGCAACTTATGTCAGAAATCGCATAGATGTTGGTGCATGTGAACTCATCCAGCTACAACTCACCCTCACGTATAAGCAAATCTACTCCTAAAGTGCAAATCTGTAACAGATTAAATCAAACATACAAAATGGGTGTGCCTCTATCCGAAGTGAATCAGAATTATAAAGTGCAAATTATTGTAAACATAGGCTCCAAATCTTCCTAGTGAAATACCCAACCACAAAAAATATATTGAGTAAGACTGAAAAATAAATAAAATGATTAAAAAAATAGAAAAAATAGTCAGAATCTAGAAAAAAACAACAAAAAAAAAAAAACAGAGCCTGAAAACAAGAAGAAAAAAAGCACAAAACAAACAGGCACCACACCCTAGATTGAGGTGTATATAGAAAAGACCTAGAAATCATAGGCCAAAAACCCTATCACAAAGTGTAAATGTATATTACAGATCAAAAGTCCATATATAAAAAAGAAAAAAAGGAAAAAAAAATAATAAAAAAAATCCAAAATATAAAAATGTATGGCTAAGTGTACCACACCACCCTTAAAAAATATATATAACCAGAAACCAAGAACCACAAACATTAAATTAATATATTAGATGTCCATTGTTGAACAATCTGCTATTGTGCAAGTCCAAAAATTATATTCATAAGGTGACTTTCATGCTGGCTGTATATCCTTCAAAGTGACTTCCGTGCTCGCCCACAAGGTTCCCCACTCACCAGAAAGATGCACCCCAGCTGGGGTAATTCGCCTTTAATCAGCCTTTTAAAATTCCGGCTCCTCGCCCATGTAATCCTTCACATCCAGACGGGGGTTCCATTTATCCCTCATAGGAAAAATATAAAGTCTCCATAGTGTAGTATGTACAGTGCCTTGCGAAAGTATTCGGCCCCCTTGAACTTTTCAACCTTTTGCCACATTTCAGGCTTCAAACATAAAGATATAAAAATTTAAATTTTTTGTGAAGAATCACCAACAAGTGGGACACAATTGTGAAGTGGAACGAAATCTATTGGATAATTTAAACTTTTTTAGCAAATAAAAAACTGAAAAAGTGGTGCGTGCAAAATTATTCGGCCCCCTTTACTTTCAGTGCTGCAAACTCACTCCAGAAGTTCAGCGAGGATCTCTGAATGATCCAATGTTGTCCTAAATGACTGATGGTGATAAATAGAATCCACCTGTGTGTAATCAAGTCTCTGTATAAATGCACCTGCTCTGTGATAGTCTCAGGGTTCTGTTGAAAGCGCAGAGAGCATCATGAAGACCAAGGAACACACCAGGCAGGTCTGTAATACTGTTGTGGAGAAGTTTAAAGCCAGATTTGGATACAAAAAGATTTCCCAAGCTTTAAACATCCCAAAGAGCACTGTGCAAGTGATCATTTTGAAATGGAAGGAGTATCAGACCACTGCAAATCTACCAAGACCTGGCCGTCCCTCTAAACTTTCAGCTCAGACAAGGAGAAGACTGATCAGAGATGCAGCCTAGAGGCCCATGATCACTCTGGATGAACTGCAGAGAACTACAGCTGAGGTGGGAGAGTCTGTCCATAGGACAACAATCAGTCGTACACTGCACAAATCTGGCCTTTATGGAAGAGTGGCAAGAAGAAAGCCATTTCTCAAAGATATCCATAAAAAGTCTCGTCTAAAGTTTGCCACAAGCCACCTGGGAGACACACCAAACATGTGGAAGAAGGTGCTCTGGTCAGATGAAACCAAAATCAAACTTTTTGCCCACAATGCAAAACAATATGTTTGGCATAAAAGCAACACAGCGCATCACCCTCAACACACCATCCCCACTGTCAAACATGGTGGTGGCAGCATCATGGTTTGGGCCTGCTTTTCTTCAGCAGGGACAGGGAAGATGGTTAAAATTGAGGGGAAGATGGATGCAGCCAAATACAGGACCATTCTGGATGAAAACCTGTTGGAGTCTGCAAAAGACCTGAAACTGGGACGGAGATTTATCTTCCAACAAGACAATGATCCCAAACATACAGCAAAATCTACAAAGGAATGGTTCACAAATAAACGTATCCAGGTGTTAGAATGGCCAAGTCAAAGTCCAGACCTGAATCCAATCGAGAATCTGTGAAAAGAGCTGAAAACTGCTGTTCACAAACGCTCTCCATCCAACCCCACTGAGCTCGAGCTGTTTTGCAAGGAAGAATGGGCAAGAATTTCAGTCTCTCGATGTGCAAAACTGATAGAGACCTACCCCAAGCGACTTGCAGCTGTAATCGCAGCAAAAGGTGGCTCTACAAAGTATTAACGCAAGGGGGCCGAATAATTTTGCACGCCCCACTTTTCATTTTTTTATTAGTTAAAAAAGTTTCAAAAATCCAATAGATTTCGTTCCACTTCACAATTGTGTCCCACTTGTTGGTGATTCTTCACAAAAAATAAAATTTTTATATCTTTATGTTTGAAGCCTGAAATGTGGCAAAAGGTTGAAAAGTTCAAGGGGGCCGAATACTTTCGCAAGGCACGGTATATATTTGAGAGAAGCACTAATGGTTTATTTAGGCAAAAAAACTGTTTATTTCCACAAAAATGTATAAAAATATAAAAAAATATATCAAAACAAGCTACGTATAGCATATATATGTATTTAAGAAAATATAGTCCAGGACTCCCACTTTCTAGAACATCCGTGGGTCAGTGACCATCAGAAAAATCAGAGAGCCCACAAGCAGATCAAGATATGAGCTGGGAAATATAGAAATACATTTTAACCATAAAAATGAAAAAGACCAAGTTAAGCCGCGTACACACGGGCGGACTGTATGGCCAACTTAGTCCGTCAGACAATCCGACGGACAGTCCGTCCTACTTTCGAATGAACGGACTTGACCACACACGGATGCACAAACAGTCCATCGAAAGCTTGCGCGATGACGTGTACAGCACGTACGACGGGACTAGAAATAGGAAGTCCAATACACAGCAATGCAACCTTTCGCCGTGTAAATCCTTTCTGAGCATGCGCCATACTTAGTCCGTCGAGCTAGCCTACTGAAGAGCGGATTGTCCGCTGAAACCAAAGTATGACGGACAGTATTTCGGAAATTCCGAAATACTTAGTCCGCCAGACTGCACGCTGAAAAAGTCCGCTGAAGCCCACACACAAGCGGACTGTCCGCTGAAATGTGTTTCGATGGACTAAGTTGGCCAGACAGTCCGCCCGTGTGTACGCGGCTTTAGACTTACCGGTAACTTGTTTTCCAGAAGTCTTTCAGGACAGCACCTGAGAGATAGCGACTCCTCCCTCCTCGTTAGGAAACACCTTCTTCCTACAGACTTTAAAGGGAGGCACCTCCCTACCACACCTCAGTTGTAGAAGAGAACCTCCGGCCCCGGCTGGAACACATAAACATATGTTAGTCACAGCGTAGCATAATACAATACCATGGGGCGGGATGTTGCTGTCCTGAAAGACTTCTGGAAAACAAGTTACCAGTAAGTCTAACTTGGTCTTTCCCAAGGTGTCTTTCAGGACAGCACCTGAGAGGATAACAGAGACTTACCCCTTAGGGCGGGACAACAGCTTGAAGGACCTTTCTGCCAAACGCCTGTTCGCTGGCCGAAATGAGGTCCAGTCTATAATGTTTCACAAATGTGTGAAAACTCGACCATGTCGCCGCCTTGCAGATCTGCTCAGGGGTGGCACCAGCTCTCTCTGCCCATGTAGACGCCAGAGCCCTGGTTGAGTGTGCACAAATTCCTGCTGGAGGGGATAATCCTGCCTGGGAATATGCCTCCGAGATAGATAATTTCAGCCATCTAGCTAAAGTGACTTTAGAAGCTTGGAAACCCTTTTTGCTTCCTGAGAAAAGTACAAACAGTGAATCTGAACGTCTGAAGGACTCCGTCCTTTCTAGATAACTCAACAGAGTCTTCCTGATGTCCAACATATGGAAAAAAAGAGTCTCCTTATCTCCTTTGGGGTTAACGCAAAAGGTTGGAAGTACTATGTCCTGTATACGGTTCTGAACTGAAGCTACCTTCGGTAAGAATTTTGCATCTGTTCTAAGAATAACTCTGTCAGAAAAAATGGATAGATACGGTTCTTTAACTGACAGAGCATTTAGCTCACTGATCCTGCATGCAGAGACAATGGCAATCAGAAAAATGGTCTTTAATGTGAGAAACCTAAGGGGCGCCTCCTCAAGGGGCTCAAAAGGACCCCTTGTTAGAGACTGTAGGACTACCGACAAATCCCATCTAGGAAAAACCTTAATAGGTGCTGGCCTAGACCTTTTAAGGGCTCTAAAGAATCTGATCACCAGCAGATCTGAGGCCACAGATCTTTCTAAGAACACTGTCAGAGCTGCTACCTGCACTTTCAGGGTACTAACTGCTAGTCCCTTGTCTGCTCCATCTTGTAAAAACTCCAAGATGGAGACAAGGCTCCCTGGCACCTGGGCGGCTGAAAAACACCATGTTTTATAACGCTTCCAAATCTTAGAATAAATGGCCCCTGTAACCCTTTTCCTACTTGCCAAAAGGGTTGAGATCAAACGGCTGGAAAACCCCTTGCCCCTAAGGAGCTGCCTTTCAGAAACCAGGCTGTGAGGGCCAAGCTGGCCACTCCTGGATGGTTTACTGGGCCCTGCAACAACAGATCGTGTCTGAGGGGCAGATGCCAACAAGGCTTGATTGCCAGACCTAGAACTGTCGAAAACCAGGCCCTCTTTGGCCAAAAGGGCGTGATTAGAATAACTGGCACCTTTTCCTTCTGAATTTTCCTTAAAATTAACGGGATTAACTGAAATGGGGGGAAAGCGTAGCAAAGACGGAATTCCCATGGATATGCTAGCGCATCTGTGCCCAGCGACCCATCGCGACTGTCCAGGGAAAAGAACTGGGGAACCTGGGCGTTCTCCTTTGAGGCGAACAGGTCCACCTCTGATAGCCCCCATTTCCCGGCAATCATTGCCAATACCTCCGGGTTTAGAGACCATTCCGCTTCCCGAATAGCGTTTCTGCTTAGGAAGTCCGCTAACCTGTTTAGATCCCCTTTTAGGTGGACTGCTGATAGAGATAACAAATGTTTTTCCGCCCACCGAAGGATCTCCATGGCCAGTACTTGAAGCGACCTGCTTCTTGTACCCCCCTGCCTGTTTAAATAAGCCACCGCCGTGGCATTGTCTGTTAGGACCTGAACGTGATGAGACTGAAGCTCCTGGACAAACAATTCCAGAGCCAAGGCAATCGCCTTGAGCTCCCTCCAGTTTGAGGACCTTACTGCCTCCTCTTTGGCCCAGGATCCCTGAGTAAAACGTGTTCCTAGATGGGCTCCCCACCCCCAGGAACTGGCGTCGGTTGTTAGTCTTTTCTCGACTGGAAAAGCCCAGACTAACCCTTCTGACAAGACATCCTGTCTTTTCCACCACCATAGGGACCTTTTTACCTGGGTTGGCACCCTTACCTCTGCCTCTAGGGATGCCACTGTGTGATCCCAAGATTTTAGAAGAAAAGCCTGCAGACACCTGAAATGCATTCTTGCCCACTGGACTGCCGGCATTGTTGAGGTTAGAACCTCCAAAGCTGACATAACCAGTCTTACTGTCAGATTTTGGCTGGTCTGCAGTAAAGACACTGCACCGGAAATCCTGTCCTTTTTGTCTAAGGGAAGGAAAATTTTTTGATCCACCGAATTTATTAGATACCCTAAAAACCGAATCTCCTGGGATGGGTTTAGGGACGACTTTTGGAGATTCAAAATCCACCCCAGAGCCTCCAGATGGCTGCGAGCTTTGCCTAGATTGATCTGCAATTCCTCGCTGGATGGGGCGAAAAACAGCAAATCGTCTAAATAAGGAATAACTGCGATTCCCTGAAGTCGCAGCGAAGCTAAAGCTTCTGCCATTACTTTGGTAAAAATTCGGGGAGATGATGACAGACCGAAGGGTAAGGCCCTGAACTGGAGATGATGAGCCACACCCCCCAACCTCACCGCCAGCCTGAGGAACTTCTGAGACTGGGGAGAGATCGGAACATGTAGGTATGCATCCTTTAAATCCACTGACGCTATAAAACATCCTGGCGTCAACAGATTCCTGACTGAAAAAATTGAGTCCATCTTGAACTTTCTGTACCTGATGGACTCGTTTAACGGTTTTAGGTTGAGAATCAACCGAAATTTTCCTGTCTGTTTTTTTACTAAAAAAACATGGGAATAAAACCCCTCCTGCTGTTCTTGCAGGGGTACCTGTACCACTACACCCTGCTGCATCAGTTCCTCTAGAGAGGACTTCATGGCCAGGGCCCTTACCGAGTCCCTCGGGGTGCTTGTAATCAGGAACCTTTTTGGGGGGTTGTTAGCAAACTCGAGTGTGTAACCCTGCGCGAGAGTGGTCAGAACAAACTGATTTGAAGTTATCCCTGACCACTGCAGAAGAAATTCTTGTAGTCTTCCGCCCACCCGCAGAGACGAGTCATTGAGATTTTTCGGCCTGCGTAGGAGGACGGAAGAGAATTCCGCCTCTACCTTTCGGCTTCGGGGCGGACCAATTTTTCCTTCTCCCCTGCAATTTGCTGTCCTGATCCTGAGTTTTTTTAGGTCGAAAAAGACGTTTTGGTACCTGCTTTTTCTTTTTGACCGGGAAGGATCTCTTTTTATCGGCTGTCTAGTCAAGAATATTATCGAGGTCAGGGCCGAAGAGAAGGTCCCCTGAAAAGGGTAACCCACACAGCTTGTTCTTTGATGCCGAATCACCAGGCCAAGTTTTAAGCCATAAGGCTCTTCTTGCAGCAATAGTTAGAGCTGCTGACCTGGCTGACATCTTAATTGCCTCAGCTGAGGCATCTGCAATATAAGCAACTGGAAGGGTAGGAAAAGAATCTAAGATTTCCTGTTTGGGGGAATCTGCAGCTATATGTGACTTTAACTGGTTAATCCAGTATTCAAAATTTCTGGCTACACACGTTGTGGCTATTGCTGGTTTTAAATTGCTCATAACTGATTGCCATGATCTCTTGAGCAAAAGATCCACGCGTTTGTCCATCGGATCCTTCAAAACTCCCATGTCTTCAAAGGACAGATCCATGGACCTTGAGACCTGGGAGAAGGCGGCATCCAGTCTGGGCGCCTTGTTCCACACTGCTGCAGGGTCCTCCTCAAAAGGAAAAACGCCTTTTGTGGGCTTTGGAGAAAAAGGGCTTTTTCTCTGGATCCTGTCATTCTTTCCTAATGGCCTCAGAGATGACCGGATGAACTGGGAACGTTCGGCCCTTAGGCTCATCCAACCCAGCATACATGCGGTCATGGAGTGATAATTCCTTTCTCTCCTCACTTAAGCCAAGCGTAGCATGAATGGCTTTAAGGAGCACATCAACCTCTTCAAGGGACAGTTTGAATTTAGAGGGGGCTACCTCGGACTCCTCCAACTCCTCTTCCGAATCTTTAACGGAAAGAGCAGTGGACTGCTTTTCCCTATCTGAAGGGTCTTCAGGCAGAGATTCCAATACCGGGATAGAGAAAGACCCCTGGGAAGACTCTGAAGTGGAAGGCTGACTAGCAGCCGGGTTTACTAGTGAGTCACGAAAATTCTGAATCGTGGCGTATAGCTCCTTCTTTACAGAGGCAACCAGATCCTCGCATACAGAGGCTGATTCCTCTTTAACTAAAGAAGTAATGCAGGCACTGCATAGGGCTTTCTTCCAATTTTCTCCCAGCTTGGCCCTGCAAGAAGGACATCTCTTCTTTGGGTCAGAGCTCTTAGCCTATGAAGAAAAAGACAAAAAAGGGAAAAAAAACAGGGAACCCTTAGAGAGACCCAGTCTCAGCCTTGATAGGGATCACCACACAGGTGCACCGAGAAGAAACCAGTCAGCTTCTAGTGCCCAGACAGGCCCCTTGCCACCAGGGGGGAAAGAAAAAAAGAGAGAGACCAAAAGCCAGGAAATAGGAGAAAAAAAAGGCAGACTTTAACCGCTGCCTCCTACCTGGGCTTTGCTGGTGCCTGTGCCTGTCCCCACCGCTGCAGACGCTGAATCTTCCATAACAGGTGTGCAGAATTCCACTTGTGGCTACACACCGCCTCCGGACTCCCATAATGAATCTGCACCGGACCGGAAGCGGAAATAGGCACAGGCTCCTGTCCTCCCTCCTCCCCCTGCGTCCACGCCGGAAACGACGTTTCAGCCGACCCAGTGACCCGCTCTGTCATTTCCAGCACGACCGCCGGAAAAAAAAATTGGCGGCGGCACATGTGCGCCGCCGCGCCTACGGACGTGCGGGCCACCGAATCTTCGGCTCTCTCCGAGCACCAAGAGGGGGAAGAGGAGCCCGCTTGTTACCGCTGCCGAGGCCTGGGTAGGTCGGGAGGACAGCGGGTCCCTTAAGGAGGAAAAAAAGGGAAGGAAGCCTTGTCCCTCAGGAACACCCAAGAGATCTGACTCTCTCCCAAAAGATGTTCCCTCCGGGCCGGAGGAAACACAATAACTGAGGTGTGGTAGGGAGGTGCCTCCCTTTAAAGTCTGGAGGAAGAAGGTGTTTCCTAACGAGGAGGGAGGAGTCGCTATCTCAGGTGCTGTCCTGAAAGACGCCTTGGGAAAATAAAGATAAAAAAATATATAAAAATAAAAATCAAAAATGTAAAAAATAATAAAAGCTGCACAAATGGCTGTCCAACCCAAAGGGATCAGGATCAGTTCTTACTTATGGTCACACTTCACTATAGGAAAACTCAAATAGTTAATTTTGGTTAGTGAGCCTTCTTAGTTGTAGGTGACCTTTAAATTCCGGGACTATCCCGTGTGCAAACTGCAATTGTAGATTCCCCTAGGGTAGGGCCATGTATTTCGCCTTCATAGCATATGTTAAAATACTCCAGGGTTTGCTCAGTGGATGCGCTGCGTGCGTGTCAAGTGACGTAGTGTGCCTGGTTCCGTCGAACGCATTTCGTCATAGACGTCTTCAACGGCGGTCTGAAAGTACCGCCGCTGAAGACGTCTATGACGAAACACGTTCGACAGAACCACACACACGTCACTTCTGGGTCGGTTTGAATGGTGGAGCGCAGATGACACGCACGCAGCGCATCCACTGAGCGAACCCTGGAGTATTTTAACATATGCTATGAAGGCGTAATACATGGCCCTACCCTAGGGGAATCTACAATTGCAGTTTGCACACGGGATAGTCCCGGAATTTAAAGGTCACCTACAACTAAGAAGGCTCACTAACCAAAATTAACTATTTGAGTTTTCCTATAGTGAAGTGTGACCATAAGTAAGAACTGATCCTGATCCCTTTGGGTTGGACAGCCATTTGTGCAGCTTTTATTATTTTTACATTTTTGGATTTTTAATTTTTTTTTTAATATATTTTTTTATCTTTATTTTTTCATTTTTATGGTTAAAAATTTATTTCTATATTTCCCAACTCATATCTTGATCTGTTTGTGGGCTCTCTGATTTTTCTGATGGTCACTGACCCACGGATGTTATAGAAAGTGGGAGTCCTGGACTATATTTTCTTAAATACATATATATGCTATACGTAGCTTGTTTTGATATATTTTTTTATATTTTTATACATTTTTGTGGAAATAAACAGTTTGTTGCCTAAATAAACCATTAGTGCTTCTCTCAAGTATGAACATACTACACTATGGAGACTTTATATTTTTCCTATGAGGGATAAACGGAACCCCCGTCTGGATGTGAAGGATTACATGGGCGAGGAGCCGGAATTTTAAAAGGCTGATTAAAGGCGAATTACCCCAGCTGGGGTGCATCTTTCTGGTGAGTGGGGAACCTTGTGGGTGAGCACGGAAGTCACTTTGAAGGATATACAGCAAGCACAAAAGTCAGCTTATGAATATAATTTTTGGACTTGCACAACAGAAGATTGTTCAACAATGGACATTTAATATATTAATTTAATGTTTGTGGTTCTTGGTTTTTGGTTTTATATATATATATATATATATATATATATATATTTTTTTTTTTTAAGGGTGGTGTGGTACACTTAGCCATACATTTTTATATATTGGATTTTTTCAAATTTTTTTTTTTCCTTTTTTTCCCCATTTATATATGGACTTTTGATCTGTAATATACATTTACACTTTGTGATAGGGTTTTTGGCCTATGATTTCTAGGTCTTTTCTATATACACCTCAATCTAGGGTGTGGTGCCTGTTTGTTTTGTGCTTTTTTCTTCTTGTTTTCAGACTCTTTTTTTTTTTTTTCCTAGATTCTGACTATTTTCTATTTTTTACCGTATATACTCGAGTATAAGCCGAGATTTTCAGCCTCTTTTTTGAGGCTGAAAGTGCCCCCCTCGGCTTATACTCGAGTCATCGCCGTCTGACTGCTCGATCAGCGTATCGAGCAGACAGACGGCGGACATACTACAATTTGAAAGCCGCGCCTCCTTCTCCGCCTCCGCCTGTGATAGGCGGAACACTGAATTTCCCAGCAGCCTGTGTTCCGCCTATCACGGACATCGTCTCATCCTCGTCCGTAGTACGAGGATGAGACGATATCGGTGATAGGCGGAACACAGGCTGCTGGGAAATTCAGTGTTCCGCCTATCACAGGCGGAGGCGGAGGCGGGGCTTTTGAATTTTAGAATGGCCGCCGAGGCGATCCTGGCAAGGCACGGGACGGAGGCAAGGCAAGGCACGGCACGGGACGGGACGGAGGCAAGGCACGACACGACACGGGACGGAGGCAAGGAGGCAAGGCACGGCACGGGACGGAGGCAAGGAGGCAAGGCACGGCACGGGACGGAGGCAAGGAGGCAAGGCACGGGACGGAGGCTCGGGACACAGGTAGGCTGGACACACACACACACACACACACACACACACACACACACACACACACACACACACACACACACATGGACACACACACACAGGGATGGATGGATGGAGACACACACACACAGGGATGGATGGATGGATGGAGACACACACACACAGGGATGGATGGATGGATGGAGACACACACACACAGGGATGGATGGATGGATGGAGACACACACACACAGGGATGGATGGACGGACACACACACACACAGGGATGGATGGATGGATGGACACACACACACACAGGGATGGATGGATGGATGGACACACACACACACACACAGGGATGGATGGATGGATGGACACACACACACACACACAGGGATGGATGGATGGATGGACACACACACACACAGGGATGGACGGACACACAGGGACGGACACACACACAGGGATGGACAGGCATATCTCACCCTCGGCTTATACACGAGTCAATAAGTTTGCCAGTTTTTTTGGGGGTAAATTGGGGGCCTCGGCTTATATTCGGGTCGGCCTATACTCGAGTATATACGGTAATCATTTTATTTATTTTTCAGTCTTACTCAATATATTTTTTGTGGTTGGGTATTTCACTAGGAAGATTTGGAGCCTATGTTTACAATAATTTGCACTTTATAATTCTGATTCACTTCGGATAGAGGCACACCCATTTTGTATGTTTGATTTAATCTGTTACAGATTTGCACTTTAGGAGTAGATTTGCTTATACGTGAGGGTGAGTTGTAGCTGGATGAGTTCACATGCACCAACATCTATGCGATTTCTGACATAAGTTGCATGTGAGCACCATATCACATATTTCTATATATTTTTGCACATAAGCACCTTTTGGAAGCTGAGGTCTAGGTCCTTCTGATACAAGTGTATATTATTTCCGGACCAGGCCACATCCAAGATTATCTATGTGATTTTATTGTTAAAGTCGCATAGGGGTTCACATTGGTTAAATCACATAGAGCTTTTGGCGCCCAGCAGTCTTTGGGATTATTGAACCTTGTCCCTGATAGAGGCTAATATTCCCATTTAGTGTGGGAATAGGATATCTGATATAGAGCGCATTTTATGAGATTGCTGGTATTTTTAGGGACTATAAAAATACTCACTTTGTATCTCCAATCTATACTTTATCTAATTTTTACTTAATCATAGGTAGTGCCAGATACCCCGGTTTTTAGGTTATAACGCTAGTAAAAGAGCTGGAAGAAGAAAGAGGAGGCCCGGCAAGAAGAACCAAAGAGCGGGACAAGACCCCCCCAAGTCGGAAGAAGTCCCCCGGACGGTGGCGGCGATAAAGGAAAAAGCCGGGGCTCCTCCGCTAGTAAAAGAAATAGTAGAAGATGGCGGATTGCTAGTTCCGTCTAGCTGGAGCCATGTTCAAAATGAACGGACTTTACTCCATGTGTGGGCAACTCCATTCATTTCAAAAGTCCAGCGGACTCCCGCCATAGTCCAGCGGATTGTCCTCCGGAAAAGTACGGTCGTGTGTGGGCAGGTCCGCTCGTTTGGAAAGTCCGGCGGAGCTCTGCTGCAAAGTCCAGCAGGTTGTCTGCTGGACTAAGTCCGCCGGATAGTCCGATCGTATGTATGCAGCATAATGCAGACTACCTAAATAAAAACATAAAAATGCACTCACATTAACTCCAGTTAAAATCAGCATTGAAAATCCACTTGGGAAAGTCTCCAACCTAAAAGGCCCCGACTACATCTTTATTATGATGAAACACATAGGGTGGAGGCTGGCATGTGAGGTCATCGTGGCACAAGAACAAAGCGGAGTGCGGCCATGCTTTAGGTTGGAGACTTTCTAAAGTGGATTTTCAATGCGGATTTTAACTGGAGTTAATGTGAGTGGGTTTTTATACTTTAAATTGTGCTATAAAAAACTTATTAGTCTATGAGGAGACCTTATTTGTTTTAAGGCGAGATATACATTGCGGACCTCGGGTGCTTGATGGAGAGACATCTCTGGCGCAGACTATTAGGATCTGGAAAGGAACCATATTTGACAGGGTAGCAGAGGAAGGGGTTAAATTCTTGAGCTGCCTGGGAAACACGTGTTTGACTCTCAGTAATAGTAGTCAACCATATTCAGTAAGAGGCTGCGTGTGCTGATTGTGGAGGTTTCTAATCAAGATCTCTGTTCCTGCTCACTTTATCAAGCTGTGATTTCTCCTAAGGGAAATGGACTTTATGTGCACGTTAGTTTATTAATGAAAGCGCTTCATTTTTATGTTGTTCTGTTTGTGACCAGCAAATGTGCTAGCAGCTGTCGGGACTTGTTAGCCAGTCTGAGCACAGATAATCTTGTGTTTTACATTGCAGACTACTTGCATTCTGGGCATTTATCCCTGGGCACATACAGCCCTAAACATTAGTACCACTCGGTGTACTATCCAGTCCTGTGCAGCTACAGCAGGTTTCAGAGTTCTTCAAGCTGCTGGAAGCTGGGCTGGATGGTATTTCAATGCCTTCTGCTCACACCTAAACACCAGGCTATCATACATTGCATGCATGCATGAGGCTTAACCAGTTAAAAAAATAAAAATAAAATAAAAATCTCACATAACCAAGCCCTAAAGCAAAATTTTTAAGTTATCTTACCTCATTTTCAATGTCAGCCAGGGTTTTGATTCGAAGGTCATGCAAGCTTGGTGAGATTATCTAGTACGGGAAGCAATAAGAACACATCCGTTGAAGAGATACACTTTGGATATAATTTAAAGTGACTATCACATATCATATAAGTTTCCTATGTTTCAAAACTATAACTTTGAAAATCCAAAGAAAGTGTTTAAAGTGGTTAGCACTTCCGCCTAGCAGCACTGGGGTTATCAGTTCAAATCTTAAACCACAACACTACCTGCACAGAGTTTACATGTACCTGAGTGGGTTTCCTCTGGGTACTCCGATTTTCTCTCACACTCCAAATACATGAATGAATGTATGTATGAAAAAAATGTATGAATGTGAGTAGGAACTTGTAGGAATAGGAGTAGGAATGTGAGTGGGAACTTAGATTGTAAGCTTCTTGAGGGCAGAGAAGTTCCCAGCTAGATGTTATTGGTAGGTGGTGGGCCTGAATTTATTTTTCCACATTGGGGGAATGCCACTTGAATGTGATCACAACGATTTGCAAAATTGGGTTCCTCAGCTTTTCCATCATCCTGTGATGAAGAGTAACATGAATCTCAATCGGTGATGTGACTAAGTCATGATCTGAAGTAACTATATATTTGTTTTTATTGGATTTCTAAATAGTCAGGGAGGGGGTTGCAGAACCTCAATTTTGTCTTTAAAAACACATTTTTGCTCCCAATTTAAAGGGCTGGCTTTAGAATTCTACATAAACCTGTTCACTTAATACTGGTGAAAAAGCAATGCCACCTGAGAAAGATTAGAAGATTGATCTAATGATTTCTGTGTCATTTCAGTGCAAAAATCAATAGGCAATGCTCCCATTTTAATTAACATGCAGCTTTTTTTGGATCAAATAAATATTTCTGATTGGATCTATTGCATGTAATAAAAAAGCTTTAGATTGTAAGCTCTAGTGACCAAGGACATCATACCTTTTCTTCCCTTTATTTTCTGTATTAAGGTCCAAGAGGTTGATTTACTAAAACTGGAGAGTACAAAATCTGATGCAGCTCTGCATAGAAATCAATCAGCTTCTAGGTTTTATTGTGAAAGCTTAATTGAACAAGCTGAAGTTAGAAGCCAATTGGCTATCATGCAGAGCTGCACCAGATTTTACACTCTCCAGTTTTAGGAAATAGACCTCTACATCTCTTGGCAAAACAAACATTTTATCAAGGCTTTTCTTTTTTTCACCTGATGCAAGTACAGAAAAATACCTCTGAATCCTGCCAGAAACCCAGCAAGCTCCCAACTTCCTGTAGTGAGCTGTGACCAGGATTCTTCCCCTGCCCTTAAATCTCAAGCAGTGTTGTCGGCCCTGCATGAGTTCTCCAATGATAGACCAAAGAACACCTCCCCTTTTTCATAACATAAAAGAGGGGAGTACTGCATTTTTTTGGCCAGGCATGCATCGTCACCATTTATCTATAGCTGCTTTACACATTACTGTAAAATACTGTGGTATGTCATGACATCATATGATGACAGTAACAAATACCAGAGGTAGAATAGGTAACACAAAGATGAGTTGTTGAAGCTGCGCACCCCCCATTCATTGAATTGAATAGAAATTCCCTCAGGGCAAGGAGGTATTAATGCAAGCAACAACTATTTTTTGTCTTATTTTTTTCTTATAGCTGTAGTAACCAGAAAAAAAAAAAAAATTATATCATGAATATGAATGCAATGCCAGCCATTATCGGCACCTTTAGTGCATGAAAAGCTCAAGAAAAATGCATCCCTTTAAATTATATGTATGTCTTCACACTGGTCCCTTGCGCTTCAGTTGTGGTGTTAAAAAAAATCTTGCTTGCTGCATTTTAGGTCAGTTAAAATAATAAAAAAAACGCACCAAAAGCACATTGAAATGCATTGAAAATTCAGCAAGAATGCATCAATGATGCACCGAAACATTTGATTCCGTTTTTGAGTCAGTTGATGTATGAAAAACACAACGTAAGCACAGTAAAATTGAAGTAATTTTTCAGCCATCATCGTCACTTTTCTTTCGATTGGCAAAATGCCGAAAACACAATTTTCTGGCCGCCAAAATTTTGTTGCATCTTTTAACAAATACCACATGAAATCACGTGCTACAGTCTTATTATATAGTAAAAATTGCCCAAAGAACAATGGTGCCATGTAGAAACTGATCATTTTGAATTGAAGGCAAGACATAAAATAGTTAGTGGGGAATTTTACAGTGATTTGCATAATACTCACAGAAGGCTCTACAATTCTGCTTTCAAACATTGGGTGGATTGTGAATGGAATTCCATCAACAGCTGGAAAAGAGCATTGTGATTAAAAAACAACCACTATATTCACCGTATTGATTTTCATGACCATAAAATAAATATTTAATATATTTTTTTCCCCCTAGGCATTAATAACCTATAGTCAAAAGAATTCAGACATAAGACTTTAGCTGACCATGCACTAGTAGAATTTTGTTGGGAATTTTTTGTGTTAGGAACATTTGTTCGATGTGCTAATTGTTAATGGGGTCAGACTGGTTTTCCACAGTAGTGGTGAGGAAATTTGAATGAGGTGAAATTTTTTTTTTATCAATTGCTAATAGTAGGGTTTGATTTACAAAGACTGGAGAGTGCAAAATCTGGTGCAGCTGTGCATAAAAACGAATCAGCTTCTAGTTTTTTCTTTGGCAAAAAAGCAGATTTTCTACCATGCACAGCTGCACCAGTTTTAGTAGATCAACCCCAAAGTATGTGGCTTTTTTTCGTTAAATTAATTCCAAAATGTAATGTTAAAAGCAAACAACATTTTGTCTTGTTAAAAAGATTTTATTGCATGTACAAATGACATACCGTATTTTTCAGACTATAAGACGCATTTTTTTCCCCCAGAAATATGGGGGGAAATGTGCCTGCGTCTTATGGGGCTAATATACAATTGGCACCGCCCCCCGCCACGATCCAGAGCGCTCCGCGGCCTTCAGAAAGGCCGCGGCTTCGGCCTAGCTCCGGAGCGGCGGCCATCTTGGTGCACCCGGCGGCCGTTTACAATGTGATTGTTCCGTCAAATGACGGAGCGATCACTTGTAAACAAACCGGCATCATGACGAGGTCGGTTCCTCTCTCCCCTCTGTGTACAGATCTGTACAGTGGAGGGGAGAGATCGGATGGCAGCAGCGCTGTGGGCTGCATCTATAGTGCCCACAGCGCTGCTCTGCGACAAGTGCAGTGACAGCCATCCCTCCATTCCCTGCCAATACTCTATCAATATTTTCTATGGTACTGGTCACTCTGCATTTTCTATGGTAATGGTCACTTTGCATTTCATGGGCACTGGAAAAATGTTTAGTACACCATTGTGTTCAGAATTTTTTTTCTTGTTTTCAACCTCTAAAACCTAGGTGTGTCTTATGGAGAGAAAAATAAAAGGTACATATTAGATACAATAATGATTATACAATCAAGGTAATGAAGTTTACTCACTCAGATCCAAAAGTATTATTATCATTATCTGATTTCATTTAAAGACATAAATGGTAAATTATTAATAAATCCTTAACTAACAATAATATGATTAATAATTTATAAATCAAGGATCTTGCAAAAGTAGATGCAATCCTCTGAACTATAAGATAGAAACAACTTGTATGCATATTTTTATAATGATATGTGAGTATGAGTATAGTAAAAGAAAAGAAGATGAGAGAGAAATGAAAAGATATAAAGAGAAAAAAGGAAAGGAAGAAAAGAAAGAGGGGAAGGGAAAGAATCCGCGGAATTGGGCCGAGAGCCGCCACTATTTCTGAAATGAGTGTATTCAGGATGATATCTTTTCAATTAACTACCTTGGCAAAAGCACTTTCAAATCAAATGATGGAGATAAAAAGTTATCTATCCATGGCTGCCATATTTTTCAAATTTAGGAATTGTGTTCGACTCGAGAGCTATCCATTCAGCATGAGACATAGTATTGTTCATTCTATTCACAGCTTTGTTAGTCACCAAGTCCGGAGTTCTCCAACAAACAACATTTTGAAGTACTTTCAAACAACAATTCGTCCAGTCGTCAAATTTTCTTAGGAAGGTTTGCCAGCGTATAACCAGGTTAACATCCAATTCTCATCCCAACTATTTAACCCTTTATACCACACTGTATTTATATTGCATCTTCTCTTTCCTCTTAAAAAAAAAAAATAATAATTTCCCAAACAAAGGCATTACATGTGACCCCCAGCTATAGGATGGAGGCTACTGTTTCACACTACCTATATTGACAACTCACCAGTTGTTCCATAGACATTGGCCTCATATATAGGATGTTCAGTGACGGAAGATCCTCGACTCAGTTTTGGAGCAGGAGTTTCCTTTGTGCTGTGGTTGGAAAAAATTGATAATTCGCAAAAAGTCAGTAAAAGTAGATCAATTACTTTTTTTTTTTAAATACATGATATTACCAAAAGTATTGGGATGCCTGCCTTTACACGCACATGAACTTTAATGCCATCTCAGCCTTAGTCCATAGGGATCAATTTTGAGTTGGCCCATGCTTTGCAGCTATAATCGCTTCAACTCTTCTGGGAAGGCTGGAAAAGCTGATTGGTTACCATGCACAGCTGCACCGGATTTTGTACTCTTCAGTTTTAGTAAATCAACTCCATTGTCTTAGGGAAAGACGGAATTCCCAAATTTTACAAGCAAATCTTCCAATGAAGATCCACTCCTACCTCTCTAATCACGACTATGGAAAAGCTCCGCAGACCCAGAAACTCTTGGAGCTTCTCCTAATGGCGCTCAGATCAGCAGAGGTACCTAACACAGGTCTTCTACTACATTCCATTGAGATTCTAATGCCACGTACACACAACTGGACTTTCTGGCAGACTAGGTCTGAAGGTCTTCCCGACGAACTTTCGGCGGAGTTCCGACGGACTTTCCCGAATGAACGGACTTGGCCACACACAATCACACCAAAGCCTGATGAATTTGAACGCGATGACATACGACCGGGCTAGAATAAGGAATAGGGATGTGCTTGGATGTGTTCGCACACTCCACTTGCAAAGTCCGCCATGAAGTCGGCACAGCGCTGCGCTAATCACAGGCAGTGAGACATTGTCCCGATGCACGGCTGCAGAGATCGGGAAATATCTCACCGCCTGTGATTAGCGCAGCACTGTGCCGACTTCCTGGTGGGATCTGCGCGTAAAGTGTGCGAACACGCCCGAGCTCATCCTAAATAAGGAAGTTCATAGCCAGTAGCCAATAGCTGCCCTAGCGTCGGTTTTCGCCTGTCGGACTAGCATACAGACAAGTGGATTTCTCCATAGGTACTGGGTCCGGCGGAAAAATTTGAAACATGTTCTATTTCTAAAGTCAGTCAGATTTTTGGACAGCAAAGGTCCGATGGAGCCCACACACGATCGAATTGTCCGACTGACCTTTGCTGTCGAAAGGTCCGGTCGTGTGTACGCGGCATAACAACATCTACTGCTCAAGTCCTGAGAAGGAGGAGGCTTTCTTTTCTCTGAAATGCGTTGGCTGTATTAGATTTTAACCAATAAATGATTTTAAAAAAATATAACACAAACACTTGTGTACTAGGCACCCCTCAGTACACATAGGGGGGGGGGGGGGGGTCTTACCAAGTCCAGGACACTTACACTGGCTGAGCTGGACTGTTGCTGTCTAGAGAAAGTCCTCTGACACCCGTTGTAATGTTTCGAGGCTTTGGTGTCGGTTTGGGGGAAGTTACTGGAACCTTCTTGCACCATAAAGCCAGGCCACTCATATCACTGTGGGTATAAAACACAGAAAATAGAGTTGATATAACACTGAAAAAGAAATGGTAAGTATCTATGACGTCCATTCTTTAGATTCTCCAATTTCTTTTCGAACCAGCACTAGTGAGAATAAAACTATTGTTGTCACCCATTCTATTTCCCAATTTTGGAACTGGGTTTAAAGGCTTAAAGAAAATAGTGGAGAAAGGGGGAATCTGGAGACATTTTTATTAAAAGTGACTTTTCGGTCATATCACTGGTCTACAGGAATGAATTCCTGATGTATCGGAATATACAGTAACAATATAATTTCTTAGAAAAGCTACACCTTATTAAAAAAAAACTTTCCATGAACTCCAATCAGCAAATCTGGCTAGGCTGAGAGGATGTCATCTTTTTGCTGCCAGAAGCAGGAAACATTTCCTCAGTGCCCAGGTGATCAGGCTGCAACATTGTTACATCTGGCAAATCAAAGGTGAGAGGCTGGAGCAAGAAATGCTCTGCACAGGTGGCAGGATTTACATGATTGCGTCATCTCTGTGCTGGAACTTCAGTCGATTTTGACCCTGGGTGAGGACTGAACATAGATGCATAGCTCCCAACTGTCCCTGATTTCGAGGGACTGTCCCTGATTTCGAGCAATGTCCCTCATTTTGGTCTGATCTATATAGATGTACCGTATATAAAATGCACTTTTCCGCTTTCAAAAAAGTGTTTTCCAGCACTAAACCTTTTACCCAAATTTCTAAATTGCTGCATTTGTAAATTGCAAAAGCCAATGTAAAGGAATAGTAGTGGTAAAAAAAAAAAGGCTTGTGGGTTTAACCAATATTTTGTACAATCCTCCTTTAAGGGGGAGTGGCAAGGGGTGTGTCCTATGCCTGCATACATTTGCTCATAGAGGTCCCTCATTCCCATCTCAAAAAGTTGGGAGGTATGTTGATGGCCATAAATACTTTAACCACTTCAGTACTAAATGCATCTTACATTTGCCTTAGTTTGTCTCTGCATCTTTGAAGGCTGCCATTTCTGACCTTTCCTTTAAAAATTCTGAATTTTACTTAGAATGCATTGAAGTCAGAAGGAGGCAGATGATCAGATTTTCCAAAAGAAGATCCGTCATGGGGACTCATATTTCTTTGTAGGGAATTCCTTTAAACAGGAGTCGGTTTCAATGGCAATCACTTGGATTGTGTGCTGCATTTTACAGCAACGTAGCGGTTTCATTAAACAATATGATCTTCCCATATTAAAAATGTATGTCTGGGGGGAAACATACATTCAGCCCATCTCTAAGTCACATGCACATTTCATCATGTTTTGTTTCTTTAAACACTTACCTATTGGGCACTGTTATCCTCTTCCTGCCCAGACAAATTTTCAGCGCTGTCACACTTTGAATGACAATTGTGCAGTCGTGCAACACTGTACCCATATGACATTTTTATAATTTTTTTAGACAGATATAGCTTTCTTTTGGTGGTACCGTATATACTCGAGTATAGGCCGACCCGAATATAAGCCGAGGCCCCCAATTTACCCCCAAAAAAACTGGCAAACTTATTGACTCGTGTATAAGCCGAGGGTAAGACATGCCTGTCCATCCCTGTGTGTGTGTCCGTCCATCCCTGTGTGTGTGTCCGTCCATCCCTGTGTGTCCGTCCATCCCTGTGTGTCCGTCCATCCATCCCTGTGTGTGTGTGTCTCCATCCATCCATCCATCCCTGTGTGTGTGTGTATCCGTGTGTGTGTGTGTGTGTGTGTGTGTGTGTGTGTGTGTGTGTGTGTGTGTGTGTGTGTGTGTGTCCAGCCTACCTGTGTCCTGAGCCTTTGTCCCGAGCCTCCGTCCCGTGCCGAGCCTCCTTGCCTCCGTGCCTCGCCGCCGTGCCTCGCCGCCGTGCCTCGCCGCCGTGCCTCGCCGCCATGCCTTGCCTCCGGTCCCGTCCCGTCCCGTCCCGTGCCGTGCCGTCCTGTGCCTTGCCTCCGTCCCGTGCCCTCTTCGTTCGTCGGCGGCCATTGTAAAATTCAAAAGCTGCGCCGCCGCCTTCGCCTGTGATAGGCGGAACACTGAATTTCCCAGCAGCCTGTGTTCCGCCTATCACAGACGTCGTATCATCCTCGTCCGTAGTACGAGGATGATACGAAGTCCGTGATAGGCGGAACACAGGCTGCTGGGAAATTCAGTGTTCCGCCTATCACAGGCGAAGGGGGAGCCGGAGGCGCGGCTTTTGAATCAGAATGGCCGCTGTCTGTCTGCTCGACACGCTGATCGAGCGGGCAGACAGCGATGACTCGAGTATAAGCCGAGGGGGCACTTTCAGCCTCAAAAAAGAGGCTGAAAATCTCGGCTTATACTCGAGTATATACGGTATTTAATCACTACTCTTTTTATTTTTTGCTAAACAAACGAAAAAAATACAGAAAATAAAATGTAAAATTAGTTTTTCGTAGTTTGTCATAAAATTTTGCCAACAGGTAATTTTTCTCCTTCACTGATGTGCGCTGAGGCTGCACTGATGCTCTTTGATAGGAAGCCCTGACTGACAACACTGGTGGGCACTGGCGGGACTGCACTGAAAATCAGGACACTGATAATCAGTTCCGATGTCCCTTTGGACGCAACCCGGTTATCGGCTCTCCTCTTCTCACCTCACACTGTCAGCACGAGGAAAGAAAAGCTAATAACCAGCTTGTGTTAACATCCAAGATCAGTTGTCATTGGGCACAGCTGATCACATGGCAGAGGGCTGCTGCAATTGGCCCTTTATCCCGATATGTGATCAGCCGAGTCCAAAGGACTCAATCACAGAGCGCGGTGTGCATGCAGCGAAACCATGGGAAGACGTCATGGGAAAGCAAGCTTGCACTATAGCGATCTTTCGGTTATAGCGTGGGCGGGAAGTGGTTAAAATTGCAGCAATACCAAGAAATACTTGTTGATCTGCCAGAAATCCAGTGAGCTCTGCCGCACTAAAATTTCAAAATGTGATGCTAGCCCTCCCCTAATCTAATTTTTCATTTTTTTAATGTTAATCATCAGTGGCTGCTCTATGGCCATAAGAGAGCATCACAAGACTGAGAAGAAGTAGTGAGGAAGATGGCCAAGGCAACATGACAAGAGCCCCAACTCCCTTCCCAGCCAACCAGATTTAGTTGCTTTAAAGTGGTTCTAAAGACTGAAGATTTTTTTTACCTTCATGCATTCAATGCATAAAAGGTGAAAAACCTTCATTATGCAGCTCCCCGGCAGCCTCCCCGCACCCCCCCCCCCCCCGCCCCAATACTTACCCGAGCCCGAACACAAGCCAGCGATGTGATAAGAGCCCCTGCTCACCCAGGTCTCTGCTACCTCACTGGCTGAGAAACACAGCTGATGGGGAGGGAGGGAGCAGTGTGGTGAGGCTCAGTAGCAAGCACATGTGTGCCCCCATAGCAAGTGGTTTGGCGAAGTGGAGGAGGAGCCAGCAGATCAGGGCTTTTTTTTTATTTTTATTTATAACCTTTAATAAATACCTTTAATATTTAAAATTTAAAGAATAAAACATTGATAAACCTTCATTTACTGCAGAGCACTATACACGTTAACAATATCAGGCCAGGGTAACTTTTCTTTTTTAAGAAAAGAGTCAATGAAAGATGAGGACATACTACAGTATACATTTTGTTGGCCTTTCACATACCCAAGTCGTGTATATGGTGCACCAATCGACTTATTCTTCACAGTCAGTTTAAGATCAGCGACGGCAGATTCTGCAGTATGTATCGGAGTCAGCTTCATGCAAAGCCTTTTCTTCTTTGGCACAGTAATCTCTGAAGAGGCAGGAACAGTGAGTGTAACAAAACCAAACCTAACCTAAAAAGATCTGGTAATATCTACAGTGGTTCTTGGACCTAGTAACTCCTCATATAGTCTTTAAATCCAAGCTAAATCCTTTAGAGCTCATTTACACTATATGCAGTGATCTGCATTTTCTGTACAAAACGCAATCTCTGCTAGGACACATAGAAAACAATGGTTTCTTTGTTCCTCAATCACAATACAATGTTGCGTTGGTGTGCAGTAGAGAAAAATGCAACTTGCTGCATTTTGCAGCAGCACATCAGATGGCATACTCTGGCGACTCTAAAATTATTGGGAAAGGATGATAGTAATGAAAACTGGCTAAGTATAGCAAAAACAGTACTGCTTCAATGAATAACCATATCCATGGATTGCCAGATCCATCCCTGTGAAAATAATCCCAGCACAACAGAACTATTATGGACAGTCAGTCCACTTTATTGACTCACAAAAGACTGCATGTAAAAACTTCACAACGGACAATATCTATCTTAATATGTGGCTCACATAATGGTTAACCAAGCTCCGTGGTGCAGGGAATGATGTCAGATTAGGTTTCACCATTTGGGCCTGGGAGCGGACACCGTTCTTCAGAAGCGACTTTTCTCTCCAGGGATTGGGCACCCCAAAGAGCAGCATCATTGCTCCTTTGTCATCATTTTTCTTTTTTACATCATTAGGACCTGGCTATCTCTCCTTGCTTTTTCAGCCATACCCATCCCACCCCCTGATAATGCGACGGCAGGTGTTACGCATGCACATTAGAGAGGTCTGGGGGCGGAGACCATTTACACACAGTTCTATGAATGGAGAATAGTATTGCCTCATAGGATATCAACAGCACATATCCTGGGGGCATGAGGTGTTTCCTCGATTCACAGAACTGTACTGTATGCAAACAAACAGTCACATAGCCACATCTCTCTCTCACACACACACACACACACACACACACACACACAGTATCTCACAAAAATGAGTACATCCCTCACATTTTTGTAAATATTTTATTATATCTTTTCTTGTGGTATAACCGGTATAAGTTATATACGAAGGAATTAGCCCGATGACTCCACCATGTATTTACAAATAGTCTTGAGGCTCAAACACTACTACCCCTCTATGTTTTAAGCGCATATCATACCAATACCCAAACCTGGTAAAATTCCCTTGCACTGCACCTCCTACAGATCCATCTCACTTTTAAATTATCACCTCACAATACTAGCTAACGTATTGGCTATGAGATTAATGTAGTTCCTACCCTCCCTAATCAGTATTGATCAGACTGGCTTTATGCCAGGAAAAATCAAGTGACATTAATCTACGTAGAGTCTTCATGCATATTCAACTCCTGCCTGATTCAGTTTCCGAGTCATAGTTATGCTGGATATAGAGAAAGCGTTTGATTCAGTAGACTGGGTCTACTGCCATAGGCTCCCACAATTGATCTCTGGAAGTCCTTAATTAATGTGGCAAACCACTTATATACAGTGGGTAAAATAAGTATTGAACATGTCACCATTTTTCAAGGTAAATATACAGTATCTCACAAAAGTGAGTACACCACTCACGTTTTTGTAAATATTTTATTATATTTTTTTTATGTGACAACACTGAAGAAATGACACTTTGCTACAATGTAAAGTAGTGAATGTACAGCTTGTATAACAGTGTAAATTTGTGGTCCCCTCAAAATAACAAAACACACAGCCATTAATGTCTAAACCGCTGGCAACAAAAGTGAGTACACCCCAAAGTGAAAATTTCCAAATTTGCCGCAATTAGCCATTTTCCCTCCCCATTGTCATGTGACTTTCTAGTGTTACAAGGTCTCAGGTGTGAATGGGAGCAGGTGTGTTAAATTTGATGTCATCGCTCTCACTCTCTCATACTCATGGAAGTTCAACATGGCACCTCATGAGGATCTGAAAAAAAAAAAAATATATAGGATTTTTAAAAACGGCTTACCTGTAAAATCCTTTTCTTTGATGTACATCAGGGGACACAGAGCCATAGTAATAACTATGTGGGTTATATTGGCATATCAGGTGCTGGACACTGGCACGCACCTTAAAAGGTGTGAACTTCCCCCATATAACCCCTCCCATTACTGGGAGTCCTCAGTTTTGTAGCCAAGCAATCAAAGTGTATAAAAGAAGAAAGGAGGGACCTCTGTGCCCCCTGATGTCCATCAAAAAAAAGGATTTTACAGGTAAGCTGTTTTAAAAATCCGATTTTCTTTTCTTACATCAGGGGACACAGAGCCATATTAATAACTATGTGGGATGTCCCATAGCAATGGCAACTGAAGGGGTGGGGGACAGAATCAAGGAAACAGGAGGCCAGAGGACTCATACTGCAGCCTGCAGTGTATGCTGTGCCCAAAGGAAATATCCTCGTGACCTTTAATATCGTTTTGAAAAAATAAAAATAAAAAAATAAAAATCGGATAAACGTCTGAACCAAAGACCAATGTTGCAGTCTTACAGATCTGAGCCATAGAGGCCTGATGATGCACCACCCAAGAGGCACTAAATCGCCCTGGATGAATGTACTCTTAATATGAGAAGGAAGAATTTTCTTTAAGCTGAAGCTTGATCAATCACATGACAAACCCATTTGGAAAATAGTGGATCTTGACGCTGTCTGTCCAAATCTTGGACCCTCTGGCAGTACAAACAAAACCTGTGTTTTGCGAACATGAGCGGTCGCCCTTAAATAGATTCCGATCGCTCTTACTACATCAAGAGACTGTAGTGCTTTCTCTTCCCCAGATTAAGGCTTCTGGGAAGAAACAAGGAAGAATAATATCTTGGTTTAAATGAAAACCTGTTACCACTTTTGGTAAGAATTCAGGATGAGGACATCAAACCACGCGTCCTTCCTTATGCATGATGAAATATGGCTCTTACAAGACAGAGCCGTCAGTTCCAATACTCTTCTAGCAGAAGAAATGGCAACCAGAAAGTTTACCTTTTTTGTCAAAGAACCAAGAGAATTTTCTTGTAAGGTTCAAACGGCTGATTTAACAAAGCCGACAAGACCAATTTTAAATCCTAAGGCTTTAGAGGTGCCTTGATAGGGGGAATAAACCGTGTTACCCCCTGAATAAGCTACGCACCAAGAGTGGGAAGCAAGAGGCCGTAGGAAAAGACAGACACAGCCTGGACCTGGCTCTTGATAAAAGTCAAGGCCAGCTTCATTTTAGATCCCATATGCAGGAATTAGGAATCCTGCCTACTGACATACTTCCTGGGGTACCAACCCCTGGATTGATACTAAGAAACCTATGCCTTCCAGATTCTATAGTAAGTGATTCTGGAAGCTGGATTTCTGGCATTAGTCAAAGTAGACACTACCGAAGGAGATCACCCACAATCTTTTATAGAGTGGGATTCAACAGGCAAACCTGTTAAACTCCTTGTCCATAAAGTAGGATGAAATACCAGACCTTGTGCAAGAATTGCAGAGTCCAAGGACTTCTACTGCCCTCTTTATGATCGATAAGTTAAGATCTTCTGGGACTCAGCTGGGGCCACCAGAATCACCTCCTCATGTCCCTGCTTAATCCTGCAGAGAAGGCGCGGAAGAAGCAGAACTGGAGGAAAAGCATAGATCAGTGAAAACTGATCCCTGGGAAGACGAATGCATCTGTTCCGCCTGCTAGCAGAGACGCCTTGTTTGACATAAAGTTGTTGACCTTCTTAATGAATCTGGACGCGAATAGGTCCATGTCCGGAATACCCCATCTGACATATTGCTAGGAAGATGTCGGGGTGAAGAGATCATTCTCTCGGAAATAATTGTTGGCGTCTTAAGTAGTACGCCTGAAATATTAAAATTACCACTAGGCAAGGAGTGTTATGTTCTGCCAAGGCTAGAACATTATTCACCTCTTTTTTGGGTAACACGACTACCCATGCCTCCTGTGGTGATTGATGTAAGCCACTGCCGTGGCTCTGTCAGACTGAATCCTGTCAGGACAGTCCTGTAATCTGACCACCAAGATTCTATGGCCAGCTGTACTGCCTGAAAACTTCCAACAAACTTGATAGTCAAGGTCCTCTAACCTGGACCATCTCCCCTGGACAGAATCTTCTTCCAGGGCTGCTCCCCAGTCTAGAAGGCTGGCATCTGTTAACACCTTGCAGGATAAAGATTTTCTCTCCTGCTGGATAACAACCACCAATTTAGGCTCTGACCTATGTTAGGAGTAAGGATGAGCCAAACACCCACCTGTTCAGTTCACACCAGAACCTGCGAACAGACCTAAACTTCGTGTGAACTTTAGAACCCTATTAAAGTCTATGGAACGCGAACGTTAAAAATCTAAAGTGCTAATTTTAAAGGCTAATATGCAAGTTACTGTCCTAAAAAGTGTTTGGGGACCAGGGTCCTGCCCCAGGGGACATGTATCAATGCAAAAAAAGTTTTAAGAACGGACGTTTTTTCAGGAACAGTGATTTTAATAATGATTAAAGTAAAACAATAAAAGTGTAATATTCCTTTAAATTTTGTACCTGGGGGGTATCTATAGTATGCCTGTGAAGGGGCGCATGTTTCCCGTGCTTAGAACTGTCCCTGCACAAAGTGTCATTTCTGCAGGAAAAAAAAGTCTTTTAAAATCACTTGTGGCTATAATGAATTGTCGGCTTACGTAATACAGAGAACTTGTGCGGCTACTTCCTCTCTGAAGAGGAAAAATAAGTATCTTCCAATATTTGGGAAGATCTACCTGATCCCAGCCTCCTGCACCTCAACAAAAGGGCCCAGAGGACTAGATGGGAATCTGCTATGTTTAGTCCTACTATGGAGAGACATCATAGCAATAATCTTTTAAATGGTAGAAGAAAAACCTGTTTGTATGAAATACACAGGGACAGAAGCAGAACCAGTACCAGCAAAAGAATGTTTCACTTGCTAGGTTATAGTACAGTACAATAACTGCTATTAGTCCTAGCTATACAGTACAATGTTGCCAAAAGGAAAAAATGCCTGTGTTACCAAACCTGACCAGCAACCACTCCGCTCTGTCCCTCCACCGCCAGGCAGTAGCTTCTCTTGCAGAGCTCTAACTACTTCCTACAGGTGTGGCCGGCTTCTGACGCCATTTAGTCACGCCCCCCCTCGTGTTTTAAACAGGGAAGCGAATCTTCTTCGTGAGCACCGGCATCATGGTGGGCGGGGGGGGGGGGTAAATCCTCCGCTCGGCGAGCGGCTGCAACTTGCCCAAAAAAACAAAAAAAAAACACTTTATTTCTTTTTAAAGAAAAAAAAGAGGCAGCTGGCTGGCATTCAAATAGACCAAAATCACCAATCTGGGGGCCCAGGAAGTGATCAGACCCCCCTTCATACCTGAGGGTCTGAGCTGGCTTGAACGGAGAGGAGAGTGGAGTTTCTGCTGTTTCCAGAGTCAGAATGGTGAGTGCTCAATACAGCCTCCAGTGGTGATACAGACATGACAACATAAATACATGGAAGGAGAGATTCCTTGCAGAAAATCTCCCCTACCTTTCTTCGCCCCAGGGCTTTATCAGAGATAAAAAATAAAAAAAAAAATAAAAAAAACTATCTTCGCCCTTCACGGTAGGCTCCGAGACCTTGAAAGGAAACCTTCAGGAACAGGGGTACACTCAGGTAATCCCGCAATCCTGGACCTGCGAGAAGACCCTGCCAGTAAACTTTTATTGGCCTCACTACCAAAAAGCACTGGATCCCAGGGCCCAGCTTAAAAGCATTCGCAAGAAAAACCTTGTGTCTTCGGATGACGATGCCCGGGTACCGTTCATTTAGTCCATTATGGAGACATCAGAACGGATCCGATCAGGATGGCTGGCTCTCATCAAAGTATTACTGCCCGTGGAGCTCAGTACACATATCCTTACATGTGCCCAACACCTTAGACACTGGCGAAAAAAACTGAGGACTCCCAGTAATGGGAGGGGCTATATGGGGGAAGTTCACGCCTTAAGGGGTGTGCCAGTGTCCAGCACCTGATATGCCGATATAACCCACATAGTTATTAATATGGCTCTGTGTCCCCTGATGTAAGGAAAGAAAGTATTGTTGCTTTACATAAAGATGGCCCAGGCTATAAGAAGATTACCAAGACCCCGAAACTGAGCTTGCAGCAAAGTGGCTAAGACCATACAGCAGTTTAACAGGACAGGTTCCTCTCAGAGCAGGCCTCGCCATTGTTGACCAAAGAAGTTGAGTGCCCGTGCGCAGCGTCATATCCAGAGGTTGTCTTTGGGAATAGACGTATGTGTGCTGCCAACACTGCTGCAGAGGTTGAAGGGGTGGAGGGTCAGCCTGTCAGTGCTCAGGCCATACGCCACACACTGCATCAAATTGGTTTGCATGGTTGTCTTCTCAGAAGGAAGCCTCTTCTAAAGTTGATGCACAAGAAAGCCCACAGTTTGCTGAAGACAAGCAGTCTAAGGACATGGATTACAGAAACCATGCCCTGTGGTCTGATGAGACCAAGATAAACTTATTTGGTTCAGATGGTGTCAAGCGTGTGTAGCAGCAACCAGGTGAGGAGTATAAAGACAAGTGTGTCTTGCCTACAGTCAAGCATGGTTGTGGGAGTGTCATGGTCTGGGGCTACATGAGTGCTGCCGGCACTGAGGTCGGGTTCCAGTTCATTGAGGGAACCATGAATGCCAACATGTACTGGGACATACTGAAGCAGAGCATGGTCCCCCTCCCTTCCAAGACTGGGCCGCAGGGCAGTATTCCAACATGATAACGACCCCAAACACAACTCCAAGATGACCACTGCCTTGCTAAAGAATCTGAGGGTAAAGGTGATGGACTGACCAAGCATGTCTCCAGACCTAAACCCTACTGGAGCATCTTTGGGGCATCCTCAAATGGAAGGTGGAGGAGTGCAAGGTCTCTAACATACACCAGCTCCGTGATGTTGTCATGGAGGAGTGGAAGAGGACTCCAGTGGCAACCTGTGAAGCTCTGGTGAACTCCATGCCCAAGAGGGTTAAGGCAGTGCTGGAAAATAATGGTGGCCACACAAAATATTGACACTTTTGGCCCAATGTGGACATTTTCACTTAGGAGTGTACTCGCTTTTGTTGCCAGCGGTTTAGACATTAATGTGTGTTCAGTTGTTTTGCGGGGACAGCAAGTTTACACTATTATACAAGCTGTACACGCACTACTTTACATTGTAGCAAAGCCCCATTTCTTCAGTGTTGTCACATGAAAAGATATAATAAAATATTTACAAAAATGTGAGGGGTGTACACACTTTTGTGAGATACTGTATATACCCACACATGTTGTATATATGTCACACATGTATATACTGTATGTCACTATGTTTCCCAAGGTCTGTGTGGTCTTTACAGAAAATAATCCCAGAGGGTTAAACACAGAAGGTCAGACAGTCCCAAGAAGTGATTACTTGGAGGAGTACAATCCTTAACTGATCAATAAAGCACAATTGTCAAGCTTCTGCTAACAAATCACTCCAGACACAATACATACATCTGGTGTAAAATATAATTATGGGATAAATGAGTGAGCTTGCTAGGGTGACTCAAGCACTATGTAGTCTTGGGTTATAAATCGACAACAGGTTATTCAGGAATCACATGGTCCAGGCAAGTTATACCAGTATTATTAGTCAGTCAGCTTAAACAGACACTATATGTTTGTATATATGTATGTGTGGTGTTATAACATATGTTCTATCCAAATACATACTTGGATCTATGTATTCCCCAATAAAAGCATATCCAATCGGTAAAGGGGACTTTTCGGTCAACATAATAACATCTGTGATCACTTGTTCTATATTCTGGAAATAAAAAAATAAATAAAAACAACACACAATGTGAAGATCATTGTTTCTAGAGATTTCATTTTCTCTCAGCAATTCATTAATATACAACTCCAGGCACAAAAACAAAATATAACCTTGCAGTGTACCCCACCAGTTACATTTTCACTAAAGAATCACTGAAGACAAAAAACTTTTCATTTTTTTTTTTTTTAAGTTTTAGAATGGAGAGGGATTAGAATACCTGTCATTTTTTATTGCTGCCTGTGCCCCCACTGGGGAGAGTTACCATCTCTATTTGTCTTGTTTACCATTATCATCAAAAGCTAAAAATAAATAAATAAAATAATAAAAAACAAAAAACTTTTGGGTTACCATTAAAAACAGGAAGAGAGTGGAAATCTTCAAATGGGGACACTAGTTCTGGTGACACTCCCTGGATTCCTTCACTTTGGTGGAATTTCTTCTAGTTATGGCTATGCCACGAGAACTGAAGGGAAATCACCCAACTGAAGGGACACATGGCAAAAAAAAAACGAAAAAAAAAAAAAAAAAGACAAAAACTACACCAACAAGGGTTATAACCCTTCATTGTGCTATCAGAAAAAACGTTTTACCTTTAGTTCTACTTTAAGTCTAGGGGTAGAGGAATAATGTGTAATAAACAGTTCTGTCTTTCTGTGTGACTGTTCCCCCACAGCCTCCTTTCCAAGGTGCTCTCAGCCACTGTCCCATTCTTATATCCCTGCATAAAAAGAGACTACATTGTACATGATGACACTGGACCCATGGCCTGGAGCAGAAGAGGAGAAAGGAGAGCACAGAGCGGAGAAATTATGTCAGTAACACAGCATGCTGGACTACCCCCCTAACATTATCAAACATATAACCCTTGCAGTGCTGTGGAGCTCCACTGGGCTTTAATGTTTTATAAAGTTTCTTATCAAATTCTAATAACTTTAGTTAACCACTTACCTACTGGGCACGTAAACCTCAATCCTGCCCAGGCCAAATTTTCAGCTTTCAGCGCTGTCGCACTTTGAACGATAATTGCGCATTCATGCTACACTATACACAAATTCAATTTTTATCATTTTTTTTCACACAGACAGCTTTCTTTTGGTGGTATTTGATTACCACTGGGGGTTTTTATTTTTTTCCAAATTAAAAAAAAAAGTTTTCATAGTTTGTTATAAAAAATGTCCACACCCCTGACGTAAAGATCTGCCTATTTATATTGAAAGACCTCCATTCTGTCTCTCTCAGGAGCGATCTCTGGTGCCCCGCGGACTTTGCGACCGTGGAGCACACACACATTGGTTGTCGTGCCACGGGTGCCCCCTAGTGCTGTTAAAGTGGCCGACGTACAGCTACGATGACTCGCCCAGGGGAGCCAACCTGCCGCGGTATAACTGCGGCAGCTGGTCGGGAACTGGTTAAACCTTGAATCTGAACTCAAAAAAATTATACCCATTGTGCCCAAGTAGTACCCTAAAAAATCTACTCTTTGTCTGAAATTTCTTCTGAAAACCTACAGTGCACTTCCTAGGATGTGAGGGTGCCTAGGCACTCCTGCGCCCTATAGGCTCATAGCTGTATATATACTGTGTGAAATCAAAAGCACTGCTGCTTATGATTGTAAAGCTGGCCATACACCTATAGATTATCTGCAGATTTTCTATGGTTAGATGGAAAAAGTGGGAGATTCCTCCAACCACACAGTTTAGCGAACATGGAGAAATCTGTTGCACTTTTTCCATCCAAACATAGATTATCTGTAGAGTTTCTATAGGTGTATGGCAAGCTTTAGTCTCAGGAGATTTGCTGATGACACTATTGTGCTGCTCACTGTTCTCCTTTCTGGAGGTTCTGATATCAGGAAGCAAAACCCTGCCTCTAAACAGGATGCCCACCTCCACACACACACACAGACACAACACAGAGCAAAGTACAAGGGTTCTTCAAAAAGTTCCCACACTTTTTTTTTAACTCTAGTAAATAAAAAAAGAGCAGAAACTTTTTGAAGTCTCGTCAGAAAAAGATCAGCTGCGGGGGTGTTTTGCTTAAAGAATTTGACAATACCTCCGATGTTGACTCTGTGCTGCAAGTCAGATACAGAGCAGATTTCTGATTAAATCCCTTCAGAAAATTGGCAGATGCTCCTTCCACGGTGGCTACAATCTGCAGGAACATCAAATCAAAGTAAGCAAGCAGAAATAAAAAGTACAAAATTTATATCAACACCGAGACAATCCCACTATTTGTGGCTTAGTGGCTGTAGTAGAGTATTGGTGTGTGTTATCCACTGCACTGACAAATGAAGAAAGTTTGGAGTTCAAATGTTACCCTTTATTGGCCAATTTTACCACTGAGATTTGTTGTTTACATGTTAAAACTGTTTTTTTGCTAGAAAATCACTTAGAACCCCCAAACATTGTCCATTTTTTTCTAACACCCTAGAGAATAAAATTTCAGTCGTTGCAATACTTTCTGTCACACTTTCCGTTTGTCACATGCAGCGGTCTTACAAGCGCACTTTTTTTTGGAAAAAAAATAAATAAATACTTTTTTGAATTAAAAAAATAAGACGATAGTAAAGTTAGCAAATTTTTTTTTTTTTATATTGTGAAAGATAATGTTACTCCGAGTAAACTGATACCCAACATGTCACCCTTCAAAATTGCGCCCGCTCGTGGTATGGCAACAAACTTTTACCCTTAAAAATCTCCATAGGCGATGTTTACAAAATTCTACAGGTTGGATGTTTTAACCACTTGCCACCCGCCCTATAGCAGAATGACGGCAGCAAAGTGGTTTCAAAATCCTGACCAGGCGTCATATGATCAGCCGTGTCCAATCACGGCTGATCACAGTGTAAATAGGAAGGGCCGTTGATCAGCTTTTCCTCACTCACGTTTGTCAGATGCGAGTAGAGGAGAGCCGATCGGCTGCTCCTCTGATGGGGGGGGGGGGGTGGTCTGTGCTGATCGGTCAGCGCAGCCCCACTGAGGATGCCCACACTGGACCACCAGGGACGCCGCCAGACCACCAGGGATGCCAATCAGTGCCCACAATGGGCATCACTGATTGGCATGCATTGTTTGGCATCCATCAGTACAATACAATGCCGCCCATCAGTGCCACCTATCAGTACCCATCCATGCCATCTATCACTGCCCATCCATGCTCATCCGTGCCGCCTGTCCATGCCCATCTGTGCTGCCTATCAGTGCCCATCCATGTCACCCATCCGTGCCAGCTATCAGTGCCCATCAATGCCACCTCATCAGGGCCACCTCATCAGTGCCCGTCAGTGCAGCCCCATGGGTGCCCATCAGTGAAGGAGAAAAACTTATTTACAAAGTTTTGAAATTGAAAAAAAAAAAAAATATATATTCATTTTCAAAATTTTCGGTCTTTTTTTTTTTTATTTGTTTAGCATAAAATAAAAACCGTAGAGGTGATCAAATACCACCAAAAGAAAGCTCTATTTGAGGGGAAAAAAAATGATAATTTCATTGGGGTACAGTGTAGTGAGACCGCGTAATTGTCATTCAAATCGCGACAGTGCTGAATGCTCAAAATTGGTCTGGGGAGGAAGGTATTTAAGTGGTTAAGTTACAGAGGTGGTCTGGGTCTAGAATTATTGCTCTCGCTCTAGCGATCACGGCGATACCTAACATGTGTACACGAGAGCTCATCGGGAGGGGGCGCATTTAAAAAAAAAAAAATGTACACAAAAATGCATATTTAGACTAAAAGGCAATAAAAAAAATTAGCATTTAAAAAAATAAAAAAATAAATGGCCCCTTAAGAGCCATGGGCAGAAGTGACGTTTTGATGTCGCTTCCGCCCTGCAATGATATGGAGACGAGGGGGGGCCATCTTCCCCTCACTCGTCTCCATGTTAGGCCACAAGAAGGACACGATCGCCTCCGCCACTGCCGGCGGCTCAGGTAAGCGGCGAAGGGCACCAGAGCGCGGCAGGATGTTCTCTCCCGCCACCGATAAAAGTGATCTTGTGGCAAATCCACCACAGAGACCAGTTTTATCTGAAACCGGACCGCTCACTGAAGAAGAGGTTATGGCAGCTGGCTGCTGCAACAACAACAACGATATCCTCCTTCAAACAGCAGTCATATAACGACGGTGGGCAGTTCGGAAGTGGTTAAAGCATTACTTCCCTTACTAAAGGAAGTTCCACTGACTGTCCTCCTCCCTCCGTAACAGTACTGAATATATTTATTTCTGGGAGCGGATACCTACAGTATTTCTCCTACTTCCATTTGGCTTGCCTAGGCAGTCCAAATGGAAAATCGTTCCTCTACCCCAACCCTCCCATTTCTCCTAACCTCCTGGGACACATCACAGGTCCCGGGATGCTGCAGGCCATTCATAAAGCGCAACGGGGAGCTGGCTGCGAAGCTACAAGGAGTCACAGCCAGCTTCCCACAGTCAACATGGCGGCACCCGGAATCCAAAGACCAGCAAAGAACTGGCCTGGGTGAGGACAGTGCTAACTTATATTTAAGTTAGCAAGTAAAGGGCTTGTTTAGACTTGGGATGCCTTGTGAAGAGCAATCTGAAGTGGAATGCTCCTCAGATGATGTTTGACAGGTGGTGAGGAGATGTTATGTTTCCTCCTCTGCACTGTTTTTAAACCCTAAGGGTCCACACCATACGCAACAACTTCAACTACATGCAGCTGTGGGGTGATTGCAACAAGGCTCCGTTTAGTTGAAAGGGTCTTGTTCAGAGGGCGGTACAGTTGGCTTCCTCTGGGTGGGTGAGGTGGAAACTGATCTCAGCCACCCAGAGAAAGCCTTGTATTCATTCATAGAGCACTGCTCAGTCTGACTCGGTTTTGCTCCAGGAGCAGAATGGGATGTCCCCGTCCCGTTGTCAGAGCACAGCGCTGCTATATACAGTTTATACAGCATAGATAGGGCACATGTACTGTATTAGTAAAGGAAATCACCTCTTTGGGCTAGCCCGGCGAAAGTAAAAATAAAAAACTTAGAGTTAAGCTTTAGATTATGAAGGTTTTGTTATGAAAGATTTACAGATTTAAAAGATTTACAGCCTTGGAAAAGTATTCATTCCCCTTGACATTTTCCACATTTTGACATGTTACAACCAAAAATGTAAATGTATTTTATTTGGATTTTATGTGATAGACCAACACAAAGTGGTACATAATTGTGAAGTGGAAGGAAAATTAAAAAAGGTTTTCCCAAATCTTTTATAAATAACTATGTGAAAAGTCTGGCGTGGATTTGTATTCAGTTAATACTTTGTAGAACCATCTTTGGCTGTAATTACAGCTGCAAGTATTTTTGGGGATATCTCTATCGGCTTTGCTCATCTAGAGTGACTTTTTGCCCAATCTTCTTTGCAAAATAGCTCAAGCTCTGTCAGATTGGATGAAAAGCGTTTGAACAGCAATTTTCAAGTCTTGTCACAGATTATCAATTGGATTTAGGTCTGGCCTTTGACTGGGCCATTCTAACACATGGATATGCTTTGATCTAACATAAAAAAGGGAAGGCGCACTGACCTAGTGCATTACCATAAAAAGAGCTTTATTTAAAACAAAACAAATAGCAAAATTTAAATAGCAAAAGCTATTGATCTAAACCATTCCATTGTAACTCTGTATGTTTAAGGTCATTGACCTGCTGGAAGATGAACCTCCATCCCAACCTCAAGTCTTCTAATGCTGTGTACACACGACTCGACTTTCCAGCAGAAAAGGTCAGACAGAATCATTTTGTCGGATATTCCGATTGTGTGTGGGCTTCATCTGACTTTTTTCTTCAAAAATTCTGACGGACCTAGAAATAGAACATGTTTCAAATCTTTCTGACGGAACTAATTTCTATCGGGAAAAACTTTGTATGCTGGTCCGACGGACCAAATACAACGCAAGGGCACCTACTGGCTAGTGAACTTCCTTTTCTAGTCCCATCGTCATCATCACGTTCGAAACGAACAGACGTGTGATCGTGTGTGAGCAAGTCTGTTCGGTCGGGAAGACCGTCTGACCTTTTCTGCCGGAAACTCCAGTCGTCTGTACACGGCATAAGATTGTCATGTATTTGCATCCATTCATCTTCCCATCAACTCTGACCAGCATCCCTGTCCCTGCTAAAGAAAAGCATCCCAACATGATGCTGCCACCACCATGTTTCACAGTGGGGATGGCATGTTCAGTGTGATGTGCAGTGTTCGTTTTCTGCCACACATAGCGTTTTGCTTTTAGGCCAAGAAGTTCGATTTTGGTATCATCTGACCAGAGCACCTTCTTCCACATTTGCTGTGTCCCCCACATGGCTTCTCGCAAACTGCAAACGTGACATCTTATGGCTTTCTTTCAACAATTACTTTCTTCTTGCCACTCTTCTATAAAGGCCAGATTTGTGGAGTGCACGACTAATAGTTGTCCTGTGGACAGATTCTCCCACCTGAGCTGTGAATCTCTGCAGCTTCTCCAGAGTTACCGTGGGCATACTGGCTGCTTCTCTGATTAATGTTCTCCTTGCACGGCCTGTCAGTTTAGGTGGATGACCAAGCCAAGCCGCTGTTGTGTGTCCATTGAGACATGGAGCCGTGGCTCAGCCCTGCCCCCTCTCTCTCTCTCCTCATTGGCTCATTTACTTTGATTGACAGCAGCAGGCGCCAATGGTGCCCACTGTGTTTCTCAGCCAGTCAGGTGGGAGAGCCGGACAGCCGGGTCTCCCGTCCAACATCGCTGGATTAAGATGGGGCTCAGGAAAGTATTGGGGCCTGCCGCACACAGAACGTTTTTTTATGTTAAAGCGGAGTTCCAGGGAAAAATTTAACTCGCAAACAAAACAAAACCCGTTATTTATTTATTTTACCTTTTTGGCATTTTTACTTCTGGTCTTCCGTCCCATGTCATCGCGGTGGGTTATATCACTTGCGTTTTTATCACGCTCTACTCCCCCCCCCCAGTTGCCTTCTGGGACTTGTGTTTCTCCCAGAAGATGATGGGACCATTCAGGAAGTGCCGCGCGACCGCTGCATGAGCTTCACTGCCGGTTGCCCTCGCTTTCAATGCCAGTACCTGCACCCAAAGCTGGTAGACGAATCCGCTTGGGGTGCCAGCATCCTTATATTAAAAGTCAGTAGCTACAGTATTTGGAAGGACGGCAGGAACAGTCCACTGCTGGATGTGGGAGAGCGCTGTTTTCTGGAGGATCGAAGGATCAGGTAAGTATAGTCTTTCTGTGCACACCTGGACAGTTAACCCATGCAGTGCGGGCACAGGCCCACTGCATTGGGGGGGGGGGGGCACAGGCCCACTGCATCTGCTTTAACCTTTAATGCCTATTTAGTATCATCATAGACAATAGGAGTGAGGGTAGATGTGAGGGTGGGTTGGAGGATATTACCTTCATCCCAATAAAGCGGATATATTACATTTGAAAATCCGCCCTTTGGAATCGCCAAATTCTCAACAGACAACACTGGCCTCTGCTTTCGTGGCTGTCCAGAAAAAGTTACCTATATACATACCTGGTGGCATTGCTCAATTGTACAATCATTTTGGAAAAAGATCTTTCTGATAATTACAAAATTTTTTGACCGTCCAATTTTTCCAGACCCAATTATAGCTCTCCTTAATTTAAAACCAGCCTTTCTGAATCAGAAACAATTCAAATTAGTTCTTACACTCCTGATAGTCGCAAAACAGACTATAGCCAATGCATGGAAAACAAATGTGGTGAATATTGCAGAAACCAAACGTAGAATGAATCAATCTTTCATCCATGCTAAAATGGACGCTATAGATAAAAACCAGATGACAAAGTTTGATATCATATGGAAACCCTGGATTAAATATTATACGTCAGATAATATTGACAACCGAGTTTTATTGTTATGGTGATTACCGTATATACTCGAGTATAAGCCGAGATTTTCAGCCTCTTTTTTGAGGCTGAAAGTGCCCCCCTCGGCTTATACTCGAGTCATCGCTGTCTGCCCGCTCGATCAGCGTGTCGAGCAGACAGACAGCGGCCATTCTATGATTCAAAAGCCGCGCCTCCGGCTCCGCCTTCGCCTGTGATAGGCGGAACACTGAATTTCCCAGCAGCCTGTGTTCCGCCTATCACGGGCATCTTCTCATCCTCGTACTACGGACGAGGATGATACGACGTCCGTGATAGGCGGAACACAGGCTGCTGGGAAATTCAGTGTTCCGCCTATCACAGGCGAAGGAGGAGGCGCGGCTTTTGAATTTTACAATGGCCGCCGATGAAGAGGGCACGGGACGGAGGCAAGGCAAGGCACGGCACGGGACAGGACGGGACGGGACGGGACGGGACGAAGGCAAGGCACGACACGGGACGGAGGCTCGGGACAAAGGCTCGGGACACAGGTAGGCTGGACACACACACACACACACACACACACACACACACACACACGGATGGAGACACACACACACAGGGATGGATGGATGGATGGAGACACACACACACAGGGATGGATGGATGGATGGAGACACACACACACAGGGATGGATGGATGGATGGATGGAGACACACACACACAGGGATGGATGGATGGATGGACACACACACACACAGGGATGGATGGACGGACACACAGGGATGGACGGACACACAGGGATGGACGGACACACAGGGATGGACGGACACACACACAGGGATGGACAGGCATGTCTCACCCTCGGCTTATACACGAGTCAATAAGTTTGCCAGTTTTTTTGGGGGTAAATTGGGGGCCTCGGCTTATATTCGGGTCGGCCTATACTCGAGTATATACGGTAAGATTTTTTATAGAATTACAACATTAGATGATATATAAAACCTCCTCCGGAGAATTATTCCCTCCCCTTCCCCTCCTATATACCTTTTATGTTCTTCCCTTACTATATAATACTTACTATAAACATACTTTAGAAGTTATGGTCAAAACTTTAAAATCATATATTTTCTTTTAGACATATTTATATTTTCTTGGGATTAAAATGTTTAAAACTCAGCTATAAGAATGTTTTCAAATTCTAAAATATATAAAGGCCATTTATCGTCATTCCCACGAGAATATCTTGAAATTCTTCTTTTCTTTGTATCATTCGTACTTCAATATGTCTACTTTTAATTTCTGGTATCACATAATTTGTCTTATATTCTGTACATGTAATTTATTTTAACATAAAATAAAAAATTTTGAACGAGAAAATCCGCCCTTTGGAGCATAGCTCTTTCATAAGGTGGATTTTATCAATGCGCAATGCCAACTCTATAACTTCACTCAGAGGCGATTTTGATGCTCCCCACCGTTCAGGGATTAGGTACTGCATTTAGTAAATAGGGAATAGTGTTTTTTCCGTACTTGGGGGATGCATCCTAGACATATTGTGAACCCAAGTATCCCATGGGAGGGTACCCAGTAAGGTTGAGCATAACCACCAGATGTGCAATAACGTTCCTGGAACTAGTCCACACCTCCATCAGAGTTTAGATCAAGATGTTCCATTAACTCAGGCCCACCAACAAGCCTTTCAGTTCTGATTTCTTGCCCTGTAAACAATCTTAGCACTCATAACATTCATCAAGAAGAGAACCCAACAGTGAAGACAGAATATGCATGTATATGAATAAGCCCAGCTGTGATAAGTTCTCTTCAAAATGGCTGTAGATGGTAGGAGCAAACAAAACAATAATAGACATGCATATCAGCTGTGCATTTAATTGTTTGAGCTAGAATTACCCTTATATAAAAAGGAAAATAAATAAATAAAACTTACTATGTTGTGGCCTTTGGGGCACAGTGACTGGCCCGATGTCCATGCAAGGCCTGTAAAAGGCTTGGAATTGCCCTCCATTTTATGGAATGGCCTATAAAAGGCACTGCAATAAAATTATGGAATTATTAAAAAAGGTTTATCAAAACAAGCCTGGCACATTTATCTGCCCATGTAGAGTATTCAATAGCCGCACAGAAACTGCATTTTTTGCACTCAATCTGACTCAAGTGACCAAGGCCACCCCTTGAGACTGACCACGAGTAACCCTGACCATCCTTAGAGCATGCCCACGAGTGACCCTGACCATCCCTAGAGCATGAGTGACCCTGACCATCCCTAGAGCATGAGTGACCCTGACCATCCCTTGAGCATGCCCGGCCCTGACAATCCCTAGAGCATGCCCACGAGTGACCCTGACCATCCCTAGAGCATGCCCACGAGTGACCCCGACCATCCCTAGAGCATGCCCACGAGTGACCCCGACCATCCCTAGAGCATGCCCACAAGTGACCCTGACCATCCCTAGAGCATGAGTGACCCTGACCATCCCTAGAGCATGAGTGACCCTGACAATCCTTAGAGCATGAGTGACCCTGACAATCCTTAGAGCATGCCCGACCCTGACAATCGCTAGAGCATGCCCAACCCTGACAATCGCTAGAGCATGCCCGACCCTGACCCTCCCTAGAGCATGCCCACGAGTGACCCTGACCATCCCTAGAGCATGCCCATGAGTGACCATGACCATCCCTAGAGCATGCCCACAAGTGACCCTGACCATCCCTAGAGCATGAGTGACCCTGACCATCCCTAGAGCATGAGTGACCCTGACCATCCCTAGAGCATGAGTGACCCTGACCATCCCTAGGGCATGCCCGACCCTGACCATCCCTAGAGCATGCCCGACCCCGACCATCCCTAGAGCATGCCCACCCCTGACCATCCCTAGAGCATGCCCACAAGTGACCCTGACCATCCCTAGAGCATGAGTGACCCTGACCATCCCTAGAGCATGAGTGACCCTGACCATCCCTAGAGCATGAGTGACCCTGACCATCCCTAGAGCATGCCCGACCCTGACAATCCCTAGAGCATGCCTGACCCTGACCATCCCTAGAGCATGCCCACGAGTGACCCTGACCATCCCTAGAGCATGCCCACGAGTGACCCTGACCATCCCTAGAGCACGAGTGACCCTGACCATCCCTAGAGCATGCCCACGAGTGACCATGACCATCCCTAGAGCATGTCCACGAGTGACCATGACCATCCCTAGAGCATGTCCACGAGTGACCATGACCATCCCTAGAGCATGACCATTCCTAGAGCATGTCCACGAGTGACCATGACCATCCCTAGAGCATGTCCACGAGTGACCATGACCATCCCTAGAGCATGTCCACGAGTGACCATGACCATCCCTAGAGCATGCCCACGAGGGACCATGACCATCCCTAGAGCATGCCCACGAGGGACCATGACCATCCCTAGAGCATGCCCACGAGTGACCATGACCATCCCTAGAGCATGCCCACGAGTGACCATGACCATCCCTAGAGCATGCCCACGAGTGACCATGACCATCCCTAGAGCATGCCCACGAGTGACCATGACCATCCCTAGAGCATGCCCACGAGTGACCATGACCATCCCTAGAGCATGCCCACGGGTGACCCTGACCATCCCTAGAGCATGCCCACGGGTGACCCTGACCATCCCTAGAGCATGCCCACGGGTGACCCTGACCATCCCTAGAGCATGCCCACGAGTGACCCTGACCATCCCTAGAGCATGCCCACGAGTGACCCTGACCATCCCTAAAGCATGTCCACGAGTGACCCTGACCATCCCTAAAGCATATCCACGAGTGACCCTGACCATCCCTAAAGCATGTCCATGAGTAACCCTGACCATCCCTAGAGCATGAGTGACCCTGACAATCCATAGATCATGCCCACGAGTGACCCTCACCAAAGACTGACTGGGAGTGAACCAACCCATTCCTAGAGCCTGAACATGAGTGACCCTGACCATCCCTAGAGCCAGACCCCATACATCTGACTCCTACACACTGTCCCTAGGCTCAAGTTTTACGCCCCTCCCACTATTACCTACATTTTGCCACACCCACTATTTGCCAGTATAGTGAGCATTCCCAATCCCTACAGATCGTCCTGCCGGTACAGTGATCAGTCCTGTACAGAGAACACTGCCTGTACACTACACACTGTAACACACATTATGGCAATGTCATGTACATCCAGCCCCCATCCGTGCCCGGATAATAACAATTCCCCATGTACCTTCTATAGGACGAAGTTCTGTACAAGTCCAACAAGTTCTCCTCTTCCTGGATGGGAGTTACCTAGGGACAGGTAAACACTCCCCCTATAGCACAGAGAGCCATGCCGCGCAAGCGCGCACCCCTGGATGAGTGACAGCTGTGGGCGGGGCAGATCGTGGTAAAGTCTGAGCGAAGTGACGAGGAAAAGGCGGAGCCAAGCGGGGAATATCCCCGAATCACTCTGATTTCTAACGTGCTGTGTAACCGGAGAGATGACGTCAGCTGAGCGGATCCCTCCCCTTGTCTCCTCTCCTGATAGAGCCAGTAATGGGAAGAGAGGTTTCCTATAAAACGGTTCCCAACTTTTCCTGCTTTTTACAATAATGACAACTTGATTACCAGGACTTTTCTGGAACTTTTAGTTTAAATTTGTATTTTTTGTTAGAAAATTACTCATAAACCCCAAAGTTTTATATATATATATATATATATATATATATATATATTATATATATATATATATATATATATATATATATATATATATATATACCTAGAAAATAAAATGATGATCTTTGCAATATTTTACGTCACACTGTATTTTCACAGCTGTCTTTCCAATGGAAATTTTTGGGAAAAAATTCACTCTTTTGAATAACAAAACAAAAGAGTAAAGTTAGTCCAATTTTTTTATATAATGTGAAAGATGATGTTATGCTGAGTAAATAGATACCTAACATATCACTCTTTAAAATTGCGCATTCGTGGAATGGCGGCAAACAATGGTACTTAAAAATCTCCATAGGTGTCACTTTAAAAATTTCTACAGGTTCCCAGTTTAGAGTTACAGAGGAGGAATTATTGCTCTCGCTCTAACTTTCGCGGTGATACCTCATATGTGTGGTTTGAACATCGTGTACATATGTGGGCGTGACTTAAGCATGCACAGAGGGACGCTTATATATATATATTTTTTTTTTAACTGCCCATATATTTATTTATTTATTTATCACTTTTATTCCTATTACAAGGCATGTAAACTTCCCTTGTAATAGAAATAAGCATGACGGGTCCTCTTTATTGAGAGCTCTGATGTCAATAAGACCCCCAATCTTTTCTTTACCTCTAAAGCAAAAGAAAAAAAAAAAGTCAATTTTGACTTTAGAAAAAAAAAAGTTTATCTGCCAGAGAACCTGGAAGTGACGTCGGAGGTCGCTCCAGTCCTCCAAGTGTGTAGAGCCGAGTGGGGGGCCATCTTGCCCTCACACAACTTCCTGCCTAACCATCGGCCAGATTGGAACATGTTCCATGTTTTCCAGTAAGCTTGGAAACGACCGAGAAGCTGGTGGGGGGGGGGGGGGTGTGGTGGGGGTTGGTGGCACCTTTCCCGTGTCCTATAAAAGTGATTCTGTATCAAATCCGCCACTGGGACCACTTTTATCTTGTAGAGAATATTATTGTTATTTATTATTATTAATTCATTACGTTCCATTCGTTTGCATACGGCATGCGTTATTTCGGATAAATTTGCATTTGTTACATTCACTAACAGCCAAATATGAAAGGAAATTACAATACCTATAATTTAATAGTTATTAATAGTTAAGTTATTGTTAGTTAAGTATTATTTCAGATTTACAAATTTATGAACGTACGAATGTACAAATTTACGAATGTACAAATTTACGTGTGAATGTACGAATGTGCAAATGTATGAATTTACGAATGTACAAATTTTTGAATGTTCAAATTTACGAATATTCGGAAAAATTATTTAAACGGGTTTTTGTTAATTTGGATATTTCCAAAATAATGATTTTGTTGAAATTTGTTAAAAAACTAATTCGGAACGAAACAAATTGCACATGCCTACACAGGACCCTTTTCCAATGCGGCCTTTTAATAGTCGGTCAAGAGTCTCCTGTCAAGGAAACCCACCTCCAATTCACATCAATGTGAACTCTGCCTCAAAGTAATGATGTATATTTCCTGTGGGCTGTCGGCAAGTGGATAATAATAATTAAAGCAATTAAAGACTTGTCCCCAGCGGATGTATTAGCCTGTTTCCTACAGCACAGCTACAATCCATACATATCAGTACATCCATTGCTTTCCATAGTGTGTTTCCACATACAGTTGTGTGAAAAAGCACTTGCCCCCTTTCTGATTTTTTTTTGTTGCATATTTGTCACACTTAAATTACTCAGATCGTCAAACAAATTTTCTTATTACACAAAGATAAGATATTTCCAACACATAGCATTTACATAGCAAAGATGACACACCACCCCAAAAACACCTCACATTCTGCCACTCCTTCTGAGTATGGCGATACCAAATGTCTGAGACTTTTACACACCCTGGCCACATACAGAGATCCAACATGCAAGGAACACCGTCAGGTGGTCCAGGGACACATAGCATGCACATACCAAGATTTACAATTCCAAAATACATTATGCTGAGCAAATTGTAAACAAAAAATTACCTGTGGTTTAAGTAGTGCAGTAGTCAGCAGGAGGATAACACTGGTCCAGGCAGCAGGCAGGGACTTGGTCAGCAACGGCAAACACAATTGTCCAGGCATCAGGCAGGAATACTGTCCATATACAGTCCAGGGTCAGTGCAGGCAGGGATATAGTCAGCAGTGCCAAAAATATTGGTACTGGTAGTAGGCAGGAACATGGTCCATGTGCTGTGGTCAGTGCAACAGGCAGAGGTATGATGGCAGTAAGTCCTACAGGCAGAAGTACAGAATGGGGACGGGGTAGAGGCTTCTCCCACCTAAATCTCTTTGAAACCTCAGAGTCTCCAGACCCTAGTATAGAGAATGAGAAAACAAAAAAATAGTTTTCTTCATCCAGAAAAACTATTCTGGAGCCCTTTACATATGTGAGACCCCTGTGTTGAATCTCACTAGTACAGTAGCAGGGTACAAGATCAGTCCAAGAGGCAGGCAAAAAACATGGTCAAACAGTCCAAGGTCAGTTCCAGATCAGGCAGAGGTATGTACAGAATCATTAGGCAGAAGCATGGTTGAATAACAGTCCAGGGTCAGTTCCAGGTCAGGCAGAGGTGTGTACAGAATCGGTAGGCAGAAACATGGTTTCGAATAACAGTCCAGGGTCAGTTCCAGATCAGGCAGAGGTATGTACAGTATCGGCACGCAGAAGCATGGTCAAATAACAAGCCAGGGTCAGTTACAGAGCAGGCAGGGGCATAAAAAATGTGAAGGTAAATGGCAGGAACTGAGGATTACATTTACCATACTTCACTAATAATTTACTGAAATATGGTAACGACGAAAACAGTCATCTATGCAGAGGCCTGGTTGGGAAGAACACTGGGGGCAATAATAAGATGTGTCTCTTCTGACTCCTCCACTGGTACACACCTTACATTTTTTTGATGTCTTTGACTTGTTGGTTTGGGAGGGATTTTATCGTGAAAGTGGCATTTGGAGAGTCGACTAAGAACATCTGATCTGATGTTTTCTGGTGGGCCGTTTGGGAATATAAGGGCAGTAAAAAATACAAGGGGTTACTGCAGATCTCGTGGGAAAAGGTCTGCCTATTAGAGCTGCAGGCGCCAGCTGGTCTGGAAGCTTGGGGGTGGAGCCACACCCCAGTGGAGACCTTCTCAGAGCAAGAGAGAGAGGAGCAGGATGGCGGAGGGAGCTTGTGTGCTCCCAGTGCTGACCTGGATGCCTGACATGCAGGAACAGACACTGGTGGACACCGGTAGTGATGGCCGAACGGTTTGCCCGGCGGTCGTTTCGCGGCAAATTTCGGCTGTTCGCGGTCCGCCCGATCGGCGGACTTCCGTGTTTTTACTGTGTAAAAGAACTTTGACCTGATGACACATCCATCATGGGGTACAGGACAGCCAATTGAGACATTACAGCACATGGACACTTGGACATTCCCCCTAACTTATAAATACACCCAATCCGGCGACCATTTTACATTCTTTCTTCTGTCACTATAGGGAGAGGTTGCTGTGTGGAGCAGGGAGAGATTGCAGTGACCCAAATCGCTAGCTATTTGGTACACAAAAGTTCTTTTCAGGACTGGTATAGGTGTTAGGTGTATATAGGTTTGCTGTGCTACTGATTGTTGCAGCAGCCTGAGTGTCTTTTGTCAGTTTAGAGAAAGGGACAGGACGGTGTGTCTGCTGTAGGGACAGTCAGTTTAGTCATCATCATTAGCTGTTACTATCAGGTCCACAAAAGTGCTATTCCAGTTATTGTTCCAGTAGTCTCTGTTTTGTCAGTTTATATAGGGACAGGCAGGAAGCAGTGTGTGAGGCAGAGAGGGTCAGTTTAATCAGTAGCTGTTACTATTAGTTCCACAAAGGTTCTTTTCAGGACTGGTATGGTAATAGGCTTGTACACGTATAATATTCTTTCTTCCAAATATAGAAACAATATTATACTTGACTGCTGCCCTTCTGCTGCAGTCTGCTAATCACTCACACACAACCTAATTGTTCCACAAAGGTCCTTATAAGGACTGGTAATGACCTGGTGTAGGGTGCTATAGTACATAGGCTTGAGTGAGGTACAGTCTGCTATTCTATAAGGACTGGTATAGGTCCACAATACATAGGGTTGAGGTGCACTACTGCTGACCGCTGCCCTATACTGCAGCAGTCCTTCATCAGTATAGGGACTGTCGTACAGTCTGCTAATCACTCACACACAACCTAATTGTTCCACAAAGGTCCTTATAAGGACTGGTAATAACCTGGTGTAGGGTGCTATAGTACATAGGGTTGAGTGAGTGAGGTACAGTCTGCTATTCTATAAGGACTGGTATAGGTCCACAATACATAGGGTTGAGGTGCACTACTGCTGACCGCTGCCCTATACTGCAGCAGTCCTTCATCGGTATAGGGACTGACGTACAGTCTGCTAATCACTCACACACAACCTAATTGTTCCACAAAGTTCCTTATAAGGACTGGTAATAACCTGGTGCAGGGTGCTATAGTACATAGGGTTGAGTGAGGTACAGTCTGCTATTCTATAAGGACTGGTATAGGTCCACAATACATAGGGTTGAGGTGCACTACTGCTGACCGCTGCCCTATACTGCAGCGGTCCTTCATCGGTATAGGGACTGACGTACAGTCTGCTAATCACTCACACACAACCTACTTGGTCCACAAAGGTCCTTATAAGGACTGGTAAGGTATAGGGTACTACAGTACATAGGGTTGAGTGAGGTACAGTCTGCCATCCTATAAGGACTGGTATCGGTCCACAATACATAGGGTTGAGGTGCACTACTGCTGACCGCTGCCCTATACTGCAGCAGTCCTTCATCGGTATAGGGACTGAGAGTTTTGTCACAGGGTCATTTAAAAAATGACAGGCAGAGGAAGAGGCAGGCCCTTCCGCAGGGGTGGTAGGGGTAGGGCAGGAGCAACAGGCTTGAGCCAAAGTGGGAAGTTGCAGAAGGTGCGTTCAATTACTTTAAAGGACGCACCAGACTTGGTTGAGTGGCTCACTCAGCCTTACTCTTCTGCACCCTCCTCATCCTCTCGATCTGCACCCTCTTCTTCACTCTCTGCTATGTGCACGCCCAAAGACACTACCACCAACAACACCACCACCACCACCACCACATACCTTCCGCTTGAGTCACAGGAATTATTTTCCGATCCATATCAAGAAGACATTTCTGATGCGCAGCCACTCTTGGTATTGGATCAGGAAGAGGAGGCAGCAACTACCGCTACTCAGCAGTCTGACGGCAGTACCCAGATCAGCCCAAGGAGGAGGTTGGTCCCCAGTGTTGCTGCCTACTCCGAGATCTCTACTTATAGCGGTGGGGAAGGTGACGTTGATGATGACGTGTCTAGTGATTTCACGTCGGTGCCCACACGAGAGGAAGAGGAGGGGAGTTCAGAGGGAGATATGGACCAGCAGATAGGGAGGAGAAGCAGGAATAACTTACATTGCACAGGAGGGACAAAGCAGACTGCAAATGTATCAGGAGCGAGTCATCGACCATGTACGGTCACATCTGGCACTCCCAGGACACCGGCACATGGCTCCGCAGTGTGGGCTTTTTTTAACGTGTCCGCTGCTGACAATAGCGTTGCCATCTGCAATTTTTGCAGTCAACGCATTCGTTGCGGTAAGCCCAATACTCACCTAGGGACGACCGCCTTAAGAAGGCACATGAGCAGCCATCACCAAGCCCAGTGGGAGCAACGGAACACACAAAGCCACACTCCAGGCTCTCACCGTCCAGCCTCGACTTCTACTTCTCCTTCTCCTCTCTCCTCACAATTGTCCTCCACTCCACCTTGCATCATGCCAAGCTCACGTTTTTCTGCAAAAAGGCAGGCTTCCGTGGGCCTAATGTTCGAGCGTAAAAAAATGATGAAGCCGTATAACTCTCTTGCCCAACGGTTGACGGCTGGCTTGTCAGAACTCATAGCCCGCCAACTACTGCCATATAAACTGGTGGACTCGGAGGCCTTTCACAAATTTGTGGCCATTGGAACACCACAATGGAAGGTCCCAGGAAGGAAGTATTTCTCAGAGAAGGGCATCCCAGAGCTATATGGCCATGTTCAGCAGCAAGTGAATGTATCTCTGGCACACAGTGTCGGTGCCAAGATACATCTGACCACAGACATGTGGTCTAGCAAACACGGGCAGGGAAGGTATATCACTTTTACTGCCCACTGGGTGAACCTTCTGACGGCCGTCAAGCATGTAACCCGTGGCACCCGTGGTGTAGATTTGGTTTTACTGCCACAGATTGCATGCAGGCCTGACTCTTCTTCTCCTCCTCCTCCTCCTCCATCCTCCTCCCTCTCCTCCTCAGCTGACTCCTCCTTTTCCGCTGCTAGCGTCTCTTCCGCTGCACCGCCCAAGCTCCCCAGAACCTATTCGACATGCCAGGTGAGAGTTTGCCATGCCGTGCTGCGTCTGTTGTGCCTGGAAGCCAAGAGCCACACTGGCCCGGCACTCCTTTCAGCTTTGCGTTCATAGGCAGATCAGTGGCTAACACCGCTCAATTTGACAGTTGGTAAAGTGGTGTGTGACAACGGTGCCAATCTGCTTAGCGCATTGAAACAGGGCAAAATCACGCACGTGCCATGCATGGCACACGTCTTAAACTTGGTCGTGCAGCGATTCCTTGTCAAATACCCTGGGGTCCAGGACATCTTGCGGCATGCAAGGAAAATCTTGGCCCTTTTTTAGAAGATCTTACACGGCCATGGCTCGCCTTGCTGACATTCAGCGGTGATACAATCTGCCGGTCAGACGTCTTATTTGCGATTGCCCGACGCGATGGAACTCAACCTTCTATATGCTTGATAGGCTGCTCCAGCAGAAACGTGCAGTTAACGTCTACCTGTATGAACTCTGCGGCAGAACCGGTTCTGGGGAGCTGGGTTTTTTTTCACCGCGCCAGTGGCTGCTCATGCGCGACGCATGCATACTTCTGCGCCCATTTGAGGAGATCACCAAACTGGTCAGTCGCAGCCATGGCGCCATCAGTGACATGGTACCTTATGCCTTCTTTATGGAGCGTGCATTGCATTGTGTCATTGATCAAGCTGTGGAGGAGCAGGAGCGGGAAGATGAGGAAGTCGCAATGCTGGATGAATTCCCAGGGGGGCTACTCTATCTGAGACAAGTCAACAACAGGAGTCTGAAGAGGAGTCAGAGGAGGATGGTGCCGGGGCGGATGAGGAGGAGCAAGAAGAGCATGCTTTAAACCTTTCTGGGATCCCTGTTGTGCGTGGATGGAGAGATGAAGAAGAATGAAGAGGACGACATTATCCTGGATGATGAGCAGGAGCCAGGCCACCACACAGCTTCCACTTTAGTGCAAATGGGGGCCTTCATGCTCCAGTGTTTTATTAGGGACCCCCGTATAAAAAGCATAAGGGTCAAGGACCAGTACTGGGTGGCAACATACTTAGACCCCCGGTACAAATACAAAATGGCGGAAATGTTACCGCCATCACAGAGGGCTGTCAGAATGCAGCACTCCCAGGCCTTGCTTCGAGAAATGCTGCATTCTGCTTTTGCGTGCGCTGGCAGAGGAGCAATTCCCACTCCCAGAGAAGGAGTTGCGGGTACCAATCCAACAGCGCCTGCAAGAAGAGGCCGGTTTGAAGATGTGTTGGTGACTTCGGATATGAGGTCATTCTTTCAGCCGACCCATCGACAGGTGTCATCCGGATCCAGCATCAGGGAACGCCTAGACTGTCAGGTGTCCGACTACATCGGGTTAAAGAGGAAGTAAACCCTGATGAGTTTACTTCCTCTTTTTTTCCCTGCAAAGGCAAAGCATAATGGACTACTATGCATCGCATAGTAGCCCATTATGTGTCACTTACCTGACACAGGAGCCAGCGAAGTCGCGCTGTCCCCTGTAGTCCGCCGCATCCATCTTGCTTGTGGCGTCTCGCAGCTCCGCCGCTGTCATTCGGCGAAGTCGCGATGACGTCACTCCCGCGCATGCGCACGGGAGTCGACAAATGCGGCAGCTCCATTTTTGGAACTGCCGCGTTCAGTGCGCCTGCGCGCCGCTGTCTTCAGGCAAATATCTCCTAAACCGTATAGGTTTAGGAGATATTGCTTGGACCTACAGGTAAGCCTTAATCTAGGCTTACCTGTAGGTCAAAGTGGTTTGTAAGGGTTTACAACCACTTTAACGGCCGATGTGGACGCTCTGAGGAGTGATGAACCCCTGGACTACTGGGTGGGCGGGCTTGACCTCTGGTCAGAGCTTGCCCAATTTGCAATCGAACTGTTGGCTTGCCCCTCATCCAGTGTCCTGTCCGAAAGGACGTTCAGCGCAGGGGGGATCGTGACCGATAAGCATACTCGCCTAGCTCACGACAGTGTTAACTACCTATTTCTACTGGGGCTGCTTATTATGAGGGGTTCCCACCATCCCTGTGCTGTGCTGACATCCTCCTGGGGCTGTACCTCTGCTGTGCATATTATGAGGGGCTCCCACCATCCCTGTGCTGTGCTGACTTCCTCATGGGGCTGTACCTCTACTGTGCATATTTTGAGGTGCTCCCACCATCCCTGTGCTATGCTCATTATGAGGGGCTCCCACCATCCCTGTGCTGTGCTGACTTACTCCTGGGGCTGCTTATTATGAGGGTCTCCCACCATCCCTGTGCTATGCTCATTATGAGGGGCTCCCACCATCCCTGTGCTATGCTGACTTCCTCCTGGGGCTGCTTACGGTGCAGGTGTCAGTGCTGTATATCACGGTGCTGATGTCAGTGCTCTCTATCACAGTGCTGCTGTCAGTGCTGTATATCACGGTGCTGGTGTAAGTGCTTTATGTCACGCTGCTGATGTCAGTGCTCTCTATCACGGTGCTGCTGTCAGTGCTGTATATCATGGTGCTGGTGTGAGTGCCTTATGTCACGCTGCTGATGTCAGTGCTCTCTATCACGGTGCTGCTGTCAGTGCTGTATATCATGGTGCTGGTGTTAGTGCTTTATGTCACGCTGCTGATGTCAGTGCTCTCTATCACGGTGCTGCTGTCAGTGCTGTATATCACGGTGCTGGTGTGAGTGCCTTATGTCACGCTGCTGATGTCAGTGCTCTCTATCACGGTGCTGCTGTCAGTGCTGTATATCACGGTGCTGGTGTGAGTGCTTTATGTCACACTGCTGATGTCAGTGCTCTCTATCACGGTGCTGTTGTCAGATGACTCTATCACGGTGCAGGTGTCATTGCTGTATGTCACGCTGCTGATGTCAGTGCTCTCTATCACGGTGCTGGTGTCAGATGACTCTATCACGGTGTAGGTGTCATTGCTGTATGTCACGCTGCTGGTGATCATCTCCTGCACCCTCTTCTTTGCCTTCCCTGACCTTCCCTCTCCTCCATTGCCTTCATGCGCTCCACAGTCCTGAATTGTCACAACAATTTCCCATATAAAAAAAAAGAATGCTTGTAGTTGTCGATCCTAGATTCACCTCATACATGTGTTATGTCATTGGCCATGTGGTGGGACTATGTTTGCACAGCTATTAATTATTTTGTGACTGCAAATTTGACCTGTAGGTTTGCAAAGTTCGCCTCCCATTGAAGTCAATGGGGCCCGCTGCGAACGTTCCGGTTCGCAAACTATCGGCCGCGTTCGCGGTCTGCGTTCGCGAAACCTCCCGTCGGAAGTTTGTCCATCACTAGACACCGGTGTCAGATTGGAGCATCGCGGGGGATTTGCCCTCGGATTAATAGAAGGGGCTGAGAGACTGTGCTTGCTATGCCCTGACTGCAGGAGGCTGATTGCAGTGATCGGTGCTTGGACCTAGTGCGGGCACTTCAATGAGCCACTTACCAAGCTGGTACTGAGTGAGCAGGAACTGCTTGTCTACATCATGGACCTGCAATCTGCAGGATTCTGCAAGAAACAGCCACGAAAAACCCAGAGGGCTGGAACGGGCCTACAAGTAATTGCTCAATGTGGGATTGAGTCTGAGCCTGGTGACTTCCCTGCAAAGAACAGTGATACAGAAAGTTGGAAGACTGGCACAGCCTGCAGCCCAGTTGGGGACCTGGCGCTTCTAAGTACTGCCCAGCGGGAGCCAGAAGACAACCCTGAAGCCCTGGTCGTGTCCGTTAACCCTGCCAGCCCGCTAGGAAGGAGCCTTTGTGGGAAGACAATGTTTCTTCAGGTGAGCCTGTGGAGAGTGGTAGTGGTGGGTGCATAGACGGGGGGTCGCCCAGACTGCAGGCAGAATTCGGGCCCTTGGATGATGAGTTTGCAGATTGGTCATCGCATAGCAGTTCAGAGGCAGAGTGGGGACACTCAGGAGAAGATGGAAGTCCTGTCTGAGGTGCTAGACATGGCAAATCCAGCTCAAGGGACTGGGGGAGCCGCACAGCCCCTAGTCAGTGTCAGAACCTTTTTAAGCAGACCCTCTACCACCCAGACCAGAGAAGCTGAATATAATCAGTGGGTAGTAAGGTCACCCAACGCTTGCGTACTTCCATGAAAAGGGAAGCCAAGAGAACTGCTCAGGTTTTCCAGATTCCAGAGGGAGGTACAGCGCAAAACAGCTCTGGATGGTGTCTGGACTACCCCTATGTCCGTCCCGATATTATGGACATTGTTGAGAACACCTGGGGAGAGTGGGAGGATGATATGGTGCAGGATTATCTACGGGTTCCCAAGCCTCTGCGGGTGCTGGATTGTGAGAAGACCGGGGCCTGGTTTCAGGACATTCGTCAAGAATGGAGGCTGGGGCTGGCAATCAACAAAAACATTGTGGTGGTTGTAAAGACAGGACAGTCTCCTAAGAGCCGCTCTGTTGCTGTTCAGTAATTTGAAAAGGTTGTCCAATCCTAACTTTTACCTGTGTAGGAATGATGGGACATTTCAGCTTGCAGGTAACCTTTTTGTGCAAGGACAGCTGGGAGATTTCTGCCTGATGGATGACCCATTACCACCTGAAGAACTCTGGGTAAGGCCTAGTGTACTGACACCATGCTTTTTAAAAGAGCCAAACAGCAAAGAGGAGGGGCTCCTCCCACCAGAGACTCGTCATAACCCATAACCCCCTGCTGACAGACTCTACCTAGAAGTAGATAGCAACAGTTAGTGAGATAGTATGTTGTTTCTTCTCTGTTTGCAGGTATCATTGTGAATGGCTGTTCATCCTGCTCTGATGGATTCAAGACTTACAGCTTGCACAGTGTGCACATTTGCTTGATGCAAGACTGCAGAGCATAGATGTAGACTGGAGAAGGCTGCTTTTACAGCTTTCTCCAAGTTTTGGTATTACGTCATGGGACTCTGTAGTTTGGTGATTCCACAGTGTCTTGTGTAGGACGGGATCTCCAACCCTGTGTCCAGATTTTGTAGATGACCAGCAGGGTGTGTGCTCAGGTGAGCACAGCCCTTATAATGAGTTTATGGGAATACTTTAGGGCTCCCAGTTGGAGACTGCTCCACACTAAGAGACAGGAGGTCTCCAGAAGTCAGAGGGGCTGCAGGAGGCAGCCAGAACATGTGTGAATGCAAGAGGCAGTGAAACAGCCTGAGGACTAAGGCCAGAGTGGAGCTGTGGGCACTAGATTTTTGTTATGGGTAACAGAGTAAAGGAGGCTGAATGAAAATACACATCACACTTTTCAGATATGTACATTTGTTGATTATTTTCCTTCCAATTCACAATTATGTATCACTTTGTGTTGGTCTATAACATAAAATCCCTTTAAACTACATTTACGTTTTTGGTTGTAACATGACAAAATTTAGAAAATTTGAAGGGGTATGAATACTTTATTAAGACACTGTATGTCTTACTGAGCTTCCTCAGGACCTTTTATATCTTGGTAGCAAAGACAATGGCCAAAATAATTCCTGGGAGAATATGCCTAGAGAATGGTGGCGAGTAGTCGGTCAAAGGAAACATCTAAAATCATTTATGATAGCTATAAAGGGTACTTTAAAAGAAATTGTTCCAACACCAATTAGCCAAATATTGTGCCATATTGTATGACTAGCGACTATATCAACAGATAGTAACCCATCTGCGACAATACTTTGCCCACATAACATTCGATCACAGTGGGAGAATTCTCAACCAACACAACAAAAGGACCATTCAGAGTGTATGCAAAGAGATTAAGGTTCATTGCCAATGTACCACTCTTCTACCTCTCAGCTGACTATAGTCCAGCCAGACTGCCATGTGCCACCATAGAGCACAAACATTAGGTGGCCCAACTGTTTGGAACATCTTTAAAAAGAAAGAACGCACCAGTGAGCTCAGCAACACCAAAAGAACCAGAAGACCATGGAAAACAACTGTGGTGGATAAACAAAGAATTCTTTCCCTGGTGAAGAAAACACCCTTCACAACACTTGGCCAGATCAAGAACACTCTCCAGGAGGTAGGTGTATGTATGTCAAAGTCAACAATCAAGAGAAGACTTCACCAAAGTGAATACAGAGGGTTCACCACAAGATGTAAACCATTGGGGAGCCTCAAAAATAGGAAGGTCAGATTAGAGTTTGCCAAACAACATCTAAAAAAGTATTCGAAGTTCTGGAACAACATCCTATGGACAGATGAGACCAAGATCAACTTGTACCAGAGTGATGGGAAGAGAAGAGTATGAAGAAGGAAAGGAACTGCTCATGATCCAAAGCATACCACCTCATCAGCGAAGCATGGTGGTGGTAGTGTCATGGCATTGGCATGTATGGCTGCCAATGGAACTGGTTCTCTTGTATTTGTTGATGATGAAACTGCGGACAAAAGCAGCAGAATGAATTCTGAAGTGTTTAGGGCAATATTATCTGCTCATATTCAGCAGAATGCTTCAGAACTCATTGGACTGCGCTTCACAGTGCAGATGGACAATGACCCGAAGCATACTGTGAAAGCAACCAAAGAGTTTGTTTAAGGGAAAGAAGTGGAATGTTATGCAATGGCCAAGTCAATCACCTGACCTGAATCCAATTAAGCATGCATTTCACTTGCTGAAGACAAAACTGAAGGGAAAATGCCCCAAGAACAAGCAGGACCTGAAGACAGTTGCAATAGAGGCCTGGTAGAGCATCACCAGGGATGAAACCCAGTGTCTGGTGATGTCTGTGCGTTACAGACTTCAGGCTGTAATTGACTGCAAAGGATTTGCAACCAAGTAGTAAGAAGTAAAAGTTTGATGGATGATTGTTAATCTGTCCAATTAAGTTTGGTCCCTTAACCACTTCAATACAGGGCACTTAAACACCTTCCTGCCCAGACCAATTTTGAGCTTTCAGCGCTGTCGCACTTTGAATGACAATTGCGCGGTCATGCTACACTGTACCCAAATTAAATTTTTATCATTTTTTTCCCACAAATAGAGCTTTCTTTTGGTGGTATTTGATCACCTCTACGGTTTTTATTTTTTGCGCTACAAATAAAAAAATACCAAAAATGTTATTCTAGTAGAGAATGGATACAAAGAATAGAATACATCAATAATATGGAATATCTTAGCAAAATGGAGGAAAATAAAATGAAAAGATACGGCGTAATGTGGGAAAAGTGGAGAATATTTAAAAGGACGAAACATTATACACAAGCACTAACAGAATAAAAGATAGTGGATTCAGGAAGGGCCAACAGATTAGAGAGAAGAGGGTAGGGGGGGAGGGGTAAAATAAATAAATAAAATAGTTTAGTAAATAAAATATAGTATCTTAAACATGAATGTAAAAGTATTTAATGAGATGGTAGTTTTATTCTTTCTTTTTGTAAAGCTCTCCCTTTTTTTTTGTGAAGGAAAAAGGGAAGGAAAAAAAAAAAAAGAGAGAGAAAATGGAGAAAAGAAAGGAAAGAAAAAGAGAGACTGCCACAATGATGTTAAGTTAAGCGGGATTCTGAGAGTCAAGCTGATTAGAATCCGTCAGTACAAAGAAACTTACTGAGATGGCAAGAAAAAAAAAGAAAAAAAAAAAAGAAACCCTCTGCATTGAACTGGATCGCCCCCAAATCGATGGGGAAGCAGATCAGAACCAGGCATACCTCTTATAGAGGTAGTACTCGAGGCGGTTGCCTGCATAAAGACTGGCGCTGCAGCAGGGATGGCCTGCGACTCAGGTTGTACTGGAGCAGCCACAGTGGGGGATTCCAGGTGAGCCGTGCGACTCAGGAGCGTTTGTAACGCCAAGGCAAACTGATCCATGCGGTGATCTTGCTCATCCAATCTGGAAAAAATATTACCAACAAGTGGATTGACTGTATCTACTGAATTCATGGCCTTCGTCTACTGTCAGAAACCATGAATCAGACCGAGACAGAAGTACAATTAAATCACACTTATGTTTATTAAATAAAAATAAAAAGATAAATAGAGAAAGCGTAGTCAAAGCATAGCCAGAGTCCAGTAACCGAATCAAGTGGTCAGCAAGTCCAGAGTTCAATAACCAGATCAGGTAATCAGCCAGGCCAGAAGTCAGCCAAGCAGAGCAACAGCAAGCAGGATAAGGAGCCAGAAAGGATGTCAGCAATCCAGTCTTTAAACAGAACCGCAGGAGATGGTTTCTTGTGATGTGACCAAGGCGCAGGCAGATATGAAGTGAGCTGGACAGCTTTAAGTAGGCAGGTCAGACGCGCTGGATAAGGAAAAGCTGGTAACTGTGGAGAGAGATGGGAGCTGGCAATTAGCTGCCAGCTGAGCAGCCAGCCCAGAGAAGGAAGAGCTAAGCCAGCCCTGACACTGTCACAGTAGTATATGTTTGTCTGTATTGTCTTGTCTCTCACCTCACATGGAAAGAGAAATGCTCAAAAAATTAGCTTTAGGCAGTTCTCTTCCCTGCAAAGAGCTAAAAAGACATTGTAGACAGTCCACTTTGGGACTACACTACACTAATGAGAATACAGTGTTTGTCCTGCTGTCCTGTCTGTGTGTGCAGTCCCAGCTGTGAAGTGTGGGAAGAGGAATTACCACTTTACAGAGGATAGACAGCAAGACCTGTTCACCCAGAGTACAGTCAAATTGTCTAGAGATGAGAAGAGAGCACACTGGTCAACAGACCCATAAGAACAAAGAACAAAGAACACATTGCAGTACACAACTACTTCTCAAAGATGATGAAGCCAAGCATGCACACACAGACAAGACAGCAGAGAAGAGACAGCACAGTACAGCAAACACTGTATTCATATTTAATGTAGTGGAAGAGAACTGCTGAAAACTCATGTTTGAGCATTTATCTTTCTATGTGAGGCGAGAGACAAGACAGACAAACATATACTACCGTGACAGGGCGAGATTCAGATTCTCCTTCTCTGTGTGGCTTCATCTTCTTCAAGAAATAGTAGTGTACTGTTTTTTGTTCTTATTGCCCAATTTGCTCTCTTCTCTTTTCCAGACAATTCTACTGTACTGTGGGTGAACAGGACCTGCTGTCTATCCTCTGCAAAGAGGTACACCCTCTTCTCACACTTTACATCTGAGCGTGCACACACAGTCAGGACCGCAGAGATGAGATGTACAGCAAACACTGTATTCTTATGTAGTGTAGTCCCAAAGTGGACTGTCTACAATCTCTTTTTAGCCTTTTGCACAGAAGAGAACTACCTAAAGTTTATTTTTTGAGCATTTCTCTTTCTATGTGAGTGCACGTTGGCCCCTGTACCACGTGACCACTGAGACTAATCACAGAGATCACAAAAATACACAATGAATGGCTAGGCTACAAATAAAAGTCAATGTGTACTATTGGCATGTGATCGCTGAAATTGGTTGGTGATTGGTTTGTCAAGTGTCTGGTGGACACAGCAGGTAACAGATCACGCTGGTGCACCTTCCCTATCAAGCACGCAAGGCAGGTGAGTGGGAAGACATCATATGATGCCTTCCCAGGATTAATAGTTCTCCTATCCAGCTGTCATTTTAGAACGGTAGGGCAGGAGGTGATTAAGATATTTTTGCTGGACAGTACACAATTTCACTCATTGGGATTTATGATAATTGTATGGTACACTTTATTTTGACTGGATTATTGTTGTTTTCTACACCTTATTTTGGTTTAAGAGTAGCACTGCACTATATTTGAAATAATTTATAAATCTACCACTACCCCCATCCAAGGGGGTTCTTCTCCTACCAACCACCAATCTCAGGGGGCTGCACCAGTAAAGGGGGACTTCAATGACCCCTAATGTAAAGGGGCACTTTTCTACTAAAACGTTGTATGTATGCTGGAATCCATGTGCACCTACCTATGTGCATCATGGACACATAGTAAATATTTAGTCATATGGTCTGCTCAATTGGTCAATCAGATGTACTGTCACAGAACATAAATAGTGCTATGTTGGCATTTTCATTATGTGGGCAGCTTGTAAACATTTTTTTCTTGCATATGCAGAACATTGAGATATAATTATTTTATTGAATGTCTGAAAATTGTGGGAACTTTATTATTTACCTCTACAGTTCAACTGTTGACTAAATGGAACTTGCTTTATAATACCTATGTTATACCCATTATGAAATAAAACCTGTGATCCATCAAATATACAACAACATTTTAATAACATTCGTTGAAGAAAAGTTGAAAGGCTAAAAGAATGGTTTATTGGTCTTATTCACCAGTCGAAAGAAGGCGAGTTTCACATCTTTGTTTTTCAAACTGTAGATTAGTGGGTTTAACATGGGCGTTAGTGCTGTATAGAACAGCGAAACTAATTTATCAGAGTCCAGTGTGAATGCCGAGGTGGGTCTCATGTACAAACAGAAAAGTGTCACATAGAGCAAAGATACAACAGTGATATGAGAGGAACATGTGTAGAAAGCTTTCCATCTTCCGGTACTGGAGTGGATCCTAAGAATGGAACGGATGATGTAGATGTAAGACATAATGGTAAGAGAGAAGGGCAGGACCCCAACAAACAATGACATTATATATATCAGAAGTTCCATTTTATTGGCACTGTGGCAGAAAAGCTTCATAATAGCCAGAAGATCACAGAAAAAGTGGTTGACAATATTAGATTTAAAGCAATAGATGTCATAAATGATAAAAATAGCAGGAAGGACTTCCAGGAATCCCAGAATCCAACACACCGTTGCCATAAGTGTGCACACATTCTTGTTCATAATCATAGCGTACTGTAGAGGGATACAAATGGCAACATAGCGATCGTAACTCATGGCAGTTAGCAGCAAAAACTCACAGCAGAGGAAAGCAACATAGAAATACATTTGAGCAATACAAGCTGAAAATGAGACCCCTTTATTCCCAGAGACATACGTATCCAATGTCTTGTGCATTGTTACTGTACTGTAGAAAACATCCATGATTGATAAATGACATAAGAAGTGATACATTGGTGTGTGCAGTTGTGTATTCATGCATATTAGAAGTAAAATCATTAAATTTCCACCAAGAATTATGAGGTAGATGAGTAGAACTTGGAGGAAGATAGGAGCTTGCAGCTGTAATAAGTCAGTAATTCCACTTATGATGAAATAATTCTGCCAAGTAAGATTCTTCTCTTCCATCATGAGCAGTGTAGCTACAGTACCTAGAAATGTTAATTTCATATAGCCATAATATCCACTTACAATCGACACAATGGGTTTGTTTTATTGAAGAAGCAGAAGCTTTTCACTGGTAAATAAAGAGAGACCATGTTAACTCTGAATACCCAATAATATGCAAAGAGGGGAAAAAAAGATTCTAGCTTGCACATGATAGAATCATTTTACCGAGCACAGCATCAACTTATTCACTGAACTAAGCCAACCTTTACTTTAAGAAGTGACTATACTCTTTGCTAAGTATAAGAATAGTCATTACCGTTTTAGTAAATCAGTCCCCACTATCTAAGAAGATCTTCTTTCATGCAAAATGTGAAAACAATATTTATAAAGTTATGACAAGTACTAATAGCTCAGGATTTGTATGGCATAGTCAGTCAGTGTTATGGAGGTCAATATGTAGATTTTGCAGTCTAGTGTCAGTAACCTCTACATTAGCCGAATGTTTTCTCTGCATTATCATGCCAACTAGTAGATATGGAGATTTAGGACCGTATAGTGCCTTGAAAAAGTATTCATACCACTTGATATTTTACACATTTTGTCATGTTACAACAAAAAACATAAATGTAATTTATTGGTATTTTATGTGATAGATGAACACAAAGTGGCACATAATTGTGAAGTAGAAAGGAAAAGGATAAATGATTTTCACTTTTTTTTTTACAAAAAAATGTGTGAAAAGTGTGACATGCATTTGTAATCAGCCCTCTTTACTCTGATACCTCTAACTAAAATCTAGTGGAATCAATTGCCTTCAGAAGCCACCTAATTAGTAAATAGAGTCCACCTGTGTGTAATTTAATATCAGTATAAATACAGCTGTTCTGTAAAGCCCTCATAGGTTTGTTAGATAACCTTAGTGAACAAACAACATCATGAAGGCCAAGGAACACACCAGACAGGTTGGGGATAAAGTTGTGGAGAAGTTTAAAGCAGGGTTAGGTTATAAAAAAATATCCCAAGCTTTGAATCTCTCACAGAGCTCTGTTCAATCCATCATCCAAACATTGAAAGAGTATGGCACAACTGCAAAACCTACCAAGACATGGCCATCCACCAAAACTTACAGGCCTGGCAAGGAGAGCATTAAATGGATAAGCAGCCAATAGGACCATGGTAACTCTGGAGGAGTTGCAGAGATCCACAGCTCAGGTAGAAGAATCTGTCCACAGGACTATCATTAGTCATGCACTCCACAAATATGGCCTTTATGGAAAAGGGCAAAAAGTGGCAAGAAGAATCAATTTTTTTTTTTTGCCTAAAAGCAAACCGCTATGTGTGACGGAAAACAAACACTGCACATCACCCTGAACACACTATCCCCAACATGAAACATGGTGGTGGCAGCATCATGTTTTGGAGATGCCTTTTTTCAGAATAGACAGGGAAGCTGCTCAGAGTTGATAGGAAGATGGATAGAGCCAAATACTGGGCTATCTTAGAAGAAAACCTGTCTGCAAAAGACTTGAGACTGGGGCAGAGGTTCACCTTCCAGCAGGGCAATGACCCTAAACATATAGCCAGAGCTACAATGGAATGGTTTAGATCAAAGCATATTCATGTGTTAGAATGACCCAGTCAGAAACCCTAATAATAAGAAGAAAGCTCAAACCATTGTTGGACCAATTAAGAGAACTAAACATTAGATATAGCTGGGGGTTCCCTGCAGCATTGATAGTACATAAGGAGGGGAAGACAGGAAGGTTGAGATTTTTAGAAGATGTACAGGACTTTTGTAAAAATTTACAGATTCCAATACCAAAAGTGTACGAAGGGTTAATAAGAGAGGAGCTGTCGGGGGGAGGAGGGGGTGTGGCGGGGGTATGGGGGGGAGGGGGGAGGGGAGGGAAGGAGTATTAAAAAGACTGCTCTAAAGCCATAGAAGCATATTGAATATGGTGAAGGCTTTCCTCTGTGGGGGGGGGGGGGTCAGGGAAGGGTCTCTCTAGGAAGGCCCACTCCACTCGCTTCGCCCCGGGGGATCCCAGGACCCGGGGGTGGACACGGGGCGCCGGGTTGGGGTCTCCACCTCAAGGGAGGAGGTGCAGACACCAGGATGGGGATATATCCAGGTTGGAGGCACAAGGTCCGGATGTGGGCCATGGGGGGGAGGGAGGAGAATAACCTATAGCTCAAGACCTCGCGTAAAAAGGGCATTATCCGGGTTCTAGTATGACAATAGTAAACTGTGTGTCGTATAACGTGAGAGGTCTGAATGTAGCAAACAAACGGTTTAAGGTGCTAAGAGAATTGGAGCAACTTAACGCAGAGGTTGTGTTCTTGCAGGAAACACACTTAACCCATGAAAGTAAAATAAGAATGTATTCCCCAAGGCACCCGACATGGTTTTATGGAGACTCAGTTTCAAGTAGAACAAGGGGGGTAGCGGTGGGGCTAGGCCGGGATATACAATTTAAGGTAGAGGGCAGGATGGGGGACCCGGAAGGGAGGTTCCTGTTTTTAAAAGGAAAATTATGGGGAATAAAATATACCTTGGCAAACATATATAGCCCGAATAAGAACCCAATAACCTATCTGAGAAAGACACTGGGAAAACTCTGGGAATTTAAGGAGGGGAGGGTGATTGTAGCAGGAGACCTGCATTTTCCGATGAATCCGAGACTGGATAGTTCGTCCCATGCACAGGGGACGGGGAACGGACAGCGGAATGTAATTAAACAACGGATGGCCGAGTTACAGCTGATAGAGAATGCAACATCCGAAGAAACAAGATTATTCGTTCTACTCTCCTGTGCATGGGACGTACACCAGGATAGATTACTGGTTGGTGGAACACCAGCTATTGGAAGAAGTGGTAGATACTGACATCGGAATCAGGACCCTGTCAGATCATGCACCCATAAATATGAGAATTAATATTCCAGAGGTGAAGAAACCCCCGTTTACTTGGAAACTTAATATTAGAATTATTAGATGTAGAAGGAGAGGAAATAATAAGAAAGGAGTTGGATTTTTTTTTTGCCTCAAATGGGAAGGGAGAGACGGCGAAGAACATACTATGGGAGGCCCATAAGGCTTACATAAGAGGAATATATATTTCCCTTGGGGCAAAAAGAAAAAGAGAAAGGAATAACAAGGTAAAGGAATTAAGAGAAGAAATCAGAAGATTAGAATTAAAACATAAAATAGAGAAACAGAACGGACAAGGACAGATACAGGTGATACAACGGAATTTAGCTACTAAAAAATTAGAGCTAGAGGAAATAATGGAGCAAGAAGCGAGGAGAGAATATTATAAAATAGCGAAAGAGCGATATATGTGGGGAAACAAGAATGGTAAGAGCTTAGCTAGGATATTGAGGAAAAAGAAAACAAAATTTTTTTTCGAGAAAATATTAGATAAAAATAGTGAGACCAAGTATAAGACTAAAGATATAGCGGAGGTATTCAGGGAGCAATTATACTGGGTTAAAAAAAAAGGAGACAGAACAACAAGAGAACATTAGAAGGGGGAAAATTAAAGAATATATAATAAACGCCAAGGTCCCTAGATTATCACAGGAAATAGCACAGGAATTGGAGACCCTATAACAGTATCTGAAGTAAACCAGGCAATAAAAGAAACGACAGGAGGGAAAAGCCCGGGCCCTGATGGCTATACAATAGAATATCTTAAGAAATTCAGGGAAATACTGTCACCAAGGCTATGTGTGTATTTTAATGGCCTAGGTATAAACTATGGTCTGGGTAAGGAAGCCTCTCTAGCGATTATGACTAAAATACTGAAAGAAGGAAGCGAGGGCTTGATATGCTCAAACTATAGACCAATTTCATTGTTAAATACTGGCATAAAACTGTTTGCAATAATATTAGCTACTAGAATTAAAAAATGAGTCCCGAACCAGGTCCACCCAGACCAAGTGGGGTTTGTGGGAGGCTGAGAGAGAAGGGATAATGGAGTGAGGACATTATTGCTTCTCCAGAAAACCCAAGAGTGCAGAATCCCCAGTCTGCTCTTATCAATAGACGCAGAAAAAGCCTTCGATCGAGTAGACTGGGGATTCATGATGGGCACACTGAAGGAAATGGGATTTGGTACCCGAATCCTGAGAGGGATAAAAACACTCTATGACTGTCCAATGGCAGTGGTAAGGGTAAATGGTAACATGTCTGCCCCCTTTAGGATGTACAATGGGACTAGACAGGGATGTCCACTATCACCTATATTGTTTGTATTGACATTAGAACCACTGTTGGAGACAGTGAGGAAAAATCCTGACATAGGAGGAATAGAGGTCGGGGAAGAGACACATAAGGTAGCCGCATTTGCGGACGATGTTCTATTTTATGTGACGAAACCTAGAATCTCTATGCCAAACTTGGTAAAGACGATCGAGCAGTATGGAGAATTATCAAACTTTAAAATAAACTTAAAGAAGACAGAAGTGTTGAATGTTAATATGAGCAATAAAGAAGAACAGAATATTAAGGGTGAATTTCCCTTCCTGTGGAAGAAGGAAATTAAATATCTCGGCATAAAATTGGTAGCCTCATTAAGGAAAATCTATGAGGTAAATTATATTCCCCTACTGGATGAAGTAAGAGAAGATACGAAAAAAATAATGATGAAACCATTGTCCTGGATGGGTCGGATAAATGCCCTAAAGATGATCATACAACCAAAAATATTATACAAGTTACAGATGTTACCGATATATATCCCTCCAATCTATTTTAATATCATTTAATCCTTAATAACTAAGCTCATTTGGAAAAATAAGAAACCTAGAATAGCCCTAAAGGTACTACAACTGGGAAAAGAGAGGGGAGGTCTAAAGGTACCGGACTTTAAGAAATATTATGAATCTATAGTGTTAACACGGGTGGTGGAGTGGACAAAACTAGATAATGAAAAGAGATGGGTGTCAATAGAACACAGTTCAGCAGAGACACGATTAGGAAGGGAAATCTGGATACTCCCAAAATATAGATCACTATGACCAATAACACTTGCACTTACAAAAAATTTGTTTAGAATATGGGATGGAATTCATAAACATAAAAAATGGAAATACAATTCCCCATTAATTGCGTTAAAAGAAAATAATTTATTTCCACCGGGGGAAGAGCACTATGGGAGGGCACTGGGTTAAAAGAGAAGACACTCAATTGAGACACATAATAAAAGAGGGTAAAATAATCACTTTAGAAACACTACAAAAAGGAAAGGAGTATATGGATATAGATGGATGGCGGTACCTCCAGCTCAGACATTTTGTCTCATCATTGCCGCAACCGTTGAGAAGTGGAGAAGTCCTGAATGCTTTAGAACGGATGTGCGAAGGGAAAATAATAAGGGTAAACATCTCACAGATATATAAGATGCTGGGAGGAATGGATGAGATGGAGGAACCCACCTATATAAAAAAATGGGAAGAAGAAATAGGACCCCGAGGGGAGAAACAGAATATAGAAAAAATGTTGCACTTAACACACGGGACATCTAAAAACCTTAGCACAATAGAAATGAATTATAAAAGCCTTGTTAGGGGGTATAGGACACCAGATATGATGAAGAGATATCAAGAAGATCAATCCGGGAACTGCTGGAGAGGGTGTGGACAACCAGGGAGCGTGGCACACATTTGGTGGGAATGCCCAAAAATTAGAAAGTTCTGGAGAGAAATATTAGATCTGATAAAAATAATAACAAGAACTCAGGTACCAGAAAACCCTTGGACATGTCTTTTTCACAGTACAGATACCCCAACCCAAAAGTATAAAGAGGCCCTCACAGGACATTTAATAAACGCGGCAAAGAGCCTGATCCCAAAAAATTGGAAGCAGGTAGAAGTCCCAAAACTGAGGGAATGGATAGAAAGAGTGGAAGATATGTATAGAATGGAGGTATGGGAAGAAGATGAGGAGAGTGGAAAAAAAGAAATTCCGAAAGAAATGGGAACAATGGAAATTGTTCAAATTAACAAAGAAATATAGCGAGGCAGTAGGGCTATAGGTGGGGGGGGGGGGGGTGAGGGGGGAATGGGAGGGGGGAAATAAAGGAATCAGGTTGGGGTATTGAAGAATAAGGAGAAAGAAGTATTATATTTTTACCAGCCTGGAGGGGAAAGGGGAAGACAGGGTGGGGAAAGGGGGATTCGCTCCCCCCCCCCCCCCCGCTAGCTCAGAAAGAGGTATTAAAAAGGGAATCCCCTCAAGGCTTAAGGTTTAGGATGCTTCTTCCTTGCATACTATGTTTTATATTTTGTGTATAAAAAAAATATATAAAATAAAGAATAAAAAAAAAAGAATGACCCAGTCAAAGTCCAGACCTAAATCCAATTGAGACTCTGTGACAAGAATTGCTGTTCACAGACGTTCTCCATCCAATCTGACAGAGCTTGAGCTATTTTTCAAAGAAGAATGGGTAAAAATGTTACTCTCTAGCTGCGCAAAGCTGGTAGAGACGTCCCCAAAAAGACTTGAAACTGTAATTGCAGTCAAAGATGGTTCTACAAAGTTCTGACTCAGGGGGGCTGAATACAAATGCACGCCACACTTTTCAGATATTTACCGGTATTTGTAATACATTTTGAAAACCATTTATCATTTTCCTTCCACTTCACAATTATGTGCCAATTTGTATTGGTCTATCACATAAAATCCCACTGAAATACATTTATATTTTTGGCTGTAACATGACAAAATATGGAAATCGAAGGCACTGCTGCACATATAAATAATGCATGTGCACTTGAAAGATGAACTCCTTGCAAACAGCTAAATACGCAGATGAAACGCCTATGTGGAAACTTGTTTTTACCTTCCGGAAGTTTTGCATTTATATCCAACCAGTTCTGGGATTTACATAGCTCTTCCATACAGCATTTTTGTCTGCTGCAGTTAAGTTACAATTACAAGTCTTTTCCTTCTCCCAACATGTGCCTGGACAGTGAAAGGAGAAGCAGCAGACTGATGAGCTCATCTCTCTGTCACTGTGCTCCCCCCTCCATCAGTATGCACTTTGCTAGCTTCTCCTTCTCCTTTATGACTCTTTGTTGTACAGGGACTGCAAGAGGCTGATACTAGGTCAAATTTAGCTACTAACACTGCTTGTATTAAAGAGGAAGTAAACCCTGATGGGTTTACTTCCTCTTTTTTTCCCTGCAAAGGTAAAGCATAATGGACTACTATGCATCGCATAGTAGCTCATTATGTGTCACTTACCTGACACAGGAGCCAGCGAAGTCGCCGCTGATCCCTGTAGTCCGCCGCATCCATCTTGCTAGTGGCGTCTCGCAGCTCCGACCAATGACAGCGGCGAAGCCGCGATGACATCACTCCCGCGCATGCGCACGGGAGTCGCGTCTCGCAGCTCCGCCGCTGCCATTCGGCGAAGCCGCGATGACGTCACTCCCGTGCATGCGCACGGGAGTAGACAAATTAGGCAAATCCATTCTTGGACTTGCCGCATTTAGTGCGCCTGCGCGCCGCTGTCTACGGCGCATGCGCCGTAGACAGCGGTGCCCATTTTCGGGCAAATATCTCCTAAACCATATAGGTTTAGGAGATATTGCTTGGACCTACAGGTAAGCCTTAATCTAGGCTTACCTGTAGGTCAAAGTGGTTTGAAGGGGTTTACTTCCTCTTTAAAAGACCCAACCTTTTCTGGAACTTTTTGTTCAAAAGTTTAAATTAGTGTTGGTAGAGGTCTTTCAAACACAATGTTTTTGTAACAAAACACTTTAGTTACCCCAATTGTTTTCTGTAGTCACATTTTTCTGTAGGTCAAATTTAGCTACTTACACTGCTTGTATTAAAAGACCCAACCTTTTCTGGAACTTTTTGTTCAAAAGTTAAAATTAGTATTGGTAGTGGTCTTTCAAACACAATGTTTTTCTAACAAAACACTTTAGTTACCCCAATTGTTTTCTGTGAAAGATGATGTTCCACCGAATAAATAGATACCTAACAAGGCATGCTTTAACCACTTGCCGCCCGCCCTATAGGCAATTGACGGCTGCAAAGTGGTTGCATAATCCTGACCGGACGTCATATGACGTGATCAGGATTATGAGCCGCTGCGCGCCCCCGAGGGCGTGCATTGCGGCGATCGTTGTTGCAGGGTGTCAGTCTGACACCCGGCAACTACAATCTCGGTAAAGAGTCTCCGACGGAGACTCTTTACCACGTGATCAGCCATGTCCAATCATGGCTGATCACAGTGTAAATGGGAAGAGCCGGTGATCGGCTTTTCCTCACTCGCGTCTGTCAGACGCGAGTAGAGGAGAGCCGATCGGCTGCTCCTCTGACAGGGGGGGTCTGTGCTGATCGATTATCAGCACAGCCCTCCCGAGGATGCCCTTACTGGACCACCAGGGACGCCACCAGACCACCAGGGAAAAGGTAATCCTCCCTAGACCACCAGGGATGCCAGTCAGCACAATGGATGCCAATCAGTGCCCATAATGGATGCCAATCAGTGCCCACAATGGGCATCACTGATTGGCATGCATTATTGTTTGGCACTGATTGGCATCCATTACTACAGTATAACACCAATGCCGCCTATGAGTGCCCACCTGTGCCGCCTATGAGTGCCCACCTGTGCCGCCTATCAGTGCCCACCTGTGCCGCCTATCCATGCCCACCCATGCCCATCTGTGCCGCCTATCCATGCCCATCTGTGCCGCCCATCTGTGCCGCCCATCCATGCCAATCAGTGCCAGCTATCAGTGCCAATTTGTGCCACCTATCAGTGTCCGTCCGTGTCGCCCATCCGTGTCGCCCATCCGTGTCGCCCATTAGTGCCGCCTATCAGTGCCGCCTATCAGTGCCACATATCAGTGTCCATCAATGCCACCTCATCAGTGCCACTTCATTGGTGCCACATTGGTGCCCATCAGTGCCGCCTTATCAGTGCCCATCAGTGTAGCCCCATCAGTGCCTATCAGTGAAGGAGAAAACTTACTTATTTACAAAGTTTTGAAACTGAAACCAAAAAAAAACATTTTTTTTTTTCTAAATTTTCGGTATTTTTTTATTTGTAGCGCAAAAAATAAAAACCGTAGAGGTGATCAAATACCACCAAAAGAAAGCTCTATTTATGGGAAAAAAATGATAAAAATTTCATTTGGGTACAGTGTAGCATGACCGCGCAATTGTCATTCAAAGTGCGACAGCGCTGAATGCTCAAAATTGGTATGGGCAGGAAGGTGTTTAAGTGCCCTGTATTGAAGTGGTTAACATTGGAATGGTGGCAAACTATGGTATGTAAAATCTCCATAGGCGAAGCTTTAAAAATATTTTGATATCTTACATGTGTGGGTTTAACGACATTTACATATGCTTGCGTGACTTACGTATGTGTTCGCTTCAATTTTTTTTTGTTGTTGTTTATTTTACTTTAATTTTTTAATTTTTACACTGTCCCTTTATTTTTTATCACTTTTATTCCTATTACAAGGAATGTAAACATCCCTTGTAATAGGAATAAGTATGGCAGGTCCTCTTTATGGAGAGATTTAGTGTCAAAAAGACCCCATTTCTCTCATTTACCCTTAAAAGAACCTTTTTTTTTCTTTTTTTAAGTTTTATGTCAGACGTCCTCCAAGGGCATAGAGATGAGTGGCGGCCATCTTGGCCTCATTTGTCTCTCTGCCCAGCTAACGTCTGCATCAGATCATTCTCAAGCTTTACCAATGGGTCAGGTAAGCCCGGGAAAGGCCAGGAACACTGGTATTTAACGTCAAAGTAATGACATATTTTTACTATGGGCCTGTCCACAAGTGGCGATGTTATAATGACTACAGAGCTGCATTCATGTCTGTCTGTTATAGCTGCCCGGTATTTAATAGTTTTGTATCCTGTTCATACTATACTGTATGATAAAGCGGCGTTCCACCCAGAAATGGAACTTCCATTGATCTGGTTCCTCCCCCCACTCCTGTGTCACATTTGATACCTTTCAGGGGGGAGCAGATACCTGGCATTTTCTCCCACTTCCGGCGAATCCACAACGATCATGTCCGGCCCCTCCTCCGTCCCCCTGCTGTCTTCTGGGAGTCACACAGGTCCCAGAAGACAGCAGGGACCATGCCCAGTAGGGACTCGCACATGCCCAGTAGGGAGCCAGACCGTGAAGCCGCAAGACTTCACTTCCGGATTCCCTTACTGAAGATGCTGCCCCCCAGAGCCAAGGGATGGGTCGGCTTCGGGTGAGGACATCACGGGCACCCTGGACAGGAGTAAGTGTCCTTATTTTAAAAGTCAGCGGCTGTAATATTTGTAGCCGCTGACTTAAATTTTTTTTCAGCTGGAACACCGCTTTAAGTGTGGTAGTGCAATGCAAAGTTAACCACCCTTCCCTCCAGGGCAGTTTTCAGTAGACATGTGCAGAGTAAAATATTTCGTTTCGGAATTTAGTTTTCGTCCGAAAACTTAATTTATTTAGTTACTCCCGAAATTCGTTTTTATTTATTTCGTTTTTCGTTCAAAAATTGCATTAGTCCGAAAATCCACATGAATTACGGTCGAATCTGTCTTGGAAGGCTTATGGTGTCTGTCGAATGTATAAAGAAGATTCGACGGAGCTAACTATATAACATACTTTAGAACCCTATTAAAGTCTATGGGACTCCAACGTTCAAAATCTAAAGTGCTAATTTTAAAGGCTAATTTGCAAGTTACTGTCCTAAAAAGTGTTTGGGGACCCGGGTCCTGCCCCAGGGGACATGTATCAATGCAAAAAAAAGTTTTAAAAACGGCCGTTTTTTCGGGAGCAGTGATTTTAATAATGATTAAAGTGAAACAATAAAAGTGTCATATTCCTTTAAATTTCGTAGGGGGGGGGTTGTATATAGCATGCCTGTGAATGGGGGGCATGTTTCCCGTGCTTAGAACTGTCCCTGCACAAAGTGTCATTTATGCAGGAAAAAAAGTCCTTTAAAATCACTCGCAGCTATTATGAATTGTCGGCTCCGTAATACAGAGAACACTCATTGAAAGTCATTGATAAAAAAATAAATAAAAAAAAAGCGTGGGGGTCCCCCAAATTCAATTACCAGGCCCTTCAGGTCTGGTATGGATATTAAGGGGAACCCTGCCTCAAATTTAAAAAAAAATTTGACGTGGGGTTCCCCCTAAATATCCATAACCAGACCCTTTATCCGAGCATGCAACCTGGCAGGCCGCAGGAAAAGAGGGGGGGACGAGAGAGCGGCCCCCCTCCCTCCTGAACCGTACCAGGCCACATGCCCTCAACATTGGGAGGATGCTTTGGGGGTCCGTGACCCCTCAAAGCACCTTGTCCCCATGTTGATGAGGACAAGGGCCTCATCCCCACAACCCTGGCCGGTGGTTGTGGAGGTCTGCGGGCGGGGGGCTTATCAGAATCTGGAAGCCCCCTTTAACAAGGGGACCCCCAGATCCCGGCCCCCTCCCTGTTTGAAATGGTAAGGGGGTACTACCCCCTACCATTTCACAAAGAAAGTGTAAAAAATGGTTAAATAAAACAAACACACTTTTGAAAAATTCCTTTATTAAAAATAAAAAAATAAAAAAAAGATTCCAGCGGCGGTAATCCACTCTTGCTATCCAGCGACGGACGATCATCTCTCCAGCGATGTCTCATCTCATCCAGCGCAGCGATCCTCCATCCTTCTTCTGTCTCCTCCACGGAGACACTGCAGGCATTCCGGCGGCTGACGTTTCTTATATACGGAGGGCGGGGCCACCCGTCACCTGACCCCGCCCCCCTCTGACGCAAGGGGAAACCCGGGGTTCCCCGTGACGTATGGGTGACCCCGTCCCCCTCTGATGTAACGGAAACCTGCCTGTGTTACATCAGAGGGGTGCGGGTCACCCCTACGTCACAGGGAACCCCGGGTTTCCCCTTGCGTCAGAGGGGGGCGGGGTCAGGTGACGGGTGGCCCCGCCCTCCGTATATAAGAAACGTCAGAAGCCGGAATGCCTGCAGTGTCACCGTGGAGGAGACAGAAGAAGGATGTATTCGCTGCGCTGGATGACATGAGACATCGCTGGAGAGATGACCGTCCGTCGCTGGATAGCAAGAGTGGATTACCGCCGCTGGAATCTTTTTTTTATTTTTTTATTTTTAATAAAGGAATTTTTCAAAAGTGTGTTTGTTTTATTTAACCATTTTTTACACTTTCTTTGTGAAATGGTAGGGGTACTTTGTACCCCCTTACCATTTCAAACAGGGGGGGGGGATCTGGGGGTCCCCTTGTTAAAGAGGGCTTCCAGATTCTGATAAGCCCCCCGCCCGCAGACCTCCACAACCACCGGCCAGGGTTGTGGGGATGAGGCCCTTGTCCTCATCAACATGGGGACAAGGTGCTTTGAGGGGTCACGGACCCCCAAAGCATCCTCCCAATGTTGAGGGCATGTGGCCTGGTACGGTTCAGGAGGGAGGGGGGCCGCTCTCTCGTCCCCCCTCTTTTCCTGCGGCCTGCCAGGTTGCGTGCTCGGATAAAGGGTCTGGTATGGATTTTTAGGGGGAACCCCACGTCAATTTTTTTTTTATTTGATGCGGGGTTCCCCTTAATATCCATACCAGACCTGAAGGGTCTGGTTATGGATATTTAGGGGGAACCCCACGTCAAATTTTTTCTTAAATTTGAGGCAGGGTTCCCCTTAATATCCATACCAGACCTGAAGGGCCTGGTAATTGAATTTGGGGGACCCCCACGCTTTTTTTTTTTTTTATTTATTTATTTTTTTATCAATGACTTTCAATGAGTGTTCTCTGTATTACGGAGCCGACAATTCATAATAGCTGCGAGTGATTTTAAAGGACTTTTTTTCCTGCATAAATGACACTTTGTGCAGGGACAATTCTAAGCACGGGAAACATGCGCCCCTTCACAGGCATACTATAGACAACCCCCCCCCCCCCCTACGAAATTTAAAGGAATATTACACTTTTATTGTTTCACTTTAATCATTATTAAAATCACTGCTCCCGAAAAAAATGGCCGTTTTTAAAACTTTTTTTTGCATTGATACATGTCCCCTGGGGCAGGACCCGGGTCCCCAAACACTTTTTAGGACAGTAACTTGCAGAATCTTTTCTCTCTGTCAAATCTTTTTTCTCTGTCGAATATTTTCTCTATATAATCTTGGACTAATAGAGGTAAGGTTAAGCACATTCGACCACAGGTTCTATAGACATAGATTGTTGGCAGAGTCATGTCGAATCTTCTATTCTATATCGAACTGTTGTAACAATGAAAACAAAAATAAAGCATTTATTTATGTCGGATCTTTTGTTTTTCGGATTTTGTGCTTTCGTTATCGTTTGTCAAAACGAAAACGAAAATAGCTGAAATTCGGACGAAAATGCATTCGGACGAAAACGAATGCACATGTCTAGTTTTCAGCACTGTGATATATTGACTAACATTTTCCCAGACATGCAATACTGCTCACTAGTGATGGACGAACTTCCGATGGGACGTTCCGCAAACGCGAAACGTGAACGCGGCCAAAAGTTTGCAAACCACAGGTTTCGCAGCGGACCCCATTGACTTTAATGGCAGGCAAACCTTAAAAACCTGCAGGTCATATTTTCAGCCACAAAATACTTACTAGCTGTGCACACATAGTCCCACAACATGGACACTGACATAACAAAAGTATTAAGTGAATCTGGGATCGACAACGACAAGCATTTTTATCTGTGAAATTTTGACAATTCAGGAGCGCATGAAGGCCATGGAGGAGAGACATGGTCAGGCCAGGCTATGAAGGGGGTGCAGGAGATGATCAGTGCCACAGTCAGGGCAGCGCAGGCCTGTGCCAGTGTCCCAGTGTGCCAACCTGTGCTTGAGCCCCTCCCTCTGCCCGGCCCTTACCCCCACCTATGCAGGGCTCCACTGCGGTGATCCGGAGGTGCTAGTCCAGTGCTGATCCTCAGCCATGGTGCTGGCACTGCCTGCTGATTGGCATCTCCGCTGCTATCTCCCTCACTGTCTGAAACCAGAACCGCGATAGAGACTGAGCACTGACACCAGCACCGTGATAGAGACTGAGCACTGACACCAGCACTGATATAGAGAGCACTGACACCAGCACCAAGCTAGAGAGTACTGACACCAGCACCGTGATAGAGAGCACTGACACCAGCACCGAGATAGAGAGCACTGACACCAGCCCTGTGATAGAGAGCACTGACACCAGCACCGTGAGAGCACTGACACCAGCACCATGATAGAGAGCACACCAAATAGTACACCTAGTAGTAGCTAGCTAGTAGCTAGTAGCTAGTAAATTGCAGACTGTCCCTGCTCCAAACACCAAACTGTCCCTCCCTACACTGAAAAACGACAGCTGCATAATCGGTCAGCAGCACAGAAGTGCAGTGCACTATAATATGCTTTCTATATTTGAAAGAAAGTATATTATACGTGTACAACCCTATATAATGTACACCTATACCAGTCCTTAAAAGGACCTTTGTGGACTTAGTAGCTAGTGATTTGCAGACTGTCCTGGGCTCCAAAACACCAAACTGTCCCTCAGTCCCTACACTGATAAAAGACAGCTGCAGAATCGGTCAGCACTCAGCAGCCCATTTAATAGAACACTGTGGAAGACAGCCCAGGATCAGAAATGCGACTTTCTGTGTGTGCAAGAAATGCACTTTTCCAGTCAAAACCCCCCTAGATGCTCTCATAACAAATATCCACATATTTTCACAGCGAATGATTTTGGTAAACATAATGGTGTCTTAATTGCCATTAGAGATTCAATCACTTTCAACCTAATAGGCAAAATGATAGACTGTCGTGGTAGGTATATTATTGTTATAGCTGAAATCAACCACAAACTTTATACTTTGGTAAATCTGTATGCTCCTAACAAGCAGCAGATGAAATTTATTCGCAAATTATTATGGAAAGTTAAAGACATACAGAAAGCTAATCTGTTAATATGTGGGGACTTTAATATACTTATGAACGAGGTAATGGACTCCTGCTCTGTGGGGCGTAGGTGTAGACCGTCTCTGGGACAGTACTGCCTTTCAGAAGATCTGTATGACCCATGGCGATGCCTCCACACCACAGAAAGAGATTTCACTTATTATTCGCCAGTTTATGCAAATTATTCCAGAATTGATTTCTTCCTCAAGGATAAATACTTGTTACAATATGTACTAAAAGCTAGTATTCATAATATTACGTGGTCTGACCATGCCCCAATTAAAAATGATATAAAGGACTCTATTAAGTCAAATTCGGTGCCCCTATGACATAATAATACTTACCTCCTATCCCAACCTCAAATCCAGTCTGAAATCCACAATAACCTTGAAGAATACTTTAGACTGAATGAGCACCCAGGAACCCACCCGAATACGATCTGGTGCACCCACAAGGTGGTTTCCAGGGGAACTCTGATCAAAATTTCAGCTAGGGAAAAGAAAAAAAGTCACAACGCATAACACAACTGCAGGATCAGATTTCCGACCTGGAAAATAAAGACAAACACACAGCAGATCATTCCCTACTGCAGCATCTAGGCTCCTGTTGGGAGGATCTCAAACACATTTAAAAAAATGACTATGACCTCTACTTTAAAAGACTCAAACTAACATACTATTCACAATCCAATAGAGCAGGAAAACTATTGGCCTCACAATTAAAGAAACGGCAGAATCGCACAAATATCTCAGTGCTTACACACCACATACACAAGCGTCCATGTCACAACCCCAAAGACATTGCCAACACATTCAAGGATTTTTATGAGTCATTATATAATTTAAATCTAGATAAGCAAGTTTACCATCCCACTGAAGTAGAAATTAATAATTTTCTGAACAAAATTGACCTCCCCTCCTTAGATGAGAAATCAATACAACAACTGAACAAGCCCTTTACCGAGAATGAATTACATGCGGTGATTAAGAATTTGCCTAAACCTAAATCCCCAGGAGCTGACGTTTTTTTGGCCGAATATTATCAGGCATTTGAGAAGATACTTACTCCCAGACTAGTAGAGCTTTACAACATGGCTGCAAACCCTGGTATATTCCCCAAGGAAATGTTGCAAGCTATAATAGCGACTATACCAAAACCTGGAAAAGACCCCTCCCATCCCCAAAACTATAGACCCATCTCCTTACTAAATACTGATCTAAAAATTTACGCCAAAGCACTAGCAAACAGACTAATGACAGTGACCCCCGCCCTTATAGGATTGGAACAGGTAGGATTTATCAAGGGTAGACAGGCCCCAGATAGCACGAGAAGAATGATAAATCTGTTGACTTATGCGGAAATTACCAATAAACCCAGTATATTCTTTGCCCTTGGCACGGAAAAAGCATTTGATAAGGTACACTGGCAATATTCATCCAAAACACTCACCAAATTTGGAATGAAAGGCTTTGTCCATTCAGCAATAATGTCACTCTATACAAACCCAACTGCTAAGGTATATACTTCGGGAATGCTGTCTGACCCCTTCAACCTTACTAATGGAACCCATCAAGGCTGTCCCTTGTCCCCGGTAATTTTCTCTCTGGCCATAGAACCCCTAGCTGAACTACTACTGACATACAGGGTCTCCAAATAGGACAGAAAGAACACAAAATTGGGCTCTTTGCCGATGATGTTATTCTTACTTTGACCAACCCTGAAACCTCCCTACCTAAAACCACGGAAATACTACAAAACTTTGTCAAAATTACTTATTATAAAATTAATATCACTTAAAATGTCATGCGCTTCCCCTGAATATATCTGAAGATAGGAAATGTAAATTGCAAGACATATTTCCTTGCAACTGGAATTCGCCTTCCATTACCTATCTAGGTATTCAGCTGACTTATCCCACCTCTAGATTGTATGCTGTCAACTTTATTCCCCTACTGGCACAAATACAAGCTAAACTCTCCCAGCTCTCTAAGCTTCATCTTACTTAGATTGGACATATAGCTGCTTATCAAATGCAAATAATTCCTAAGTTGATCTACCTCTTCAGAACTCTCCTGATCCCAATACCACAAAAGTTTTTTTCTGACGTGGCCTCACGCCTGAATGAATTTATATAGCAAAACAAAAAGCCCAGAATTGCTTTAGCAACCTTATACAAATGCAAGAAAATAGGAGGTGGAGGATTACCCAATGCTTATGCATATTTTCAGGCCTCATTATTGAATCAACTCAGATATTGGTTCTCCTGTCAAGAGGACAACCTATGGTCCTGCATAGAACAGGAAGTGACTCCAGGCCATGACTTAACGGCTTTACTCATGGCAATCACTGTCCACCACAGACCGTTAATCCTGGCTTACCCAACGATACGAGCCAGGTCCCTCTTAACAAAACAAACCTTTACAGATGAAACACTCCATACCCTGAATATACCTCTGACAACTTATGCCTATCTCATAGAAAACTTCTCCACACATCACTGGAAACAAAAGGGCATCCACTATAACATCGATGACTTAGTGCATCCCACAGCGTTAGACACCTTTATGATACAACAAATTCAACATTACCACAAGAAAAACCCAATTACATCCGCAGCGATACCACAAAAAATCTGTGATTTCTTGAGAAATAAAAACAATCCACATGTTAAAGGCATATCGCTGTGTTATAAATATTCCAACTTTCATACTATGCATTCCAAATTACCATCTATGCACAAATGGAAAACGGAATTAGGCAACTCCTTTACTCTACCACAATGGTTGTCAGCTATTAAATATAACAATATATCCTGAGCGTGTGTAGACCATTGGTACAACTCCCATAAGATCCTTCATAGGTGGTACCTAACTCCCATGCGTCTACACACCATGAACCCTGCTCTTTCTCCATTATGCTGGATAGATTGCTAGCATAATGGCAACCTACTACACGTCCTGTGGCTTTGTAAAACTCTGAAAACATTTTGGATAGATGTCTTCTCTCTTATATCTGACACAATTAAATCCAAGTGTGCTCCCTCCCCAGAACTAGCATTACTTAGCCTGGGGATAGACTCATTCCCCTACAGACACAGAAGAGTAGTAATAAATATACTGTATGCGGCTTGTATATCAATGGCAGCCAAATGGAGATCTGCCACTCCTCCAGGCATTAAAGAAGTTATCACCAGAGTGAACTCCCAATGTCTAATGGAAAAATTACTAGCATATAAATAAGGCAGGGCAAACACCTTCCATACATTTTGGGATATTTGGATCTCATCTTAATATAACCTCTAGTGTTGATACTCCCAATACAAGTCATACCGGAGTTTTGGATAAATGATAGCATCTATTGGTGAAACCAGGGCTCAAGTCCTGCGGGAACGCATGGGAATGGAGTTCCTGTACTTTTTCCACAACAGGAACTCAGTTCCCCTTAGCAGCCATGTCATGTCCTACATGTGTGGCAGGTGCTACACCAGCAGCTGCCGACATAGCTCGCAATAGTAAGTGTCGCACACCTGACCATTCAGGCATTGCTGGTAGGGGGCCCCATGACAGCTTCCGCTTTGATCTACCTGTCAATCACAGCTAGCTGATGGTTAGATCAGGTCCCTGCTGCTAAGAGATTGTATTTAGTCAGACCTCTTGTGATGCGCTCCTCCCCACCGGCCTCTCCTGATTTTCTGTCTCCTCATCTTCCCCCTCCAGTCTCCTGCATACTTGATCTGTGTGTCCCGCTGAATCCCCCCTCCTCTATCTTCAGTGTCATATGATGAGAGAACCCAGAGGAGGAGCACAGCTATTCTGCTCACAGGACATGCAGGGAAAGAGGTGAACTGATGGAGGAACATCAGTTTGGGGTGGTAAGCTGAGCACAATACCTGGCAAAGTTTAATGCCAGGAGGGAAGTTTATGTGGAAATATGTGAAGAGTTGGAATAGCAGCAAGTGTGTTTTGGAGCCCTACAGAGTTTGCAGCCCCCCAATGTAACATACATCTCCTATGTAGGAACACATCACTATCTCCCCAAGCATTCTGTCCAGATAATGTGCAGTTAATTTATGACCTTTCTGTTTAACCTTGTGTTATCGAAACTCTGTTCAATGAAAAGTGTAAAGTTACCACATAAACACTCTATATACAAAATAAAATTCCCCAATAAAGATCAGACCATGATGTTCACATTTGCATGGAAGCAAAATTGAATGAATGCTGATTATTCAGAGAATTACCATATTTATGTTTATTGAAGATTTTTTTTTTGTATGTACTAACAGTTAAGCTTCATACACACAATACGAAAATTGGATGGAAAATACCGTGTTTGAAGCGTTCGTGCATATGAGCGTATAATTTTTTATTTTTTTTGGTGGGCGAGTGGATCTTGGGTGGGAGTTACCACACTTTTTTCCCCAGGACTTGACCCCTGGGTGAAACTACAACACCACTGCAGAGGAATGACATGACACTGCTGATCTGTTATGTTTGTTTGTTTGGTTAATTTGGTTTATACTTACACTACTATTTGGTTTACAAGCCAACTCATACCCGCAAACCAAATGTATATTTTCTTCCTCTATTGATGCATCACTTGATATCGGTACTAGTGTTATGCTATGATCCTTCAGTCTGCTATTGTTGGCCATGAGCTGGGCCGCAATCATAGTTCCTGAGATCATATTGCCTGATCACAGTTTGGTCCTGATCAGGATGACAGACTCTTTATGGTTCCTATTCCTTTCTGAAATGTTTCCTCAGGTACCCCAGTAAAAGTATAATTCAATGTTGTTATAAAGTACCAACAGTACCTAAAAGTGATTGTATAACTTAATTTGTAATCTATTGCTATTATTGTATGACTGGCTTGTATATATGTATACCTATATTCAGAAAAATAATAAAAATCTTTAATTAAAAAATAAAATAAAATTCAGTATCTACAGTATACATAGTTTGTAGACACTATAACTTTCATGCAAACCAATCCACATACACTTATTTTGATTTTTTTTTTTTTTTTTTTACCAAAGACATGTACTATAATATATTTTGGCCTAAATGCATGAAGTTTTTTTTTTACCTTTTTATTGGAAATGATTTATAGTAGAAACTTCAAAAATATATATATTTTTTTAATTTTCTGCATTTTGTTTGTTTATATCTCAACAAAAATGAAAAATCCAGTGGTGATAAAATACCACAAAAAGACAGCCCTATTTGTGTGAAAAATTATATCAGTTTATTTTGTGTACAGCTTTGCGTGACCATGCAATTACCTATAGTAGTGCAGTGTCGAAACGCAAAAAAATGGCCTGGAGCTGAAGTGGTTAAGGAATTTACTGGCAGGATTAACAAGTAATAACTCAGAAAAACAAACACTGCTGTGCTAATGCTAGTGACAAACTGCATCATATATGCAATTTGTTATTTTGTCTAAATTTACAGTTCAAACTTTTTAGTGTCTCAAACCCCCAGAGGATGCAGGATAATAAGACATTTGCCACTGCTAAAAGGAAACTCTAGCATTTTTTTTATATATCTTTAGGCAATAAAAATACTTATTAAGATAAAAAGAATAAGAAACACACACACACATATCTATCTATCTATCTATCTATCTATCTATCTATCTATCTATCTATAGATATAGATAGATATAGATATATATGTGTGTGTATATTTTTTATCTTTTTTATTTTAATATGTATTTTTATATATATATTTATATATATATATATATATATATATATATATATATATATATATATACATATATATGTGCCCTAGCAAAATAATTTGCATTGGGAATTCTGTAGATTTTTATTTTTAATATCGTATAACCTGTATTGTGGGACTGAACAATCATGAGTTATTTTCTCTATATGCTTTAAAGTGGTTCTAAAGGCAGGAGGTTTTTTTTGTTTTTTGTTTTTTTAATGCATTCTAAGATTGCAGATTGATAAGAAAAGGTCATTTTTATTATCATTAAATTACAATATGGCTTGTTCAGCAATTGTATATACTATATTTTTGTTTACTAGCTTCCTTTTTTAAATATTTTGATGAGATAAAAATACATGTTAAAAATTAAAAGGCTTTAAAATACTTTATAGGCTTTTCTTGCCTTAGCATAAGGTTCTGCATCTGGAATTTAAGAGTAATAGTGTTCTAGTATCAATTAATCAACCTTTATTGATGGGACTGGGCAATAATTATTTTTCCTGCTTGCTCTAATTGTCTAGAAGCAGTACTGAATGTTGGCTCCTTTTAAAAATGATAAAAAATATTCTTGCAGAGTTATAGTACACTATATTTCATATGTAACAGATTTTAACCGAGCATGCTACAGATCCTGTTAATGCATCAACAATAAACCTTTAATCATAAGCACCCTTTACAAATGGAAAAATATCAAAAATTTTATATTTAGCCATTGTGGAATGAAAAAAAAAAAGTCTTAATAAAATCTTCAATAATAAAAAAAAAAAATATTAATGCATTGTTCAACATACAAAATATACAAACAGTTCTACCAAAATATGTTTTCTCTAAAATATTTTGGCCTTTCTATATGATAAAGCAAATGGGTACCTGCTTGATCAGTGCCGACAGCTGCACTACAATCCCCTTATGGTCTGAATTTATTATCTTTTGGATGTCAGGAGAAAATGGTCTCGAAGGATACAGATAACTCTGGAGGTTAATATGTGATCTGAAGTTGCACAAAGCATTTAAGATCTTTTAATAAAAACGCTACAAAATGGAAGTTTTTGCCTTAATGACCAATTAAATTGCTTGTTTCGTTTTCCCAGAGAATGAAAAATGAAAGCTGACTGTTTGATATGGGTATGTTCTTCACTTATTTGGAGAACTTTTTCTGGTTTTCTTTTATTCGGTTATCTTTTATTTTTGAAAAGGGTGGTGAGGGGGTTAGAACCCATATACGATTTTCATTGCTATCTGTGTTCCCACTAGGAAGATTCCCTCTCTGAATTTGTACTAGTGACCATTGTCACCAGGTTGAATGTGAGGGAAAATTCAAAACACAACACAAATAAAGGTAAAAAATTTCCAATGGGGTACTTGTTTCAAAGACAACTGCCTAAGAGGCATTTCACCCACTTTGGAAAGATTTCCTCTGATTCCTTGTTGTGTCTACTGCACAGGATGTGAGAAATCTCCTGAATGGGGCACACATAAAAAAAAAATATTAAAAGGATTTTAACTATTCCCTATACTATGCCAAATGAAAAAAACAAATGGCTTTAGATATTCAGTAATAAAATATAAATGGTCCCATTATGGTACTGTATACATTTTATTGAAGTGTTGCATTAGTAGGCACATCAAACATATAGTTAATAAATATACAATGTGTAAAACTATTTACCATTTATTACTTTTTTTTTTTTTCAAATTTTTTATTTAATACAAGAAGACCAATATGAAGGGATCAGGACAAACAACCGTATAGATAGCAGTACAACTGTAGGTAAACAAACGGCAGTATATCTATATCAATGCAGACCGAACGCTCGTCACTAAGACTTCACCATTAGGTGGGTCTAGAGTGTAAGGCTATTTAGAAACATATGATTCCCATGGCCGACACCGTCTCCTCTGGGAAGAGGTATGGCCTGTCTAGGTGATGGGAGCAGCGACGTGTCCATCCCTGTAAATGTGGTCTTGCCTTTTTTCTTTTTTTATCTTAATCTTAAATTCTCCCTTCAGGGTTTCCACTAAAGTTACTAAAGGACCGGAATAAGTCCGCGGGGGAGGGGTGTAACAGGGCGAGACGGGACAGGTCAGTAGAAGGGGGGGATAAAAAGGGGGGGGGGAAATAAAAATAGAAAGGGAGAGGGTGGGGAGGGAGAGTATAGTGTCATTATCCTGAAAAGGTTGTCAGTCGACTCTCCTAAGAGCACGGCCTTCAGTAGAATACTTGAATGCATTCCATGCCTGCCACGTATTAGAGTATGTTTCCTGTCGGTGCTGGCTGGTGAGGATCAAGTCCTCCAGTCGGCTAATGTCATCCACTTTGTGTAGCCATTGGGCGATAGTTGGTGGGTTCAGGGATTTCCAGTTAAGAGGTATGCACGTCTTAGCTGCATCCAGAAGGTGCCGTATCACGGATCTGCCATATTTCCGGGAAGGTATATCCATCACGTGGAGAAGAAAATAGGCTGGTGAAAACGGCACCACTCTGTCAGTGAATGTCTGGGTAATACGCCACACCTCTCTCTCCAGAAACCATTTATTACTTTTGCTCTACAGCATATCTAAGATTTTGGTAAAAAAAATGGATAGTTGGCCACTGTCATGGGGGACATGTACCAATACAAAAAAAATTTAATGTATTTATTGGCGTACAACATGCACTTTTTCCCCCCTAAACTCAGGGGGAACTAGGGGGTGCATGTTATACCCCGATCCCCCGCTGTCTATAATCCTTTCTGGCGTTCTCCACGGCTTCCCGGTATTTTCGGCTATCTTCGGCCATTCTCTGTTATTTTCGGCCATTCTCTGCTATTTTCGGCTATTCTCTGCTATTTTCGGGTGCACTTGGCCTTTTTCAGCGGCTTTCGGAAAGCCAAAAGCCGCTGAGAACGGCCGTGTGTGGCCGGAAATAGCCGAGGACGGCCTAATGAGGCCGAAAATACTCGAAAGCCGCCGAGGATGGCCGAGAATGGCTGAGAACTACTGAGCACTGACGAGATACACGGGACATCCGCTCTGTATCTTGGCGGCGCCATTTTTAAATGGCAGATGCACTGAAAAGACTGCAAATGACTTACAAGGCTAAATAGAAAGCTGCAAATGACTGACAAGGCTAAAGGCTAAATGGAAACTGCAAATGACTGACAAGGCTGCAAATGACTGAAAAGGCTGCAATGGAAGGCTGCAAATGACTGACAAGGCTGCAATGGAAGGCTGCAAATGACTGACAAGGCTGCAAATGACACTGACAAGGGTGCAATGCAAGGCTGCAAATTACACTGATAAGGCTGTATTGATGGGCATTTAAATGTAAGTTTTTTCCGTAAACTTCCCTCCTAAAAGTTTTTTTCTTTTAAATCCCCTCCTAAACTTGGGGTGCGTGTCATACGCCGATAAATACGGTAGCTTAAAGTGCAACAATGGCACTCAAATATTTTAAGTAATATGCTGGGGGAGATACCATAAACCTACATGTACAAATTAACACTTTAAAAGTGACATTAAAAACAGTGATCCTTATAAGCAATTGTAGCACTGACCCCCGAAGGAGCTGCTGGTTTGATTTGGGCTTACCATTACCTTCTTGTCTGTTTCTCCGTCTAGGGATTCCCGTGGTCGATGGCCCAAAGAAACATGGAAACTGACACTGAATCCTCTTTTGGGTTATTTATTTAGAACAGAAACAGAGTCTTTCAATAAGGGTAGAGGGTTAGGAGTGAGTTCAGGTACTTGGATTGCAAAAATTGGAAATCTTTTATAGGAAAATCCAGGGGATAGCCACCGTTTCACGGCTGGATTTCACAACCCCCGGATAGGCCTAGCAACCAGTAGGTTGCTCAGTAAAGTCTCTGCCACAGACTTATGATGGACACTTGAGCATTACTGAGGGACGTAGACAAATTTAAAGAGCTATCATATGGTACCAGGTTCTCTCAGCCGATCCGGCGATACCGTATAAGTGTTGATCCAGGTTGCGTCCTTCAACTAAGCCAGCCAGCCCGAGATTTGTAATGCATGGTTCCATACCCCAGGCCAGGAGGGCCATGGGGCTGGGTCAGGAGGACCACCAGAACCGAACAGACAGAAAATAATCTCCGGAAACCCCAAAGCATGTGGCACCAGCACCTTAAATACCACCTCCCAGAATGCACAGCAGAAGAACACTCCCACTGGGCTGGTTCCCAGAGAATCAGTGACATTCAATACACCCAGCTAGACTGCATTTCTAACCTTCCCGGCAGTGACAGGGACACCTGTGGTCAAGGAGTACCAAGTGCAACCCAGCTGGACTGGTACTGAAACCAGAAATTTAGAAAATAGCCCCAAAATCCAACTGTGGTTTCAGGCAAATTAACTTTGAAAAAATAACATAGCGCCTGCTCGTCAGGAGCCAGTGCTACATACTCCCCCCTCCCATTTAGACAATGTCCTCATTGTCTGTGAAGAAAAAAAAAAACTTTCAGTCCTTAAAGTCAGGTACCTGAACTCAAAATTTGGGATGAGGGATGGAAAGGAAAGGAAAAAAACACATTGAACATACAACATGTTAAACAGTTGACATAACACAGGTCACATAATACACAAACCCCAATGCCTGACTATCTACACCACCCACTCTCCGGCAGCTTGATAGACGATCTTGGTGATTCCTGAAAAGAAAAATTCACACAAAAAAAACAGCAAACACATACTATGTGTACAATCCTAGTAGGCAAAATCCCATTCTCATCAGAAAATGAGACTCTCTTTCCAGTGTTGCTATCCTACATGTACTGCGTGCAATAATCCCAGTGTTTGTGCAGACTCCCACCATCCAGTGGCAAGAGGAACAAAATGCAAGTCCTTTCATACAAGTGCTGTGGCCCATAGATGACCTTGACACGGAGCTCTCCTCTTAGCAAACCTAACACTGTCTAACTAGCCCCACAGTCCTTGTAATTTTTTTTTCAAGCAGAGGTAAAATAGTCTCAGTAATTGCTTTACCAATAAAAAAACAAGGGTCTGGCAAAGTTAATGTTTTCCCCTTGGCATCGACAGTTGTGATGAAATATACTACGGCGTCCTTTCCCGGCTGGCAAATGACATCTTTATCAGAGTATATGTGTCTCCCAAAGCTCCAGTGCTGAAGACACCCGGTGAAATATTTGTACATACTGGGGGAACATCCTTGTTCCCTAAAGGGCTTAGGTACTTTCAGGTAGTCCCACACATCACTGGCATACCAATGCTCTTGGTTCTTCTCAATCTCTTGCATAATTTCCTTGGAAACATAAGGGAACTCCAAACCATATTCTGTAGCCACCCGCTTGTTCAGCAGCCGCTGGGACCGTGCGAACCTAGGCAGAGCTCGGGCACTTCCATGCCCGGGAGGCACACAAGAATTTGGTGATTTACGTACCATGGTAAAAGGCATTCTCTTAGATTCTGACAAACTGACATTTAGGCAAAGTCAAGTCAGTGGTTTTAGGGGTTTCGGCCCGAGGCGATGCACTCCCCGAATTTAGAGCTAACCAGCCAGAAACATTCCATGTTGCGGCCACATCATCTGCATTGGCCCATAGCATTTCCTGGGACAAAGTCTCAAACAACTCATCATCGCCTGACAAGTTGGACAGGTAATCTATTTCTGTGACAGCGACACCTGCGCTCAAGGAGAATCCAGTGCAACCCAGCTGAATTGGTACTGAATCCAGAAATGTAGAAAATAGCCCCAAAACCCAACTGTGATTTCAGGCAAATTAACTTTTAAAAAATAACATAGCGCCTGCTCATCAGGAGCCAGCGCTACACAATAATAGTGTAAAAAAGCAAAAATAGTGACACTACAGGGACACTGAACTACTCTAAAGACATTATTTAAAAAAAATAGTACAATAAATAAATAAAAGAAATGTTAAAAAGATGAATAAAAATGATTCAGCCTGTGCCCACCAATGCAGCCTGTGCCCACCAATGCAGCCTGTTTCCACCATGCAGCTGCACAAGCTGCATAGGTGGACAGAGGCTGCATAGTGGGCACAGGCTGCCTTGGTGGACAGAGGCTACATGGTGGGCACACCACCATGTAGCCTCTGTCCACCAAGGCAGCCTGTGCCCACTATGCAGCCTCTGTCCACCTATGCAGCCTGTGTCCACCATTCAGCCTGTGTCCACCAATGCAGCCTGTGTCCACCATGCAGCCTCTGTCCACCAAGGCAGCCTCAAGCAGCCTGTGTGCAACATGCAGCCAGGGAACTTTGATTGACAGATCGTGCTTCCCAGGATTGGACGGGTGATCTGTCTATCAAAGTCCCGGGACCAGGAGGAGGGGCAGTATGTGACTTCGAGTGGTGGGGACCACAGCAATTGAAATGAAAGCTGTTATAGCTGTGTTACCTGTGCTCTGATCATCCGATGGCTTTCCTTTCTCCTCCCCTCCGTGATTTCTGAACTCCCATTCAAGAGGGATTATATGATATTTTTTCCCCTTTTATAGGTTAAACTAGATGGACTTGTGTCAATTACAGCTTCAAAAACTCCTGATGCCTGTTACTAAATATCTTTGACTGTCTACTTTCCTAAAAGGGGTCATTTGGGGATTATTTGGACTGTCCTGTCATTTTAGGGTCTCAAGAATTGGCTGCCAGTACATAAGGTTTGATACATTTTCAAATATATATATATATATATATATATTAAAAAAAATATCTCAAAGAAGTGACTCAGCGCACAGCCATTAATGTCTAAACTGCTGGCAATAAAAGTGAGTACAATCCTAATACCGCGTACACACAACCGGACTTTTCGATGGACTAGGTCCAACGATCTTCCCACCGGACTTTTGGCAGAGTTGCGATGGACTTTCCAAACGAACGGACTTGGCCACACACAAGCACACCAAAGTCCGACGGATTTGAGCGTAATGACGTATGACCGGACTAGAATAAGGAAGTTCATAGCCAGTAGCCAATAGCTGTCCTAGCGTCGGTTTTCATCCGTCGGAATTGCATACAGACGAACTGATTTTTCGACCGGACTTGAGTCCGTCGGAAAGATTTGAAACATGTTTTATTTCTAGGTCCGTCTGACTTTTGGGGAAAAAAAGTCAGCTGGAGCCCATACACGATCGTAATATCCGACGGATTCATTCAGTCGAACCTAGTCCATTGAAAAGTCCGGTTGTGTGTACGTGGCACTAGTGAAAATGTCCAATTAGCCATTTTCCTGCTCAGGTCTCTGGTGTTAATGGGGAGCAGGTGTGTTAAATTTGGTGTTGCCACTCTCAATCTCTCCTACTGATCACTGGAAGTTCAACATGGCACTTCAAGAATTATTGCTCTACGTAAAGATGGCATAGGCTATAAGAAGATTGCCAAGACCGTGAAATTGAGCACCAGAATGGTAGCCAAGACCATACAGTGGTTTAACAGGACAGGTTCCATTCAGAATGCTGCCAGCATTAGTACAGAGGTTGAAGGGGTAAGGGGTGAGCCTGTCAGTTCTCAGACCATACACCGCACACTGCATCAAATTGGTCTGCATGGCTATCGTTCCAGAAGGAAGCCTCTTCTAAAGATGATGCACACGAAAGCCCGCAAACAGTTTGCTGAAGACAAGCAGACTAATGACATGGATTACTGGAACCATGTCCTGTGGTTTGATGAGACCAAGATACATTTATTTGGTTCAGATGGTGTCAAGCGTGTGTGGAGGCAACCAGGTGAGGAGTACAAAGACCACTGCCTTGCTAAAGAAGCTGAGGGTAAAGGTGATGGACTGGCCAAGCATGTCTCCAGACATAAACCCTATTGAGCATCTGTGGGGCATCCTAAAATGGAACGTGAAGGAGCGCAAGGTCTCTAACATCCACCAGCTCCATCGTGTCATCATGGAGGGGTGGAAGAGGACTTCAGTGTCAACCTGTGAAGCTCTGGTGAACTCCATGCCCAAAAATGTGAGGAGTGTACTCACTTTTACTCACTTTTATGAGATACTATATCTGCTATACTATACTATATACTATATCTGCCCTCTGGATCTATAATAGCTCTGGATACGGAAAAGGAGACCGAGTTTCTAGCCGCCATCATGACTCCTCTCTTCTTGGCTTACATCGATGCTATAAAAATGTGCGGGTAGTTCTTGTGGGCGCATTAAGGTGTGAGGTATTTGTTAAAATTGGTTTCCTGAATGGCGATGAGGTCAGCTTTGTTGGAGATGGATTTCTTCCATAGAGAGTGGCATTTTGCAGGGGGGTTCAGGCATCTGGCATTTAGGAACAAGATCTTAAGTCCCATTTAGATGTATCCAGCTGATCTGGAGAACGATGTTGTGGATCAAAAATTTGAAGTTTTGAAAAGTGTGGACAACTGTGGATGATAGGATGAGGGCATCAGGAGGTGTTGATTGTAGAGATTGTTCCATATATGAAAGATTATTTCTGAGGATGAATGGAGGTCATACAGCCAAGATGGTGTAAGGAGACAAAACTAAATAAGGAGTGTAGCTCCAGTGGGTTCAGCTCCCCAAGGAGTTCTTGAAGTCAAGTAGGCAGGACAACTGGGAGAAGCTCTTGCAGCATAAACATAGGTTGGCAAAAGAAAACAAGAAATTTGACCCGTCCAAACCAAAAAACGAGAAATAAACAAGTAAAAAAAGAAGGTCCATATAGAACCACGTGTGCAATATCCACTGCAAAAGTTTGTGGGGTATAGGGTACGGTGGAATGTACTCCATCTAATTTCAGGGTTCCTCTGTAGAACTGGGCAAGGATGTAGAGATGATTGCTTCTCTGACCTTTTGGCTAAGATCAATCTGGGGACCATATATTAAATGGATTTTTAGAACAAGGAGATGGAAGAAGAGCTTGCTCTGTCGACTCCACGCATCAACCTGGTATTGCAGTACCTCCAGTACCGGTGCACAGAAAAAAAAAGACATAGAGATGTCGACTCTAGGTGTTTTGTAAAGGTGGTGAGGACTTCTTGGAGACTACTTGCCAGTCTGGATGAACGTGCCTTAGAGCCTGGCATGAGGAGCTAGTGGACATAGTTTATATCTCAGGTATGATACGCCATTGTTTGAGAATATTAAGGCCATCATCTAGGGAGGTAATTATATGTGATTTCCCTTGATAGGTCACACTCAGCTTGGCTGGAAACTTCCATTTGTAGATGACCTTAGTGATAGAGTTCAGCTTATGTCAGAGTTGCAGAGTGTATTGGGAAAAATCTGGTAAGACCTGGGCCTGCACTGGCTGCTGGTCGTTGCAGTGGAAAAAATTAATCCACATTAGGAGATCACAAGGTACTTCCAGTGAGAGGAAGGATGCAGGGAATTATTTCTATGGAAAGGTCCTCTGGTGTAAGATTAGGAACCACTGCTTTAAATTGTTCCCATACGAAATGGGGTAATTTAGTGGCCTGAACCATTTCAGATATGCCTCTGATTTTTAAACAGAAAAACAAAGAAAAAGTGCCTCTAAGTGTAGAATTAAAAGCTGTTTAATTTGCCCAAAAAGGGCTAAAAACACTTACAAGATATGTAGACTGGCAGAGCATATCATTAATATCCATGTAGGTGGTCCGGCATGAATGCAATGTTTTTTTTTTTCTGTTACTCCTCCTGTCCTATACCTTTATATTGTGATAACGCACCATTTACATATTCCCTGCCCCTAAGGTCCGCCCATGTAGTATAAATTAGTCCCATACACATACAGTCATCAGGTTGATAAAGGAACTAATGAGATGCTCCAAAACACGTCCCTCTTTGATGACTGCTTCCTGTTTTTCTTCCTGTTTGTGTTCCACACTGGTTTCTGGTTATTGTCTCCTGCCACTGACGTCACTTCCGGGATCAGCGTTTCTCGTGTTTTGAGACTGATAGGGGGCTGGCCTGTCAGTTCTCTTGGAGCTCCCTGCTGGATTTCCTGCTACTGGATACACACAGCCTAAAGAACTTATATATGCCAGTGACCACTGCCTTCATGCCGGACCACCTACATGGATATTAATGATATGCTCTGCCAGTCTACATATCTTGTAAGTGTTTTTAACCCTTTTTGGGGAAATTAAACAGCTGTTTTTCTGTTTCCTATTCAGAGATTGCTTCTCTCCATAAGTGCAGCCCTAAGTGGTGAAGATACCCTATTATAGACTTTCTGGTTCATAAAGACATCTGTTTTTGCTTGGTTCTGAAGTTCAGAGCACCCTTACAAACTGTATCTCTGATTTTTAAACTGTTGCAGCGTGACCTAGCCTCAAGGTAAGCCACCTTGTCCTTAAGGAACATCAGGTCACCTTGATGAGATGCACGTGGATCCATTAGGACGTTAAATGAGGTAGTGACCTTGCACATTTTGTGTTCAACGTGACACACATTTCCTCCCAATTTATGTAGCTCCAATTGGCATTGGTTCAGGGAGAGAGCATCAGATTGTATTGGTGTGTGGAGAGATATTAACATCTCCTTTAAAGTGGTATCAGAAACGGGCTGTCCTGATGTGGGAAATGTTACAATGGGGTCAGGTCGTGTGGTAACAGAGTGTGTTTTGGACTGGGTGTTGCTCCTCTCCATCAATGGTTCATTAGTCTGCAGCTGAGTTTCTCCTAGGTTTTGATTTGGCAGGGCTCTGGTGGATGGTGTGGAGTGGCCTGACTGCAGGGAATCTCCTGCCTGGATCATTGTAAGCCCTCCGTGTTTCTGCAGTGGCACCAGAGCCGCCGATAGAGGTCTGGAATCGGCACTGGTTATTTGGTCTCCGCTGCCATTTTGGTGGAGACCAGCTCTTGTGGATGTAAAGAAACTGGAGAGTTTTTTTTTTTTTTTTAACTTAATGTTTATTGAAATTATTGAGAAAAAAAATAAGTACATAGACATCACCAAATGGGCATATCCCGGTGTGAGTATAAACAGAGATGATAATAAAGGCAAGGTATTCAAACATTCATAAAAGGATGAGGAAAGAAAAGTAAGGATAGGGGGGGGGGGGAAGGTAGAGGGGCATAGTTACATACGTAACTAGAGTTAGTCAGTGATCACCAAACATAAAGAGCAATTAAGTCCTTAATAAGATATAGACGATGGGTATGATCATAATAGAGGGGCACTCCTCGGGTTAGTAATCCAGAGCTCCCAGGATCTGCGAAAACGACTTGTGGAATGGTTAGCTTTAGCAAAATAATGTTCCATCTGAAAGTTCTGGTTAAGGATTTGAATGACTTCTTCCAATGTGGGGGGGAGGTGTCACGATCGTCCTGGCATTCCGGTCGTACACGGGAGACTTACCCGCAGAAGCCTGGCGTTGAGAACCCGTCGTTTCCCCTTGACGCGCGCTAAAGCGAACGAACGCACCCGTGTCGACATGAACGAGCGCACGCGTGCACGCGGGGTCACGAACGGGTGCACGTCCACTCGCGGGGGCACGCTGACCCGTCGTGCGACCGTTTTGGCGCCCTAAGGACTTCTTAAGGCCCTTGCTCCATCCCATTCTTGCTGTCCAGTCTACAGCGTGTTCTGTGATCCTGCTATTCTATACCTGTACCCGTTTCCTTGGTTCCTGATACCCGGCCAGTTCTTGACCTTGATCCGTTGCTGCCTGCCTACGACTTCTGCCTGTCTGACCACGTCTCTGCCTCATCCTCTTGTACCACGCTGACTGTTTCCTGCTGACCCGGCCTGCACCCGACTCTGCTGTTCCTGCCTACCCGTTGGATTTCCTGTGACTGCCATCCTTGCTGACGTCCATCTGCCTGCCAGTCTACCCACTTGTGCCTGTCTACACCAGCCAAGTACCACCAGCCCTACCTACTCGCTGTCGGTATCCTGCTGCTTATCTGGACCGGTCTCCATCTGCCAGGCACTTGTGCCCTCTGAACTTTTGAATTCCTGTCACCATCTCCAGGGGTTCATTAGCCAGGGGATACGAGGGGCCGCTCCCTGCATTCCGGGCTCGTCCACTAGGTACGTGACAGTACTGGACAGCCATGTCCGAGCCTGCGCAGGAAGCCTCCCCCATGGACGAGCTTTGCCGCCACCTGGCCAGCCTTACCCAGGCAGTTAAGAGTCTACAGGAAGGATACGGCAGACTGGAGGAACAAGTCCAGGCGCTATCTGCCTCTTCACCTGCTGCTCCGGGGGCCCATGCCCCACCATCAGTGGTGATGATGCCACCCGAACCCAGAGTTCCAACTCTGGAACGATTCGCGGGGGACCGGAACAAGTTCAGAGCCTTCCGCAACTCCTGCGAGCTCTATTTCGCCCTGCAGCCGAGGACCTTCTCCCTTGAGGCGACTAAGGTGGGGTTCATCATTTCCTTGCTGACGGACGAACCCCAGGCCTGGGCCCACCATCTGCTGGAACGAAAGGATCCGTCCTTAGACTCCATGAATACCTTCTTCCAGGCGATGTCAAGACTCTATGAGGATCTCCAACTCGCTGCGACCGCAGAAGCAGCCTTACATGCCCTGCAACAAGGTCGCAGGCCTGTGGAGGATTACGTTTCGGAATTCCGACGTTGGAGCGCTGACACAGACTGGAACAACGCGGCCATGCGGTATCAGTTCCGCATGGGTCTCTCCGAGCCCCTGAAGGACGAGTTGGCACGAGTGGGCGTTCCCGAGACCCTGGAAGCTCTGATAGACATTTCAGTTCAAATTGATAGGCGCCTGAGAGAGCGCCGCCAAGAACGTTCTTCCACAGCTACTCACCCGGTCTGGATGCTTCCGCGGGTGCCTAGCTCCACCCACCCAGCGCCTCCTGTTCCAGCCGCATCCACACTGGACTCCCCGGAACCCATGCAGCTGGGGCTACTCCGTCCATCCCTGACTCCAGAGGAACGCCAACGTCGCCGGGTCAACAACCTCTGCCTGTACTGCGGAGAACCAGGGCACTTTGTTCGCTCTTGCCCAGCTAAGATGCGTAAGTGCCTCCTTGTTCCACCTGTCCCCTCACCTGTGTTGTCTGATAACACCTCTCATCTGGCTGTTCCTGTTCTTTTGCAGCTTCCAGGAAGGACTATTCCAACCCACGCAGTTATTGATTCCGGGGCATGCAGTGGCTTTGTAGACTCGTCCTTCGCCCTGAAGAACAGGATTCCCCTTAGACCGAGAGAGAAGGGGCTCTCGGTATACCTGGCCGATGGGTCTACTTTGGAATCAGGACCAGTGACTCAGGAGACTAGTCCCCTATCCGCTGTCATCGCCGGGTCTCACCAAGAATTCCTATGCCTAGACGTCATCAAGTCTCCTCTGTTCCCCATCATTCTAGGTATGCCTTGGTTGAAAGCACACAACCCACGCATTGATTGGGTCACTGGAATGATTGAGTTCCCTTCGGACTACTGTCTCCAGCATTGTTGCCCGACTCCCAACGGGGACTCCTCGACCCTCCTCTGTTTGGAAGCAGACGATGAAACCCGACAAGCTGTGCCCAAGGAATATCATGATTTTCTAGACGTTTTCAGTAAGAAGGGGGCCGAGACTCTGCCACCCCATAGGCCATATGACTGCCCTATTGAACTGCTCCCGGGGGCAGAAATCCCCTTCGGAAGAATCTTCCCTCTATCCGAGTCTGAACTGAGTACCCTGAAGTCCTACTTGGATGATAACCTTGAAAAAGGATTTATCCATCCCTCTACCTCCCTGGCTGGCGCTGGAATTTTCTTCGTGGAAAAGAAAGACCACTCCTTACGTCCATGTGTGGACTATCGGGCTTTGAACAAAATCACCATTAAAAATCGCTACCCCCTGCCATTAGTACCCGAACTTTTCCAGAGACTGGGTTCTGCTAAGTTGTTCTCCAAGCTGGATCTTCGGGGTGCCTACAACCTCGTCCGTATTAGGAGGGGTGACGAGTGGAAAACGACCTTCCGTACCCGCTTCGGGCACTTCGAATATTTAGTGATGCCATTCGGGTTGTGTAATGCCCCAGCCACATTCCAGCATTTTGTCAATGACATTTTTAGAGATTACCTTGATCTGTTTGTAATTATTTACCTGGATGACATTTTAATCTTTTCCCCCACTTTAGCCGACCACCGGGAACACGTCAAGAAGGTCCTGACTCGTCTCCGCCTTCACGGCTTATACGCCAAACCCGAGAAATGTGTTTTCGAACGGCAGAGCATCCAGTTCCTCGGCCTGGTCATCTCGGTAAGAGGGATTGAGATGGATCCCCAGAAGATCTCGGCAATTCAGGACTGGCCTGCCCCTTCCGATAAAAAGGGAGTTCAGCGGTTTGTGGGGTTCGCTAATTTCTACCGCAAGTTCATTAAGGGATTCTCTTCGATTATCGCTCCCATTACCGGGCTGACCAAACAGGGTCAAAGGTTCCGTTGGACCCCCGAAGCGCAAGAGGCCTTCAAGACCCTGAAGGATTTGTTTGTCTCGGCCTCGGTCTTGAAACACCCTGATCCCGCTCTACCATATACCCTCGAAGTTGACGCTTCAGAAATAGCAGTCGGAGCGATACTTTCCCAGAGGCAGGGACCCAAGTCCTTACTCCACCCGGTTGCTTTCTTTTCCCGCAAATTGTCAGAGGCAGAGAAGAATTACGACGTCGGAGATCGTGAGTTACTGGCAATTAAATCTGCACTCGAGGAGTGGCGCTATCTGCTGGAGGGAGCCATCCACCCGATCCTGGTCTATACCGACCACAAAAACTTGGAATACCTAAAGACAGCAAAGAGATTGAAGCCCCGTCAGGCCAGGTGGGCACTCTTCTTTTCGAGGTTTTCATTCCACATCACATATCGTCCCGGATCCAAGAATACCAAACCAGACGCTCTATCCCGCATGTTCAGTCAGCCGGAGAGCTTACCACCTACTGATACCATCCTTTCTACTGGGAACTTTCTCCTACTCCAGGGGGATGTGGTGTCCCAAGTTAAGCAGGCTTCCGTAGGCACTACACCTCCATCCGGTATCCCGCTATCTTCTAGTGATGACCTTCTGTGGCATGAGGACAAGATCTTTGTTCCCCAGGAAGTTCGGACCCTGGTTCTGGCTTCCTGTCATGACCATCCACTGGCTGGCCACTTTGGGGTATTCAAAACCTTGGAATTACTCAGACGTACATTCTGGTGGCCACGAATGAAGGACGACTGCAAGAGGTATGTGGAGACCTGTGCCACCTGTATTTGAAGTAAGGGCAACAAGTCAAGAGCCTGGGGTCTACTAAAACCGCTGCCTGTCCCTGATAGACCATGGAGGATGATCTCCATGGATTTCATCGTCGAACTCCCTCCCTCGGAGAACTATTCAACGATCTTCGTCGTAGTCGATAGACTCACCAAAATGGCCCACTTCTTGCCCATGAAGGGCACCCCCTCAGCCACAGAGACAGCTAACACCTTCATTAAGGAGATTGTAAGACTCCATGGCATTCCCGCCAACATCACATCTGATAGGGGGGTGCAGTTCACCTCAAGATTCTGGAGGGCGCTCTGCGGAGCCCTGAAAATCGACCTTTGCCTGTCCTCAGCCTACCACCCGCAGACCAACGGTCAGACCGAGAGGACGAATCAGACACTGGAGCAGTATCTTCGCTGTTTCTCGTCCTTCTCCCAAGACGACTGGGTCTCTTTTCTACCTATGGCTGAGTTCGCTTACAACAACACAGTCCACTCGGCCACCAAGCAGTCCCCTTTTTATGCGAACTTTGGCTTCCATCCATTGTTCTTGTCCGGCAGTCTTCCCGAGTGTTCGGTGCCAGCGGTACAGGAGAGTCTTAACTTCTCTGAAGCGAATAACAAACTCCTACAAGAAACCCTGACCAAGTCACAGGAGCACAACAAAGAAGTTTTCGACAGAAGGAGAAGGGGGGAGCTGGACCTTAAGGTTGGGGATCAGGTCTGGTTGTCCACCTTGAACCTTAGACTATCTTGCCCCTCCAAAAAGTTGGGCCCGAAATTCGTGGGTCCCTTCCCGATCAAGAGGAAACTGAACGACGTGGCCTTTGAACTCAAACTCCCTGAATCCTTCCGAATCCATCCAGTCTTCCATGTATCACTTCTCAAACCCGCAGTCCCGGATCCCTTCGCTGACAGAATCACCAGTCCTCCGGAACCCGTGATGGTCAATGGGGAGATTGAATTTGAAATTGAAGCCATACTGGACTGCAGGAAGAGACAGAACCAGACTCAATTTTTGGTCAAGTGGAAGGGGTACGGACCTGAGGAGAACTCCTGGGAGCCAGAATCTAACATCCACGCTAAGAGAGTCATCCGTGCCTTCAAGAATTCCCACCCGAGTAAGATGGCTCAGTTGGGCATCCGGAGGCTGCCCCTTGGGAGGGGGCAATGTCACGATCGTCCTGGCATTCCGGTCGTACACGGGAGACTTACCCGCAGAAGCCTGGCGTTGAGAACCCGTCGTTTCCCCTTGACGCGCGCTAAAGCGAACGAACGCACCCGCGTCAACATGAACGAGCGCACGCGTGCACGCGGGGTCACGAACGGGCGCATGTCCACTCACGGGGGCACGCTGACCCGTCGTGCGACCGTTTTGGCGCCCTAAGGACTTCTTAAGGCCCTTACTCCATCCCATTCTTGCTGTCCAGTCTACAGCGTGTTCTGTGATCCTGCTATTCTATACCTGTACCCGTTTCCTTGGTTCCTGATACCCGGCCAGTTCTTGACCTTGATCCGTTGCTGCCTGCCTACGACTTCTGCCTGTCTGACCACGTCTCTGCCTCATCCTCTTGTACCACGCTGACTGTTTCCTGCTGACCCAGCCTGCACCCGACTCTGCTGTTCCTGCCTACCTGTTGGATTTCCTGTGACTGCCATCCTTGCTGACGTCCATCTGCCTGCCAGTCTACCCACTTGTGCCTGTCTACACCAGCCAAGTACCACCAGCCCTACCTACTCGCTGTCGGTATCCTGCTGCTTATCTGGACCGGTCTCCATCTGCCAGGCACTTGTGCCCTCTGAACTTTTGAATTCCTGTCACCATCTCCAGGGGTTCATTAGCCAGGGGATACGAGGGGCCGCTCCCTGCATTCCGGGCTCGTCCACTAGGTACGTGACAGGAGGGCTGTTTTCCATCTTCTCGCAACTGCGAGTCTGGCTGCAATAAGTATGTGGGTAACCGGAGTACGGAGGTGGTTAGGCCAGGCAGGGATGTGAAGTCCCAGTAGAAGATCTAATGGGGATAGAGGAAGGGTTACTCCAGAGAGTGAGAGAATTAGGCTCTTAACTTTGTCCCAGTAGCTTCTCAATAGGGGGCATCCCCACCAAATATGTAGCAGGGAACCGGTTTTGTCGCAATTCCTCCAACACTTGGGCGAGGTGTTTAAGTATATTTTAGCCAGTCTTTCTGGGGTAAAATACCATTTATGAAATAGCTTCTGTGTGGATTCCCAGTGAGTGATGCAGCGGGATAAACATAGTGGTAGTAGGAGGGCTTTCTGCCATTGTAGCTGCGTTGGTGGCTGGTCTGTAAGGGGAGACCAGTATTGCATGCTGGAGGAGAGAAGATCCGAGTGAGGTTCGGTGAGGAGTTTGTATATCACAGAGATCCCTTTGCATTTGGGAGTTTCAAGAGTATAATGTGTAAGTAAGGGGAGCGTCAGACAGTCCAAGGATGAGTATCGCATTTTGGAGAGTATAGATCTGATCCTTAGGTAGAGGAAGAAGGTGTGTTTGGGCAATTCGTATTGCTCCATGAGACGTGTAAAGGTTTTCAAGGTGGAGCCTTCAAAAAGCGATCCAAGGTAAGTAAGGCCTCGGTTTGTCCATTCTGAGAGGGGTAGATCCGGGGAGATAAGTTGAAGTGCATCAATGGGTAGTTTAGTCAAGGTCTCCACCGAGATCCCATCCGTTGATTGTATTAACGCTGACCATGTTTTCTTGGAGGCCGTGATGGTGTCAAGTGGGTAGCGCTGGGGAGGGAGCTTAAGCCAGGTGGCTGCAAGCAGAAGCTTAGTGTTTGTGTCCAGTACGGTGGATTCGATCTGTTTCCAGTTTGAATGACGGTTATCCGACCACCAAGTTTTCAGTTGGTCTAGAATGGAGGCTCGGTAGTAGGCCTGGACATTAGGTGCCCCTAGCCCTCCAGAATGAACTGGAGTCAGTACTATAGACTTCTTCACTCTAGGACGTTTCTGCTGCCAGATGAAAACGTTAAGAATCCCCTGAAGTTTTTTGAGTTGGTGTTGCGTCATTAGGAGGGGTATGGTTAGAAAAAAATATAGGATATGCGGCAGCAGATACATTTTAGCCTGAGCTATCCTTCCAGCCCAAGAGGCCGGAAATCGGCTCAGGTCTTTAATGAGGCTAGTAAGCTTGCCCACGAGGTCTTCGAGATTGGTTCTAAGTAATAGTTGGCTAGGAGATGTCAAATGAATTCCCAAGTAGGGAAGAAAGGAGTTCGGGGCCCAGGCAAAGGGGAAGGTGGAGGAGATTGATTTTGATGTTTGCGGGTCTAAACCAAGGTTCAGCATGAGGGATTTGCTATGATTCAGTTTATACATGGATATTCTGCTGAACTGTTCCAAAACTACGTGTACTGCAGGAAGCGAGGAAAGAGGGTCAGTCAGGGCTATGATCACATCATCGGCGTAGAGGCCAATTTTGTGATCAGTATCTCCGATTTTTATTCCAGATATCTTTGGGTCTGATCTTATCGTCTGTGCTAACGGCTCCATCACTAGGGCGAAAATCAGTGGGGATAGCGGACACCCTTGTCTGGTGCCGTTGGTGATTTGGAAAGGTTGGGAGACTACTCCCGATGTCCAGATGCGTGCCGAGGGGTGGGAGTATAAGCCCATTATCGCTTTATGAAACGTGCCAGACACTCCAAATTTGTGGAGGACTGCCTCCATATAGGGCCAGTACACCCTGTTGAACGCCTTCTCTGCGTCCAATGCCAGAAGCAGAGAAGGCGTTCCAGTATGCTCCGTCCACTATATCAAGTTGATGAACCTTCTAGTGCCGTCGGATGTCTGCCTGCCAGGCACAAATCCGACCTGATCAGGGTGTATGAGTTGGGGAATAACAGAAGACAGTCGTTGTGCGAGTAATTTAGCATACAGTTTTGTGTCCGTGTTGAGAAGGGAGATAGGGCGGTAGTTGCCTGGATTGTCCAGGGGTTTACCTGGTTTGGGGATGGTGACTATCAAGGCATCAAGGGATTCTTTCGGCAGTACTCCTGTGGTGGCGAACTGATTGTACATGTCACATAAATGGGTGACTAATAGTTGGGAAAACCGCTTGTAGTATTCGCTAGGAAGTCCGTCGGGGTCTGGAGCTTTATGTAGAGGGAGGTTTTGGATCAATTTGTGGATCTCGGAGTGCGTAAAAGGAACTTCCAATTGTTTGAGTTGTGTCGGGGATAGAGAAGGGAGGGAGATAGAGGATAAGAAATTGGTAATGTCGTGTTGGGAGGGGGGTGGAAGTGGATCTGAGCCTGACAGATTGTACAATTTCGTATAAAAATGTCCAAATTCATTTGCAATATCTAGCGGGTTAGTCATGCGTCTGCCCTGGGAGTTAGTAAGGTGTGTGATTTTTTTGTTTGCTAGTTGCTTCTTAAATTGTCTAGCCATATAGGCCCCTGGTTTATTGGCTGCTGAGTAGGTCAGCAGGCGTAGTCTTTTAATGTAGTAATCAAAGTTTTTACGAAGGTGGTTACTGAGCTGGAGTTGGAGGTTTTTGAGTTCCGAGGAGATGGCCTTCGATGGGGATTTCTTGTTGGTGAATTCTAGAGACCTGATTTTAGTCAGGAGGGATTCCGTCATGCGTGAGTGTTTTTTCTTTGCCTGGGAGCCAAGTTTAATAAAGAGACCTCGTAGGCAAGCCTTATGTGCGTTCCATACTATGGAGTGATCAGAAACTGAGTTGACATTTTGTTGGAAATAAGTCTCAATCTCGGATCGTATCGCAGTTTCAAAGTTAGGATCGTTAAGGAGGGAGGTGTTAAGCCTCCACACCGTGTGTTTGGGCGTTTGAGAAGGGGAAGCCAATTTAATCGTGACCGGAGCGTGGTCAGACCACGATACCGTGCCTATGTGGGAGGATTCAATAGACTGGAGTAAATGTTTGTCTGCGATAAATAAATCGATACGAGAGTAAGACTGGTGGGGAGGAGAAAAGAAGGTGTAATCTCTCTCTAAATCATGCATGCATCTCCAAGCGTCATATAAGTCCTCCCGTTGGAGGAGAGAGGCCAAAGCTGAGGGCCTGCATCTTGAGAAACTGGTGGTGTCCAGCGTATGGTCAATAATTTCATTAAAGTCTCCGCAGAGTAGCAGAGGGGAAGATCTGTAGGGTGCTATTTTGGAGAGGAGGGTGGAGTAAAACTTCTTCTGGGCACCATTAGGGGCATAGATATTGACCAGAGTAAGAGGGCGACCGTCAAAGGGTGCTGAGAGGATGATGAACCTGCCATCCTCATCGCATTCACAGTGGTGTAGCGTGAAGTTCACGCTAGCGCTCACAGCGATCATAACTCCCCTCTTCTTTTTCGGGGCGTTAGCGAAAAAGCAGTGGGGGTATTTCTTGTTGCTACACTGGGGTGGCTTGGAGTTAGAGAAATGTGTCTCTTGGACGCAAAGGACATCTGCATGATGACCCAGTGCTTCCTTCCATAGTAGATTACGCTTAAAAGGAGAATTTAGGCCTTTAACATTTAGTGAGGTGATCGTGAGAGACATGACAAGAGTTAGGCCAGGGAGATGCAAGCAAGCGGAGAGAGACCACCCCTACCAATGAATACCAAGCCAGAAGAACAGAAAGGTTGAGTAGGCAAGAAACAATCACAAATGAAAAAATACAAAAAATAAAGATGGTATATAACAAGATATAACAACGTATAACAGTGAGAAATATCACAAAAAATGTGTGCACAGCACACTAATAACCTGGGGGTTGGAGGGAAGAAACAGAAGGTATAGTGCCCAGGCTGGATATGACAGCTCTAGGGGAACTGGGGTATTAGCATAGTCAGGTTTTTTCCGCCAGTTTGGTCGCGGCACGTCTGGTGGGTCCAGAAGGTGGGCCGGAGGAGTTAGATTGGCTTGTGTCCCCCGGGGGAAGAGGGAGGAAGCCCCAATTGGTCAATTTTTTATATCCATCTTTCGGGTTAAGAATTGGAACGATTTTCTGCTGGTGGGTGACCAGTAGCTTGGTAGGGAAGCCCCATTTGTATGTTATGTTTTTCTGTTGGAGGATGGAGGTTACCGGGGAGAAGGCCCTGCGCATCTCCATCGTGGCCGGTGACAGGTCAGTGAAGAGCTTAATGGAAGCGTAGGGGGCCGGTAGGGACTTCAGGTTTCGCGCGGAAGAGAGTATTTGTTCCTTGACCTGGAAGAAATGTATACGAGCCAGAACATCTCTGGGGACGTCATCTGGGAGACGTGATGGTTTTGCAATTCTATGGGCACGATCTATGAGCATGTCTCGTGCGGTCAGGCGAGGAAGTAAGGACGAGATGAGTTGTTGCAAGTATGGGGTCAGGTCGCTTGGCATGACCGATTCGGGAATGCCTCTAAATTTGATATTATTTCGTCTGGAGCGGTCTTCCAAATCGGCAAGTTTCATTTTTATGTGTCGGAGTTCTTCCGTATGGTGGTCTTGCACATCTAGCATTTCGTTGTGTGCTTTAGAGTAATCTTGAAGATTTTCTTCAAGAGCGTCAGTGCGTTCCTCAATGCAATCAATGCGGTCATGCATCTGGGAAATGGAGATCTGTAGCTCCCTGTGCAGGTCTTGCTGCAAGGTAAGTAGCATGTTTTTTAATGCGGATTCAGACACTGTGCTGTCTGAGGCAGGCATGGCCACCAATGAGGGGGTAGAATGAGAAGTATGGGTCCCGGCCACAACTGCAGACCAAAGCTGCTTTTTGGCATGTGGAGCTTTGTTTGGGGAATGTGCTGGGGAGGTAGCCAGTCTCTTACCTCTGTCAGCCATGAGGTCTCCTGGGGACTCCACCGGGGGAGGGAGAGTGTCCATGATGTCCCTGCAAGCATCCGGAGCGTCCTCCTGTGCTGAGTGCAGTGCGGTGTGATGGCCCAGCGAGGCTGCGGAGGCAGCGTGCGGCGGATTGAGAGGGTCGGCGCCATCTTGGGCCTTCTGCATAGCGGCGGCTGACGGATAAAAATCCGTTAAGCGGCGGGGTTTGGGCGGATTATACCGCGATTTCGACATGCCCCGTTCGTCCCTGCTCCTTCCCCGCTCCGGTGGTGTGGGCTGGGGAGAGGAAAGTCGCTGCATGTTGCCAATATCCAGGCCGTGGAGCGGAGCTCGGATCTCAGGCAGCCATCCCGGTCCGCAGCAGGCCACGCCCCCGAAACTGGAGAGTTTTTTAATGGGCATTGTGTCCTTTCGGTTCTGCCACATCTTCCAGGGAGAGTGCAGGTGTTCAGCTGTCAGGGGAAGCACAGGAGAGGACAGAGAAATGCCTATAGAACAGAATAGACATGTGCATACTAAAATATTTTGGTTTGGAATTTAGTTTTCGTCCGAAAAATACATTTATTTAGTTACTGCCGAAAATTCGTTTTTATTTATTTAGTTTTTCGTAAAAAAATGCATTCGTCCGAAAATCCAAATGAATTATGGTCGAATCTGTCATTAAAGGCTTATGGTGTCTGTCGAATGTTCAAAGAAGATTCAACGGAGCAGCTAAACTGTATGTATATATTGTTTAGCTGCTCCGTCGAATCTTCTTAGAACTTTCGACAGACACCATATGACACCATACGACAGAAACCGTTTGTATGTTTTTCGTTGCTTTGTCGTTCATGTTGAATGTATATAGTTCAAACAGAAAATGGACTGGTGATAGTGATCACTGATCAGACAGGTAACAAGATAGGGTATATAGAATCTATATAGAATCTCAATCTAGAATCTATAATAATAAATCCCCCCCCCCCCCACAACACGGGCAGCCTCTGAGGCTATCACAACACTAGCAACACTAGTATCACTCTCAGATTCACAACACTAACACAATAGCAGCAGATTATTATGAAAAAGTTACGTTGAACTGTAGTTTGCTTCACTATTGTTCTGCTGCTGTGCTTATGCTTAATTGCTAAATAATGTAGGATCTCTGACAAACGGACCGACTAAGATTGACTGTCTTCTGAAATTATTCAGTGTCTGTGTCTCTCTCTGCTAGCAATCATAAGTAACTTGGCTGTATGTGTGTACTTAGTTCTAGCTATTTTACTGCTCCTCCTCTTTGGTTACAATCAGCCAATAACATTCATCATCATCATTATTTTTATTTTACTTCCCCCACCCAATTCCAGCAACGATCTTTTCTCTCTCCGTCGAATCTTTTCTCTCTCTGTTGAATCTTTTCTCTCTGTCGAATCTTTTCTCTCTATGTAGAATAATCCTGGACTAAGAGTTAAGGTTAGGCACATTCGACCGACCACAGGTTCAATAGAAACAGATTGCTATTGTCAGCGTTATGTCGAGTCTCCTATCTATATCGAACTGTTGTCACAACAAAAACGAAAATAAAGCATTTATTTATGTTGGATCTTTTGTTTTTCGGATTCTGCACTTTCGTTATCATTTGTTAAAATGATAACGAAAATACCTGAATTTCGGACAAAATGCATTCGGACGAAAACAAATGCATATGTCTAGAGCAGAATGGATATGGTGAAGCTTGAGAATAGACAGGAGCTGAGGAATTATGCAGCCATCTTGTGCAGCGGTCGCCACCCCCCCCATGTGCTGCCAATGATCACCAAAATGTGCACCACCAAGAGAGATATCAAAGCCTTTTAGACTCTAAGACCTCTATAAAAAGAAGTTCTGACAGTGCTTATTGAAGAGAACCCTCGAATGAATGGAAGGGACACCGCTTAGCTCCAGTCTGGCATCAGCAAGCGTACCAGATAGCCACACATATCTCCACTAAGTACTTCTCAAGCACCATCATACACCAGTAGAGACAATATACTTGCAAAATTAAGGAATCCAATGTTACCCGTTAATTATATTTAAGATTTAATATCTCATAGATATGATATAGGTTAAATGAGAGTTCTTTGACCAAGAGTGAAAGCTTTAAATATAATAACATTTATTAGGAAGTAGTTGAAAGTCTAGCTAATGCACAAACATCTATCTATAGTCTTACACCAAAGAAGAAAATATTAGGTTAAAATAAAAGAATTGCATTAAGGAACACAGAGTATATTCCTTAAAACATTAATCTACACACATAGTTACAAGTAAAGGTCATACCTTTCCCATAATTACCCATTCCTACCAAGGTTCCATCCTGATGCTTGGTCTCCCCAACAGAGAGCGTTTTTCTCCCAGCTAGTCTGTGTATATCAATACAGGCCGATGCCTCGTTTGTTGGCATAGCGTGACTTCTGATTGGTTAGCTTCCCTCTACTTTGCCTAAGTCCTCCCCCTTTCATGCTAATCCTTGTGAGCCTGAGATTGACTTGAATGGCCCCAGGAAGTTTAAGTATTGAATCCCCGGGGTCTACCTTCATTGCATACTCCAGCATGGGATCCTTTGAAGTGAGTTTGTGTACCACAATGAGGTTTGAAACCCATTGTTTGTACACAAAAGCCTGGACACCGTCTTGTCTGGTCGTCTCAGAGATATGTGTGAGATATGTGAAGATACTATCTTCCAGCCTGCATAGATACAAGCTAAATGATATATATTCCTAATTACAATATTTTACAGATATTAATGGAGATTTCACATAAACTCATAAGGCAACACCAGGTTACCACATGCAAAAAGGTAAAACTCTCATTGTGCAGTATTTAAAACCCAGTTTATTAAAAGAAAGGTATCTACTCACATATAATAGAAGTAATAAGGCATAACATGTATACAGCATCAAACGTCCTCATGGGCATAATGATACAACCAAAGCGGCGTACACCTACCATGGCTGCAATGCTATGCTGTGGAAGGAATTATACCCCCTATACGCCAGCTGATCATGTCCCATTCAAGTAAATGGGTTGCTTGTGTGGGGTTCAAGGGACTAAATCAGGTGGTGCAGAGGTGATACAATGCCTCCTGTCTGGCTGTCAATGCTCCCTGAAGAGCGATCCAGATATGGAGAGAGCAATGCATATATGAGTTCTTATGGTGATACAGTGACTGCTGGGGTGGTGATCAGGTATATTTTAACTGGTGTGGTGGTGATCAAGGGCACTGTAACTGGTGTGTCAGTGATAAGGGACACTGGGACCAGTGCAGTGATGATTAGGGACACTGTGAGTGGGTGACAGTGATAAGGGACTGGTGACAATATGTAAAAAAAAAATTAAAAAAAATTGTGATTGCTTCTTACAGTGATGATCAATGTAACAGCAATCATTTTAACTGTCATAAATGGCTATCATTGCTGTGATTTGCTACAGGTATCACATGGTACAGGGCTGTTGTGAATGACCCTGTGCTATGTGATCACTGTGACCAATCACAGAGATCAAAATAGTAAGCAGGCTTTAATGAATGAAAGCCATTCATGACAGTTGTGTTTACATGTGTAGAAACAGAACGAAACTCTGGATAGCCGCACTCCGGATTGTGTAAAAATTAGATGCCTTTATTTCTTCAAAATGCAAGTGCAAAACTTCATTGAACAAAACGTCACAGCAAAAAGGGAACAAAAAAGGATTTTTGAATAAAATAGCTAACGCGTTTCACGCTACAAACAGCGCTTACTCATAGCTAGCATATGTTCTGAATAACAAACAAATATATACTGTTCATGTATAAGCACGCCACAGTGAAATCAGAGGTAAAACCATGACAGCTGATAAGGCTATCATCATAGATTCTCCACACATGCATTCCACACCCAGTTGTTGGTTGATGAAAATAACTGGGAAAGGAAAAAAGGGGAAAAAAAGGGTGAACATGTCTGTGTGTTGAAACGTGATTAGATGAAAAGTATAAATATGTAAAAAATATATATACATATAGAGGTGAAAATAACAAAGTGTGAAAATAAAAAGAAAAATGTATATATGTATATAGGCGTGTATAAATGTGTGTATATAAATATATTGGTGTAAAGGTGATAATAATACATATAATTGTGCACTAGTGCAGAATAACCTTTTAATGCATAGATAAAGAATATGAATAAATGTCATAAGATTCAAAGTAAAACAGTATTGAATGTTTATATGTATGTAAATAAACTCAAATATTTAGAGAATGAACTGTGTTATAACAGTAACAGGGATGAACCTGCACTAAACAAAATCACATCAGATCGATGGCCATATTTATGTGAACTATTGGTGAAAAAAGAAAAGAATGATAATGAAAGAACCAATATGAAACCATACAATTGATGGACTTATTTCGATAACAAGTAGTATGCATGCATGGAAAATCCAAGATTCAAAAGCAGATCACAATTGCCAAATATTTCTAAAGTTGTACATACACCAACCAATCTCGTGTTTTTATCGATGTGTAAATGAATGTAAATACACCAATCAATGCATAAAATAAAGTATGTACCTGCAACTACCACTATAAAAACACACAAATATACAAATATAACATGTAAAATAGTTGAATAAAAACAGAAACAAAAAAGAAAAACAAAAAACCTTTTAGAACCCTCACGGACACTAGAATAAGCCTAGACGCCTCAATCAAGTGCCTAAAACAGTAAATGTACCCAAATCAGGCGTATGCTTTAGGCAATCAACCATCTACTTGAATATTCCATAGATATTACGATTAATGGGCAAGAAAAGGAACAAACATTTTAACCCCTTCCTTCCTAAACTATAATTAACTCATCTTGTTCACACGGGTCGCCCATATAAAAACACCAATACAGCGACGTGCAGAAATGTCTGTAATACAATAAATGCAACTAGTGTACAGACACCAACTGTTCTACATAGAATAGTGATATATAGTGTGTAATCGCAGTGTATATAAAGTCACTTAGACATTTTTATATAGGTTGTGTAATATGAAAAGGAAATATCTCACTATAATGCTGTGAAACATCTCCTTTTCTTTGAAGACCAATGACCTGAGTGAATAGTATAAGAAAGTCTATGATGGAATAGAGGCAAGGATGCAATGGCTATAACGGGTGATTGAACATTATCAATTCCGCATAAGATAAAATGGTGATATATATAACCACAATATGTATAAACTCATGTGAACACGGTTTGTGGACTATATATATGCAGAAGGGATCACGCTACAATGCTGTGAGATCTCTTGATTTCTATTTCTTATTTTTATGATTATTTATTAACCTAATGTAAATGACACCTCTCTAGATTATGTAAAGTGAAAAAATATATAAAGATTTACTTGTTAAAAGACTATAGTCACGGAAAAAGAATATTTCCAGATCTGTACAATGGTTAAATGTAAAATGTGCTGTGTATAAACCGCATCAATAAATTGCATAAACCGCAAAGTGTGTAATGCGGTATATACAAAATCCCCAATATCTGGGTTATATCAATAAACCACATACATGTAAAATAGTGAGTGTGTCCCATATCTATGAGACTATACCCATATAATATATACTGTATCTGAAAATATCTATATATGGGTGACATTCACAAACTAGACAAAAACCCCCCTCTATAATCTTAGTAAATATGGGGAAGAAGTGTCAATTGCCACCCACTTGGTGTGTCTGACTAGCGCACACATGTATAATTTTAGACATTCACATGGATGTTATCATTTTGATCCCATGTGACAAGCTTATAGAGGGTGTTATTGTGAATGAACCTATGACTATTATAACGTTAGATTTTGGGATGGCTGAAAAAGCTGATGGGAAATAAGAAACAGAACTGGAACACTAGTATATCATAAAAGGTAACATTAAATTGGGGTAATCTTAATCCTGAAGGGGAATTGCAGTGTTTCAAAAGATTTCTCAATCGTAATAATATGAAACATCCCAATCAAAGTTTAACCCTGTCGGAATTCTGGTTTCTAAAAAGAATATCCAGAAAACCTCACGTTTACAGAGTATGAGAAATCTGTCACCTCCTCGCTTGGGGGTCACCACCTTCTCAATCCCCTGTATGAATAGATTTGAAACATCCTTCTGATGTACAGTGTTCCAGTGTCTAGCCACATTAGTGGATTTGTTCTTTTCAATGTCATATAAATGATCATATAAGCGATCTTTAAGTCTGCGTGTAGTGCGTCCTACATATTGTATATGGCAAAAATTGCATGTGATGACATAAATTAAATACTTAGTGTTGCAATTCATGAAAGATTTAATGTCAGCAATTTTATTATTAACACAAGAAGTAATCTGTGTACCTCTCATAATATGGCAACAGTAAGCACAACCTGTTCCACCGCATTTAAAGTTACCTGTAAATCTTAACCAATGTTGGTCGGATTTGCTACTTGTAAATAAACTGGGGGATAAGGTATGTCCTAAAGTAGGTGCTCTACGAGAAACCGTTTTTATACCTCTGGAAAGGATTTGATTGTATGCAAAATCGCTAAATAAAATAGGGAGATATTTAGTCACTATTTTCCTCACGTCATTAAATTCTGAACTATAAGATGTGGAGAACACAGGGATGTTTGTCCCTAAAGAAGAAAATTTGCTTTTATTGCTATTTCTACTGGAGGAACGTTTATTTTGTAACAAAGTATCTCTTGGGATGGTACTAGCTGAAACCAGGGCTTTTTGTATATTGGCGGGTGTATATCCTCTTTCCTTGAATCTATTGGCCATCTCTTTGGCTTCCAGCTGAAAAATTTCTGGGGTGCTGCATAAACGCCTCAACCTCAAAAATTGTCCATATGGTATCCCTCTGATAGTATGACCAGGATGGGCTGAGTCTGCTCTTAAAAGTGTGTTACCTGCGATTGATTTTCTATGTAGACCAGAGACTATGTTTTCTTCTGAACCAGTCAGATTGACATCTAAAAATTCTATGGTGCTTATTCTCATGACTCCAGTAAATTGTAAATTTAAATTGTTGTCATTGAAATAGGTAAGCCAATTTTCCAAACTGGCACACTCATCAGATGAAATAAATAACAGATCGTCTATGAAGCGCCCAAAAAATATGGTATCTTTGCGGCGGGGGCTATCATGTCCAAAGATGCGGGACCTCTCCCACCAACCCATGTACAGGTTGGCTAATGAGGGCGAAAATTTCGCTCCCATGGAGGCCCCGCATCTCTGGAGGTAATAGGCCCCATCAAACATAAAGAAATTATGTGTAAGTAAATATTCTAAAGATGACAATATAAATTCTTGAAGTGTTAGAGAAAACCTCCCAGATGTTTGTAAAAAGTGAGCTACTGCTCTTAAACCCAGTCGGTGTGGAATGCTGGAATACAGACTGGTAACATCACAGCTGATCCATCTGTATGTAGAGTGCCACTTTAGATTCTGTAATTTACTCAGCAAATCACCAGTATCTCTGAGATATCCAGGTAAACTTAGGACTAAAGGCTGGAGTAAATTATCCACCCACTCTCCTAATCGTTCGTTAAGAGAGCCTATTCCTGCCACTATCGGTCGACCCACAAGGGGATTTAACCCCTTGTGGACCTTAGGAAGATAGTGAAAAATAGGCATGACTGGATTCTCAGGAATAAAAGAGATTTTGTCATTTTCAGACAGAAGACCAGCCCTGACAGCTCTATTCAACAAATTAGAAAGTTCAAGTTTAAAGGAGGCAGTGGGGTTAGATCGCAGTAATTGATAAGTGTTGGTATCTGAAAGTTGACGCAGTGCTTCTGCTTTATAATCACATGAATTCAGGACTACCACACTGCCTCCCTTATCCGCATTCTTGATAACTATGTTTTTATCTGTTGACAATGATTTGAAAGCATTTCTTTCAGCATTTGTTAAATTATCAAGAAATGGTTTTTTATGACAAGTGCGAGCAAGGCGGGTCAAGTCTCTCTCCACCATTTTTTGGAATAAATCCAGATCCTTGCCCCTTGACTCGATAGGGTAAAAATTGGATCTAGTCTTAAATGACATTTTTAGGGAAACATCGATAGGGTCAAGGGGGAAGGAATCCGATTCCATAGCAAGGTCCTGTAAATCTAATAATGCACAAGTATCACAAAACTTGACAGGTGAAGGAAGATCAGGAGACTCACCCCGCTCGCAGGTGTCAAAGGAAACCTCAGCTTCAATGTCTGTGGGAGAAATGTCCAAGAAATGTTTCTTGAGTGTTAAAGCTCGTGAAAACCTATTAACATCTAAAATAGTTCCAAACAAATCAAAGTGTCTATTGGGGCAAAAACCAAGTCCTCTTGATAATAAATGACATTCCTCTTTCAATAAAGTTCTCTCTGAAACATTGATAACGTTTAGGGCTATCTTCTGGTTCTCATCCGTGGCATGTGCTGAGTGTCCTTCGCGACTTCTGTGTTTCTTGCCCCCTCTCCTGACTTTTTTATGGATGATTTTTTCTTTTTGGTTTGACTGGATCTTTGAGGGTTTCCCGGTGACCGATCTGTAGTAGATTTGATTGAACCTGATGGTTCTGTAGAACTTGTGAGGTGTTCTGGAGAAGAATCTGACATGGTATACGCAAGGGTATCATCTCCCAGGTCGCTGTCATGATCTGAGAAACTGACTTGTTTAATTGGATTCCTCTGAGAACGTCCAGGAAAAAATCGTGGCTTCTTCCAAACATAGACTTTTTTTTTTTTTTTTTTTTTTTTTCATAGTCTGTTTTATCACGAGCCATTTTCCCTCTTTTACTGTCGATCACCGATTTTTCCATTTTATCCAATTTGCTGTTAAGTCGGCTGTCTAAATTCAAAAAGTCAGGGTGAGTTTGCATCCTTGCTAGGTCTGTTTGAACGGAGGTTATCTCTGTTTGTAGCACTTCTATTTCTTTTTGTTTAGATGACACTAAAGTCTTCATTAAGGTGAAGGAGCAGATATCAAGTGCTTCAGTCCATTCCTTCTTCATGTCATCATTGAATAGTTCTGAGGATGGAAACTTTTTAATACGCAGTCCACGTGGAATGTGTGCTATAGAAATATATTCTGTCAGAAAACTAATGTCCCAATAAACTCTGATCTCTTTGGCCATCAGATGCTCAAGTTTCCTGAATTGACGTATTAAAGGCACACTATCATCGTCCAAAGATTGTACCGTGTGTGTCTGTGATGTTCGTCGTAATGGATTATTGGACAGCGCCGTGAGGGTTCTACTGAATGTTCCCTCTGCTGTGGTTGTTGGGATGATGGTCGGATCCATGTTCAGGATTGTTCAGGCAGAATTTCCTAACCCCACTGGTAAAATAGATCGGAGAGATAAACGAAGCTGTAAATACCTGTGTATAGGTAAACAGAAGTGGATGTTCTGAGCTGGTGATATTTAGAAGATGCAAAAAGATCCAGAAAGTCGACAAAACAAACAAAGATGTCACCGCTCCAAGTCAAAACCACTGACAGGCTGCTAGCTCTCCAAATGGGGTTCCAGGTGCAGGCTGATTGCATAAGCCAAATGTGTAGAAACAGAACGAAACTCTGGATAGCCGCACTCCGGATTGTGTAAAAATTAGATGCCTTTATTTCTTCAAAATGCAAGTGCAAAACTTCATTGAACAAAACGTCACAGCAAAAAGGGAACAAAAAAGGATTTTTGAATAAAATAGCTAACGCGTTTCACGCTACAAACAGCGCTTACTCATAGCTAGCATATGTTCTGAATAACAAACAAATATATACTGTTCATGTATAAGCACGCCACAGTGAAATCAGAGGTAAAACCATGACAGCTGATAAGGCTATCATCATAGATTCTCCACACATGCATTCCACACCCAGTTGTTGGTTGATGAAAATAACTGGGAAAGGAAAAAAGGGGAAAAAAAGGGTGAACATGTCTGTGTGTTGAAACGTGATTAGATGAAAAGTATAAATATGTAAAAAATATATATACATATAGAGGTGAAAATAACAAAGTGTGAAAATAAAAAGAAAAATGTATATATGTATATAGGCGTGTATAAATGTGTGTATATAAATATATTGGTGTAAAGGTGATAATAATACATATAATTGTGCACTAGTGCAGAATAACCTTTTAATGCATAGATAAAGAATATGAATAAATGTCATAAGATTCAAAGTAAAACAGTATTGAATGTTTATATGTATGTAAATAAACTCAAATATTTAGAGAATGAACTGTGTTATAACAGTAACAGGGATGAACCTGCACTAAACAAAATCACATCAGATCGATGGCCATATTTATGTGAACTATTGGTGAAAAAAGAAAAGAATGATAATGAAAGAACCAATATGAAACCATACAATTGATGGACTTATTTCGATAACAAGTAGTATGCATGCATGGAAAATCCAAGATTCAAAAGCAGATCACAATTGCCAAATATTTCTAAAGTTGTACATACACCAACCAATCTTGTGTTTTTATCGATGTGTAAATGAATGTAAATACACCAATCAATGCATAAAATAAAGTATGTACCTGCAACTACCACTATAAAAACACACAAATATACAAATATAACATGTAAAATAGTTGAATAAAAACAGAAACAAAAAAGAAAAACAAAAAACCTTTTAGAACCCTCACGGACACTAGAATAAGCCTAGACGCCTCAATCAAGTGCCTAAAACAGTAAATGTACCCAAATCAGGCGTATGCTTTAGGCAATCAACCATCTACTTGAATATTCCATAGATATTACGATTAATGGGCAAGAAAAGGAACAAACATTTTAACCCCTTCCTTCCTAAACTATAATTAACTCATCTTGTTCACACGGGTCGCCCATATAAAAACACCAATACAGCGACGTGCAGAAATGTCTGTAATACAATAAATGCAACTAGTGTACAGACACCAACTGTTCTACATAGAATAGTGATATATAGTGTGTAATCGCAGTGTATATAAAGTCACTTAGACATTTTTATATAGGTTGTGTAATATGAAAAGGAAATATCTCACTATACTGCTGTGAAACATCTCCTTTTCTTTGAAGACCAATGACCTGAGTGAATAGTATAAGAAAGTCTATGATGGAATAGAGGCAAGGATGCAATGGCTATAACGGGTGATTGAACATTATCAATTCCGCATAAGATAAAATGGTGATATATATAACCACAATATGTATAAACTCATGTGAACACGGTTTGTGGACTATATATATGCAGAAGGGATCACGCTACAATGCTGTGAGATCTCTTGATTTCTATTTCTTATTTTTATGATTATTTATTAACCTAATGTAAATGACACCTCTCTAGATTATGTAAAGTGAAAAAATATATAAAGATTTACTTGTTAAAAGACTATAGTCACGGAAAAAGAATATTTCCAGATCTGTACAATGGTTAAATGTAAAATGTGCTGTGTATAAACCGCATCAATAAGTTGTGTTTACATGTTATTATGTGATCACTGTGATTGTTCACAACAATCACATGATACCTCGGTCAATCACAATGCCCCAGTACTAAGCCATGTGACCCGCCATATCCACAAGACACAGCGGTCACAGGATTGCACCACTGCATGCCCCAAGGGGTTCACACAAGGCACGTGAGTGGGAGGACATCCCTAAACATCTTGCCAGAACTGGGTAGCCCCCAGCCGGCCGTATATGTACATTTGCTGGAAATAAAGTGGTTAAATTGCTAGCTTGATTTTCTTTCTTAAAATGCAATAGGTAGCCCCCCGCATTCATTTACATGGCAAGGGTAGCTTGTCAGGAGGGACCCCCCTGACAAAGCACCTCGTCTACATGTTCATGATGAACATGTATCTGGCCCAGTGTCAGTGGGGATCTGCAAGTGGAGGCCTATTAGAATCTGGAAGCCCTTTAAAAATATGACAACCTCCAAACATAGCTCCCCCTTCATAAATGAGTAAGGAGTATATAGTACCCCTACTCACCTATTCAGTCACAAAATAAAAATGTTAACAGTCAAAAAAAAACAACACACACTTTGACACGTCCTTAGTGTTAAACCCAAAGGCAAACTTGTATTACATTGTAGCATACCAAGTCTTAGATCTGATGACTTTATTCGTTTCCCTTTTTATGCTTTCTTTCTTCTATTTTTATCTGATAATCCAGCCAGCAAGTCTTTTATTTTTCTACAGGACAAACTCTGAAGCAGAATGTGTCTGTTTACATGGACAAGACAAACCACTTAACACTGTTGGGGTGATTAAAATGCTAAGCTTTTATTTATTCCTGCAAAACCCAAAAGGAAAAAAACCTGTTTGCTGTAACTGATTATAAAGTGTGAGCTGGAGTTTAGTGTGGGGGTTACCCTCGTACAAAACATGAAAGGTATATTTCTTAACCACTTGCCTACAGGGCACTTAAACCCCCCTCCTGTCCAGACCAATTTCAGCTTTCGGTGCTCTCACACTTTGAATGACAATTACTCATGTAACACTGTACCCAAATGAATTTTTTGTTATTTTTTTTCCCCACAAATAGAGCTTTCTTTTGGTGGTATTTGATCACCTCAGGGTTTTTTGTTTTTTTGCGCTATAAATGAAAAAAGACCGAAAATTTTGAAAAAAAAAAACAAATTTTCCTTGTTTCTGTGATAAAATTATGCAAATTATTAATTTTTCTTCATAAATTTTGGCCACAATTTATACTGCTACATATCTTTGGTAAAAATAACCCAAATGAGTGGATATTATGTGGTCTTTGTGAAAGTTAGAGAGTCTACAAGCTGTGGTGCAAATCATACAAAATTGATCACACCTGATGTACTGGTGGCTTATTTCTTGTGACCCGAACAAGCCAGGAAAGTACAAATACCCCCAAATGACCCCTTTTTTGAAAGTAGACATTCCAAGGTATTTAGTAAGGCATGGTCAGCTTTTTGATGTTGTAATTTTTCCCCACAATTCTTTGCAAAATTAAGATTTGTTATTTTTTTTTCCCACAAAATTGTCATTGTAATAGGTTATTTCTCTCAAATGGCATGTGTATACCACAAATGACACCCCAAAATGAATTCTGCTACTCCTCCTGAGTATTACGATACCACATGTGTGGAACTTTTCCACAGCCTGGAGAGGCCCAACATGCAGGGAGCGCCATCACGTGTTCTAGGAGCATAAATTGCACATCTAAATTGTTGACTACCTATTACACTTTTGAAGGCCGTGGAGCACCAGGACAATGACACGTGGCAATGATGTGCCACTGATGACAGATGGCACTGATATGTGGCACTGATGACACGTGACACTGATGTGGCACTGATGACAGATGGCACTAATGACAGATGTATTTATACGTGGCACTAATACGTGGCACTGATGACAGATGGCACTAATACATGGCACTGATAACATGTGACACTGATGACAGATGGCACTGATTCGTGGCATTGATGACACGTGACACTGATAACAGGTGGCACTGATGACAGATGGCACTGATGACAGATGGCACTAATATGCGGCACTGATGACACGTGACACTGATATGGCACTGATGACAGATGGCACTATGTGACACTGATGACACGTGGCACTGATGTGGCACTGATGACAGATGGCACTTATACATGGCACTGATGACAGATGGCACTTATACGTGGCACTGGGACAGATGACACTGGGCACAAATGGCACTGACGACAGGCAGCACTGTGCACAAATGGCACTGACGACAGGCGGCACTGACAACAGGTGGCACTGGGGACAGATGGCACTAACAGGTGGCACTGGGGACAGGTGGCAGTTGGGACAGATGGCAGTGGGGGACAGATGGCAGTTTATTTTACGTTTTTTTTTTTGGAACTTACGGCCGCTGCAGCCGCTCATCTCTCCCTCCTCATACGCTGTCTCTGTGTGAGGAGGGAGAGCGGCGCTGAGAGATGATCTCATATGTTTACATATGAGATCATCTCTCATTGGACATGCCGATCTTGCTGTAAACGGCCGCTGTGATTGGCCGTTTACAGTGATCTGTGATTGGCTGTGTCCAAGGGATATGACCAGCACAGAACCTCCCTAATGCGCACTCTCAAGAGCGCGCATTGCGGAAGTAAACAGGTAGAACGTCCAGGGACGCCCTCCCGGCAGGTAGCGTCTGCGCTGTAGCCGTCTTTTGGCTATAGCGTGGGTGCGAAGTGGTTAAAATTGAAAAAATTAGGAAAACTGTGTTCACGGTTATTAATCAAATTGTTAGATTTTTCTGAAAATTACAAATGAATATATCTGGTTGCAATGGGCAAAATCTACATTTTTATTGAAAACTTTTTTTCAAGTTTATTTTTTAAATTTCGTTTCTAAATCCAAGAACCAAAGTACAATATATTGGAGCTTAGCAACTATAGATGTGGTGGCTGCATTTTTTTTTGTTTGTTTACAGGAACATTTTCTTTTTTTCCCTTTGGTTATCTTGACACTAAAACACTGTTTTAGGGTAACAATGCTCACTCATAGTACTGTATCTGTGAAGGAGCAACATTGTCACCTTTGAACAGTCTCCATAATATCTCCATAATATATGGAAACTGTTCTTTGGTCCACAGAACAGAACTGGACAGACCTTATGACACAGTGCAGCATTGTCAGTATAAATATCTATTAGATATAATAATAATAATAATATAATAATATCTAATAGGTATATTTCTTTAATTGCAACATTTGTTAAGACATGAATGGGGAAATGTATTGCAGATATATATATATATAAAATGTATGCCCATACCTACACTATGAAACAGATCTAAATCCTGTAGTTAGAATTGAAAAAATCATCAAACAATGCATTTGGAGTTTAAAAATATTTATTACATAATATAAATCCTGGGTAAACAAGCCAACATATTTTTAAAGTAGTATGGTTGCACTAAAGGGTAAGGTCTGATTACCGTATGTCATAATGCCTCCTTCATTCTCAAATAACCTCATTAAAGCTGTAACAAAAATACTTATGGAAAAAGTTGTAAAACACACTTACCTTACCTTCCACTTCTGTACAGTGTGAACGCAGGGTGTAAAGCAAGCATGTTTTATAACTTTTTCCATAAGTGTTGTCTTACAGCTTCAATGCAATGATTTAAGAACGGGAAGACCTTGCGTTGTAGTGCCAGGCCTGCTTTAAAGTGCTGATTGGAATAAAAATTACACATTTACAAGAGATTGGTAACTTCAAAAATAAATGAGCTCCTTCATTTTAAGAAGGCTTAGCAGCTGGTTCGTGAGCTCATCAACAGCACATGAGTAAACATTAGGATATAATCCTCATTAGCAGAGTTTTGAGTGTGTGTGGTGAATGTGTTTGGACATGCAATGGCTATGCATAGACCCTAAAGGAAATGATATTTCTCAGTAGGCTTGCAAGTAACTGCTTTTCTTTTAGGGCACATGAAGAAAAAGTATGTGCAGAACCAGGTGGTACCACTCAGAAGAGGATAGGAGTATTACTGCAGCAGATCACCCACTGTTCTGAGATATGTACAAGGGGATATAAGTACATAGTACGGGAGGCAAGTAGAGGCTGTTGAGCTTAAAGCGGTGTTAAACCCAAAAACAAAAAAGTAATATATTGCAGCTTTCCAATTCTTAGATGTGATGGCTGCATAGGTTTTCTTTTTTGGGCTTTATGCTTTTAGTTCCACTTGTTCGCCTGGTCATTAAGTCTATTAATTTTTAACAGACTAAGCTCTGCAGCAAACGTGGCAGTTAGTGGATTGAGACAAACAATTTAACATTGACAGGGGTGCGTTCGATGGTCAGCTTTTATTCATTTATGTAAAACATTCATCGCAGAAGAAGAAAAAAAAAATGTAGTTGTAACTGCTTAAAAAGTGTTCGTTTGACTTTAACAACTTGCCGACCAGCCGCTGTCATTATGCGCAAATCGCCATAGCAGGTGGCGCACTATTGCTCCCGCTGCATGCTGCGGGATCATGCTCGTGGGTCGGGTGGACTCAATGTCCGCCGGTGACCCACGATCGCCAATTACAGAGGCAGAATGGGGATCTGCCAGTGTAAACAAGCGTTCTGACAGGAGACATGTCAGAGATCTACTGTTCCCAGTGATTGGGAACAGTGGGAACAGTGATCTCTGTCATATCCAAGGCATCCACAGTTAGAACACACCCAGGGGACACAGTTAATCCCTTGATTGCCCCCAGTGTTAACCCCTTCCCTGCCAGTGTCATTTTTACATTAATCAGTGCATTTTTATAGCACTGATCAATGTAATAATGTCACTGGTCCCCAAAAAGTGTAATTTGGGATCAGATTTGTCTGCAGCAATGTCAGCAATACCACAAAAAATTGCAGATCACCATCATTACTAGTAAAAATAATAAAAAAATAAAATAAAAGTTCCTAAATCTATCCCATAGTTTGAAGATCTGATAACTTTTGCGCAAATCAATCAATGTACACCTATTGCTATTTTTTTTTACCAAAAATATGTAGAAAAATTTATATCGGCCTAAACTGATGAATACATTTTATTTTTTATTTTTTTTGGATATGTATTACAGCAAAAAGTAAATATATATATATATATATATATATATATATATATATATATATATATATTTTTTTTTTTTTTTTTTCAAAATTGTCACTCTTTTTTATAGCAAAAAAAAATAAAAACCGCAGGGGGTGATCAAATACCACCAAAAGAATGCTCTATTTGTAGGAAAAAATTAGGTCAATTTTGTTTGAATACAGCGTCGCACGTCCACGCAATGTCAAGCGGCGCATTGCGGTATCGCAAAAAAGGGCCTGGTCAATAAGGGGGCAAATCCTTCCAGTCATTAACTAATTAATATGTTAGTCAATTTAAATACATCTAACACCACCCTCTCCTGATCTTGACAAAGCTGCTGTCCAAAGGTCTGCTCCTCAATCCAGAATGGAGATACCGTAAGACAGGAAGTGTATTATTGAGTGAAAATAAAGGAAACAATAACAAAACAAAAAAACAAATGCAGCCACCACATTTGGGGATTGGTAAGCTGCAATATACATTTTTGTTGTTGGGTGTAGTACATCTTTAAGTGGTTTCAAAATATAGTTGTATAGTAAAAAAAAGTTGAGAGATCACACAAGTATTTTCTTTTTCTTTTCTACCAGTCGCCAGAAGGCCATTTTCACTTCTTTGTTTTTCAAACTGTAGATCAGCGGATTTACCAGGGGAGTTAGTGATGTATAAAACAGTAAGAATATCTTATCAGAATCCAAAGCAAATGCCGAAGTGGGTCTTACATACAAACAAAGTGTTGGCACAATGAGCAGAGCTACAACAGTGATATGAGAGGAACATGTGTAGAAAGCTTTCCATCTGCCTCTACTAGAACTAATTTTAAAAATGGCTTGTATTATGTAGCTGTAGGATGTAATGATAAAGGAGAAGGGCAGGAACCCAACAAATGCTGACTCTGCATATATCAAATGTTCCATAAGAGAGACTCCGTGGCAGAAAAGCTTCATAATACTCATTAGATCACAGAAGAAGAGGTTGATATAATTAGACTTGAAGCAATAGATGTGGTAAATAATAAAAACAGAAGGAAGAACTTCCAGAAATGCCACAATCCAACTTAATATTGTCATAAGTGCACACAGCTTTTTGTTCATGATCATAACATATCGTAGAGGGAAACAAATAGCAACATAACGATCGTAACTCATGGCAGTTAGAATCAAAAATTCACAGCAGAGGAAAGTAACATAGAAATACATTTGAGTAAGACAAGCTGAAAACGAAATCTGTTTATTCTTGGAAACATATACATCCAGTGTCTTATGCATGGTTACTGTACTGTAACACATGTCTATAATAGATAAATGAGATAGGAAGTAATACATTGGTGTGTGCAGTTGTTGATCTCTGCATATTAGTAGCAAAATGGTTGAGTTTGCACTGAGGACAATTACATAAATGAAAAGAACTAGGAAGAAGATAGGAGCTTGCAGCTGTGGCAAATCAGTAATTCCTCCTATGATAAAATAGTTCTGCCAAGTAACATTCTTCTCTTCCATCAGGGAGAATGCAGATACCTTAAATGGTAATGTAAATAGCTGTGAAAACATGTAAGGTCCACTAATAACAAACACACGAGCTAAAAGGTTATTATTTTCTACACAAACAGAACATCCAAAGGCTAGTATAGATCAGAATTTGTCATAGTTGGTCATGGTCAGAATTTGGGTTTAGCTAGAGTCACTGCTTTATTATAGCAGGGACCTTGGGCAGGGAAGGACTGGGCTCAGATGCATTCTTCACCTGAACCAGTATGAATAAGATCAACTGGGTTATTGTGGGGACACTTAACTATTTAGACATTGAATTTTGGACTTCTTTGTCGTTTTTAATTATAGTACATGCTACAGCATAAATGAAAAAAAATTGCATAGAGCCAATGTTTGGGCACTAACCACTGTCTACACCCTGCTGCTAGAAAGATTTCACAAAAGAGGAAACATTGAGCTGCTTAGCCAAAATACTTGAAAAAAATGTACTTTTTATCATAAAAGTCTGCCATTTATGCCCCTCACTAGAACTATGTCTGGGTGCTGGGGATTGATTTCTCGGTGCTGCAGTTAGTGATGGACAAACTTCCGATAGGACGTTTCCCGAATGCGAACGCAATGGCGGACCCCATTGACTTTAATGGCAGACGAACCTTAAAAACCTGCAGGTCATATTTTCAGCCACAAAATACTTACCTGCTGTGCACACATAGTCCCACAACATGGACACTGACATAACAAAAGTATTAAGTGAATCTGGGATCGACAACAACAAGCATTCTTTTTTTACCTGTGAAATTTTGACAATTCAGGAGCACATGAAGGCCATGGAGGAGAGGCAAGGTCAGGCCAGGCTATGAAGGGGGTGCAGGAGATGATCAGTGCCACAGTCAGGGCACCGCAGTCTTGTGCCAGTGTCCCAGTGGGCCAACCTGTGATTGAGCCCCTCCCTCTGCCTGGCCCTTACCCCCACCTATGCAGGGATCCACTGCGGTGGTCCGGAGGTGCCAGTCCAGTGTTGATCCTCAGCCATGGTGCTGGCACTGCCTGCTGATTGGCTTCTCCGCTGCTATCTCCCTCACTGTCTGAAACCAGCACTGTGATAGAGATTGAGCACTGACACCAGCACCGTGATAGAGAGCACTGACACCAGCACCGAGATAGAGAGCACTGACAGCAGCACCATGATAGAGAGTACTGACACCAGCACCGTGAGAGCACTGACACCAGCACCATGATAGAGAGCACTGAGACCACACCAGCACCGAGATAGAGAGCACTGACACCAGCACCGAGATAGAGAGCACTGATACCACACCAGCACCGAGATAGAGAGCACTGACACCAGCACCGTGATAGAGAGCACTGACACCAGCACCGAGAGAGAGCACTGACACCAGCACCGTGAAAGAGAGCACTGACACCACACCAGCACCGAGATAGAGAGCACTGATACCAGCAACTCGCTGTGGGACCCAAAAATATGACACCGCAGTCAGCACTAGTGCACCAGAATATACTTTTGTTTCTTTGAAAGAAAGTATAGTCTAAGTGTATTACAACCCTATATACTGTACACCTATACCAGTCCTTAAAAGGAATTTTGTGGACCTAATAGTAATAGCTAGTAACATGAATCAAAGGACAGGAAGGGAAATTAGGGATTTTTGCGGTGCTAATTAACAAAATACAATTAATTGAAGTACAAAGTTAGTAGTACAAAAATGTATTAAGTTTGAGCTTAAAATCAGTAGCAATATATGCTTAAAAGATTCAGAATAATGCAATACAGTGGTTGTTCTCGTCAAGCACACATAGTCCCGACATGTTTCGCATTATATTGCTTCTTCAGGGGATGTGTGAAAGTTTGAACAAGATCTAAACCGAAAATACAAAGTACAAAATAATAATAAAGTATGTCACAACATTCGTAAATGCAGAAATAGAGGGGAAGGGGAAAGGGGGAGGGGAAACAACAGACACACACACATCAAACCCACCTTCAACCACTACGTTGGTGGTAAAGTAGTGGGATTGTCCACCTCGGGGGTTAGCCACAGCAGTGCTGAATCGCAGGGGGCTAAAAAGCCAACCCAAGAAAACTGATAAAAAAAGGAATATATAGTAAGACCAAATTTGAAATTTTGGGATGATTTAAAGTTCTTTGAGTACCTAGCTTAATTTCAAGGTTGCTAAAATAAAACAACCTTTTGGGGGTGAAGGACCCTCTAAAGTATAAAAATTGAGAAAAAATAGTACAAGGATGTATTTTAGTTTCAAATGTATTACTTACGTAGGTTGGATAATTGTAAGCAGTGGGGACACTCGCATTTTGAAAAGAAATCTTTTTGAGCAATCAGGGAGACACACCTGCATAGAAATACCAGCTGGGTGGCCAATCAAGGAGAAAACAAAACGAAGATAAGAAAAATTAAAATAAAAAAATAAAAAATAAAAAAATGTATCTCAAAAGGGTGGTGTGTACATCATAAACTGAGTGTTATACAGACACCAACCCTCAGGCATATAGATATACCCAGAGAGTTAAACATTCGCATCCCAAGGCATAGAATTCAAAGCCAGGGAGTTAATGCAAGCATATAAAAAGGGACATAGACAGTAGCCTAGGTCCAAAGGGTTGAAACACCGGCAGAGAGATACGTGAACGTTTTCAAATGAAAAAAAGACCGATCGAATAAATGTTTAAGAATATAACAATAAGCTTACCGAAAAGTACAGAGTCTGAACGATCAAGCGTCACCCTTGGCTGCAACCCGCAACGGAATGACGATATTACGAAGGCTTTTTATATGCCCCACCATCAAGCCGGCGTCTGACGTAGTCGGCCTGATGCGGACAAAAGGAGCGCTATTGCACATGCTCACCAATGGGACTAGACTGAATAGGCCTACAAATCCCATAATGCCTCAGGCATGTGGGCGGAGGAAAGAGGGGAACGATCGATGCCTTCGTAGAAAGCGAAGGCATAAACGAACGCAGCCATCAATCTGACCGCCCGGTCAGGCGTAGAGGCAAAAAACGATGGAAAAGAGGGTCGGAACAGAATGGCAGAAGAAATAGCCAATCCTTCCGACCAATGTAGGGGGAGCGTCGCAGCGCTGAAAAGGGGCAATGGCACACAAGGCGCCTGTGCCCCCGGGTGTCCGTGCGAACAGCACTGATGGGGAAGCCGTAGAGGTGGACCATTCGGGTGGGAAATCCTAAAAAGGGAAGGACAAAAAAAATATTTCTCTAAAAGCTGCACATAACAAAACATAGTAATATCGTAAACATATAAACATATACATGATGTATTTTTATACTCAAAACAAATCAATACAGACAAATTTCAAATAATACAATAAAACAATGAAAAAATAAATAAATAAAAAAAAAAAAAGGGAGGGGGAGGGGAGGGAGGGGGAGGGGAGGGAGGGAAAAGGGGAAGGAGGGGAAAGGGAAATGGGAACCCAACCAGGTTCCCTCTCAGAAGAGCGGTCAGCAAGATTGAAAGGCCAGAAAAGGTTTCTATATCATAAAAAAGGTTTGAAGCTTAAGTTTTCATTGAAGCCAGGTGGAATTGTAGCCCTTAGGTTGAAAATCCATTCAGCTTCATGTTGAAGTAAGATATTATCCACACTGCCCCCTCTCACATCAAGGGGGATATGTTCAAGTGCGGAAAAGGTGATAAATTTGGGATTGAAGGCATGGAAGAGGCCAACATGTCGACTGATGGCCGTCTCCATTTTCTTCTTGATAATGGGTTTGATATGGTCCTTGATTCGAATACAAAATTGTCGCTTTGTTTTACCTACATAAAACCCGCCACAAAGGCAACGGGCCAGATATATAACGCCCAGTGTTTGGCATGTGACTCGATGTTTAATGGAGTGCCATTTGCCATTTGGCAGTTTAAGTTTGGTATGTGAATTGACATAACAACAAACGTCACAATGGCCACAAGGAAAAGTGCCACTGGTTACTTTTCTAGTGTCCAACTTTGGTTGTTCAAAGTGGCTATGCACTAATTTATCTTTGAGAGAGGGAACTCTTTTAAAGGTAACTTCGGGAAAGTTTTTAATATGTTTCTTGGTAATAGGGTCAGCTAGAAGGAGTGGCCAAAACTTGTGTAAAATTTCTTTGAACTTACGATGCTGATTGGAATAGCGAGTAATAATTCTAACTGAATCATTTGTATTGGGACGTCGGGTTGAAAAAATAAGTGAAGTTCTAGTTTTAGGTTTTACACGGTTATAGGCTCGTTTCAAGCATTTATGACTGTATCCTCTTTTTCTCAATCTTTGGTAAAGGTCATCAGCTGCTATATTAAAATCTGAATTTTTGCTACAATTTCGCTTTAAACGCAAATATTGGCTTATTCCAGTAATAGCTAGTGATTAAACTGACTGTCCCTGCTCCACACAGCGTCCTGTCCCTACACTGACAAAAGACAGAATGTAAAATGGCCACCAGATCAGGTCTATTTATAAGGTAAGGGGTATGTCCAATTGTCCATGTGCTGAAATGTCTCAATTGGATGTCCTGTATAGGGATGAGCCGAACACCCCCCGGTTCGGTTCGCACCAGAACTTGCGAACGACCCCCGCGTTCGGTACGAACGTTAGAACCCCATTGAAGTCTATGGGACTCGAACGTTCGAATTGGAAAGTGCTCATTTTAACGGCTAATATGCAAGATAGTGTCCTAAAAAGGGTTTGGCGACCTGCCTCCTGCCTCAGGGGACATGGGTCACTGCAAAAAAAAGTTTTAAAAACTACCGTTTTGGCGGGAGCACTGATTTTAATGACGATTAAAGTGAAAAAAAAAAAGTGAAATATTCCTTTAAATATGGTGCCTGCGGGGTGTCTGTAGTATGCCTGTGAAGTGCCACGTGTTTCGCGTGTTTAGAACAGTCCCTGCACAAAATGACATTAAACGGAAATAACACCATTTAAAACTGCTTGCGGTTTTAATGTTATATCTGGTTCCTGCAATATGGTTGAAAATCATTGAGAAACATGGCATGGGTAGCCCTCCCTGCCCATTACCAGCCTATTTGGGTCTTGTACGCATATTAAGGGGAACCCCGTACCCATATTAAAAAAAGGAAATGCGTGTGGCCCCCAGGCCCTATATACTCAGAACAGCAGTATACAGGCGGTGCAAACAAGACAGGGACTGTGTAGGTTTGTTGTGTTAAGTTGAATCTGTTTGTCATTTTCAACCGGTACATTTTTAAAGTGTAGCTCCAGTCAAAAAAACTATCTTTAAGCTTTTTGGAAAACATAGGGAAGGGTTATCACCCCTGTATAATTTGTTTTGTCGTCCATCTTTTTTCATCTCACTTGCTGCTGTCTCCTTGCGTTTGCAAGTAGGAGATGTTTGTAAGTTGGATGTTTGAAAGTAGGGGCCTGCCCTATATTATAGCGGTATGTACTGGGTACAGAGCACGCAGACAGCACGCACTCCTAACACTACTGACTGCAAGCTCTATTATTAACCACTTGTTAGCCCAATGTTTGCATAAAGTGAAAGATGAAGTTATGCTGAGTAAATAGATATCAAACATGTCACTCTTCAAAATTGCACATGCCCGTGGAATGGCGCCAAACGTCGCTACTTAAAAAATCCCCATAGGCGACGCTTTAAATATTTTTTTACTGGTTACATGTTTTGAGTTGCAGAGGAGGTCTAGGACTAGAATTATTGCTCTCGCTCTAACATTCTCGGCGATACCTCACATGTGTGGCACATGCGAGCACATGGGGACATGGGCGCTTTAATTTTTATTTTATTTTTTTATTGTTCATTTTACTTTATTTATTTTAGTTTGACATTTTTTTTCCCAAAAATATATTTTTGATCACTTTTATTCCTATTACAAGAAATGTAAACATCCCTTGTAATAGGAATATGGGGTGACAGGTCCTCTTTACAGTGAAATCTGGGGGGTCAATATGACCCCACATCTCACCTCTAGGCTGGGAAGCCTGAAATAAAAAATAAAAAAAAGATTCTGGCTTTGATCGTACTGGCGAGTTGGTAGAAGCACCGGAGGGCGGTGAGGGGTGGGGGGCGTCTATGGCTGGGTATTTCAGGGTATCACCGAGTATGGCTGGGTATCTCTGAGTATGGCTGGGTATGGCAATTTATGGCAGGGTATTACAGAGTATTGGCGGGGTATTGGCGGGGTACTACAGAGTAATAGCAGGGTACTGCACTGCAGAGTAATGGCAGGGTACTGCACTGCAGAGTAATGGCGGGGTACTGCACTGCAGAGTAATGGCGGGGTACTGCACTGCAGAGTAATGGCGGGGTACTGCAGAGTAATGGCGGGGTACTGCACTGCAGAGTAATGGCAGGGTACTGCACTGCAGAGTAATGGCGGGGTACTGCACTGCAGAGTAATGGCGGGGTACTACAGAGTAATGGCAGGGTACTGCACTGCAGAGTAATGGCAGGGTACTGCACTGCAGAGTAATGGCGGGGTACTGCACTGCAGAGTAATGGCGGGGTACTGCAGAGTAATGGCGGGGTACTGCAGAGTAATGGCAGGGTACTGCAGAGTATGCACTGGTATTGCAGAGTATTGGCAGGGAATTGAGGGGTTAAATTCGGTGAGCAGCGATGTGGGCACTGCAGATGCAGCCCACATCGCTGCTGACACCGATCTCTTTCCCCTCCGCTGTACCGATCGGTACAGAAAGGGGAGGTAGGAACAGGCGTCATAACATGACGCCGGTTTGTTTCCAAGTGATCACTCCGTCATTTGACGGAGCAATCACGTGGTAAACGCCCGCTATGAGCGGCCGTTTACCGTGATGCGCCGGGTCCTATGGACCCGGCGGTCACGGATGCTCTCGAGTGCGCACACCTCGGGGCACGCGAGAGCAGAATTCTGGGAGGCCGTTAATTAACGGCCTCTCTGAGTTAAACAACCGCCCTGAAGCCGTTAATCGGCAATGGGCAGTTGTTAAGTGGTTAAAGCTAGATCACTAGCTATATAGGTGAGGTGAATATAGTGGTGTATACTGCAGTCAGGGCACAGACAACAACCACTACACAGCAGCAAGATAGGAAATCAGCCAAAAACGATTGGTGTGTACTGTGTTGAAGGTACACAGAACACCCACTGCTTCAGATGCAAAGTAACACACTACAGGAGGCCGCCTTAAAGGCGGCCTTATATAGTGTGGGGCGTGCACTACACAGCCTGAGCTATGATTGGCCACAGGCAGGATGCCTGTGGCCAATCATGGCTCTCCTCGCTGCCGGCGCTGCGATTGGCCAAGCATGCGGGGTCACAGTGCATGCTTGGCCAATCATCGGGCAGCAATGCACTGCGCCAACGCAGTGCATTGTGGTCCGCGCGCGCGTCACTCGAATTTTGACGCGAACGGCCAAAACTTTCGGAATTCGCCGAACGGCCGAACGGCCAATGTTCGAGTCGAACGTACGTTCGACTCGAACACGAAGCTCATCCCTAGTCCTGTACCCCATGATGGATGTGTCATCATGGGTCAAAGTTCTTTCACAATGTAAACGCATATGTCCTCCGTGCGAACAGCGTCAGAAGTCCGCCTGTTTGGCGAATCGCGAAAGAGCAAAATTTGCCGTGAACCGACCGCCGGGTGAACCGCAAGGCCACCTCTAGCTGCAGTTATATTTTTTATGTTGATTTATGTTTTGACAATTGTATAGGCGTTACTTATACAAGTTTTTGTAATATGAAGATCCAGCACTCTCAAAAAAATCTGAATGACTACTTCACTTTGTTTTAGTGGCGGCTGGTGCTCAACATTTTTGGGGGCGTAAACTGAAAAAAAAAACAACAACAATTGCAGCTTCGCTGTGCCCGTCAATTGCCACCACTATGCCCATAAAACGCAGCAACTGTGCCCATCAAATGCAGCCAGTGTGCCATCAAATGCAGCCACTGTACCCATAAATTGCCACCACTGTGCCATCCAGAGCAGCCACTGTAAACATCAATTGCCACCAGTGTGCCCATCAATTGCTGCCAGTTTGCCCCATCAATTGCCGCAAGTTTGCCCCTTCAGTTGCTGCAAGTTTGCCCCATCAATTGCCGCAAGTTTGCCCCATCAATTGCCGCCTGGCATTTACCTGTCTCAGGTCAGCACATTCCTCCATGCTCCCTCCGAGTCCTCGATCTCTTCTCCCGTCCTCTTCTGTAATGATTGGACGCATCCAATCACAGCGCCTGTCGCTTCAACCAGTCAGGTGACAGGTAACCAGACCTGGTGCACCGGATTGGCTGAGAGGCGGATCAGTGTTAGGGAAGCGATTTATTTGATTCCCTAACACAGTACAACATAAGCAGCGAACGCACAGCAGTGCGCCTGCTGTTTAACAATTTGGAAGCCTACTAGAGCCCATGGCTCTAATCAGGATGCCTATTCGAGCCGACAGCTCTAATCAGGCACTTCCAAAAACACCCCCGCCACTGTAATTCAGATACCCGGCGGCCGACAAGGGGCCGGACACCTGAATAGGGAGCATCAGCGGCGACAATAGATTCATGCAATGCATGAATCTATCTATTGAAGATTGACGAGTGCAGGAGAGAGGGGGCAGCGCTCCTGCGCCCTCTATGGACGCACCACCACTGCTTTGTTTACTTGTGGCTTCTCTGTGAGAATGTTGGAAATAATTTGTAAAACAACATTCTTATTTCAGGATATTGCAATTTTTTTCTCTTTTTTTAGCAATTTAAAAACAGCATTTTTACTTTTTGGTTGCTCAGTATTTGATTTTTTCCTACACGTTACACTATACATCTCATTTGACCAAATAGTTAATACAGAGAAAATGACACTATAATAATCAACACTCAAATGAAGAAAACACACCTGTATAGTCTAGTATTGGAAGGCACCATAAATTTTTTCAGCAGGATATGATTCTGTAAATATTTTGACCTTATAATGTGATAAAGCAATGGGTACCTGTTAGATTGGTGTCAGGAGCTGCACTGAAATGCCTTTGTGATCTGAATGTATTATCTTTTGACTGTCAAGAGAAAATGTTCTCAAAGGAGACAAATAACTCCCAAAGTAAAGATGTGATGATGTTAAGCCCCATTTCTGTACAGGCCATTTTGCCTGTTTTTCCAGCTGCTCCCCTTATCTGTGGTGCTAAATTTAGGAAACTGGGATACACGGTACTGCTCTCCTCTCCTCTCCACTGCTTGTCACATGAAGTGCAGAGTAGTGCTGTCAGTCGTCATGTGCAGAGCTGTGTGGAAAACTGCAGACATACTGCATAATTCTGCATCGTACATCGCACCTGTGTTTTGGTGTAAATGAGGCACATAGAAAACATTTGTTTTCTTTGTGTCTTGTCGAGACCTGCATTTTCCTAGTGCAAAAAATAAAACGCAGGTCTCTGCGTGATTGAGCCCTTAGTGCTAAATCTAAAATTATGGGGGGGGGGGGGGGAGAGAGAGTACGTCAAATAGAGGCATGGTGGCTAAAGAAGTGACACCCTTAAGTTATGTAACAACTTAGCCTAACGAAGAATGGGAAGATTCTACTTGATAATATCTGGTTTTATTCCACCAAGTAAGTTGTTACAAATGTAACACATTCATTCTGTTGTTTAAGTTTACATCTGTGCCTAATACTATTCTTCCCTGACAGCAGATCATCCCTCTGTTTTAAAGAAGCTATTCTGAACCCCATCTCTATAAATCATTCCCGGTATCCTCTAGAACAGAGTTTCCCCCTTCTCCTCATTGATAAAGGAATCTTAGCTGAACAGTTCCTTCTTGCCCTAGAAAATTCCCCCACTAATATTGATTTAATATTGTGATTTGGGTTGCAACTGCTTGCCAATAGGGTAGCACTTCCTTCACAGGTCTTCCTATATGTCTTAGTGATAATGGTAGGATTACTAGATCAGGATACCTTCCAAAGTAACATTAAGAAAATGTATTATTTTATTATAAAACCACCTGTAAATCTCAGGTTTAAAATGTTATCATTAATGTAACTCAAAAATTGTGTCAAATCAATGTTCTCCTCTTTCCTGAACCATAAATAAACCATATATAAACCTCCCATACCAAAATAAATTACAAAAAAGGGTTATTGTAAGAGAAAATGAAAAACTCTTCCCACCATCATGTAAAGATTTGCTAACTACAGTGAAAATGTAGATCCCATTGAGGCACCACAAAACTGTAAAAAAGAAGTGTCATCAGTTATACAAAAAGTATGGGTTAACAAAAATTCCACACAACAAAGTAGGTAATCCTGAAGTTCCTCTGGGAATGAACTATATTTCTTTAAAATGAATAGCCAATTAATGAGGTGCAAAGGAATACAGGGCATTGACATTCAAGTTTACCCAAACAAAATCCTCTGACCAGTGTATGTTTCTCAATTTGGATAATACAGTCCCTGTACTGTATCTCTGTTGTAACCTGGAGCTTCTGGATGAGGAGCCTCTGAAGATGGAGATCCACCCACTCCTCCAAAGGCTCAAGCAAGGATCCAATCCCTGCAACAATGGGATACCCCTGTACAGAGAACAATCTGTTTCTGTAAAACACTTTAACTGTTTACACCCTGCTGCTAGCGATATTTCACATAAATGGAACCTCTAAGTTTAGCACACTGAGTTTCTAAATAAAAAATAAAAAAGCCAACTTAAAAACAGATTTTTTTTTGATTTCTTAGGATCAATATATATTTGATTTTTTCCCCCACACATATTATGTATCCCATTTGACCAGATAGTAATTACAGAGAGAATTTTGCAACCTAGAGGTATAAAGGGATCAAAAAAGCACTTTCAGGCTCTCGTGGGGTTTATATTAGGCATCTGATTTGACGTATTGAGTCTTTTGAAGATTTCATTTTGTTCTACAAGTATTTGGAAAATGAGGAAAGAATATACGAAATGTGTTATTATTTACAGAAAGGTTTGAATTAATATTTCTAATACATATCATGGGCATACTTAGGATTAAACCCAAAAACACATTTTTCTACTCCTCCTGAGCATGGCAACACCTCATGTGTCAGACTTTTTTTGGGGGCCTAACTGCATAGAAAGGGTCCAAAATCAAAAGAGTACTCATATAATAACTACATTTTGGAAAACATACACCAAACACATGCATTAGACAACTGTCATTGCCAGCTTCTTTATTTAAAAAGAAAACCAAGCAAACAGCCCCCCCCCCCCCCCCCCAAGAATCTTTGTATTCCAAGGGACCTTTGAGGGTTTGTGTGCTCTTTAAAAAAAAAACTTGCAATTAAAGTCATTTGACTACAATTTAAACAGTTTCGTGTTTTCTTTAAAAATGTCATTTTTGCTAAAGCACGAATGAAGCAGAATGAAAAAAAGTTGCATAGAGCCAATGTTTTGGCCCTAAGCAGGTACTATTCTAAAAGGCAGACAGTGACAACAATCTGTAAAACACTTTTACTGCCTACACCCTGCTGCTAGCAACATATAACAGTAAGGAAAACTCTCAGTTTGGGACATTGAGCTGCTTAGCCAAAATACTGTTGAAAAAAGTACTAGATCTTATACAAGGTTTCTTTTTGTGTTCATCACTGGCACCTTGTCTAGGCGCTTGTGATTGATTATGCAGTGCTTCATTTATAGTTTTTATGTTGGCTTATGTTTTGTATAGGCTTAACCACCCGTCTTAGGTTTTTTAACCAGTTGCCGACCGCCGCACGCCGATGTACGTCGGTAGAATGGCACGGGCAGGCATAAGGACATACATGTACGTCCCTTGCCTCCCGCGGGTCGGGGGCCCGATCGGGCCCCCGCCCGGTGCCTGCGGCGGTCGGTTTTCGTCCGGGAGCGATCCGGGACGAGGGGGCGGCCATTCATTCATGGCCACCCCCTCGCGATCGCTCCCGACGAATAGAAATCCCCGGTGACATCACTTCCTCTCCTGTAATGTAAACACAGGAGAGGAAGTGATGTATTCTCTCCTCCGTGTCGGTATTTTTCGTTCCGACACGGAGGAGAGCGGATCAGTGAGTTGCACCAACACTCTACACACACAGTAGAACATGCCAGGCACACTCACACCCCCCCTTTACCCCCCGATCACCCCCCCAATTACCCCTGCCCCCCAGTCACAGTGACACCAATGTCATTTTTTTTTTTTTTTTGCATTGGTGTCATTTGTGACTGTAATAACTGTTAGGGCAGTTAGAGTTAGCCCCCTTTAGTTCTAATGTACCCCCCTAACCCCCCCAATAAAGGTTTAACCCCGTGATCACCCCCCGTCGCCAGTGTCACTAAGGCTGGGTTCACATTGCGGTTTATGAGAACGAATGTGATTCGCACCGCACTGCAGTGCAAATCACATCCGATCTCTGTGCGATTCGAGTTCAGCCATTCGCCGCACCCGCCGCACCCGCCGCAAATTCGCACGGGACCCTTTTTTTGGCCCGCAGCAGAATCGGATCGCATGGGTGTTCACACCATGCGATCCGAGTTTGCAGATCGCACTGCGATATGCGAACTGATCTGGGGGTGTCAGTAACATTTCACTGACACTCCCAGCAGTTCGCATAGGGCAGTGTGAACTGCCGCCGGGAGGCATGCGATGCGGGAACCCGCCGCGGATTCGCGGCGTTTCCGCATCGCTCCAGTGTGAACCCAGCCTAATAAGCGATCATTTTTCTAATCGCCGTATTAGTGTCACAGGTGACGCTAGTTAGGCAGGTAGGTATTTAGGTTCGCCGCAGCTTTTTATAGCGCCAGGGACCCCCATATACTACCGCATAAAGCCCCCTGATTGCCCCCTAGTTAACCCTTTCACCAGTGATCACCATATAACTGTTACAGGTGACGCTGGTTGGTTAGTTATTTTTTTATAGTTTCAGGGCACCCGCCATTTATTACCTAATAAAGGTTTAACCCCCTGATCACCCGGCGGGTGTCATTTGTGACTAATAACTGTTAGGGCAGTTAGGGTTAGCCCCCTTTAGTTCTAAGGTACCCCCCTAACCCCCCCAATAAAGGTTTAACCCCGTGATCACCCCCCGTCGCCAGTGTCACTAAGGCTGGGTTCACATTGCAGCGGTTTATGAGAACGGATGTGATTCGCACCGCACTGCAGTGCAAATCACATCCGATCTCTGTGCGATTCGAGTTCAGCCATTCGCCGCACCCGCCGCACCCGCCACACCCGCCGCAAATTCGCACGGGACCCTTTTTTTGGCCCGCAGCAGAATCGGATCGCATGGGTGTTCACACCATGCGATCCGAGTTTGCAGATCGCACTGCGATATGCGAACTGATCTGGGGGTGTCAGTAACATTTCACTGACACTCCCAGCAGTTCGCATAGGGCAGTGTGAACTGCCGCCGGGAGGCATGCGATGCGGGAACCCGCCGCGCATTCGTGGCGTTCCCGCATCGCTCCAGTGTGAACCCAGCCTAATAAGCGATCGTTTTTCTGATCGCTGTATTAGTGTCACAGGTGACGCTAGTTAGGCAGGTAGGTATTTAGGTTCGCTGCAGCTTTTTATAGCGCCAGGGACCCCCATATACTACCGCATAAAGCCCCCTAATTGCCCCCTAGTTAACCCTTTCACCAGTGATCACCATATAACTGTTACAGGTGACGCTGGTTGGTTAGTTATTTTTTTATAGTTTCAGGGCACCCGCCATTTATTACCTAGTCTCACTAGTGTACCCCTAAATTTAGGGGTGTCTACTTTCCAAAATGGGGTCATTTGGGGGGGGTTTGTGCCATCTTGGCATTTTATGGCCTTCAAAACTGTAACGCCCTTAGAAAGCCTGAAGGCGGTGCTTGGTTTTCGGGGCCCCGTACGCGGCTAGGCTCCCAAAAAGTCCCACATATGTGGTATCCCCGTACTCAGGAGAAGCAGCAGAATTTATTTTGGGGTGTCATTTCACATATGCCCATGGCATGCGTGAGCAATATATCATTTAGTGACAACTTTGTGAAAAAAAAAAAAAAAAGTTTGTCATTTTCCCGCAACTTGTGGCAAAATATAAAATATTCCATGGACTCAACATGCCTCTCAGCAAATAGCTTGGGGTGTCTACTTTCTAAAATGGGGTCATTTGTGGGGGTTTTGTGCCATCTTGGCATTTTATGGCCTTCAAAACTGTAATAGGTAGTGAGAAGTGAACTCAAAAATTTACGCCCTTAGAAAGCCTGAAGGCGGTGCTTGGTTTTCGGGGCCCCGTACGCGGCTAGGCTCCCAAAAAGTCCCACATATGTGGTATCCCCGTACTCAGGAGAAGCAGCAGAATTTATTTTGGGGTGTCATTTCACATATGCCCATGGCATGCATGAGCAATATATCATTTAGTGACAACTTTGTTAAAAAAAAAAAAAAAAAAAAAAAGTTTGTAATTTTCCCGCAACTTGTGGCAAAATATAAAATATTCCATGAACTCAACATGCCTCTCAGCAAATAGCTTGGGGTGTCTACTTTCTAAAATGGGGTCATTTGTGGGGGTTTTGTGCCATCTTGGCATTTTATGGCCTTCAAAACTGTAATAGGTAGTGAGAAGTGAACTCAAAAATTTACGCCCTTAGAAAGCCTGAAGGCGGTGCTTGGTTTTCGGGGCCCCGTACGCGGCTAGGCTCCCAAAAAGTCCCACATATGTGGTATCCCCGTACTCAGGAGAAGCAGCAGAATTTATTTTGGGGTGTCATTTCACATACGCCCATAGCATGTGTGAGCAATATATCATTTAGTGACAACTTTGTGTAAAAAAAAAAAAAAAAATTTTTTTTTTGTCATTATTCAATCGCTTGAGGCAAAAAAATAAAATATTCAATGGGCTCAACATGCCTCTTATCAGTTTCCTTAGGGGGTCTACTTTCCAAAATGGGGTCATTTGGGGGGGGTTTTGTACTGCCCTGCCATTTTAGCACCTCAAGAAATGTCGTAAACTAAAAGCTGCGTAAATTCCAGAAAACGTACCTTAGTTTGTAGATGTGACAACTTTTGCGCAAACCAATAAATATACAATTATTGACTTTTTTTTTACCAAAGACATGTGGCTGAATACATTTTGGCCTAAATGTATGACTAAAATTGAGTTTATTGGATTTTTCTAATAACAAAAAGTAGAAAATATCATTTTTTTTCAAAATTTGCGGTCTTTTTACGTTTATATCGCAAAAAATAAAAATCGCAGAGGCAATCAAATACCATCAAAAGAAAGCTCTATTTGTGGGAAGAAAAGGACGCAAATTTTGTTTGGGTACAACATTGCATGACCGCGCAATTACCAGTTAAAGCAGCGCAGTGCCAAAGTGTAAAAAGACCTCTGGTCATTGACCAGCAAAATGGTCCGGTCTGAAAGTGGTTAATATACAGCTTCAGCTCTCACAAAAAAAATCAGAATTCATAAAGAATATTTCAATTTGTTTACTTGTGATTTGTGGAGGCTTTGGCATACCAGGACAGCAGAAACACCCACAAAATGACTACATTTTGAAAAGCAGACTCCCCCCCCCCCCCACAAGGTATTTTTAAGAGGCATGTTGAGTCTTTTAAAGATTTACTTTTTTCACCAGTATTTGGAAAATCAGGAACAACTCAAAAAATTTTTTTATCAATTACACAAAGTTTTAAATGAATAGTCCTAATACACGTCATGGGCATACTTAGGATTATAACAAAAGCACATTTTACTACTCCTCCCGAGTATGGGAATACTACATGTGAGAGACTGCATAGAAGGGCCCAAAATCAAAAGAGCACTGTAAGGCTTGCAAGAGGTATGAATTATGCATCAAATTCCTGGACAGTACCAGGACAGTAGAAACACCTACTAAATGGCCTTATTGGAAAGCAAACACCCAGAAGTATTTTAAGAGACATAGTAAGTTTTTTGAATACCTTGTTTATTGCCACAAGTTTTTTGAAAATCAAGGAAGAACTGGTACTGCCCTGGGGAACATGTGCCAATGCAAATAAATAAATAAATAAATGAAATCCTTGCAGCTGAGAGCATTTATTTTTAGCACTGACTGCTGTAAAAAGGATAAAAAGTGTTAACATTTTTGGGAAACAAAACAAAAAAACACACACATAACTCACCCCCCCCTTCTTTGTATTCTAGGAGACCTTTGGATGTGTTTTTGTGATGTCTTTTGTAATTAAAAAAGAATCTTGCAAAAAATGTAATTTGCCTTCAATTTACAGTTTTATCTTTTTCTGACATTGTAAATGTTATTTTTGCTGAAGCCAATGCAATGGCAAGAATGGCAAAACATTACATAGAGCCAATGTTTTGGCACTAAAAGGCAGACAATGAGAACAATCTGTTTCTGTAAAAAAAACATTACTACACCCCCCTGCTAGAAACATTTCACAGAAGAGGAAACTCTCAGTTTGGCATATTGAGCTGATTACTCAAAATATGGTTGAAAAAAATGTATTCTTTCTCAGAAAAATTATACAATTTGACAATAGTATAGGCTTAACAACCCTTCTTAGGTTGTTGTAATAGGAATATTGAGCACTCACAAAAAATTCAGAATTCAGAAAGAATATTTAATTTTGTGGCTTCTCTCTGAGACAGCATCTTTACTTCAGGATCTTGCTATTTTTTTTTTCTATTTTTCTTAGCAACTTTAAAGCAGCATTTATATCTTTTGCTTTTTCAATATCATTATATATTTGATTTTTCCACACATGTTATATATCTAATTTCCCATCATCAACATACAAACAATACCTGTTGGTTTTGCTATTTTGAGAAACCACACAGCTCCTGTTAAATGCTGCAACAAAAAACATGCATTTAAAATTTTTCAGCATAATATATCATATATAAATATTTTGGCCTTACAATGTGATAAAGTAATGGGTACCTGTTAGATGACTGTCAGGAGCTACACTGAAATGCCATTATGGTCTGAATTTATTATCTTTTGGATGTCAAGAGAAAATGCCCTCAAAGGAGAGGAATATCTCCCTAGGCAAGATGTGATCTTCAGTGGCACAAAGCATAAATATATTTCTTGATCATACATCACGGGACACAGGAGCTTCATTACATAGTGGGTTATATAGGCACCTCTGGTGATTGGACACTGGTTGACCCCAATTAAAAAGAATTCCTCCCCTATATAACCCCTCCCATATGGGAGGCACCTCAGTTTTTTCGCCAGTGTCTATGGTGGTTGATCACGTAAAACATTAGCTCTATGCAGGTCCCTGCGAGGGCCTAAGGGCTACAACAAACCGGATCCATACCTCGGGCCGATATTTTGACTCCCAAGATGGTATGGTACCCGGGCCTCGTCAGCCGAAGAAGCGAGGTTTTGCCTGTAAGTCCTCTCCATTGGAAGACTGGGCTCTGGGAAAACCAGACTTGGTGTACTGTTTATACAGAGCGCACGAAAGTTTCTGGCAGAGCTTTCTACATGGCCCAGGTAGGAGGCTCTTCCGAGAAAGAGCCCCAGATAAACCTGAAGGTTGGCTAACAATACCCGCCGTGATGGGTGAAGGCTGGAATTTGTCTGGTTCAGCAATTCCTGCGGCGAGGACAGGTAAGGGAAGTTAATCCTGTATATATATAATTATATGAATGGATTTCTTCATTGTGAGTAGTTGTATGTCTTACCTGGTTTCCACCACTAGAAGGAGTAAGAGCAGCCTGATGCATACTTACATGCCTTTCAGTACACACGCTCAGTGAAGCCTGGTTCTCCAGCTGACTCATGTCTCCATTACAGTCCCTGCCACATCAAGGTAAACAGGGGTCCCACGTAGTCTGGGGGTCCCACGCAGCTCCGGTGGAGTTCTCCTTCCCCCCCCTGGATCCCGCTGTTCTCATGCACGCGCGCGGGCGTGTGCATGCACGCCGGGCGCGTTCCCGGCCTAGAGGAGGGGGGAGTGTGGTTGTGAGCCGTGCACGTTGGTGTGCACGGCGCTGTAATGCACAGGCGCCAGGCGGCAGTTTTAAAAAAAGTCCAGAGCGTCAGGGGGCTGTAAGTGGAGACACAGGAGCTGTGGGCAGTAAGCATCCGTGGGATTGGATCCAGGCAAACCTAGACACCTACTCAGCATCAGGTTGTGCAGTTTAAGCATATATGTTTATTGTGAGACTTTAAGAACAACAGTGATTGCACTTGTACTAGTACCTCTGCTTTGTAGCTTAGGACTATGTCTCCTCGTAAGAGGGTTTCAGGAGGAGGTAGCAAAGGCACTGGTAAATCACCGCCTAGGTCCAGGGGTTCTAAAAGAGTGCCTGTAAGTTACCATCCCCCCCTGCAAGACTGGAGCCAGCCTCTCAAGACGAGTCAGTGCACCTGTCAGGTTTGCAGCCTCTCCTAATGTGTCAGCCCCGGTTTATGTCACTGAGGTACTCCCTTAGGGCTACATTGGAGAGTTTTGAAGAGAAAATAATGAATTTTATTTCTGCTTCCCTGAAATATAGCAGGAAAAGGGGTAGATCCCCTCCCTCTGCTGAAATTCCTCTCTCAGATGATTTTTCTGGAAATGAGGAGAGATCCCTATCTTGGGATGGGGATCATGAGCAGTCGGATGAATCAGAGGAAGAGGAGATAGTCCCCTCCTCCCAGGCACTCAGAAAACAGGTGCAACATTATACTGAATTGATGCGTACCACATTCAGAAGGCCTGCTGCTGAAGTCGCTACGTCCTCTGTTTCTTCCCTGGGAGTCAGGAAAGCCCCACAGACTGCCTATTCCTTTCCAATCCATCCCTTAATGGAGGGATTGTTGTATAAGGATTGGGGACATCCCGATAAAACTGTTTGCTCCTCCTAAAAAGGTTTTCTATGCATTATCCTCTGGAGGAAAGTTTCACCAAGAAGTGGGGGGTCCCATCTGTTTATGCGGCTGTTTCTTGCGTGAATGAAACCTGACTTGTCCCTTGGATATTGCGCAGGTATTTAAGGATCCAACTGATAAGACGCTGGAAACCTTATTAAAAAGCCTCCTTTTCCATGACTGGCGCTGTGGTGCAACCTACAGTCGCAGCCGTGGGGTTGTCAGTTCCTCAAGGAACAGGTTAAGCAGATGCTTGGGATCCTTCCCAGTGAGGAAGTAGAAAATTATGCAGAACTGCCTCATATTCTGTGTTTTATGATTGATGCGATTTTGGATTCTGTCCAACAAGCATCACGTTTGTCCCTCATGTTGGTACACATGCGAAGGGCCCTATGGCTAAAGAATTGGGCAGCTAAGCTGTCATGCAAGAAGCATTTGATTGGGTTCCCGTTTAAAGGGGAACGTTTGTTTGGAGAAGAATTAGACAAATTCGTCCAAAAATAAATAAATAATAATTTCAGGGGGTGAATCTACTCTCCTTCCAGTCAAAAGGAGCAAGCGTCCTTCATTCAGGCGTGCTCCCTCTCCCGGAGCATCAAGCTCTAAGCAGTGGCGACGGCCTTCTCAACCCTCCTCTACAGGAAAGGCTCAAGGCCGAGCCCAGGGACAGGAAAAGACTTGGGGGCGAAAGCCTGCCAAGCAAAGCACAAAAGCTTCCTTGTGAAGGGGCGCCCCCGCTCGGCCGAGTGGGGGGAAGGCTCCTGCGGTTTGCAGGAGCCTGGCGGTAAGAGATCCGAGACAAGTGGTTGATCTCTTCGGTATCTCTGGGCTACAGGCTAGAGTTTCAGGAGATTCCACCTTCTCGCTTTCTAAGGTCAAGGATCCCCAGGGATCCAGTAAAGCAAAACCGCTATTTCGGGCCTTAGATCACTTACTATCCCAAGGGGTGATAGTAGAAGTGGACCCAAAAGAACAGGGTTCAGGGTTTTACTCAAATCTCTTCACCATTCCAAAGCCGAATGGTAGTGTCAGACCTATCTTAGATCTGAAGGATCTGAACCGGTTTTTACGCATCCGGTCCTTCCGAATGCAGTCAATCCGCACTGTGGTCTCCTCCCTGCAAGGGGGAGAATTTATGGCATCAATAGATATCAAAGATGCATATCTCCATGTGCCAAATTTTCCCGCACACCAAAATTTCTAAGGTCCGCGGTGGAGCAGCGCCATTTTCAATGTGTGGCCTTGCTGTTTGGGCTTGCTACGGCCCCTCGAGTCTTCACAAAGATTCTGGACCCTCTCTAGGCAAACCTAAGAGCTCAGGGTATAGCCGTCATGGCTTATCTAGACGATTTGCTTCTCATGGAGAAAACAGCAGCGTTCCTGAATCGCAGCGTCACCAGAGTGCTAGAACACCTGGAACGCCTAAGTTGGATCATAAACCTAGAAAGATCGTCCCTACAGCCTGACACCAGGTTTGAATACCTGAGCATGATCATCAACACCGCTCAGGGCAAGGTGTTTCTTCCAAGGCCAAAGGCCTTGGCCATTGGGGATCTGGTGCGCCTAATTCTGGGCAGAAGATCTTCCCCCATTCGGTTATGCATGAGACTGTTAGGGAAAATGGTCGCCTCCTTCGAGGCCGTCCCATTCGCCCAGTTCCACTCAAGGCCTCTGCAAAGATGCATCCTTGCGGCTTGGAACAGGAAGCCCCAAGCCTTGGATCTTCCTATGCGTCTATCCCCAGGGACACGCAAAGTCTCGTCTGGTGGTTACAAACCAAGAATTTGCTGGAGGGCAAAACCTTTCTTCCTCTTCCATGTAAGATTATCACAACAGATGCCAGCCTGTCAGGCTGGGGAGCAGTATTGGAGGAGACATGCTCGCAGGGGAATGGTCTGCGATCGAGAAGCTATTGCCCATAAATATCTTGGAGATCCGGGCAGTTTATATGGCTCTCATAAAGTGGTCTTACAGACTACGAGGTCTCCCGGTTCGGTTCAGTCGGACAATGCCACAGCAGTGGCTTATATCATTCACCAGGGCGATACCAGAAGTCTGGTGGCCCAAAAAAGAGGTGAATCGCATACTTGTCTGGGCAGAAAAGCATGTTCTGTGTCTTTCTGCAGTCTTCATTCCAGGAGTGGAAAATTGGCAGGCGTATTTTCTGAGCCGCCAGCAGTTGTGCCCAGGAAGATGGGCTCTGCACCCCGACGTGTTTCGGAGCATATGTCACAGGTGGGGTACTCCAGACCTAGGTCTGTTTGCATCCAGGTTCAACAGGAAACTGGACAATTTTGTGTCAAGGACAAGAGATACACTTGCTCAAGGGTCAGATGCTCTGACAGTTCCCTGGGATCAGTACAATCTGATCCATGCCTTCCCCCCGAGCCCGCTTCTGTTGCGGTTCCTGGGAAGAGTCAAGAGGGAGACAAAGTCGGTCCTTTTGGTGGCCCCAGCTTGGCCCAGGCGACCATGGTACGCAGAGATCATGAAGTTGGCAGTAGGCAGGCCATGGATCCTCCCTCTCTGGCCAGATCTGCTCTCACAGGCTCCAATCTACCATCCTGCTTTACGCAGTCTGAATTTGACGGTTTGGCTGCTGAGACCCACATTCTGAGAGACCGTGGCCTTTAGAGGCCAGTCCTTTCTACTCTGGTCAATACCAGAAAGCCGGCCTCCAGGCTTATTTATTACAAAATCTGGAGGGCATATGTTTCCTGGTGTGAACTCAGGAAATGGCATCCTAGAAAGTATGTCATTAGCAGGATCTTGGCCTTTCTCCAGTCAGGCCTAGAAATGAATTTGGCCATAAGCACTATCAAGGTGCAGATTTCGGCCCTGTCAGTGTTTTTTCAAAAGCCACTTGCATCACATTCCCTGGTACGGGCCTTTATCCAGGGGGCCATGCGGATAAGACCGCCAGTCAAACCTCCGGTATGCCCTTGGGATCTGAATTTGGTTCTCTCGGCTTTGCAGGGGCAACCATTTGAATCTTTGCATCTGGCTTCATTAGCTCTCCTGACTAAAAAATTGGTCTTCTTGGTAGCCATATCCACGGCTAGAAGAGTATCAGAGCTGGCAGCTCTTTCCAGCAAGGAGCCGCATCTAATTATTCATAAGGACCAGGTGGTCATGTGTCCCAACAGGTCCTTTCTACCTAAGGTGGTTTCGGGATTCCATTTGAATCAAGATGTAATCCTACCATCCTTTTTTCCGGACCCACAGTCCGCAGAAGAAGAAACTTTGCACACTTTGGATGTGGTTGGAGCAATCAGTATTTATCTTCAAGCAACTACTCAGATAAGGAAAACTGATTGCTTATTTATTTATTTATTTTGCCGGAAGGCCCTAGGAAGGGCCAGGCGGCGTCAAAATCCACTCTCTCAGGGTGGATTAGACAAGTTATTTCTCAGGCCTATAGTGTAAAGGGGAAGATTCCTCCTTTTCAAGTGAAAGCGCACTCTACTAGGGCTGTTAGTGCTTCTTGGGCAGTGCATCACCAGGCCTCCCTGGCTCAGATCTGTAAGGCTGCAACTTGGTCATCAGTCCACACATTCACCAGATTCTATCAGGTGGATGTCAGAGGGCAAGAGGATATCGCCTTCGGGCGCAGTGTACTGCAGGCTGCAGTTTAGGTCCTCCGGTCCCTGGCGGTCTATAATTATGATCTGTGTCTCCCTCCCCTCAATCTGAGCATTGCTATGGGACATCCCACTATGTAATGAAGCTCCTGTTTCCCGTGATGTATGATCAAGAAAATGGGATATTTATATACAGCTTACCTGTAAAATCCTTTTCTTGAGAGTACATCACGGGACACAGGGCTCCCGCCCCTCTTGGGTTTTTACGTGGTTTCTTATTGCTTTGCTACAAAACTGAGGTGCCTCCCATATGGGAGGGGTTATATAGGGGAGGAATTCTCCTTAATTGGGGTCAACCAGTGTCCAATCACCAGAGGTGCCTATATAACCCACTATGTAATGAAGCTCCTGTGTCCCGTGATGTACTCTCAAGAAAAGGATTTTACAGGTAAGCTGTATATAAAAATCCCATTATTAATATAGTATTAGTATAGTATATTAATAATAATTACAACATTTTATAAGAACCCTCTTCCTAACATAACACATATAATAATAATGATTGAAACATTTTATAAGAACTTGACCAAATAATTTTTTTGAGTTTCCAGAAAGTCAATAAATAAATAAAAGTGGTCATAGTGGGCACATTCTCAACTTTTGTAAAAAAACATATCAAATCATTTTTTAACCCCTTGAAGCCTTGCATGTTAAATCCCCTGTTCAGGCCATTTTTTCAGTTTTCATCACTGTGATATTTTGACTATCAATTACTTGGCTATACAACAGTGTATCCAATTCATTATATATTTTGGAGACAGACAGTGCTTTCTTTTATTGGCATTTATTCATCACTGTGTTATTTTTATTTTTTAGTACATAAAGGGAAAAGGATTAAAAAATCAGAAAAACCATGTTTTCTTTAGTTTAGTTTCTACTCTAAACTTTTGCAAATAAATACTTTTGCATAATTATTGTAGGACAAAATGGGTCTATAAAAACAAAGAGAGAAATCAGGCGGGGAAGTCAAATACAGTGAAGCACCTCATCCCAATGTTGTTAAATTAGAGAGAAAGGAGCAGAAGAAATGGGATTATTACGGTGCCTATCAGTTTGGCAAAAAAGAGAGAAAAAAGAGTATTTTTGTTAGTAGATAGAAATTAAATCAGCGTAGTATGGTAAAAAAAAAAGGAAAAAGTACCATATTTAAAAAGAGAAAGACTTTATTTATTTATCATGTATCATAAAAAGGTAATCAAAGAATACACAGACCACATTGATTAATTTGTACATGAAAATTCATGTATATTCATTCTACTTGGTCGAGATTGTGTTGGCTGGTTCAAAAATATCCCAATTTTTACAAAGGCTTCTTCAGGGGAGCCAGTATTCAACACGAAGAGAATTCGACAAGATTAGCTATAGACATAACAAGAAAAATAACATAACTGTAAAATAGAACTCAAAGTGTATAACAGCTAGGTCCCCCATATTAAATTCGAAATGCCAATTGTAAAAAAGGAAGAAAATCTAGAAACTCACATAATTGATATGCAAAAATTATGTGAGTTTCTAGATTTTCTTCCTTTCTTACAATTGGCATTTAGAATTTAATATGGGGGACCTAGCTGCAATACACTATTCTATTTTACAGTTATGTTATTTTTCTTGTTATGTCTATAGCTAATCTTGTCGAATTCTCTTGGTGTTGAATACTGGCTCCCCTGAAGAAGCCTTTGTAAAGGCGAAACATGTCGGGATATTTTTGAACCAGCCAACACAATCTTGACCAAGCAGAATGAATAGACATGAATTTTAATGTACAAATTAATCAATGTGGTCTGTGTATTCCTTGATTACCTTTTTATGATACATAATAAATAAATAAAGCCTTTCTCTTTTTAAATATGTTACTTTTTCCTTTTTTTTTTTTACCATACTACGCTGATTTAATTTCTATCTACTAACAAAAATACTTTTTTTCTCTCTAAAATGTTATGCTACTTTTGTTATTATTTTATTTTAATGACAAAAATACAAAAACACTGAACAAGTACTGTCAGTACTTGTTCAGTGTTTTTGTATTTTTGTCATTAAAATAAAATGATATTGTTAAATATTTTTTAGTTTCAATAGTATTTTTATTGGTTAAACAGCTTACAGACGTAAATAAACAACAGTTGTGTTCAAACATCACAGTTAGTGTACATCTGCATTAGAAGTTAGATATTAGACAAAGGGAACAAACACAGAATAACAAAACTTAAACAATGGGGGCTGTGTTCTAATAAGACCACAGCGATACACGCTAACAGAGTAATTATCACAGTCGAGTTTGTGTGACCTGAGTCAGTGTATCAGGCAGGATACTAGGAACCTAGGGGAAGAAGAAAAAAAAAGAGGGGGGAACCTACAAATGAAGAACCTAATGGACCATTTATCAGTATTATATACAGGCATCTTTCAGGTTAATAAATAAGTATCATCTCTTATATTAAAAAAGAAATCCAACCATTTTATAATTTGTCAAAATTGGAATAGAACATGATCCCTACAAAACCAGAGGCCCTACTGACCTCAACCGGTGTCTAGTAGCGCGTATTGATCAGAGTACCGGAACACCACCCATGGGGACCATGTTTTATTAAATCTTTCCATGGATTCATCAGCAATAGCAACCATTTCTTCCATGTGGTATATATCTGCCACCGAGTTGAGCCATTCTGGTATGGAGGTGGCAACTTTTGACTTCCAATGTCGAGGGATCAAAATTTTGGCTGCATTCAATAAATGCCTTATCAAGGATTTTTTGTAGAGTTTGATAGAACAATCTACAACATGTAGAATGCAACACAAGGGAGTAAGGGGAATTGTTGTGTCAGTAATGGATTTAATCAGCTCGCAAACCCCATTCCAGAAAGGCCTTAGCATAGGGCAATCCCACCACATGTGTAACATTGTGCCTTTGTCTTGCTCACATCACCAGCAAGAGTCCGATGACAGTGGGTACCATTTTTTCACCTTAACAGGGGTGGCATACCAATGCGTGAGTACCTTGTAGGACATTTCTTGTAACTTGGTACCAATAGAACATTTAGGTACAAAGATAGCTGCTTGTTGCCATTGTTTGTCAGTGAGGGTTATACCAAAAGCTTTTTACCACTGTGTTCGTGCCCCCTGGTGTTCTATACCACTATCTCTATGTAGCCAAGCATACATTAAGGAGGTGGATTTTGCTGTCAGGGTTCCAGAAAGACAAATGTTTTCAAAAGGTGTAGTCTGCCTGGTTAGTTGTCGTTTGTCTTTGGAGGTGTGAATGTAGTAATGTATTTGACTGTAGTTCCAGTATGAAAAACTTTTTGGAGACCCCAAGTATTGTTTCAAAACTTCACAGGATTTTACTTTATTTGCCTTCACACAGTGTGTTATTAGAAGGGGCATATGTCGATTCTGGGGAGAGGTTAGTTGTAAGTCCTTTCTGGGAGGGAAATCTGGATTGTGAGTAATGGGTGTTAGAGGGCCCGGCATTAAAGATAATTTGTGGCATTTTATTTTCTTGTAAAATGTTTTTAGCCTCGTTCCTATGAGAGGGTGGAATTGTAGATCATGCGGGAGTTTACCCAATCCAGGGACTGAATCTCAGAGGCAAAGTGGAAGCAGGAAGATCCAATCCTTTTGCTCTCTGTGGCAATTCCAGTCCAGGATTCTGGTTAGGTGTATTCCGTAATGATAACGTTTGAAATCAGGGAGGCCTATGCCTCCTACTTCTGTTGGTTTGGTGAGTGTATCAAGTCTTATGCGTGGTTTTCCCCCATCCAGATGAAGGTGCGGGTCGTGGCTTTTAGTCGTCTAAAAAAACTGACAAGGGAGCGATATTGGAAGGGTGTGGAGATGATATAGGATTCTGGGTAAAATTACCATCTTGACTATAGCTGCTCTGCCAAACCAAGAAAAGGGTCTGGCAGTCCAGGCCTTAAGTTCCGTTTGTATTTTATTCAATAATGGGGGGAAGTTAGCACTATAGATGTCTGTTAATTTACTTGTAATATTAATCCCAAGGTAAGTGATAGACGAAGATACCCATTTAAATGATGAAGCGGCTTGTGCTCTAGCTAGTGACTCAGGTGTTAGGGCGAGGTTAATGGCTTCTAACTTATCATAGTTGATTTTCATATTGGATATATAACCAAAAAGTTGAAAAGCCTTAATCTGGTTCGGGATTGAGATATGAGGCTGTGTGAGAAAAAATAGAAGATCATCTTACTGTGCGTATAAAGGGTTCTAGGGATAGAATAAACAAAAGAGGAGACAAGGGGCAGCCTTGCCTTGCTCTGTTGTTGATGTCTACTGTCTCAGAAAGGGTACCATTTATTTTAAGCTTCGCTTGAGGTTTATGATATAGGGCCGCTAACCACGCCATCATACTTGCACCCAAGCCAATGTGGTTGCATGTAGCGAACAGATAATCCCAAGCTACCCGGTCGAAGGCCTTCTCCGCATCAGTTGACAGGAGAAGACCCTCGAGACCCTCCGTGCCTGCGTGATAGATCAGGTTAAGGGTTTTGTAACATTATCACGTGCCTCCCTTCCTGGCATGAATCCCACCTGTTCTGGACCAATTAACTTAGAGAGAAAAGGTGACAATCTGGTGGTTTTCATTTCACTTCTGGAAATCGAACTGAGGCTTGGTATTGTTTGGCTATTTAAGCAGTGCGTCAGGATGCCGCCCATACCCCGTGACGACGGTTTGGGAAGCAACGCAACATGCGCCAACGTAAAGGTGCTCGATGTGGATGGGGAAGCAGTGAGATGGTTTAGGGCCCTAAGAAGGGCGGCCTTGATCAGGTCAGTGAACGTTTTATAGTAATGGGTCGTATACCTGTCAGGGCCTGGACTTTTGCCCATTTTAAGAGTCTTAATAGCTAGTAACAGTTCATCTTCAACAATTGGGGCTTCTAAAGAGTCACGTTCTAGTGATGTTAAAGCAGGTATGCCACTTTCTACTAGATAGGAATGTAAAGTGCGTTCTCTAGCATCTTGAAATTCAGGCGGCTTATGTGGTTGGGGTAAATTATATAGCTTTGAATAAAGATTGTGGAATTGTGATGCAATATGGTCAGTTTTATGCAGTATTTGGCCTTCGGTATTTTTAATTGACAAGATGGATTGAGAGTGTAAATATAGAAAAAGAAAAAACCATGCTAGCCTAATCAAAAAGAACCCAACAAGCTGCAATACCCAAATGTTATACTACATTCACAAAAACAAGAAAAAAGAAGTGGGCTGTGCAGAAAGTTACAGAATACTCAATCAATGAAAATTGAAGTGAAACTATGCAATTCACAAAATACTAATTATCTCCCCAATATTGCATAAGGATATGTGCAAAACAATCCATATAAATAAATACAAAATCAATTATCTAAACAAATCTGGCCATAAAGATATTATTATCTCAAGTGTATAAATGTGAAAAATTATTCAGCTCGAACCATAATAGATCATTAGAAATAATGACTCTACTAAAAGTTCATAAAAAAGAGTCCCAGAGAAAAATAAATTCTTCCACAGTGAAGAGAAAGTGAAGTAAATCCAAAGATAAGTGTCATATGTGGAAACCAGCACCTCCACCACAGTACAGGCTGCCGCTTACCAGATGGTAGTGGTTCTTTATTACAGAGAACCACAAAACACAGATGGCTTATTCCCCCAGCCTGGGTTCTTGAATGGATAAGATGATACGAACAGACTCCCCCAGTTTCGACCCAGCAAGGATCCAAAGCGTCAGCAGATATATAGAAGATAGAACTCGCAATAGTGTAAAACCATAGCGTTTATTAAAGAATAAAAAACAGATTGCGCACTTACATCAAAACATTGTACAAACAGCATATATCAATCAAGCCGGCCGGTCTCGATAAGCGCCCGATACTTCCGGGACTTCAACGTGTAGCGGTGACGTCAGTGCGTCGCTCCTCCTCCCTAAGTGTTTTGTCACTAACAGGACGTCGTCACTGGGTATGGGCGGCATCCTGATGCACCGCTTAAATAGCCAAACAATACCAAGCCTCAGTTCGATTTCCAGAAGTGAAATGAAAAACCGCCATCTTGGTTAAGGGAAAAGAACAATCAAAACGGAAAAATGATCATGGTAAATAGAACAAAAAAGAAGGGAAAGAAATTCCTTTTGAAGAAACGCACATCCGCACATAGATAGCGAGAATATCAAATACGTCATAAGAATGAGGTAGAAAAAACTCTGTCTGGCGGATCTAAATAGATTCTTAAAGGGGACCAGCATATAACCAACCCCCACACCGCACACACTGTACCACAAAGCTCAGCTAATCCTAAAAGTTCATAAATATTTCATTAATAAATAATGAAAAAAATACTAGATGAAAATTTAAAAGGAAAATAGGTGTTAAATGCATAAAGCTTTAAACACCCAAAATTAAAACCTTATTCTTAAAATAAGACTATACTAAAAATACCCATTTACTCTTTCCAAAAATGAGAAAAAAAAAAGGAGAAGGGGCAGTAAAAACATTGTTATAAAAAATAATAAAACTATACATATAGAGATCCACACTACAAAATGTAAATAGCAAAACCTATAAAAATAACCCGCCCGGTAATTCGTGACCTGTCAGAAATCAAACTGACAGACCAAAGGCAATTCTCAAAAATAGTTGTTACATAAGAATAATATAAAACAATTGACATCTACATCAATGTTTAAGGCAAAAGGGACATAGCTTTTTAGCTTATACACCCAGGCCATCTCTAGCCTGGAGATGCCCCTAACTAAACAGCTACCCCTCCAATGTGGTTTGAATTTATCAATCCCCGGAAAAATTGTGTTGGAAGGGTCCCTGCTGTGAGCAGCCAGGTAATGTTTGGACACGGAGTGCTTCGTAAACACTCTCCGTATATTGTTTATATGTGTTTATATGCTCATTGAGGCGAACCTGCAAGGGTCTCTTAGTCTGGCCCACATACTGCAGGCTGCATGGACACTGGAGCATATAAACAACCCCAACAGACGAACACGTAATGAAGGGTTCAATAGAAAAAGTTTTAGAGGTGCAAGTAGAGGAGAAACTGGTAGTCCTTCTCGTTGTACACAGATTTAGCTGGCAAACCTGGCACTTTCTGCATTGATAGTAGCCTGTAAGCTCAGTAAAAAAGTTCAGTCTGTCCATAGGAGGGTTCAAAATGTTTGGTGCCAATTTATCTTTAAGAGTTGGTGCCCCCTAAAGATCACCTGAGGTCTATAAGGCAAAATGGTCTTCAAAACCTTATCATTTTTAAGGATATGCCAGTGTTTATTCATAATATGCTTAACACTGAAATGTTGACATGAAAAGCTAGTAATGAAGGGACAACGATACGTACTCTCACTACAATTACTGGCCACTCTATCCCTCAATAGGTCATCACGGTTAGTATTGATAACCTGACCTAATGTATTAATAAGGGACTCGGGAGTATAACCTTTAGCCTCAAAGTGTTTAGTAAGAACCTGTGCTTGGGCCAAAAAGGTATCATTATCTGTGCAATTGTGCTTTAGTCTTAGATATTGGCTCTTAGGTAACAACCTGAGCCAAGATCTATGATGGCAGCTGTCATGAGGTATATAGGAATTTCTGTCAGTGGGCTTAAAATAAGTGGAGGTGACAAAACTCACCTCGCAGACAGAAATCATAAGGTCCAGGAAATTAATCTGCTCCAGGCTGGCCTCATAATTCAAATGAATACCCCTATTATTAGTATGCAAAAAACTCATATAGTCCGACAGGTCAGACTCGCTACCATCCCAAAGGAGGAGAATCGCATCTATATACCGAACCCAGAGGATGACCTCTGACTTAGGTTCGGCGTAGAAGACGTCCTCCTCCCACTTGGCCATAAAAAGGTCCAATCTCTGTGCCACTTTTAGTGATCACAAGCACACCATCTGTGTTAAAGGTTCGTACAGCTCTGTAATCAAAAACATCCATAATGGATGGATTTGTAGAGCTGAAACCAGTAGCAGTTCAAAAAGTCAAAATCAATAAGTAGTATAGTGTTAAACTGCGCTTAGTGTTCAAAAATATATAAATGATAACAGGTACAAAGCAGCCAGCACTACAAGAGACAACTTGTGCAAAAAAAAAAAGAAAAAAAAAAATGGGTATTAACAGTGTAGCGCTAAAACATCTGTTTCAGAATATATGGTGCCTAGGAGCTTTAGGTGGGAGGTCAACCCCCAACAAGGTGATTCTGATCTAGAGTCATGGTTCAAGTATTTCAATGAGGCTGGTACCAAATTTATTAATTCCCTTTTATTAAATCAGCAAAAAAAAGAATAGATTGTCTGCTTTAGACAAAGAAATTAAAGATCTGAAGGATAAACTTCCCTTAAAGAGTATGGCTGAATATAGTTCTCTCTTATCTAATCTCCAAAATCATCTGGAGAAAAAGAAAAAAAGAAAAAATATTCTAGGGACGTTGGAGACTTTAAAACAGGCCAATAATCCTACTTCTCTATATAAAAGGGATTTAAATGCCATTATTGAGAGAGGTTTTAATGAACACATTTGAATAAAAAAGAAAAAGCATTTATGGTGCCACTGGCCCGTAGAATACCAACCATGTATTATTTACCAAAAGTTCACAAGAATCCCATACATCCGCCAGGCCGCCCTATAGTAAGTGGAATTGACTCCATTACCTCACGTACAGGGCGGTACATTGTACATCTTAAGGACACTAAAGACACTATTAGATTATTAGAAAGTGTCAGTATTCAAGATTACTTAATGGCCACAGCTGACATGGGCCTCCCTTTATACTTGTAAACCCCATCAATTAGGCATAGAGGCTATGAAGTATTTTTTGGCCCAGGACGATTTACTATCCCGACGTCAACGTAAATACATTATAGAACTATTGAATTTGGCTACTAAGCATAACTATTTCTGGTTTGATGGCAAATATTATTTACAACAGAAGGGTGTGCCAATGGGGGCTAAATTTGCCACCTTGCCAATCTCTTCATGGCCAAGTGGGAGGAGGGTGTCGTCTATGCTTCAAAAAGCATATACAGATATATAGGCGACATCTTCCTCCTATGGGATGGCTCCTCCAACTCTCTTGATCAGTTCTTTATGTCATTGAACAAAAATGATAGAGGTATTGTACTCACACACAAGTCCAGTAGAGAATGAATACACTTTTTGGCCCTGGATATATGTTTGAATAATAGAGAATTTAAATTTTAAACTTATTTCAAACCCACAGACTGTAATGGTCTTATACCTATAGATAGTTGCCATAAGTCACGGCTACAGTCTATCCTTCGGAGTCAATCCCTAAGTTTACATTGGCATTGTACTGACACACAGGATTTTATCCAACAAGCCTCTATATTTACACAGCAGATATAGACTCAGAACTACATAGAATTTGTACTGTTGATTGAAGCTCACTTTTGGAGGTCAAACCCCTTCAGAAAAAGGATTACACCTTTAAATGGTCTATGTTCACTGCATTCTCTACTCAACATAGACAGATAAAAGAGATTTTAGACAAATACTGGAATATCATAAAAAAAATTTAAGCTTGGGCTATCTATTGCCAGATCGGGTCAAAATCATTTATAGAGGGGCCCAAAAATTGCCCCAAATATTATCAACCCTCCAGTTAAGCCCACATTTTTTCACAAACTTGCAGGTTATTACCCATGTAAAAAATGCAATGTTTGCCTGCATAATACATGTGGTAAGAAGACAACTACACATCTTAAATCTACAGTTACTAATCATGTTTATGATTTAAAGCATTTTTTTCACCTGTGCCACTAGTCATATTGTATATCTAATTACGAGTTAACTAACATATAGCCAATATCAAAAAGGGATTGACTAATCATAGTGTTCCTAAGCATTATCGTAAATACCAAAATCGAGGCCCTAGGGGTACACAATTTTTGGTCATTCATCATTAAATAACACCTTGGTGTGGGAGGCTCATACCAGAGGTGTTTTGACACTCGAGACATTCTGGATTTATCAATTATGTTCGGAATGAATGTAGAGTGGGATATTAACGCTTTCATTAATCAAGCGTAAAATAAAGCGTAAATATTCATATTTAAGTTAATATACATGATCAGGGGTGTCTAATTTTTATATGATGTTTAGTTTGTATTATTGTTTAAAGCTTTTTCTCAATTTATTAACAGTGTATTTGTATTAAATGTTGTCCATCCTTGTTTCTATGTGGAGGCTTGTGTTGCGGCTTAGGCGTCATCCTGCTTGGTTTTTTTCTTGATTTTCGGTTGAGGCTTGACCTGTTTGTTTTACGCTGACAGTTGCATTATCTTGCCTCGCCACATGGGGGCTAGAGTGATGTATAATGGCCTGCTTTTGATGTTACTTGGGTTAGTCTATGCCTTGGTTTCTAAACAAGGCTTGACCCGCTTCCATGTTGTCATCATTTCCAATTTCTCGCCTCGCTTTCATTTCGAGGCTTGATGTGCATACCTCAATTTCAGAGTGAGGGTTGACGTGTATGCTCGGCGCCATTTTGCTGAAGACCTTGGAAACGTTAGGATTATTAGAGGCTGCGTCAGAAAGCATGGTCACCTGTTTTCAGGGGTTACATGACTTTATAAATTTAGGGTGGCAGAGACATCAAGACACCCCAAATGATGTCCGATTGAGATGAAATAGCCGGGTCTAATGTCCTGTCTATGCCACTACAACTTGACTTTCCATGCTTTTGATGTTTTACTGAAATGTGAGTGATTTACCTTTTTTTTATTGAAAAAACTAATTTTATCTACAGTTTTACACTGTCGAGCCTTCTATCTTTTCTCCTTGGATATATGTCCTAACGGAGTATTGATGAGAGGATTCCACACTCCGAAAGGTCCTATAAGTTTACCTGTCATTCCATTGGCTATGATGGCTGCCGGCCTTTGGTGATGATTGTAGTGAAAATTTCCCATTCAGGTGTTGAGACTCCAAACCCTGTTTGATCAATTTGGTATATAATAAATAGGGTCTCGTTGTTCCGGTAAGCCTCCTTACACTATATTTGGGGGCAGAAGGTTTTCACAGTGATGGTTTCTTTCCACTTGGGTGATTAATCATTATTACCTGAATCGCGAATCTATGGACTACGTTTTGAAACATGAACTGTTTATGAATATATATATATATATATATATATATATATATATATATATATATATATATATAAGGGCTGTGAAAATTAAAGATTAATTCCTTGATTAATTGTTATTTTTTTTATCAATCAAAATTCTTTTGATCGGTACTCCCTTCTCCGCCGGCTTCCGAGTCTTCAGGGAGTTCCGTTGGAGATCTGGTGACGTGACCGGACTCCTCTTCCCTTCCCCAAGTGTCTCCGTCAGCAAACGAAGGGAAGGGGGGAGGAGTCTGGACAGTGATGGTAAATATGGATGTGTTGTCAGAAACCATGAAACAGACTGAGACAGTCAATCAAATCACACTTGTTTATTAATAAACATAAAAAGGTAAATAGGAAAAAGCATAGTCAAGCATAGCCAGAGTCCAGTAGCCAGATCGGGTAGTCAGTCAGTCCAAAGTTCATAAACCAGATCGGGTAATCAGCCAGTCCAGAAGTCAGGGATCCAAGGAGAGCAACTGCAAGCAGGATAAGAAGCCAGGAGGGATGTCAGCAAGCCAGTCTTGAAACAAACTGCAGGAGATGATTCCTTGTGATGTGACCAATGCGAAGGCAAAGGAAAGAGTGAGCTGGAAGGCTTTAAGTAGGCAGGTCAGACAAGCATCATCGGGAACAGCTGGTAACTGTGGAAAGAGCAGAGAGCTGGTAATTAGCTGACAGCTGAGCAGCCAGCCCAGAGGAGGAAGGGCTAAGCCAGCCCTGACAGTAACCCCCCCTCAATGACCCCTCTCCCTTGGAGGGCCACGGGGCTTCAGGGCAAACCGTCTATGGAACTCGTGCAGGGGCATGTACGTCAGAGGATGAAACCCAGGAGCGTTCCTCCAGACCGTACCCCTTCCAATGCACCAGGTACTGTATGCGCCCACGGAACCTACGGGAGTCAACAATGGATTGTACCTCATACTCCTCATGGTTCTCAACCTGAATAGGGTGAGGACATGGCAACGAGGTGGTAAATCGGTTACAGACCAATGGTTTCAATAAGGAGACATGAAACACATTTGAGATGCACATACTAGGAGGAAGGTCCAACGCTTAAGCTACAGGGTTAATCCTGTGAAGGATACGGAAAGGCCCAATAAACCAAGGTGCAAACTTCAGTGAGGGAACACGAAGCCGGAGGTTGCGAGATGACAGCCAGACCCTGTCCCCAACCTGGTAGGAAGGCGCAGGCAGGCGTCTGCGGTCAGCATGGAGTCTGTATCTATCATTAGCATGACGCAAAGCCTCCTGGACTTGTACCCAAGTGGAACGAAGACCACGGAGATGCTCCTCTAATGCAGGAATACTCTGCAGAACAAACGAGTCAGGCAACATGGAAGGTTGAAAACCATAATTCGCCATAAATGGAAATAATCGGGAGGCAGAATTCAAGGCACTGTTGTGAGCAAACTCTGCCCAAGGTAATAGGTCAGACCAATTGTTAGGATGGTCAGAAATATAGCAATGTAGGAATAGCTCCAAGGACTGATTGGCTCATTCTGCAGCCCCATTAGACTGCGGGTGATACGCAGAAGAGAACGCAAGCTGGATTCCCAACTGTGCACAAAAGGCTCACCAGAACTGGGAGACAAACTGACTGCCCCTATCCGAGACAATCACCTTGGATAGCCCATGTAAGCGAAAGATCTCCTGAGCAAAAATGGAAGCCAGTTCCTTAGAGGTGGGCAACTTCTTAAGGGGCATACAATGACACATCTTTGAGAACCGGTCAACCACCATAAGGATAACACTGTTGCCTTGGGAGTTGGGCAACTCCACAATGAAATCCATAAACAGGTGAGTCCAGGGCCTCTCTCCATTGGGTATGGGTTGTAGGAGGCCCACTGGAAGGTGTCGTGGAGTCTTACTCTGAGCACACAAGGGACAGGCAGCTATAAAGGCAGTAACATCAGCCCATAGACTAGGCCACCAGAATTGTTGGGAGATGGCCCAAATGAGTTGATTCTTCCCAGGATGGCCAGCTGCCTTGGGAGAATGGTAAGTCTGGAGTACTGCAGTAAGGAGACTCTCTGGGACAAATCGGCAGTCGCAAGGTTTATCAGGAGGAGAATGGATCTGAGCAGCAAGAATTTTGCCACCCAAAGGAAAAGTAAGACTGGTGCGAACCGTAGCCAAGATACGGTCAGGAGGAATCATAGGAACCGAAACCAACTCCGACTTGGAAGTGGAGGAAAATTGTCGTGACAAGGCATCAATCCATACATTCTTAGTACCGGGTAAGAATGAGACAATGTAATTAAAGCTCGACAAAGAAATAGCCCATCACTCCCTTAGTAAGAATAAGAATGGGCTCAGTGGTACCTTCAAGGAGATGTCTTCATTCTTTCAGGGCTAAAATGATCGCCAACAGCTCTCTGTCACCAATCTCATATTTGCATTCAGCAGGTGACAATTTCTTGGAAAAGTAGCCACACGGATGCATTGCGCTCTCAGAGTTAGGACGCTGAGACAGAAGGGTGCCAACTCCAGTCTCAGAAGAATCAACTTCTAGGATAAAAGGCAACGTAAGATCAGGATGTGCCAACACAGGAGCAGAAACAAAGGCAGCCTTGAGAGTCTCAAAGGCCTTAATGGACTCCAGAGACCAACTCTGTGGGTTACCGTCCTTTCTGGTCATATCAGTCAGAGGCTTGACCTGAGACGAGAAGTTACGAATAAACTTCCGATAGTAGTTGGCAAAGCTCAGGAAACGCTGCAGAGGACGTAAACCCACGGGTCGAGGCCACTGTAGGACTGCCGACAGTTTCTCTGGGTCCATCGAAAAACCAGCAGTGGAAATGACATAGCCCAGGAATGTAACCTGTTCACGATGGAACTCGCACTTCTCCAGTTTACAATAGAGATTGTTCTCTCTTTGTTTCTAAAGTACACGGCAGACATCTGTGTGGTGGCTCTCCAGGGACTTGGAAAATATGAGGATATCATCGAGATAAACCACCACACACAATTGAAACAAATCTCGGAGGACATCGTTAATAAATTCCTGGAAAACTGCCGGGGCGTTACAAAGGCCAAAAGGCATTACCAGGTATTGATAATGGGCCGTTCTGGTATTAAACGCAGTTTTCCACTCGTCGCCCTCCTTAATGCGCATGAGATTGTATGCCCCTCTCAGGTCAAGCTTTGTGAAAACTGTTGCTCCCTTGAGACGGTCAAATAACTCTGTAATCAATGGAATCGGGTAGGCACTCTTAATCGTGCCTCGATTGAGACCCCTATAATCTATACAAGGTCTCAGTTCACCACTCTTCTTTTTCACAAAGAAGAAACTAGCACTAGAAGGAGATGAGGACTTGCGGGTGAAACCTCGAAAAAGTGTGTCAGCAACATACTCCTCCATGGCCTTATCCTCCAAGACCGACAAAGGGTACACCCGGCCACGAGGAGGTATGGCACCAGGTTGAAGGTCAATTGCACAATCATAAGGCCGGTGTGGAGGCAAACTACCGGCTTGACCTTTATCAAAGACATCGCCAAAATCACGTTACTCCTCCGGCAGGGAGGGAGTGAAGCGGTGCACAGGACTTTGGATACCTTCAGGAAGCATGTCTCACTGCATTGTGGTGACCAGGAGAGAACCTCAGCACGGAACCAATCAAAAGAGGGGTTGTGCCTCTGTAACCAAGGATAACCAATAACCAGTGGAAATCTGAGTGAGGAAATAACTTGGAATTGGATTATCTCATGGTGAAGAGCCCCTACGGCAATGGACAACGGAACCGTTTAATGAGTCACATGGGCAGGCTGTAAAGGTCTCCCGTCAAGAGCCTCAATGGCAAGTGGAGTGTCACGCAGTTGCAGTGGAATCGAGTGCTGCGAAACAAATGCAGCATCAATGAACAGGCCTGCAGCCCCAGAGTCGATTAGTGCCTGTATCTCGATGGACGACTCAGCCCAAGAAAGGGTGACCAAAACCAGGGGCTTATCCTTCTGGATAACTGGGGACGAAACAACGCCACCTAAGGTCTGTCCATGACAGGACCTCAAGGTTCGGGCGTTCCCTGGATGGTTAGGACAAGATTTCAAAAAGCGACCTGCCTGGCCACAATAAAGGCACAATCTCTCCCTTCTCCTAAAGACTCTCTCATCCGCAGAGAGACGCGTGAAGCCCAGATGCATGGGTTCATCTTCACTGACCAACTCGGTACCAGGAGGCATGGGAGGTGAGGGAGGCATGGGTGGGAATACAAAGCTCTGAGGCAAATGTACAGGAGGCTTCTGCAAACGCTCCTTAAGAGAAAGTCTTTCTCTGAGTCTGGAGTCAATGAGGATGGCAAACGAGATCAAGCTCTCCAGCTCAGTGGGTATATCTCGGGCTGCTATCTCATCCTTGATGGAATCCAAGAGACCATGAGAAAATGCAGCCACAAGGGCCTCATTGTTCCAAGCAACCTCTGCTGCCAGAGTACAGAATTCAATGGCATAGTCGGCAACAGTTCTTGTACTCTGTTTGATGGACATGAGGCACTTGGCAGCAGAAGCGGAGTGTGCGGGAACGTCCAAAACCCTTTTAAAGGAGGCCACAAATTGAGGGTAACTCAAGACAACCGGTTTTTGCATCTCCCATAGAGGGCTAGCCCAGGCCATAGCTCTCTCAGAAAGCAAAGATATCACGAAACCTACTTTCCTTCTGTCTGTGGGAAATGCCTGGGGCAGCATTTCAAAGTATATCTCAACCTGATTGAGAAACCCTCTGCATTGAACTGGATCACCCCCAAATCACTGGGGAAGTGGAGCAGAACCAGACATACCTCTTATAGAGGTAATACTCAAGGCGGGTGCCTGCACAGAGACTGGCGCAGCAGCAGGGACCGCCTGCGACTCAGGTTGTACCAGAGCAGCCACCGTGGGGGATTCCAGGTGAGCCGTGCGATTCAGGAGCGTTTGGAATGCTAAGGCAAACTGATCCATGCGAATATTACCAACAAGTGGATTGACTGTATCTTCTGAATTCATGTCCTTCGCGTACTGTCAGAAACCATGAATCAGACTGAGATAGAAGTACAATTAAATCACACTTGTTTATTAATAAAAATAAAAGGTAAATAGAAAAAGCATAGTCAAGCATAGCCAGAGTCCAGTAACCAGATCGGTTAGTCAGCCAGTCCAAAGTTCAAAAACCAGATCGGGTACTCAGCCAGGCCTGAAGTCAGGGATCCAAGTAGAGCAACTGCAAGCAGGAAAAGGAGCCAGGAGGGATGTCAGCAAGCCAGTCTTGGAACAAACCGCAGGAGATGTTTCCTTGTGACGTGACCAACGCGAAGGCAAAGGTGAAGTGAGCTAGAAGGCTTTAAGTAGGCAGGTCAGACGAGCATCATCGGGAACAGCTAGTAACTGTGGGAAAGAAGAGAGCTGGCAATTAGTTGACAGCTGAGCGGCCAGCCCAGAGGAGGAAGGGCTAAGCCAGCCCTGACATGTGGTTAACTGGGATCATTCACGAAGGTTTTCACGAAGCTTGACTTGAAAGGGGCATACAATCTCGTGCGCATTTTAGGAGGGGGGCAACGAGTGGAAATCTGTGTTTAATACCAGAACAGGCCATTATGAATACCTGGTAATGCATTTTGGCCTTTGTAACGCCCCGGCAGTTTTCCAGAAATGTATTAACGATGTCCTCCGAGATTTGTTGCAGTTGTATGTGGTGGTTTATCTCGATGATATTCTCATATTTTCCAAGTCCCTGGAGAGCCACCACACAGATGTCTGCTGTGTGCTTCAGAAACTAAGAGAGAACAATCTCTATTGTAAACTGGAGAAGTGCGAGTTCCATCGTGAACAGGTTACATTCCTGGGCTATGTCATTAACACTGCTGGTTTTTCGATGGACCCAGAGACACTTTCAGCAGTCCTACAGTGGCCTCGACCCGTGGGTTTACGTCCTCTGCAGCGTTTCCTGGGCTTTGCCAACTACTATCGGAAGTTTATTTGTAACTTCTCGTCTCTGGTCAAGACTCTGACTGATATGACCAGAAAGGACGGTAACCCACAGAGTTGGTCTCCGGAGTCCATTAAGGCCTTTAAGACTCTCAAGGCTGCTTTTGTTTCTGCTCCTGTGTTGGCACATCCTGATCCTACGTTGCCTTTTATCCTAGAAGTTGATGCTTCTGAGACTGGATTTGGCGCCCTTCTGTCTCATTGTCCTAACTCTGAGAGCACTATGCATCCGTGTGGCTACTTTTCCAAGAAATTGTCACCTGCTAAGTGCAATTATGAGATTGGTGACAGAGAGCTGTTGGCGATCATTTTACCCCTTAAAGAATGGAGACATGTCCTTGAAGGTACCACTTTGCCTGTTCTTATTCTTACTGACCATAAGAATCTTACATTCTTGTCTGAGGCTAAGCGACTCTCTCCCAGAAGGGTGTGATGGGCTCTTTTCTTGTCGAGCTTTAATTACATTATCTCATTCTTACCCAGTAGTAAGAATGTAAGGGCTGATGCCTTGTCACAACAATTTTCCTCCACTTCCAAGTCGGAGTCGGTTCCGGTTCCTATGATTCCTCCTGATCGTATCTTGGCTACGGTTCGCACCAGTCTTACTTCTCCTTTGGGTGACAAAATTCTTGCTGCTCAGGTCCATGCTCTTCCTGATAAACCTTGTGACCACTGCTTTGTCCCAGGGAGTCTCAGTACTGCAGTGCTCTAGACTTACCATTCTCCCAAGGCAGCTGGCCATCCTGGGAAGAATCAACTCATTTGGGCCATTTGCCAACAATTCTGGTGGCCTAGTCTACGGGCTGATGTTACTGCCTTCATAGCTGCCTGTCCCTTGTGTGCTCAGAGTAAGACTCCACGACACCTTCCAGTGGGCCTCCTACAATCCATACCCAATGGAGAGAGGCCCTGGGCTCACCTGTCTATGGATTTCATTGTGGAGTTGCCCAACTCCCAAGGCAACACTGTTATCCTTATGGTGGTTGACCGGTTCTCAAAGATGTGTCATTGTGTTCCACATAAGAAGTTGCCCACCTCTAGGGAACTGGCTTCCATTTTTGCTCGAGAGATCTTTCGCTTACATGGGCTACCCAAGGTGATTGTCTCGGACAGGGGCAGTCAGTTTGTCTCCCGGTTCTGGTGAGCCTATTGTGCACAGTTGGGAATCCAGTTTGCGTTCTCTTCTGCGTATCATTCGCAGTCTAATGGGGCCGCAGAACGAGCCTATCAGTCCTTGGAGCAATTCCTATGTTGCTATATTTCTGACCATCATAACAACTGGTCTGACCTATTACCTTGGGCAGAGTTTGCTCACAACAGTGCCATTAATTCTGCCTCCCGATTGTCTCCATTTATGGCGAATTATGGTTTCCAACCTTCCATGTTGCCTGACTCGTTTGTTCCGCAGAGTATTCCTGCATTAGAGGAGCATCTCTGTGGTCTTTGTTCCACTTGGGTACAAGTCCAGGAGGCTTTGCGCCTTTCTACCAGGTTGGGGGCAGGGTCTGGTTGTCATCTTGCAACCTCCGGCTTTGTGTTTCCTCACTGAAGTTTGCACTTCGGTTTATTGGGCCTTTCCGTATCCTTCGCAGGATTAACCCAGTGGACCTTCCTCCTAGTATGCGCATCTCAAATGTGTTTCATATCTCCTTACTGAAACCGTTGGTCTGTAACCGATTTACCACCTCGGTGCCACGTCCCCACCCTATTCAGGTTGAGAACCATGAGGAGTATGAGGTACAATCCATTGTTGACTCCCATAGGTTCTGTGGGCGCATACAGTACCTGTACGGTCTGGAGGAATGCTCCTGGGTTTCATCCTCTGACGTACATGCCACTGTCCTCCTCCGCGAGTTCCATAGATGGTTTCCCCTCAAGCCCGGTGGCCCTCAGAGGGATGAGGGGTCATTGAGGAGGGGGTACTGTCAGGGCTGGCTTAGCCCTACCTTCTCTGGGCTGGCCGCTCAGCTGTCAGCTAATTGCCAGCTCTCTTCTCTCTACACAGTTACCAGCTGTTCCCGATGATGCTCGTCTGACCTGCCTACTTAAAGCCTTCCAGCTCACTTCACCTTTGCCTTCGCGTTGGTCACATCACAAGGAACCATCTCCTGCGGTTTGTTCCAAGACTGGCTTGCTGACATCCCTCCTGGCTCCTTATCCTGCTTGCAGTTGCTCTACTTGGATCCCTGACTTCAGGCCTGGCTGATTACCTAATCTGGTTTTTGAACTTTGGACTGGCTGACTACCCGATCTGGTTACTGGACTCTGGCTATGCTTGACTACGCTTTTTCTATTTACCTTTCATTTTTATTAATAAACAAGTGTGATTTAATTGTACTTCTATCTCAGTCTGATTCCTGGACCCCTATAATGTCCTATCGGACCAGTTGGTCGGAAAATATTTCCAACATGTTGTAAAATTTGGTCCGACGGATATTCAGACGGAAACAGTACGATGCATACCACACACAGTCGGATTATCCGATAACACGGTCCGATAGGACACATTCCGACGGACTCTCTGACCGTGTGCACAAGGGCTTACACTGCTCTTGTGTCAATGGGACTGGTGCGGCTAGTGATCAGAAACACTGTTGCTGGTATACACTACTCTGGTGACACAGACTGGTGTGGCAGCGATCAGAAACACTGTATTGTTGGTTCACACTGGTCTGGTGACACTGGGGCCGGTGTGGTGGTGATCAGGAACACTGTGGCTGGCTTATACAGGTCTGGTGACACTGAACCTGTTATTGTAAGTTGTATGCAAATCAGATAACACTGAGTGAAGGGCAGCATTGTCAGCTCATTACAGGAAGCTAAGGGTCTACTGGGTTTCTGGGAAGGCCAACATTTGTTTTCTGCACTTTTAGCATTTTTAAAGATACAAAACATAATTAAATGTGCATCTTAACTCATTGTTTCTACAGTGTTTGAAAAGCTCCTAGTATAAAAGGCCCATTCACAGAAATTTTTTGATTTTTCCAAATCAATACAAAATGTCTGGTTGGTGGAGATTGTGAAGTCACTGCCCCACCTCTCCACTTCATCCAGTCAAAGAATACCTTACATTCATTGAGAAAAATTCAGGGCATACTTGGAATGTCACCTGTGAACAGGACAGACTCTTAGCAGCGGACCCAGAAGACACCATAGCAGTGATTGCTTCATGGATTCTCTGCTTCCCCAGGGATCCCCCAGGCATGGCATATGCTTACTTATATTGATACAGATTGGATCAATGTGAACATGCAAAATATTCTATATCTATCTATTTAAGAATCTGGTGCCAATAATATTTAACTTCACAGAGCATTCATTGATTAACCACTTGCCGACCGCCGCACGACGATATACGTCGACAGAATGGCACGGGCAGGCATATGGGCGTATATATAAGTCCCTGCCTTCCCGCGGGTGGGGGGCCCGATCGGGCCCCCCCCCGGTGCCTGCGGCGGTCGGTATTCGTTCGGGAGCGATCCGGGATGAGGGGGCGGCCATTCATTCATGGCCACCCCCTCGCGATCGCTCCCGACGAATGGAAATCCTTCGTGACATCACTTCCTCTCCTGTAATGTAAACACAGGCAGAGGAAGTGATGTAATCTCTCCTTGTGTCGGTATTTTTTGTTCCGGCACCGAGGAGAGAGGATCGGTGAGTTGCACCAACACGACACTTCACAGTAGAACATGCCAGGCACACTCACACCCCCCCTTTACCCCCCGATCACCCCCCCAATTACCCCTGCCCCCCCCCCAGTCACAGTGACACCAATGCATTTTTTTTTATTTTTTTATTTTTTTTTTGCATTGGTGTCATTTGTGACTGTAATAACTGTTAGGGCAGTTAGGGTTAGCCCCCTTTAGTTCTAATGTACCCCCCTAACCCCCCCAATAAAGGTTTAATCCCGTGATCACCCCCCGTCGCCAGTGTCACTAAGGCTGGGTTCACATTGCAGCTGTTTATGAGAACGGATGTGATTCGCACCGCACTGCAGTGCAAATCACATCCGATCTCTGCGATTCGAGTTCAGCCAATCGCCGCACCCGCCGCACCCGCCGCAAATTCGCACGGGACCCTTTTTTTGGTCCGCAGCAGAATCGGATCGCATGGGTGTTCACACCATGCGATCCGAGTTTGCAGATCGCACTGCGATATGCGAACTGATCTGGGGGTGTCATTAACATTTCACTGACACTCCCAGCAGTTCGCATAGGGCAGTGTGAACTGCCGCCGGGAGGCATGCGATGCGGGAACCCGCCGCGGATTTGTGGCGTTCCCGCATCGCTCCAGTGTGAACCCAGCCTAATAAGCGATCGTTTTTCTGATCGCTGTATTAGTGTCACAGGTGACGCTAGTTAGGCAGGTAGGTATTTAGGTTCGCCGCAGCTTTTTATAGCGCCAGGGACCCCCATATACTACCGCATAAAGCCCCCTGATTGCCCCCTAGTTTAACCCTTTCACCAGTGATCACCATATAACTGTTACAGGTGACGCTGGTTGGTTAGTTATTTTTTTATAGTTTCAGGGCACCCACCATTTATTACCTAGTCTCACTAGTGTACCCGTAAATTTAGGGGTGTCTACTTTCCAAAATGGGATCATTTGGGGGGGGTTTGTGCCATCTTGGCATTTTATGGCCTTCAAAACTGTAACGTCCTTAGAAAGCCTGAAGGCGGTGCTTGGTTTTCGGGGCCCCGTACGCGGCTAGGCTCCCAAAAAGTCCCACATATGTGGTATCCCCATACTCAGGAGAAGCAGCAGAATTTATTTTGGGGTGTCATTTCACATATGCCCATGGCATGCGTGAGAAATATATCATTTAGTGACAACTTTGTGAAAAAATAAAATAAAATAAAAAAGTTTGTAATTTTCCCGCAACTTGTGGCAAAATATAAAATATTCCATGGACTCAACATGCCTCTCAGCAAATAACTTGGGGTGTCTACTTTCTAAAATGGGGTCATTTGTGGGGGTTTTGTGCCATCTTGGCATTTTATGGCCTTCAAAACTGTAATAGGTAGTGAGAAGTGAAATCAAAAATTTACGCCCTTAGAAAGCCTGAAGGCGGTGCTTGGTTTTCGGGGCCCCGTACGCGGCTAGGCTCCCAAAAAGTACCACATATGTGGTATCCCCGTACTCAGGAGAAGCAGCAGAATTTATTTTGGGGTGTCATTTCACATATGCCCATAGCATGTGTGAGCAATATATCATTTAATGACAACTTTGTGTAAAAAAAAAAAAAAATTTTTTTTTGCCATTATTCAATCGCTTGAGGCAAAAAAATAAAATATTCAATGGGCTCAACATGCCACTTATCAATTTCCTTAGGGGGTCTACTTTCCAAAATGGGGTCATTTGGGGGGGGGGGGGGGTTGTACTGCCCTGCCATTTTAGCACCTCAAGAAATGAGATAGGCAGTCGTAAACTAAAAGCTGCGTAAATTCCAGAAAACGTACCTTAGATTGTAGATGTGACAACTTTTGCGCAAACCAATAAATATACAATTATTGACTTTTTTTTTACCAAAGACATGTGGCTGAATACATTTTGGCCTAAATGTATGACTAAAATTGAGTTTATAGGATTTTTCTAATAACAAAAAGTAGAAAATATCATTTTTTTTCAAAATTTGCGGTCTTTTTACGTTTATATCGCAAAAAATAAAAATCGCAGAGTCAGTCAAATACCTTTAAAAGAAAGCTCTATTTGTGGGAAGAAAAGGACGCAAATTTCGTTTGGGTACAACATTGCATGACCGCGCAATTACCAGTTAAAGCAGCGCAGTGCCAAAGTGTAAAAAGACCTCTGGTCCTTTACCAGCAAAATGGTCCGGTCTGAAAGTGGTTAAAGGGTAACTCCACTTTTGTGGGGAAAAAATAAAAAAATAAATAAAAAATTATTTAGCGCATATAATTGCAACACTAATCATATTGTAATTGAATGTTACTAAAAATGACCTTTCCTTTTTAATCTGCAGCCACTGTAATTTTCTGAGAATGCATTGCAATATCGCTACTGGAGTTGTTCTGTACACAGAGTGTGTACTGACCACTCCGCAGAAACATAATTTTCTGCTTGTGTGATAGGCTGACCAATTTTCCCAGAAGTCTGCCTAAGATACAAGTCAGATTTCAGGCATCCTCCTGCAGCAAAAATTTCATTTTGTAGAGATACTTTCAATAGGAACACGTCTAAAGGGATGTAGGCCCAACAGATTTCCCCATTAGTGCTCTGCAGCTGCACACCTGAGGCCGCGTACACACGGGCGGACTGTTGGCTCAACTTTGTCCGCTGAACAGTGTTTCAGCGGACAGTCCGCTCATGTGTGGGGCTTCAGCGGACAGTTTCAGCGGACAGTTTGACGAACAAAGTTTTTCGGAAATTCCGAAAAACTGTCCGCTGAAACTTGGTTTGAGCGAACAGTCCGCCCGTGTGTAGGCCACTTTCGAAATGAGCAAACTGTTCCCGCTCGGAGGGAAGTCTGCTCATTTCGAGCGCGTGTGCAGGTAGGCGGGGCCCGCGAAGGAGACGTCGCTGGCTCCGCCGCCTGGAATGAACTTAAAGGGGAACCCCAACGCCGAAAAAAATCGGCGTGGGGGTCCCCCCAAAGTCCACAACAGACCCTTGTCCGAGCACGCTACCCGACCGGCCAGGAAAGGGGGGCGAGCGAGCGCGCCCCCCCTCCTGAGCCGTACCAGGCCGCGTGCCCTCAACATGGGGGGTGCCTTGGGGAAGGGGGGGCCGCGCGGCCCCCCCACCCCAAAGCACCTTGTCCCCATGTTGATGAGGACAAGGGCCTCTTCCCGACAACCCTGGCCGTTGGTTGTCGGGGTCTGTGGGCGGGGGGCTTATCGGAATCCGGGAGCCCCCTTTAATAAGGGGGCCCCCGGATACCGGCCCCCCACCCTATGTGAATGAGTATGGGGTACAATGTACCCCTACCCATTCACCTGTAAAATAAAAGTACCCAAAAAAAAAACACAACACACGAGATAAAATATTTTATTGCACAGCTCCGGGGGTCTTCCGTCTTCGGGAGTCTTCTCGCCGGACTCCTCCGCTATCTTCTTGTAGCTCTTTTGCTAGCGGAGGAGTCCGGCTTTCTTCCTCGCCGCCGGCCTCTTCTCCCGACTTCGGGGGTCTTGTCCCCCTCTTCGGTTCTTCTGCCTTCTCGGGGGTCTTGTCCCCCTCTTCTGTCGCCGCTGTCGCCGCCGCCTTCCGTTCTTCTTCTTCTTCTTGTTCTTCTTGTTCTTCTCCAGGAGATGTTGACACGTCGCTCTCTCCGGCCGGAATGCCAGAGCCGCGCTGAGTGGCCACTTATATAGTGACAATGGGGCGGTGTCACATGGTATATGTCACATGGGTTGGTCACATGGGTTGATGTCACATGGGGACTATGACATCGTATTGGGGCGGGGTCACCATGTGACCAACCCATGTGACATATACCATGTGACACCGCCCACATGGGTTGGTCACATGGGTTGATGTCACATGGGGACTATGACATCGTATTGGGGCGGGGTCACCATGTGACCAACCCATGTGACATATACCATGTGACACCGCCCCATTGTCACTATATAAGTGGCCGCTCAGCGCGGCTCTGGCATTCCGGCCGGAGAGAGCGACGTGTCAACATCTCCTGGAGAAGAACAAGAAGAACAAGAAGAAGAAGAAGAACGGAAGGCGGCGGCGACAGCGGCGACAGAAGACCGGGCCACCGCCTCTAAAAGAGCTATAAGAAGGCGCGGTGGCCCGGCAGAAGAACCGAAGAGGGGGACAAGACCCCCGAAGTTGGGAGAAGAGGCCGGCGGCGGGGAGGAAGAAAGCCGGACTCCTCCGCTAGCAAAAGAGCTACAAGAAGATAGCGGAGGAGTCCGGCGAGAAGACCCCCGAAGACGGAAGACCCCCGGAGCTGTGCAATAAAATATTTTATCTCGTGTGTTGTGTTTTTTTTTGGGGTACTTTTATTTTACAGGTGAATGGGTAGGGGTACATTGTACCCCATACTCATTCACATAGGGTGGGGGGCCGGTATCCGGCGGATTCCGATAAGCCCCCCGCCCGCAGACCCCGACAACCAACGGCCAGGGTTGTCGGGAAGAGGCCCTTGTCCTCATCAACATGGGGACAAGGTGCTTTGGGGTGGGGGGGGCCGCGCGGCCCCCCCTTCCCCAAGGCACCCCCCATGTTGAGGGCACGCGGCCTGGTACGGCTCAGGAGGGGGGGCGCGCTCGCTCGCCCCCCTTTCCTGGCCGGCCGGGTAGCGTGCTCGGACAAGGGTCTGTTGTGGACTTTGGGGGGACCCCCACGCCGATTTTTTTTCGGCGTTGGGGTTCCCCTTTAAGTCCATTCAAGGCGGCGGAGCCCGCGACGTCTCCGTCGCGGGCCCCGCCTACCTGCACACGCGCTCGAAATGAGCGGACTGTTGCCTCGTGTGTGGGCGAGTCCACTCATTTCAAAAGTTGCGCGGACTTAGTACGACGAACAAAGTTTGCCGTATTTGTCCGCTCAAAAAGTGCCGTGTGTGGGCGTGTTCGTTCATTCAAAAGTTTGAGCGGACTGTTTGACGAACTTAGTTTCGGCAGACAGTCCCCGCGTGTGTACGCCGCCTGACAGTTAATTATGAAACCACTCCCATTAGACCCACTCCGAACAGAGCCACAGAGAAATACAGAGGGATTTCTTCAGAATAACTAAAGGTAAAAATCTGCAACAAAGTCTGTTATAATCCTTGCAATGTACATAGATCACCCATAAGGGAATGTTTTTTTCTCGTCAAAAGTGGAGTTACGCTTTGAATGGAAATGTTTAAGTTAATGTGTAATGTGCCAGTCAAAAATGTATAAGGTCCATTGTTAAAGACTGGAAAAATAGTGAAGAATTTGCCCACAGTGACCAAACATATTGCTTGCTTTTCCAGAAGGTTAAAAATCAAACCTAACTGGTTGCAGTGGGAAAGTTCTGGACTTTTGTGAAAAATATTGTTTTACATTTTTTTTAAAGTGAAATATGTGACCATATGTGTTATTTCTTCAAATTTGTCAAAACATGCACTTCACTTGTAATAAAACTGTAGAAAACAATTAATTATAGAACAATGACACTAAGTAACAGCTTTTTATGATCATGACCTATATATTGTTTGTTTGTTTTTGCTTATGCCATTGGTGCATGGTCTCCATGGCTGTGCCAAGCCTACATTTCCTAAAAATTGTCAGAATTTACTAACTAGATCAGCCCTTCATGGGCTTTGATTGTATTTGCTGCTAGGTTTGGGTTCTTTGATTTTTGAACAGGATTCTATCAGCCCTCAGATAATAAAACCCAAGTAGCTGAATGGCTGCTCTCAAATGTAGAGCTGTAAAAAGCAGAAATCAAGCGACCTATCGTTAGGCTTATTAAGAATATATATGTGGTTGATTGCCGGTATGTAATGGGGCAAGTGAATATTTGCCCAAAAAAAGAAGCTGAGATCAAGGTGCCTGTATCAGATCAATTAGTTCATATTTTGTATCCAACAGAACCAATTTTCTCTTCTCTTGTCCCCCCCCATTCCCTTGCCAATTGTCCCTCCTCCCTCTGGACACCCATTTTGTGGCGTCCCAATAGCAGTCTTGTGCCCGCATTGGGTTTTCCTTGGTGAGTTACACTGTTGTTTACCATTCTCCATTAACCTAGCTGTATTTGATAGCTTAGTTTTAATCAAGCTATTTAAATTGGTTATTTTCTGTGTGACTACAAAACTGTATCTGTCTACTTTAGATGCTTGGGGTAAAATCTCCTGAAGAAGCGACAATCGTCGCAAAACTTGTTGAGGAACCATCTCTACCTGCATCGTTTTGTTCTTACCCACCAGATGGGTCTTTGAGCACATATCTATTAACCACTTAACAACCGTCCATTGCCGATTAACGGCTTCAGGGCTGTTGTTTAACTCTTGGAGGCCGTTAATTAACGGCCTCCCAGAATTCTGCTCTCGTGCGCCCCCTGGCATCCGCATAATGGATCACAGTAAACGGGCGCTCATCACGGCCGATTACCACGTGATCGCTCCGTCAAATGACGGAGTGATCACTTGTAAACAAACCGGCGTCATGTTATGACGCCGGTTCCTCCCTCCCCCTCTCTGTACCGATAGGTACAGCGGAGGGGGAAGAGATCGGTGTCGGCAGCGCTGTGGGCTGCATCTGCAGTGCCCACATCACTACTCACCGAAAATTAACCCCTCATTTCCCTGCCATTACTCTGCAATACTCTGCAATACTCTGCAATACCCTGCAACACCCTGCAACCCTCTGCAATACTCTGCAATACCCTGCAACAACACTCTGCAATACTCTGCAATACCCTGCAACACTCTGCAATACCCTTCAACACTCTGCAATACCCTGCAACACTCTGCAATGCTTTGCAACACCCGCCAATACCATGCAACACTCTGCAATGCTCTGCAACGCCCACCAATACCCTGCAACACTCTGCAATGCTCTGCAACACCCGCCAATACCCTGCAACACTCTGCAATGCTCTGCAACACCCGCCAATACCCTGCAACACTCTGCAATGCTCTGCAACAGCCACCAATACCCTGCAACACTCTGCAACACCCGTCAATACCCTGCAACACTCTGCAATGCTCTGCAACACCCGCCAATACCCTGCAATGCTCTGCAACACCTGCCAATACCCTGCAATGCTCTGCAACACCCGCCAATACCCTGCAACGCTCTGCAACACCCGCCAATACCCTGCAATGCTCTGCAACACCCGCCAATACCCTGCAACACTCTGCAATGCTCTGCAACACCCACCAATACCCTGCAACACTCTGCAACACCCGCCAATACCCTGCAATGCTCTGCAACGCAATACTCTGCAACGCCATACTCTGAGATACCCAGCCATACTCTGAGATACCCAGCCATACTCGGAGATACCCAGCCATAGTCGGTGATACCCTGCAATACCCAGCCATAGACATCCTCCCCTCCTGCCACCCTCCGGTGCTTCTACTGACCCGCCAATACGATCAAAGCCAGAATCTTTTTTTTTTTCAGACTTCCCAGCTTAGAGGTGAGATGCGGGGTCTTATTGACCCCATATCTCACTGTAAAGAGGACCTGTCATGCCATATTCCTATTACAAGGGATGTTTACATTCCTTGTAATAGGAATAAAAGTGATCAAAAAATTTATTTTTGGGGAAAAAAATGTCAAACTAAAATAAATAAATTAAAATGAACAATAAAAAAAAAATTTTTTTAAAGCGCCCCTGTCCCCATGTGCTCGCATGCAGAAGCGAACGCATACGTAAGTCCCACCCACATATGAAAACGATGTTAAAACCACACATGTGAGGTATTGCTGCGAACGTTAGAGCGAGAGCAATAATTCTAGCCCTAGACCTCCTCTGTAACTCAAAACATATAACCAGTACAAAAAAAAATTGTCGCCTATGGGGATTTTTAAGTAGCGACGTTTGGCGCCATTCCACGAGCGAGTGCAATTTTGAAGAGTGACATGTTAGGTATCTTTTTACTCAGCGTAACTTCATCTTTCATATTATGCAAAGATTGGGCTAACTTTACTGTGTTTTTTTTTTAAAGCACAAAACAGTTTTTTTTCCAAAAAAAAGCATTCGAAAAATTGCTGCGCAAATACCGTGTGAGATAGAAAGTTGCAACGACCACCATTTTATTCTCCAGGGTGTTTGATAAAAAAACATATATAATATTTTGGGATTCTATGTAATTTTCTAGCAAATAAATGATGATTTTTACATGTAGGAGAGAAATGTCAGAATTGTCCTGGGTGCTACAGAACACCTGATGGCGCTCCCTGCATGTTGGGCCTCTGTATGTGGCCACACTGTGTAAAAGTCTCACACATGTGGTACCGTCGTACTCGGGAGTAATAGCAGAATGTGTTTTGGGGTGTAATTTGTGGTATGCATATGCTGTGTGTGAGAAATAATCTGATAATATGACAATTTTGTGAAAAAAAAAAGTTAAAAAAATCTTGATTTTGCAAAGAATTGTGGGAAAAAATGACAACTTCAAAAAACTCATCATGCCTCTTACTAAATACCTTGGAATGTCTTCTTTCCAAAAAGGGGTCATTTGGGGGGGGGGGGGGGTATTTGTACTTTTCTGGCATGTTAGGGTCTCAAGAATTGAAAAAGGCCGCCAGTACTTCAGGTGTGATCAATTTTCAGATATTGGCACCATAGCTTGTGGACTCTATAACTTTCACAAAGACCAAATAATATCCACCAATTTATACTTATTTTTACCAAATATATGTAGTAGTATAAATTTTGGCCAAAATTTATGAAGAAAAAATTACTAATCTGCTAAATTTTATAACAGAAACAAAGAAAAATTCATTTTTTTACAGAATTTTCTGTATTTTTTCTTTTATAGCACAAAAAATAAAAAACCGAGCAGTGATTAAATACCACCAAAAGAAAGCTCCATTTGTGTGAAAAAAAGGACAAAAATTTCATATAGGTCCAGTGTTGCATGACTGAGTAATTGTCATTCAAAATGTGAGCGCACTGAAAGCTGAAAATTGGTCTGGTTATTAAGGTTGTTTAAGTGCCCAGTGGTCAAGTGGTTAAATTGCTATTTTTTATAACAATTCTGCCATTGTGTTGCTGTAATTGTACGTTTATATTTTTTTCTAATAAATGTATACCTTTTATTATAACTTCATGTGTTTTTGAACACTGGGTACCGAGATAGTCCTCTCATCATCACTGGTGTTACTAGGCAATTGTATTTGGAGTAGGTCTAGTTAACCCGTAAACACAGTAATAGCAATATAACCCCGCAGTGCCCACAGCTTATGACTCTTCTTTTTACATTAAAATGCTACCACTAGGGTTGAGCGAACCTCAGGTTCGTACTGAACTTTTGGCTTTTTGGGTCCCGAACTCGAACAATTGACTGTATGTTCGGGTTCGGGTCCGGGTCTGGTGTCCAACAACGTAATGGCGCATTTTAAAAAGCCCTGCAGCAGCCAATCAACATTTGTTTAACTGGTGTGCCCTTAGAAGCCATCACAGCCATGCCTACTAATGGCATGGCTGTGATTGGCCAGTGCAGCATGTGACCCAGCCTCTATTTAAGCTAGAGGCGCACAGCACAGCACATCACTCTGCTTTAGACAATGTAGGGAAAGGTTCCTGGCTGCGGATGCTGCTGTGAGGGAGAGAATAACATAGGAGTCCTGATTCTGAAATCTTCTAATTAGTCAGTGATCTACATTGATTTAATTGTGTGGGTGCAGTGCACAAACTTTTTACATTGCACTGAGAGAAAAGATAGACAGTGTAGGGCAAGGTTCCTGTTGCTGCTTTGAGGGAGAGAGAATTATTAGAGTCCAGATTCAGAAATCTATAGCGATATATATAGATTTACCTGGTTGGGTTGCAGTGCACAGTCTTTTTACACTGCCATGGGCCCAGTGCCAGAGGAAATATACCTTTTATCTGCAAGCTCTGTGCACCAGCACTGCATATGTTGCTGTGAGATACACCTTGTACATACTGTGGGTGTATTCAGCTCTTCCAAAAACACCCATTTAGTACAAAAAAAAAAAAATTGCAGTGTTTTCTGCATATGTGGATGTGTGCGTTACACAATTTATATATTTTTCTTCTATTGTGCTATTCAAATAAAAAAATTTAGGGAAAAAACATTTTTTTTGAATAGCATTTTGGGCATTTCTATAGCTTAGAGATACACCGTTTACATACTCTGGGTGTATGCTGCTATTGCAAAAACACCCATTTAGGGCAAGATCCTAAATTTGGAAAATATGAGGTGAACGTCAAAGAAGGGACGTGGCTCCGGTCGTGGTGCTGCTGGTGGAGCTTCTGTTGCAGGGAGAGGAAGTGGTCGATCTGTGCCAGCTACACGCACAAGTGAAACACCTTCCTCAGGTGCGAATAGGCGACAGAGCCTGCAGCGGTATTTGGTCGGACCTAATGCAGCTGTACGAATGTTGAGGCCAGGACAAGTGCAGGCCACAGTAGATTCTCCTTTTTGATGACTCTGTTAGCAGGGTTTCCCAGGGCCATCCACCTAGCCCTGCCACAGAAGTGGAAGAGATTGTGTGCACCGATGACCAACCACTTCTGTTTCATGATGAGTACATGGGAGGACCATCGCAGCATGTCTCAGATGATGACGAAACACAGGTGCCAACTGCTGCTGCTTTTGCAATTGTGCAGACCGACAAGGAGGGCAGGAGTGAAGACTGAGTGGAAGATGATGTGGAGGACAATGAGGTCCTGGACCCCACATGGAATCAACGTCATGCAGGTTATAAGGTGATGGAGGAACCATTTTGTTAGAGACATCCATTTTGAGTAATGGAAAATTACTGATAGCGTGACCCCATGGAAACCTATTGCTTAAGGTCATATGTGTTTTTGCTTGTACATGATCACAAGGTCAGTTGTTTGTACAGAACAGATGGATGCGGTTAAGCTACTTCCCTTTCCAAGAGCAGAAGTAACTTTATGGCGTTAGACCACAGGCCTATCTTGCATCACGCCTAAGAACATTCTAAACTATATATATATATATTTAGCTTTTGCTGCTAGGCAGAGATATTGCTTGTGCAAAGAACCATGATGACATAGTAAAATATACAATCTTGCATATTTTATGTGGCGATCCCTGATTGGCTCAACCACAGGGTTGCGCTTTAGCTCAAACTGCATAAAACTACTGTGAATGCTCCAATAAATTTACAATCATTGTTCACGTACAATTGTGTGTATGTGTGGTGATTGTCCACCGGTGACCGGGACCTCCGCTCCTCCGTCCTAGCCTAGGCTACCAGGGTATATACACGGAAGACGAGCACCTAACAGAGATGGTACCAGAAGTGGGGTCATCTTGTGATAGGTAAGTCATTTTGCTCCTTCTTACCTTAATGGTGAATAGGTGTAGATGCTTACTCTGTCCAGATGACTACCATACAAATAGATTAGTTTAAAAAGCTACTGTGCCTTCGCGGCAGACTAGGCTGGTCCCTCGGAAGGTTAAAAGGGCTCGCAAGGAATTTATAGGTTTAGGAAAAAGTCAGACTAGGTGGGTCTGACTATAAACTATTGGTGATAGTTTTATTAACACGGGAAGTAAAAGAATACGCCCGTGACAAAGGGATTGGTCGAGCGGACGCCCACTTGAGAACTTTTAAAGTGCACAATAAATAATGAAATGCATCATGATGTGATTACTTGATAATGCACATGTAAAGTTTTAAAGCTGAAATCCTAAACCATAAAAATATGTCTGTTTCTCTTTAGGTGCAAGCGTAAGTATATAGAGTATTAACGTTGTATAAGATATAATTATATAGCGTGGATATCTGTTTGAATAAACCCAACTGTTGTTAAATGAATACAGAGTATGAAGAACCGGATTGTAGTGAGGTAGCACCCGCCTGTTCACGCTGCACGCTAGGTTTACTTTTTCTTAGCATTGACGAAAGGTGGATTCTTTTGACCACTAGACCTACAGGCTTCTCTTGCAGACTTGGTGTAAGAGGGGTATATCCCGCCACCAGGAAAGGTACCCTTCATCGTATATTAAGGGTAAATCTTCACAGTTTTATTAGTCCATCTGACCTGGAAGATCAGGGAACTTACCCCCGCATTAGGGAACAAATTATTGACCAAACAGGCTGTTATCACCTCTGCCCACATACCAGGCATACTTTACCCAAATTACTAGATGGGGAATTCTGCAGCCACAGATAATGCACCCTCAGGCCCCCAATAGACCACCACCCAGAATTCCTATGCAGTGGCCATCCAATCGACAGCCACCACCCCAATAGGGATGCCTAGAGTATGTCCCTTCCCTCAGCCTAGTGTGTTACAATCCCTCATGGAGAAGTCTTCCCCAAGTTGTATTACATGTAGATGGACAACGTGTCTGCTTTTTGATAGACACTGGCGCCACCTCTAGTTCAGTGAACGATGAGATTTTTAACACACCACAATGCACCGAGGGAAACTCTATTGGTATTAATGGGACACCTGTCACCCATCCCATCACTCCACCACTGACTGTAGCCACTCCAGAAGGACAGAAATTATGTACCCAAACTTTTGCCGTCTTGTCCTCATGCCCTGTGCCCCTTATGGGACGGGACCTCTTGGCACAACTGTGTATTACCATTAAGTTTAATAGAGAAGGTTCCCTTACAGCTAGTTCACCATTATGTGACTTACATGGCCCTAAGCGACATGCACACAGAGGCTTCTTTATGCTACTCCCCGCCTCTCTCGAAACACATGCTATCTGGGCGGAAAACAAAGGTAGCGTAGGTTTCATTAACTGTACGCCTTACTCGCCTCAGATGCGCCCTGACGCAGAAGCACAATATCACAAACAATACCCCCTGCCCCCCGAAAAGACCCAAGCCATTGCCCCCCAGATCAATGACTACATATCTAAAGGTATCCTAAAACCAATCATTAGCCCCTGGAACACACCCATTTACCCTGTAAAGAAGGCCAGTGGCGAGTGGAGACTCGTCCAAGACCTCAGAGCAGTAAACAAACAAGTGATTCCCCTCCCACCCCTAGTCTCAGACATCACTTTTATTTTCTCATGCATACCGGCAGACTCTCTATGCTACACAGTAATTGATTTAGCGAATGCTTTCTTTAGCATTCCCATTGCAGAGGAAGCCTAACCTATGTTTGCTTTCTCCTGGGCCGGGGGCCAACTAACCTGGACACGCCTACCGCAAGGGTATGTAGACAGTCCAGCCGCCTTCTCTATGGTACTCAACGAGACTGTCAAGTCTTGGACTTCTGAGCGTTGGTCGGTACTAATACAGTATGTGGACGACTTGCTCCTGTGCAGTCGAACTGCTGAAGATTGTGCGGTCGATTCAACATCACTGTTACAACACCTAGCTCACGCCGGGCATCTAGCATCAAGGAAGAAAATACAATGGTGCCAGCCACAGGTAGAATACCTAGGGTGCATTCTAAAGGAAGGGACAAGGCTAGTGTCCCCCAAACGTGCCGCAGCCCTTCGAGCTCTCAGTCCCCCAAAAGACAAAGCTGCCCTGCTCTCGTTCTTGGGTGCAATGGTATATTGCCGCCAATGGATTCCTGACTGTTCTCATTATGATAGTATCCTAAGAGAGGCTACTGGCTCGACAGCCCCTAAATTAATAGATTGGACTGAAGACAGACTACAAGCTTTTCAAGCTCTATTAAACAGTCTGTCATGTGCACCCGCCCTGGGATTGGTAGACTATGGTAAAGCTTTTCAGCTGTACTGTGTAGTTTCAGGGAACTCTTTTGCCGTGGTTCTCACACAACAACATGGAACAGGATACCGCCGGTTTCTTACCTATCCAAGAAACTCCCTGTCCAGGTTCAAGGCATGCCGTCATGTCTCCAGAATTTAGCAGCCTGTGCTATGGCAGTACAGGACGCTAACAAAATGGTCTTGGGCCACCCAATGACACTTTTCACCACCCATTCTGTCACCCACCTCATACAGAACATGAACACCCAACACATGACCTCACAAAGGCTCAGCGGTTATGAGATTACCCTTATGAACACTGACAATCTATCTCTTAAATATGTTCCCGCTAGCAACCCTGCTGTCCGCCTCCTGCACTCCATGCTGCGTCTACCACAAGACCCAGACCAGCTTCATGACTGTGTGGAAAAAGTGGAATCCATCACATCCCCTAGACCTGATCTCACGGATATACCTATTATAGATGCGGAAGATGTTTTCATTGACGGTAGTTGCTCCCGCCCCTCTGATTCCACTTTCCTAACAGGTTACGCGATAGTCCAATTACCAGACAAGGTGCTAGAAGCCAAGCCGCTGCCTCCCTCTTCGGCCCAAGTAGCAGAATTGGAAGCTCTCACTAGAGCCTGCATTCTATTTACTGATAAAAAGGTGAACATTTACACCGACAGTAGATATGCTTTCGGAGTGGTGCATGACTTTGGTGTGATATGGGCTAATAGAGGTTTCAAAACCGCAGACAATAGACTAATTGCCAATTCCACACATATTATGGCTCTTCTCCAGGCCATCCTCCTTCCAAAGGAAGTGGCTATTATCAAGGTAAAAGCCCATTCCTCGGACGACAGCAAAATATCCAAGGGTAAGGCCCTAGCCGATAGAACTGCAAAGCAAGCTGCCGCCTCCTCCCCTAACCCCCCTGCCCCCACAACAGTTTTCTTTAAAGAACATTTCACTTCATCCAACTTCAAAACAATTGTAGCACAAATACAAACAATGGCCACAGACCAGGACGTTCATTTCTGGGTCGCAGCAGGATTGACCAAAGACCCCGAGGGTCTTTGGACAAAAGAGGGGAAGGTACTGGGAATACCTGAAGCAAGTTGCATTCTCATACTCTCATATCAGGACTACGCCTCATGCCCGGACAAAACTTTCACCCTTCGAAATCCTAATGGGTATCCCCGCAAATATAGAATTACCCCCATTAGACCCTAACTCTGACATTAACATTTATTCCCAACAGGAAATGTACGTGAAAAATCTGGTAAGTATGCTCCACGAAATAAACGAACAAGTTTCTGTCACCTTTTCTCCTCTTCCCACAGAACCAACGCATCCCTTCATCCCTGGGGATAAAGTGCTGATCAAACAATTAGCACAAAGAAAGAGTATCGGACCGGCTTTCTCAGGACCATGGAAGGTGGAAAAGGTATCGAGAACAGCAGTACTGACGGATATGGGGAACACCTGGATCCATGCCAGTTGTCTTAAAAGGTGCCCGCAGCCCCCTCGACTCCGGACCCTCCAACCGAGACGTCAACATCCAACTGCCTTGTCCCTATCTCATCAGCTCGGGAGGAAGACAGCTTGTTCGAAGAAAGTGCATCCTTACTCCCTAAAACCCAAGAACAGCTCCAACTTACCTTGGATCAGAAGTTGCGAGAAGCCCAAAAAGGGATAGAACAAATATCTCTGACAGACTCTGATCCCTTCCAAAAAGACAAAACGGAGCTGGACACCCTGACAGGAAACGACGAAGAAGGACAAGACCTTAGATAGCCGGACACAATGATTCCCCTGTCAATGTCCATGAAGGCCTTGTGCCTCTTATCTTGTACAGCTTTAATTGTGTTCTTACCCACCTGGTTGATATCTAACTGTATCTATCACCCTGAAGATTTGGGACCCATACAGGGTATTTGTGGGACCCCCGATAGCCCACAACCAAATAATACACATGTTAGACATAAAAGGAGCAAGGCCCCAAAAACCTTTTCCGCTAAAATGTTGTTATTGCAATTTAAATATAGCTATGCCCAGAAATCTGGATTTGAAAAGTGTTGGATTTGTAGTAAACTTCACCCCAGCACTGCTAGGATCCCCTTAATGGCCATACCCTTAAACTTCACCCCTCTCCTCAATGGACCCCTCCTATCGTCCTAACAAACGTCACAAGAGCACTTTCAAATAAAACCCTTACTTTCCAAATTATCGGTAGAAGTCACTTCCCAGACTGGTGTTTTAGGCTGGGAAACTCCACAGACGGAGCTGAAGTTTGCCAACAAGCAAAACTCAACATCTCAATGACATCGATTGCCAATCCTTCTTTCTTTCACACTTCAGATCCCGCCCTAAACATCACTCTTTTAAACTTTCTTAGCTCCAGTTCCAGTTCCACAGTAGGACAATTATTATCAAGTCTAGCCCTCTCTGGTCTTTCTGATAACATGAGGAGAGTATTCAACCAACGGCCTTTAGCTCTAGGAAATACTACTTATATCTGCTGTGGCAAACTCTGCCACCCTTGGATCCCCACTAGACCCCAGGGGTGGTGTTACCTTGCAGCCCTAGCTCCCATCATGGGTGTGTTGGGGGATGGCAAGGGAAGTCACCTTCTTGAGGCTAGTGTACATCCCAGATACCCCCTCAGACACCATAATAAAAGGGAGTTATTTCTTGAAAGAGATATGGCATGGGCCTGGTTCCCCTCATGGACCGGATGGGGAATAGATTTAATGAAAAGACTAAACAATTACACTGGGATTATTGACGAAATATTAGAAAAGAATTCTGATGACATCACTAAATTAAATCTAGAAACTAGGGCAATCAGGAAACAACTGGAGCTGCATGAGTTGGCCATAGAAAGTATGAGTGCAGCCTTAACCGGGCTATGTGAAATTACAGAAGATTACGAGTGTTGTACCTGGTTTCATAATACAAGTATTGAGGTACCCGATTACTATGACATAATTGCACAGCACCGGGAAGAAGTAAGTAAACTACAGGATGAGGCTAGAAACGTTGCCAAAACATGGGACCCCTTTGCCAGCCTAAGCTTTGGCCAGGGAATACTTGCATGGTTAAAAAACACCGCCATGACTATAATAATGATACTCCTTTTTATTTTGTTCCTATATGTCTGTTATAGGTTTATTATGTGTATAATTGTTAAAGCATCACATACCAGAAATGAAACTATTAAATTAGACGCATTTTCCCATGATCCTAAGGTATGGTACCAGGAAGAATGCGTGACATATGGGATAGATGATATGTGATCTTCCTGTTTTCAACAGGATGATCAAAGGGAGGATTATAAGGTGATGGAGGAACCATTTTGTTAGAGACATCCATTTTGAGTAATGGAAAATTACTGATAGCGTGACCCCATGGAAACCTATTGCTTAAGGTCATATGTGTTTTTGCTTGTACCTGATCACAAGGTCAGTTGTTTGTACAGAACAGATGGATGCGGTTAAGCTACTTCCCTTTCCAAGAGCAGAAGTAACTTTATGGCGTTAGACCACAGGCCTATCTTGCATCACGCCTAAGAACATTCTAAACTATATATATATATATATATATATTTAGCTTTTGCTGCTAGGCAGAGATATTGCTTGTGCAAAGAACCATGATGACATAGTAAAATATACAATCTTGCATATTTTATGTGGCGATCCCTGATTGGCTCAACCACAGGGTTGCGCTTTAGCTCAAACTGCATAAAACTACTGTGAATGCTCCAATAAATTTACAATCATTGTTCACGTACAATTGTGTGTATGTGTGGTGATTGTCCACCGGTGACCGGGACCTCCGCTCCTCCGTCCTAGCCTAGGCTACCAGGGTATATACACGGAAGACGAGCACCTAACACAGGTGACCAGTGTAGTTCGGAGGAAGAGGCGGTAGTCGCACAGAGCCAGCAGCACAGCAGAAGAGGGAGCAGGGTGCAAAAGCAGAGTGTCCATCCCCTAGACAGTACGCCTGCTACTGCCCAACACAGCAAGGGACCGAGCACACCAAAGTTGGGTCCAAGGAGTTCCATAGCATGGCAGTTCTTCAGACAATGTGCTCATGACAAGACACGAGTGGTTTGCATGCTGTGCAATCAGAGCCTGAAGCGGGGCATAAACGTTCTCAACCTGAGCACAACCTGCATGACCAGGCATCTAAGTGCAAAGCACGAGCTGCAGTGGAGTAGACACCTCAAAAACCAAGAAAGGTCCCTGGCTCCCCCTGCTTCCTCTTCTGCTGCAGTCTTGGCCTCATCATCCACCTCTGTAGTGACAGTGGCACCTGCCAACCCGCAAACAGAGGAACTGCCAGCAACACTACCACCTGGGTCACCAACCTTCTCCACAATGTCCCATGGAAGCGTTCAGCTCTCTATCTCCCAAACATTGGAGCGGAAGAGGAAGTACCCCCTTGCCATCCGCGATCCCTGGCCCTGAATGCCAGCATTTCAAAATTCCTCGCCTTTGAAATGCTGCCATTCCGTCTGGTGGAGACGCAGAGTTTTAAAAGCCTGATGGCATTGGCTGTCCCACAGTACGTCGTGCCCAGCTGCCACTACTTTTCCAGACGAGCCATCCCTTCCCTGCACAACCAAGTGGGGGACAAAATCAGGTGTGCACTGTGCAACACCATCTGTGGCAAGCTCCACCTAACTACGGATGCGTGGACCAGTAAGCAGGGACGTTATATCTCCCTAACAGCACACTGGGTAAATGCAGTGGCGGCTGGGCCTGAGGCGGATAGCAGTTTGGCGCATGTCCTTCCACCACCGAGGATTGCATGGCGCTTCAGTTTGCCTCCTGTTGCTAACTCCTCCTACTCCGCTTCCTCATCCTCCACCGCCTCCTCATCCGGTCAGCGTAGCACCTTCACCACCAACTTCAGCACAGCCAGGGGTAAATGACAGCAGGCAGTTTGAAAACTTTCCTGTTTGGGGGAAAAACCCCACACCACGTAGAAGTTGTGGAGGGACATGGAACAACAGACCGATGAGTGGTTGGTGGCAATGAGCTTCAAGCCCGGCCTGGTGGTGGGCGATAATGGGTGAAATCTCGTAGCAGCTCTGGGCCTAGCCGGTTTGACGCACATCTCTTGCCTGGCGCATGTGCTGAACCTGATGGTCCAGAGGCTCCTTAAAAATTACCCCGATATGCCAGAGCTGCTGCAGAAAGTGCGGGCCCTCTGTGCACACTTTCGGCATTCTTACCCTGCTGCTGCTAGCCTGTCAGCGTTGCAGCGTAACTTCGGCCTTCCCGCTCACGGCCTCATATGTGACGTGCCCACAAGGTGGAACTCCACCTTGCACATGCTGGCCAGGCTGTGCAAGCAGCAGGCGATAGTGGAGTCTCAGCTGCAGCGCACATGCGTGAGTCGGAACAGCACCACTTCACCACCAATAACTGGGCCTCCATGCGAGACCTGTGTGCCTTGTTGCGCTGTTTTCGAGTACTCCACCAACATGGCCAGTGCTGATGACGCCGTTCTCAGCGTTACTATCCCAGTTCTATGCCTCCTTGAAAAAACACTTTGGGTGATGATGGAAGAGGATGCGGCACAGGAGAAGGAGGAGGAGGAAGAGGGATCATTTCCAAGGCTTTCAGGGCAGTCATTCACAAGTGGCTATGAGGGTGGGTTCCTGCACCAACAAACACCAGGTACACAATTGTCTGGCAGCAAGGGCACAGTTCTGGAGGATGACGAGGTGGATGGTGAGGAGGAGGAGGAGATGGAGGAGGAGGAACAATGTTCACAGCAGGGTGGCACACAGACCAGCTCATGGCAATCACTGGTGCATGGCTGGGGGGATACAGAGGACACAGACGATACACCTCCCACAGAGGACAGCTTTTCTTTGCCTCTGAGCAGCCTGGCACACATGAGCGATTACATGCTGCAGTGTCTCCGCAATGACTGCCGAGTTGCCCACATTCTAACTGGTGCTGATTACTGGGTGGCCACCCTGCTGGATCCCTGTTACAAGGATAACGTACCGTCCTTAATTCCCTCACTGGAGCGTGATCGTAAGATGCACAAGTACAAGCGCACACTGGTAGACGTGCTGCTGGTGGCATTCCCACCTGACAGCGGGGGTATGGTGGAAGGCAGAGGAGGAGGAAGAGATCGCCAATACAGCCGCCAGCACCTCAGAGGCAGTGTTAGCATGGCCGAAATGTGGAAAAGCTTTGTCAGCTTGCCACAAGAACCAGCACCACCAGCTGAGATGGAATGTCTTAGCAGGAGGCAGCATTTCACCAACATGGTGAAGCAGTATGTGTGCACACACACGTACTGAATGACGGGTCTGCCCCCTTTAACTTCTGGGTCTCCAAATTGGGCACGTGACCCGAGCTTGCCCTTTACACCTTGGAGGTGCTGGCCTGCCCTGCAACCAGAGTATTATCTGAACGTGTATTTAGCAGGGAGCGTTATCACAGACAAGCGCAGCCGCCTGTCCAAAGCCAAAGTGGACTAGCTTACATTCATTAAAATTAACCAGGCATGGATCCCATAGGACTTGTCCGTACCATGTGCAGAATAGACATGTGTACCGGTGTTCTGACAAAAACTGTCTGACCATCGGATAGTGTCCGGCCGAGGAGATTCCGAAAATCTCAGAGATGAACGGCACCTGCGCAGTGAGTGCAAGTTCAAGCCCCACCATCCAAGTGGACATACGGTAGCACATAGTAACAGGGCCCCTCACGAGCTCGCTTTGCTCGCCACGCTTCGGGCACGGCCTCGCTTTGCTCGGCTTGAACCTCGAATGGTGTGGCTTGAATCTGGACTCACCGCGCAGCACCGTTCATCTTCAGAGATTTTCAAAATCTCCTTGTTCTATGTACTGAGTAGGGATGACTCAAACACCCCCCGGTTCGGTTCGCACCAGAACTTTCGAACGGACAACAAATTCGTACGAACGTTAGAACCCCATTGAAGTCTAAGGGACTCGAACGTTCGAAATTAAAAGTGCTAATTTTAACGGCTAATATGCAAGACACTGTCCTAAAAAGGGTTTGGGGACCTGGCTCCTGCCCCAGGGGACATGGGTCAATGCCTTAAATGTTTTTAAAAATGGCCGTTTTGACAGGAGCACTGATTTTAATGACGATTAAAGTGAAAAAAATGTGAAATATTCCTTTAAATATCATGCCTGGGGGGTGTCTATAGTATGCCTGTGAAGTGTCATGTGTTTCCCGTGTTTAGAACAGTCCCTGCACAAAATTACATTTAACGGAAATAACATCATTTAAAACTGCTTGCGGTTTTAATGTTATATCTGGTTCCTGCAATATGGTTGAAAATCATTGAGAAAAATGGCATGGGTAGCCCTCCCTGCCCATTACCAGCCCCTTTGGGTCTTGTACGGATATTAAGGGGAACCCCATACCCATATTAAAAAAAGGAAATACGTGTGGCCCCCAGGCCCTATATACTCAGAACAGCAGTATACAGGCGGTGCAAACAAGACAGGGACTGTGTAGGTTTGTTGTGTTAAGTAGAATCTGTTTGTAATTTTTAACTGGTATATTTTTAAAGTGTAGCTCCAGTCAAAAAACTATTTTTAAGCTTTTAGGAAAACATAGGGAAGGGTTATCACCCCTGTATAATTTGTTTTGCCGTCCGTCTTTTTTCATCTCACTTGCTGTTGTCTCCTTCTGTTTGCAAGTAGGAGATGTTTGTAAGTTTGATTTTTGAAAGTAGGGGCCTGCCCTATATGCTCTGCAGAAATGGCGGAACAAGGTGTTGGTTTTGCCACAACATTGTAAGCCCTCAAAGTGACTCTTGGTGGGAGCTGGAGTGCCCTGCTGTGAACAATTATATCAAGAATTGTAATTACATGCCATTGTTGAACAGTGGTAGAAAAATTGACCTTTGGTGGTTGTGGTGCTGGTGCCACAACACTATAAGTCCTCACAGTTACTCTGGGTGGGCACAGGAATGGGCCCTCCTGTGAAATATTATATCAAGAATTGTAATTACATGCCCCTGTTAAACAGGGGCTGAAAAATTGGGCTGCTGCCACTGGTGCTGGTGCCACGACACTGCAACCTCTCCCATACACTCTAGTTGTAGTGCAGGAATTAGCCCTGCTGCAAAGCATTGCATCAAAAATTGTAATTAAACGCCCCTGTTAAACAGGGGCAGAAAAATTGGGCCTTAAGCACTGGTGCTGGTGCCACCACACTGCAACCTCTCCCATATACTCTAGTTTTAGTGCAGGAATTAGCCCTGCTGCAAAGCATTGCATCAAAAATTGTAATTAAACGCCCCTGTTAAACAGGGGCAGAAAAATTGGGCCTTAGGCACTGGTGCTGGTGCCACCACACTGCAACCTCTCCCATATACTCTAGTTGTAGTGCAGGAATTAGCCCTGCTGCAAAGCATTGCATCAAAAATTGTAATTAAACGCCCCTGTTAAACAGGGGCAGAAAAATTGGGCCTTAGGCACTGGTGCTGGTGCCACCACACTGCAACCTCTCCCATATACTCTAGTTTTAGTGCAGGAATTAGCCCTGCTGCAAAGCATTGCATCAAAAATTGTAATTAAACGCCCCTGTTAAACAGGGGCAGAAAAATTGGGCCTTAGGCACTGGTGCTGGTGCCACCACACTGCAACCTCTCCCATATACTCTAGTTGTAGTGCAGGAATTAGCCCTGCTGCAAAGCATTGCATCAAAAATTGTAAATAAACGCCCCTGTTAAACAGGGGCAGAAAAATTGGGCCTTAGGCACTGGTGCTGGTGCCACGACACTGCAACCTCTCCCATATACTCTAGTTTTAGTGCAGGAATTAGCCCTGCTGCAAAGCATTGCATCAAAAATTGTAATTAAACGCCCCTGTTAAACAGGGGCAGAAAAATTGGGCTGATGGCATCACCCAGAACCAAAAATGTTCTTACAACATATCAGCGGAGGAGGAAGAGGATAGACAATCAACATAACAGGACAGTCACTCAGCATCAGCATAGGCAGTCTTGAAGGGATGTGATATTTAAAAAAAAAAATTATTCGGTTACATCAGCTTCAGGTGCTTGGTAGCTGTGGGTGATCCAAGACTGATTCATCTTGATGAAGGTCAGTCGATCAACTGATTCGGTGGACAGGCGCACCCTGTGATCGGTAACAAAGCCACCAGCAGCACTGAAGGTGCGTTCCGAAATAATGCTGGATGAAGAACAGACCAGTAGCTCAATTGCATACTGTGCAAGCTCTGGCCAGTGATCCATCCTCAAGACCCAGTAAGCCAGAGGATTTTCGGTGGGAAAGGTGTCCAAGTCTGACCTTGCCCCTAGGTATTCCTGCACCATGTAAATCAGACGCTGGCGATGGTTGCTGGAACCGATCATACCTTGGGGCTGCGGACTAAAAAATTGTCTGAAAGCATCGGTCAGACGGCCACCTTCTCCACCGCTCCTCCTGACCGATTCCTCAGCAACACGTTGTCCAGGACCAGGAGTTTGTAACCTCCCAGTCTCTGGGAACGCGTTGCACAGACCTTTCTGCAAGGCCTCCCGGAGATGTCTCATCCTCTGCTCCCTCTGCGACGGCAAGATAAGGTCGGCAACCTTATCCTTGTACCGTGGATCAAGGAGAGTGGCCAGCCAGTAATGGTCCCTCTCCTTGATCCGAAGAATACGAGGATCCTTCCGCAGGCTTTGCAGGATCAGGGAGGCCATGCAGCGTAGGTTAGCTGAGGCATTCGGTCCGGAGTCCTCTGGATCACTAAGGACAACATGATCCGCAGCTACCTCCTCTCAGCCACGTACAAGTCCACGGGTTTCTTGGGACTGTAAATCATCCCTACAAGACTTCTGCTGCTGCTGATGCTGAGTGCCAGCCTCCACCTCCATGCTGACACAATCATCCTCCTCCTTATCCTCCTCCTCATCCTCTTCCTGTGTGATGGGTGGCACAGCAGGAACACTGTCTGGATAAAGGGGGCCTTGAGAGGCAAGGAAGTCCTCCTCTTCCTTCCTCTGTTCTGCCTCAAGTGCCCTGTCCATTATTCCATGCAGCGTATGCTCCAAGATGTGGACAAGAGGTACAGTGTCACTGATGCATGCACTGTCACTGCTCACCATCCTTGTGGCCTCCTCAAACGGTGACAGGACAGTGCATGCATCCCTGATCATGCCCCACTGGCTTGGTGAGAAAAAACCGAGCTCCCCTGACCCTGTCCTGGTGCCGTAGTCACACAGGTACTCATTGATGGCCCTCTTCTACGTGTGCAGCCGCTGCAGCATGGCCAACGTTGAGTTCCACCTGGTGGGCATGTCACACATAATGCGGTTCTTGGGCAGGTTCAACTCATTTTGGAGCTCAGCCAGCCGAGCACAGGCATTAAATGATCGGCAGAAATGCACACAGACTTTCCTGGCCTGCTTCAGGACATCCTGTAAGCCCGGGTACCTGCCCAAGAACCGCTGAACCACCAGGTTAAGGACGTGAGCCACACAGGACACATGGGTCAGTTGTCCCTGTCTGAGGGCGGAGAGGAGGTTGGTGCCATTGTCGCAAACCACTATTCCTGGCTTAAGCTGGCATGGCGTCAACCACCTCTCGGCCTGCCCCTGCAGAGCTGACACAACATCTGCCCCAGTGTGGCTCCTGTCCCCCAAACAAACCAGCGCAAGCACAGCATGGCATCGTTTTGCCTGTGTACTTGCGTAGCCCCTGGAACGCCTAGGGAGCACAGCTGGTTCTGAGGACAGAGCACTGGAAGAGGCCATGGAGGAAGAAGAAGAGGAAGGGGTGGAGGAGAGAGGTGTGTCACAACCAATAGTAGCATTTTGGAGGCGTGGTGGCGGAACAACCTCCAACACTACTGCACCTTGTCCTGCCTCCTTCCCAGCTGCCAGAAGAGTGACCCAATGGGCCGTGAAAGACAGGTAACGTCCCTGTCCATGCCTGCTGGACCATGAGTCAGTGGTAATATGCACCTTACCACTGACCGCCCTGTCCAGCGAGGCAAGGACATTGCCTTCCACATGCCGGTAGAGAGCCGGAATCGCCGGTAGAGAGCCAAGCTAGCATTCAACCGTTGGGCATGTGGATGGCTGGGAGTAAACTTCTTTCGCCGGTCCAGCAGCTGGGGCAGAGACATTTGCCTGCTATAATCGGATGTGGGTGTACTGCTAGCAGAGTGCCCGGAAGCACTTGGCTGTGACACACCTAATTCTACACCTTCATTCCTCTCAGAGCACGTTTCAGAGAGGACTGAAAGTCTAGTGGGGTTGGAGATCCCAGCTGATGAGGAGCAAGGAGAGGTCCACTTTGTTCTTTGGTGTGGGTCTTTGAGGTACGCTTGCCAACGAGCTGCATGGCAGGTCAACATATGTCTGGTCAAGCATGTGGTGACCAACCGGCTGATGTTTTGGCCATGCGAGATACGCTTGAGACATATGTTGCAAATAGCAGCGGTGCGATCTGATGCACTCGTCTCAAAAAAGGCCCACACCAAAGAACTTTTAGAATAACGCGCAGAGGCAGCGCCCTGCACAGGCGGAGCTCTGCGGTGTGATTCAGTCGGTGTGCTGCCCCTAAGCTGGCCCCCGGAGGGCATCCTGCCTCGTTGGACATGTGCCGCCTCCTCCTCCTCCTCCTCTCTTCTACCAGGCACCCACGTGGAGTCAGTGCCCTCATCATCCCCTCCCTCTTCATCGCTGGAGCAAACCTGGCAGTATGCTGCAGCTTGTGGAACATGACTGCCAGATTGCTGTCCTTCTTGAGCATGCCCTCTCTCTACATTCATGCTACTGCCTTCGTCTAGCTGAGTATCATCATCAGAGCCTACAAAACACTGGGCATCCTCCTGGAGCATGTACCAACTCTGTGCTCAAAGAGTTCAGGAGACTCCTCAGGAGGAAGTGGTGGGTCTAGAGAAGGAGTCACTGATGATGACATTGAGAGTAGGGAAGGCGATGCGTTGGCAGCTGCTTTGCTAGTACCCTGAGCCTGGGTGAGAGAGGATGAGGAGGATGAAGAGGGCTTGGTCATCCACTCTACCAAGTCGTTATACTGGGTTCAGAGCACGCAGACAGCACGCACAATCTCCTACCACGGACTGCAAGCTCTATTTAAAACGAGCAAGATAGCTAGCTATATAGGTGGATATAGCGGTGTATACTGGGTTCAGAGCACGCAGACAGCACGCACAATCTCCTACCACTGACTGCAAGCTCTATTTAAAACGAGCAAGATAGCTAGCTATATAGATGGATATAGCGATGTATACTGGGTTCAGAGCACACAGACAGCACGCACAATCTCCTACCACTGACTGTAAGCTCTATTTAAAACGAGCAAGATAGCTAGCTATATAGATGGATATAGCGGTGTATACTGGGTTCAGAGCACGCAGACAGCACGCACAATCTCCTACCACTGACTGCAAGCTCTATTTAAAACGAGCAAGATAGCTAGCTATATAGGTGGATATAGCGGTGTATACTGGGTTCAGAGCACGCAGAGAGCACGCACAATCTCCTACCACTGACTGCAAGCTCTATTTAAAACGAGCAAGATAGCTAGCTGAATAGATGGATATAGCGGTGTATACTGGGTTCAGAGCATGCAGACAGCATGCACAATCTCCTACCACTGACTGCAAGCTCTATTTAAAACGAGCAAGATAGCTAGCTATATAGATGATATAGCGGTGTATACTGGGTTCAGAGCACGCAGACAGCACGCACAATCTCCTACCACTGACTGCAAGCTCTATTTAAAACGAGCAAGATAGTTAGCTATATAGGTGGATATAGCGGTGTATACTGGGTTCAGAGCACGCAGACTGCACACACAATCTCCTACCACTGACTGCAAGCTCTATTTAAAACGAGCAAGATAGCTAGCTATATAGATGGATATAGCAGTGTATACTGGGTTCAGAGCACGCAGACAGCACGCACAATCTCCTACCACTGACTGCAAGCTCTATTTAAAATTAGCAAGATAGCTAGCTATATAGATGGATAAAGCGGTGTATACTGGGTTCAGAGCATGCAGACAGCACGCACAATCTCCTACCACTGACTGCAAGCTCTATTTAAAACGAGCAAGATAGCTAGCTATATAGATGGATATAGTGGTGTATACTGGGTTCAGAGCAGGCAGACAGCACGCACAATCTCCTACCACTGACTGCAAGCTCTATTTAAAATGAGCAAGATAGTTAGCTATATAGGTGCATATAGCGGTGTATACTGGGTTCAGAGCACGCAGAGAGCATGCACAATCTCCTACCACTGACTGCAAGCTCTATATAAAATGAGCACGATAGTTAGCTATATAGGTGGTTATAGCAGTGTATACTGGGTTCAGAGCACACAGAAAGCATGCACAATCTCCTACCACTGACTGCAAGCTCTATTTAAAACAAGCAAGATAGCTAGCTATATAGGTGGATATGAGGGTGTATACTGGGTTCAGTGCATGCAGACAGCACGCACAATCTCCTACCACTGACTGCAAGCTCTATTTAAAATGAGCAAAATAGCTAGCTATATAGGTGGATATAGGGGTGTATACTGGGTTCAGAGCACGCAGACAGCACGCACAATCTCCTACCACTGACTGAAAGCTCTATTTAAAACGAGCAAGATAGTTAGCTATATAGGTGGATATAGCGGTGTATACTGGGTTCAGAGCACGCAGACAGTAATAACATTTGACAACATAAGCGCAGCGCAATCACTACACTCCTTCAAATTCACATACATTTTGGTTAGGGTTAACAGGAAGCTTATTTTTTATAAAAACTATTTAGTAAACTAGATCAACATTAGGAGTTGTCTAACACGTGAGATTTGAAAGTAACAATGAAAAGAGAAGGGTCAGCTGAAGCTCACAAACAAGAAACGCATGGTCACACTAGACAAAGACACACAAAAATCCACTTTTGAGAGCCAAAATGCAAAACAATTACAGCAAGCAGATAAAACATTCTTAAAACCACATCTGTTGTGGGTCATTATGCACACTATAGCATTCTGCCCGCCAATAATCTGGCCTCTTTTCAGGCAAAGCAAGCCGCACTAGTGCAGGCCTTTATATAACATAGGTTGGATTGATAGCACACCTACACCTACCCAAGTAAAGGACATGCCCACCAGTGTAATTAATTCTGTCTCTTCATGTATGCCTCAAGTACTCACACCTGTTGATCAAAAACACACACTCTTGGCAAATGAAAGAATGCTTCAGCTTTATAAGTATATGTATCTGTGCAGTGTATAATGGAAAAGCTCAAATGTCCAAGTCTCTGGCCATGATCAGTGATACCAAAAACAACGCAGGAAATGTCAACTTTGTGATAAACTTCCCCTAGGATTTCCTTACAACAGCTTCCAATTCACTGTCAGTAAGGCTGCTATGCGCATAAACTTTTCTAGTGAGGGGGGCAGTTTATCCAAATGCCTCCTTCCTGGATCTTCTAAGTCTGCTATGCATAATTAAACAGCTAAGGAAGCATTATGGTTTAAAGAAAAAAAAATCCTGGGCAAGTCTGTGCAAAAATTTGCTGTAACTGTAATCTACTAGGATTGGCATTGTTCTAGTTCTTGCAAAGTAGGGTTTCCAAGGGTAATTAGAGGAACAGATGGCAGATAAACAAACTTACTTTAAGCTCAATAAGCAATGAGTCCAGAAAGTATATACTGGTATACCAGAATTCTAAGTGCACTTATTGGTAAGGTTGCTGGTCTAATAGGTTATCTTTTGAACCAGTTATGTCTAACAGGAGTACATGCTTATGACTGGTGGGCAGCTAAAATGTATTTATTTTTATTATTTATTTCAGGTACTTATATAGTGCCATCAAAGCGCTTTACATATACATTGTGCATTCACATAAGTCCCTGCCTTCAAGGAGCGTGCAGTCTAAGATCCCTAACTCACACTCAGACATATACATATTAGGCCAATTTAAACGGGAGCCAATTAACCTACCAGCATGTCTTTGTACATATCCACATTACTTACAGGGATTACTTACTGCCTTTTGTAGACATACTGCCTAAATGGACTCTTGCCTTGAAAAGGTACTGTCAATTTATGGGGCACTTTCTCTGCAGGAATGTGTATGAAGATGTTGTTTGAAAACCATTTCTGTGTTATCGTTAACTTCTTCAGTAAAGATCTTTTGTTCCTTTAATCTGCATGGTCTGAAATCTTTCTAAAGGGGTGCATGCACAGCTTTTTAAAAGAATAGTGTTTACAACTAGAGGACTGAAGTTAGAGAATAGACAGGATAGAGATCTAACATGCTTTGCTAAGCACTACCCTTTTGTCTCATATACTAAATCAACCAATCAGCCAGGAAACAGGTGACATGGCTAAGGTGATAGTTATGCTGGTGTAATGAAGTGGTGTTATGCTTGGTCCCTTCACTAGTGGCCAGCTCCCCACATATTGGGACTGATCCCAGGAACCAGAGGACCTAGCCTGAAGTCACAGGACAGAAAGATGTAGCAGGGCCCTGGAAGAGAGAATAGGGATGGAATCGGGGAAGAAGTGTGTTACCTGTATCCACTAGCAACATACAGAAAATTGTCATTGGGTGTGAGGTCACATGTTTTCTGAGTTGATGGAGACTGGTGCACACCTTGGGGATGGTGTTCTTTAACAGAAGTGTGGCCAATGTGCTTAGTGTTAACAGTTTAAAAAGTGTGGCCACATATTACAGGGACTTACTGTGCAAGTTGCTGCTCACTTGTAAAGTTTGGAGTTCTGCCTTAAAGTGATTGAAAACGATCACCTTGTAAAACAACTCATTCAGTTTGAAAAAGAAATGAAAGGCAGAACATTTGTACCTAGATATAAAAAACTCAATTTAACCACTTAAGCCCTGGACCAATTTGCAGACAAAGGACCAGGCCCCTTTTTGAGATTCGGCACTGCGTGGCTTTAACTGACAATTGCGCTGTTGTGCGACGTGGCCCCCAAACAAAATTGGCGTCCTTTTTTTCCCACAAATAGAGCTTTTTTTTTGTGGTATTTGATCACCACCTTTACTTTTTGCTATAATAATTATCCCCAAAAATATATAAAAAAACATTTTTTTTCCTCAGTTTAGGCCGATACATATTCTTCTACATATTTTTGGGGAAAAAAATCGCAATCAGCGATTATTGATTGGTTTGCGCAAAAGTTATAGCGTTTACAAAATAGGGGATAGTTTTATAGCATTTTTATTAATATTTTTTTTACTAGTAATGGCGGTGATCAGCGATTTTTATTGTGACTGCGACATTATGGTGGACACATCGGACATTTTTGACACATTTCTGGGACCATTATCATTTATATAGCAATCAGTGCTATTTAAATGCACTGATTCCTGTGTAAATGACACTGGCAGTGAAGGAGTTAACCACTAGGAGGCAGTGTAGGGGTTATGTGTGACGTTATGTGTTTTTTTATTGTAGGGGACATGGCCTGGCATGTGATCGTCTTTCCCTATAAAAGGGAACAGACGATCAGTGGCAGCCACACTAGGAAGCACGGGGAGAGGTTTTTTTACACAGACCTCTCCTCTTTCTTCAGCTCTGTGACACGATCGCAGGAAACCAGTGGCGTTCTGGTCCGCTGGTCCCGCGGCCACGGAGCTCAGGACCGGGTCGAGAGCGCGCGCTGCCGCCGCGCTCCCGACCCACGGCTGGGCACTTAAAGAGCCACGTACAGGTACGTGATTGTGCCCGGCCATGCCATTCTGCCGGCGTATATCGGCGTGAGGTGGTCCTTAAGAAGATAAATATGCTTTTTTCCCTTTTTTATAAGTGATCACATTCCCTCTGTTCTCAGCTGCATAAGAGCTGGGGGGAGAAAAAGCAGCAGCATACTGAGCTTATCAGCAAATGGCTGTGCAGCGAGGGGGTGTCAGGACAAGCCTGATCATTGGAGGAAGTACACTGAGTTCCCATAGTTAGAAAACTGACCACATTGTACCATCCTGCTTAGTGTGGTCTGTTTTTAATAGGAAAGCAGAAAGAATGGCAGAAACACCAGAGATTTCACATAAGGAAGAAATAGAAAGAGAACAGGATACTTTCTCATACAAGTACATGGTACAGCAGCCACGTATCAGGAATATGACATTTTGGAGTAACAAACACTTTAACGTTAATTTTTCATGATGGTAGCTCATGCCTGTGATTCAGGCATTAGCAGTGCAGTTCCACAGTATCCCCACTAGGACACCTTAAGCCATACTCACAAGCTGGCTGGTAACCATGCACCACCTCCACCCTCAATATCATATAATATACAGTATGTTGGATTGATGGGACTAGTGTCTAACATAATAAAGATACAATTTTGTGTTTTCTTTTAGCTTTTACTCTCACAGAAATTGACAAAGACATCGTATCTCTGCTAAGATCAAAAGGTATTTTCTGGTCTCAATGAAAACGTTCTTAGTTTGAAAAGTGAAAATGAATACAGCTAGTACATCTAAAGGCTGGTAAGCTGAAATATAAGCTTACCAGTTTATGTGATCTTTTTTGCTAAAATAAAAGTGTGAATTAAAGGGCTATCTGCAAAAAAGCTCATAAATACTTACCCTTCATGCCACCTACACTGCCAAAATTACTGCAATGAAGATAAATTGCAACCTGAAGACTCTTCATAAACCAAAATTTATGTGAATGTTAAATGACTCCACTTTGCACTCAATGGTCTTTCCTGCTACTATTTTGTCCTGTGTTGAAGTTACTCTTTTATCCAATGTTACTGAAAAACAATCTTGGGAGAAAACTGATATTACTTTGCTATTAAAAAAAAAGTAATAATTATCTAGCAGTATAATATTATTAATTGTCTAGCAGTGTCAAAGCGTGTTGGGCTTACCTTCTAGAGCAATGATGGAGAACCTCGGCACCCCATATGTTTTGGAACTACATTTCCCACGATGCTCATGCACTCTGCAGTGTAGTGGAGCATCATGGGAAATGTAGTTCCAAAACATCTGGGGTGCCAAGGTTCACCATCACTGTTCTAGAGAGATGATTCAGGCTGTAAACAGCAGTGTTTTGCAAGAGCGTTTTGCAGTGAAAGTTTTACATCCCGATTTCTTAGTGTATAAATGATTGGATTAAACAGAGGAGTGACAACAAGATATAAAACAGAGACAAGTTTGTCTGATGCATTGCTAGATGCTGGCGTGACCCGCATGTATGTAAAGCTTAGACTACCATAAAAGATACAGACTACAGCAAGATGTGATGTGCATGTGGAGAATGCTTTCTGACGTCCACTAGAGGAAGACATCTTCAGGATAGTCCATGTGATGCAGAAGTAAGAGACAGAAATAGCCAGCAATGAGCTAAGAAGAACAAATGCTGCTATAATGAAGTCAACAAGTTCTTCAGTTTTTATATCACCACAAGCCAACTTTAACAGTGGAGAGACATCACAAAAGTAATGATCTACTTTAATATTACCACAAAAATCCTGCTGATTAAGAAAATAGATAGGAACAACTGGTGTGCAGAGCCCAGCTGACCAAGAACATATAAGGAGGCACCAAATATAAGTTTCTTGCATTATAATGGTGTATTGTAGAGGCTTGCAGATAGCTATGTAACGGTCATAGGCCATGGTGGCCAGAAGATAACACTCAGAGGCACACAGAAAGGCGAAGATGAACAACTGAGCCAAACATCCATTAAAGGATATTTCCTGATTTCCTGTGATTATGTTGAACAACATATTGGGAAGTGTGACAGTGATATATCCAAGTTCCAAAAAGGAAAGATTTCCTATGAATATATACATGGGCTTCCAAAGTTTACAGTCTCGTATTACCAATAATACAATGGTTATGTTTTCTAAGACCGTGAATATATAAATCAAAAGGAATACACAAAAGATGGGCATCTTACCATGTTGGCAGCCAGAAAACCCAGTAAGGAGGAACTTATTTATAAATGACTTGTTTGACGTCACAAACATTTAAAAAAGCAAATAGATAATATGAATAGAATTCAGTTTTTTCATGATATGATATGATAGAAAGACATACACACTTTTTAAACCTGTAAAGGAAAAAAAATTATAATAGATATAATAGATATAACATACATTTAGGAGTCTGTGCACATGCAAATTGGAGAATGAATAAAATGGGAGAAAAATTGCGCAAGGGAAAATATATATATATATATATATATATATATATATATATATATATATATATATAAATAGAAAGAGAGAGAGAGAGAGAGAAATCCCTCTCTCTATACACAGTTCAGGTTAAAAATTATGTAAAGCACCTATAATAAGGAGAATATTTAAAAAGCACTGTTCATTTGCAAAAGACAGAGAAAATCAGTTTCATATCCTAATATTTCTCACCTGATAGAAAACAAGCAAGGGTATGTATAATTTCTAATGAAGGAATAGCCGATGTTTAAAGGTTTATAATGTTGCGAAACTCCAGGGAGATTGTCCACATGGACTCTCCACTATTGTCACTGGGACACACAGTATTTTCATATGGAAAAACTAACCTTTGTTGATAACAGCTTCAAAAGCCTCCACTTCCATTATGGGCCAATTCTGGCATTCATCTCCTACATGTAAAAATCATAATTTTTTTGCTAGAAAGTTACTAAGAACCCCCAAACATTATATATATATATATATATATATATATATATATATATATATATATATATATATATATTTTTTTAGCAGAGACCCTAGGGAATAAAATGGCGGTCGTTGTCCTTTTTTTATGCCACATGGTACGTGCGCAGCAATTTTTCAAACACAATTTTTTGGGGGAAAAAACACTTTCATGAAAAACAAAACACTAAAGTTAGCCCCATTTGTTTTGTATAATGTGAAAGATGATGTTACACCAAGTAAACAGATAACATGTCACACTTTAAAATTGTGCACATTCACGGAATGGCTCCAAAATTCAGTACTTAAAAATCTCTACAGGCTAGGCTTTAAACATTTTTACAGGCTACCAGTTTAGAGTTACAGAGGACTTGCACTAGAATTATTGTTCTCATTCTAAGGTTTATGGTGATACCTCACATGTGTGGTTTGAATGCCGTTTATATATGTGTGACTTATGTATGCGGGCGTGACCTACATATTCGGGCACTTCTGCGTTTTTCTTTGATCACTTATATTCCTATTACAAGGAATTTAAATATCCCCTTTACAGAGAGATCTGGGGTCTATAAGTCTGAAATAAAAAAAAAAGATCTCAGGCTTTCCAGCAAAAAATTATTTCACTTCTGGCCTTCGAGGGGCAGAGAGGCACCATTCAGAGGCATCATTCAGATATCTGCACTCAAAGTCCAGGACGTCATATTACGTCCTATGTGCGGGAAGTGCTTAGGTACTTTTAGGTAAGATAGATAAAAATGCAAAGATAGAAAGTTTTTCAAGAAATGTCAGTTTTAACATAATGGTTACTGGTTTAGTATTAAATGAGTAGAAATTATTTTAAAGTCAAATTAAAAAAAGTTTGATTTTAGAATGAAAATGGTTAAAACCAAAGTTTATTCACTTTATTGTAAATAGCACTGGAGACATAACCTACTTCTAATGAACTACAGTATATCCTGCATCCTGCTGGCTACAGCTCACTACAACTTCCAGCACTTCATGGGTTAAGAGCACTATCTGCATCTGTGAAGGACTCCCAATGCTTACCCTCCTCTTCTTCTCTTATAATATAACTCTTGTATTGTTTCCACGGAAGACAACAATTGTTGGGAATAGGGAAAGGGATCCCGTCATTCATCCTCTTTCTTCCTATTCACAGAAAGTGTTAGGGTCCTTCACAGTCACAGCCTTTGCTCTGAAAGGTAATCTCTGTCCAGCAATGTCCACGTGTGTCTCAGCCATCTGAGATTCTTATTCCTGAATGGCCGAGAAACAACAGCAGCGCCATTGGCTCAGGATGCTGTCAATCAAAGTCAGCTAGCCAAACAGGAAAAATAGGGGGCGGGGCTGAGTCTTCTGAATGGACACCGGGAGCTGTGACTCAGCTCAGGTGCCACCATAGCCAGCTGCTGCCTGTGGGGACACTCAACAGAAGGGAGGGACCAGGACCACCGAAGAGGGACCCGAGAAGAGGAGGATCCAGGCTGCTCTGTGCAAATACACTGCAACAGAGGAGGTAAATATAACATGTCTATTATTTGTATAGGAAAAAAAAAACAAGAGTTTACAATCACTGTAAACTATTCTGTACCATGACTGGTGTATTGATCATCTTTACCCTCCCAAGAACCATAACTTTCCCCCATCGGCCTTACACTTTGATAACAAATGATACTTACACAGCTTTCAGGTTGGAATGATATATATTTTATGTAAATGTATATATTGGTCACAGCTTCAAAAGATAACAAACCATAGACACTGATGTACAAGGGGGGGAAGAAGGGGTGGATGCCCTGGGCAGTACCATTTACTGGAAGAAGGGGTGCGCAGGAGAAGTGCCGGCATTGTGCTGCTAAAACCAGGCTGGACATGTACACTAACTGTCTATACACATTGCCCACGCTACAGAGCTAATAGCTGCAACATGTGCCGAGTGCACTCCTGCACCCAGCACAAGCCTGTGACCAGCCCTGCCCTTCACCTCCCTGTCGGATCAATCTCCATCCAACAAGCGCTTCCTAGTCCCAGCCACCGTGATGTCAATGAGAGGCGGGATGGGAGAGGAGCAGAGAGTGCTGCTGCATAGCTCCCAACTGTCCCTGATTTTGAGGGAATGTCCCTGATTTGGAGCAATGTCCATCTGTCCCTCTTCCCTCCTCTTTTGTCCCTCATTTTGGTCTGATCTATATAGTTGTATATAAAATGCACCTTTTATCTTTCAAAAAAAGTGTTTTCCAGTGCTAAACTTTTCATACAAATTCTAAATAGCTGCATTTTTAAATTTTAAAAGCAAATATAAAGGAATAGGAGTGGTTAAAAAAAAGTCCTTGTGGATTTAATTAACCTTTGTTTTGGTTAATTCTCCTTTAAGGGGGTGTGCCTGGGGGCATGTTCTATGATACATACATTTGCAAGTAGGTGTCCCTCATTCCCATCTAAATATGTTTGGAGGTATGCTGCTGCCTGCCGGAGCTATGAGCTGAAGGAAGAGGGAACCAAGCAGTGTATCGCAGATCATACAAGTAAGCAAAGTGCCATCTGCAAAGGAGTTAAGGAATGTTTTGAATTGGAGGGGGGGGGGGGGGTGATGAGGGGAGGTTAATTAATTCCAAATGGTATTTGTAATATGCTGTAGTAGGGGGTTAATGTACTGCCACTGATCATGGATGCTTTAGTGACCAATGGCAGTTAATTAAAGCTTTGTGCTGCATTAGTGGCACCAACGTCAGTGTTAATTAACCCCTGTATGCTGATGCAGGAAAGAGTTAATTACCACTGCCACTGGTGCCTCTAATGCAGCACAAAGGGGTTAATTAACTGCCACTGGTCACTAATGTGTCAGTGACTAGTTGCAGTGCATTAACCCCCTTCATGCTGCATATTATTTTGTAATTAACCACTTGCCAACCCGCTGTAGGTAGCACATGGGGACACAGAGATGAACCCATACGTTACTGCTTGTTTCAGGGTTTCGGGCACATTCCCCCACCTGCCTACTCCCCTGTTATTGTACACAGTCAATGATTCACAGCTGGGATCTGCTGACCAGCTGTGTCAAATCACAACCCAGAGCCCTGTGTTGACAATCAACAAAGGGCTCTTTACAGAGGGAACGATCAATTTCTTTCTTTTCCATGCAAAGCAGAGATAATAAACACCAGGGGGCGTGCAGTTTTCCATCTTCACCCTGGGCCCCGGATGGCATTGTTCAGATACTGGTTTAAACCATACAAATGCTGAAACAATTCCTTTTTTTGGCTGAACTGAGATGTAGCCAAAAATTGTTTGATTCTAACAAAAGCCACCAAAAAATTATTGCCTAAAGCCAATACTACAAATTTTGGTTTGGGAGTTTACCATGGCTTTAGTCATTCCAAAAACCTACAATAAATGTTAAAACATAATTTCCATTTTTTAATTTCCTTGCTGTTAGTGGGACTGATAGGTCAACTGCTTTTTTGTCCAATTCAAGTCCCATCATTAGCTTCTAAGTTGTGCCACTCTGGCAGCCTTTGTATTGTTTTCTCAGTCAGTTAGGTGACACCGCTTATCATTGCAATTATACTTAGCCACTTCCATACCGCACAAATTCCGACACTTCTCTCCTAAATTTACAAATCACATCATTTTTTTGCTAGAAAATTACTCAGAACCCCAAAACATTATATATGTATTTCTAATAGACACCCTAGGGAATAAAATGGCAGTCATTACAACTTTTTATGTCACAAGGTAATTGCGCGGTAATTTTTCAAACACAATTTTTTGGGAAAAAACTAGGGCTGTGGAAATTAAAGATTAATTCCTCGATCAATCGTTATTTTTTTTGATCAATCAAAATTCTTTTGATAGGTACTCACCTCTCCACTGGCTTCTGGGTCTTCATGGAGTTCCATCGGAGATCCGGTAGCGTTATGGACATAGACATCACCGGACTTCTCCCCCTTCCCAAAGTGCCTTCGTCTGCTAATGAAGAGAAGGGAAGACGAGTCCGGTGATGTTGAAGTTCTGATTGAACGTAACGCGTGCAAGGGAGGAGCTACGCACGACATCACCCGCTGCTGCCCTACGGAACTAACATGATTGTCAGTTTTACATGCTTTTTTTTACGTGTTTTTATCATCTTTATGTGAGTAGTTTGTGTTTGAACACAAAAATTAAATCTTATACTTAAGCAGTGACTTTTCCTTCTACCAATGACCTGGCATCCTTGCTGAGATCTAAGGAGACGTGAAAGAAGTTTATGGTCCGTGTTAACCCTTTTGATACCCAAATACACAGGGGTCCATGCCATGAGGTGAGAGTGATTAGTTAGATCGGAGGTGGAGGGATTATCACGCTGCTGTAGAAAAAAAATTACTTACGTCAGTGCTACAGTTTGAATTTAAAACGTATTTGTGTGAGCTGTGAAGTTAAGTCATGGATTGTGGAAACTAACTAGTGTCGGGTGATTGTATATAGCGTATACCACGTTTACCACTGATTAATGCAGAGTTGCAATGCAAAGAGATCAGCTAAAAGTAGTTGGATCTGTATGTGCGTTATAATTAATTAGTAGAATAATAGATTTTAAAAAATTGATTAATCGAACACGAACATTTTAATCAGTGACAGCCCTAGAAAAAAACATTTTCATGAATAAAAAAAACAGTAAAGTTAGCAGTAATGAGACATATGATGTTACGCTGAGTAAAAAGATACCTCACATGCCACGCTTTAAAATTGCACACACTTGTGGTATGGTGCCAAACTTCGGTACTTAAAAAACTCCATAGGCCACGGTTTAATTTCTTTTACAGGTTACCTGTTAAGAGTTATAGAGAAGGGCTAGTGCTAGAATTATTGCTCTCGGTCAAACGTTCACAGTGATACCTCACATGAGTGTTTTGGACGAATTACGAGCTTGCAGGGATGGGGAGCACTTCAATTTTGTTTTATTTTTTTTTTTTTGTTTATTTTATTTTTTTACATTTTTTTTACACTTTTCATTTAACTATTTTTGTTTTTGATTACTTCCTATTACAAGGAATGCAAACATGACATATCCTCTTTATAGGACCCCACATCTCTCCTCCAGGCTGATGCTTTTCTAGCTGAGATCTCGGCTTTGTTCCCTTGTTCGGCCCAGACGTGACGTCATAATGAGGATAATCTGTCCCTCGGAAATATCTATGCCTCTCTTCTGGCTCCGGCGAATTCATTCTCCGGGTCACTGATCCCACAACAGAGCCAGAAGAAACACCGGAGGGCACGAAAAAGACAACATTTTTAAACAGGAGCATATTGTTAGCACTTTAAAAAAAAAGTTTTTATTAGATTTTTTTTTTTTTTAATGGAAAAACCTATACTAATTAATTACTAAAAGTAGTGGAACAACTTCTCAGTGATTTTAAAAGTTTAAATGCAGCATGTAAAGTATCGATGTGCCGCAGATCAGGTGACAGTAGCTCCCGACCTCCCCTAATAGGGACCTTATAAAAAGTAAGACAGACTTGAATTAAGTCAGATAGCTTGTAGTGAGTATGTAGATTTGTACGTATTGTATATATTAAGTGGTATTGTGTGTTGTTGAGTGGGTTTTTTTTTTTATCCTCTATGGGTACGATGAAATTTTGTTCCTTTAATGCCAGAGGCCTTAACTCTCCCTCTAAAAGAACACAAATTTGAAATTAATTTTATAAGCAGAAAATTGGTATCATTCTGTTTCAAGAAACACAGTTCCATTCAGATCACATCCCCAATATATAAGTAACAAGATTCCACACTTAGGAAATAGGTGAACTGGAGCCTCCCTAATTAAAAACTTCACCTAGGTGAAATCCAGAAAATGTATAAACTCAAAGAAATGGAAAGTGCCGTTGTTCAGAGGTGGTGCATGTAAAACGTGGCCCTATAAAATTATATGTGAAATATAAATATCCACTAATGACCAATGTGAAAGATAAATAATAAATAAATGGTGAATTAACTGAGCTATTCTAAGAGCTCTATATAGTGCAATTGCTGCTTTTTAAATTGACATGCACATTCAAAAATAAGGAATGTGTATCAATGACTGTAAAAAAGTAGATGTGAAATATATGCATGAATTCATCAAAATCTAAAATATCAGTCAATGTCCATGGGCAAAGTACCAAAAAATAAAGTGATGTGCTACGTGATTCGTCACACGGACGTCATATAAATTACTCAACATGGATCCATGACTCATTTGGATATTGCAAATCATGATGATTTTCTATTGTGATATATATATATATATATATATATCTATATATCTATATCTATCTATATATATATATATATATATATATATATATATATATATATATATATATATATATATATATATATATATATATATAATTTTGAAGATCTTACTATATGGCAGGCTTTTTACAATTATTTACTTTTACTTACTAAATTATGATCAGGTTAAGAATAGAATAAAGGTCTTTATGGATGCAGTGGACAACAGTATAATTGGAGGAGATTTCAATTTTATAATGGACCCAAAAATAGACCAAATAAGAATAATAGCCATTTAAAAGAATTTAAGCATGTACTGGAAAAATATCAAATGGTGCACATCTGGAGGATTCAACATCGGACAGAAAAAATTATTCATATTATTCAAATATACACAATACATATCATAGAATAGACTATTTTTTTTATTAGTCAGGTCTGATGATGACTCTGATATTGGTAATTTTTTTTTGGTCAGATCATGCTACGATATATATGGAACTAACGATAATTGACTATAGAAAACCACAAGGGTCACAGATGCTAAAAGCAATTTGCGTAAAGATAAAAAAAATGTGAAATGGATATTTGACAAGAAGTAAAATCATTTTTGAAAATTCATGAGGTAGGTGATACTTCAATTTCCATACAATGAGAAAAACTAACATGTGTACTGAGAGGATTCTTCATCAAGCATGGTGGAAGATTATAAAGGGAAAAATAACATAAAATATCTCAATTATTGGGAGAAATTTCAAGATTAGAAAATGTACACAAACAAAATCTTAACCCAATGGATAAAATATTGTTAAATGATAAGTGTAGCGAATTGCAAACTCTGTTTAATGAACAATCATTATGATTAAGTAGGGATGAGCCGAACACCCCCCGGTTCGGTTCGTACCAGAACTTTCGAACGGACCCCACGTTCGTTGCGAACGTTAGAACCCCATTGAAGTCTATGGGACTCGAACGTTCGAAATGGAAAGTGCTAATTTTAACGGCTAATATGCAAGATACTGTCCTAAAAAGGGTTTGGGGACCTGCCTCCTGCCCCAGGGGACATGGGTCAATGCCTAAAATGTTTTTAAAAATGGCCGTTTTGGCGGGAGCACTGATTTTACTGACAATGAAAGTGAAAAAAAAAAAGTGAAATATTCCTTTAACCACTTCGGTACCGCGCTATTGCCAAATGACGGCATTAGCGCGGACCTACATTTCCGGGACTACGTCTATTGACGTCGTCCCGTGTACGAGCGGCCTGCGCGCCCCCTGAGGGGCGCGCGCGCTCTGTGATCGGCGAGTCCATGAGACTCGCCTGATCACCGATCCGTGCAAGGGGTCGATCCCGACCCCTTATCACGTGATCAGCTGTCAGCCAATGACAGCTGATCATGTGATAGAACGGAGTCGGTAATCGGCTATTATTCCTCCTCGCGCTGACAGCGCGAGGAGGAAAAAAAAAAGCCGATCACGGCCAGTAATGTAAGCGCTCACCTGCCCCCTGCCAGTGCCCACCTGCCCCCTGCAGTGCCAATTTAATAAAAGTTAGTGCCCCCCGTCAGTGCCACCCAGCAGTGCCCACAGTGCCACCCAGCAGTGCCCACAGTGCCACCCACAGTGCCACCCAGCAGTGCCACCCACAGTGCCCACAATCTGCCTCAAAGGTGCTGCACCCCAGTGCCGCCCATCAGTGCCCAGCAGTGCCGCCCATCAGTGCCCAGCAGTGCCACCTATCAGAGCCACCTATAAGTGCCACCTATCAGTGCCCATCAGTCCCATCTATCAGTGGTACCCATCCGTGCCACCCATCCGTGCCACCCATCCGTGCCACCCATCCGTGCCATCTTATCTGTGCCCATCTTATCTGTGCCGCCTTATCTGTGCCCATCGGTGCCGCCTTATCTGTGCCTATTAGTGCCGCCTTAACTATGCCTATCAGTGCAGCCTATCAGTGCCCACCAGTGCAGCCTATCAGTGCCCACCAATGCAGCCTATCAGTGCCCACCAATGCAGCCCATCAGTGCCCACCAATGCAGCCTATCAGTGCCGCCTAATCAGCGCACTTCAATGAAGGAGAAAAATGACCCGTTTGCAAAATTTTAGAACAAACTATTAAAACATGATTTATTTTTTTTATTTTTTTGCATCTTTTTTTGTTTGTTTAGCAAAAAATAAAACTCCGAGCTGTAACTAAATACCACCAAAAGAAAGCTCTATTTGTGGGAAAAAAATGATAAAAATTTCATTTGGGTACAGTGTTGTATGCCCGCGCAATTCTCATTCAAAGTGCATCAGCGCTGAAAGCTGAAAATTGGTCTGGGACTGAGGGGGGTTTAAGTGCCCAGTAAGCAAGTGGTTAAATATGGTGCCTGGGGGGTGTCTGTAGTATGCCTGTGAAGTGCCACGTGTTTCCCGTGTTTAGAACAGTCCCTGCACAAAATGACATTAAACGGAAATAACACCATTTAAAACTGCATGCGGTTTTAATGTTATATCTGGTTCCTGCAATATGGTTGAAAATCATTGAGAAAAATGGCATGGGTAGCCCTCCCTGCCCATTACCAGCCTATTTGGGTCTTGTACGCATATTAAGGGGAACCCTGTACCCATATTAAAAAAAGGAAATGCGTGTGGCCCCCAGGCCCTATATACTCAGAACAGCAGTATACAGGCGGTGCAAACAAGACAGGGACTGTGTAGGTTTGTTGTGTTAAGTTGAATCTGTTTGTAATTTTCAACTGGTACATTTTTAAAGTGTAGCTCCAGTCAAAAAAACTATTTTTAAGCTTTTTGGAAAACATAGGGAAGGGTTATCACCCCTGTATAATTTGTTTTGTCGTCCATCTTTTTTCATCTCACTTGCTGCTGTCTCCTTGCGTTTGCAAGTAGGAGATGTTTGTAAGTTGGATGTTTGAAAGTAGGGGCCTGCCCTATATGCTCTGCAGAAATGGCGGAACAAGGTGTTGGTTTTGCCACAACATTGTAAGCCCTGAAAGTGACTCTTGGTGGGCGCTGGAGCGCCCTGCTGTGAACGATTATATCAAGAATTGTAATTACATGCCATTGTTGAACAGTGGTAGAAAAATTGACCTTTGGTGGTTGTGGTGCTGGTGCCACAACACTATAAGTCCTCACCGTTACTCTGGGTGGGCACAGGAAGGGGCCCTCCTGTGAAATATTATATCAAGAATTGTAATTACATGTCCCTGTTAAACAGGGGCAGAAAAATTTGGCCTTAGGCACTGCTGCTGGTGCCACCACACTGCAACCTCTTCCATGTACTCTAGTTTTTTTGCTGGAATTAGCCCTGCTGCAAAGCATTGCATCAAAAATTGTACTTAAACGTCCCTGTTAAACAGGGGCAGAAAAATTGGGCTTTAGGCTGAGGTGAATATCGCGGTGTATACTGCGGTCAGGGCACGCAGACAATAACCAGAAAACAGCAGAGATAAAGGGGTATATACAGATGTATACTGTGCTGTGCTGGAGGCACACACAACTTCCAATAACTCCTGCAGATGGCAATTGGGCTCAAATAGAGAACAGCTATGTAGGTGGATTATAGCGGTATGTACTGGGTACAGAGCATGCAGACAGCACGCACTATCTCCTAACACTACTGACTGCAAGCTCTATTATTAAAGATAGATCACTAGCTATATAGGTGAGGTGAATATAGTGGTGTATACTGCGGTCAGGGCACAGACAATAACCACTACACAACAGCAAGATAGGAAATCAGCCAAAAACGATCGGTGTGTACTGTGTTGAAGGTACACAGAACACCCACTGCTTCAGATGCCAACACACTACACGAGGCCGCCTCAATGGCGGCCTTATATAGTGTGGGGCGTGCACTACACAGCCTGAGCTATGATTGGCCACAGGCATCCTGCCTGTGGCCAATCATGGCTCTCCTCGCTGCTGGCGCTGCGATTGGCCAAGCATGCGGGGTCACAGTGCATGCTTGGCCAATCATGAGCCAGCAATGCACTGCGCCATCACAGTGCATTGTGGGCCGTGAGCGCCACACGAATTTTGACGCGAACGGACCAAGAGTTCGGATTTCGCCGAACGGACGAACAGCCAATGTTCGAGTCGAACGTACGTTCAACTCGAACACGAAGCTCATCCCTACGATTAAGGGATAAAAATAGAGCTCAGTCTTATCGATATAGGAATAAAACCGGAAAAATACTATCCAAAACGTTAAAACAACCCAGCATTAGTAGCTACAAATTGGAAAAATTTTGAAAGCTTCGGGGTAAATGACATATGATCCTATAGAAACCTCTAAAATATTCCATACATACTAATATACAAGCTATATAATATAAAAAAACAACAAGGAAACAAAGAAAGGGAAAATAATCTAGAAGAAATATGCCAATATATTAAAGAAACAGCATTACCTATTCTCCCCAAAGAAACAGTGGAGGAACTGGAAAAAGAGATCTCAATGGAAGAAAGGCAGCAAGTTATAGCTGAACTGGTCCTGGGCAAACGCCCAGGCCTGGATTGATATACCCCCAGATTTTATAGGGTATTTCAAGAGATAATTACACCTATCTTAAGAAAAACATTTAACTCCATATCGACTTCACAACCTTTTGCACCACAAAGTTTATAAGCTTACATTTCACTTATTCCTAAACCAGAAAAGAACCACACATTATGTGGTAACTACTGGCCAATTTCCCTTACAAGTATAGACAATACGTCTATATTGCAAAATTATCACAAATAGACTAGCATCCATTCTACCTAATCATATAAATTTAGATCAAGCTGGTTTTACAATGGGGAGAGAAACGAGGGATAATATAATAAAAACATTGGTAGAATACGCCCAAAGGACCACCATCCCAACATGTCTTTTGTTGGCAGATGCTGAGAAAGCATTTGAGAGGGTTGGATGGCGGTTTATGGAAGAAACTTGAACTCAACTATGGATTGGACCTAAAATGCTTCAAAATATCATGGCATTGTATTCCAATCCCAGGGCAAAAATAAGATTAAATGGAATGCTCTCTGAGTACAAAGAAATATCAAATGGCTTCCCACAATGATTGCCCTTGTCCCCATTGTTATAAGTGATGATGAGGAAACATCTTACTACAGCAATACAGAGAAATAGGGATATTCAAGGGTTAAAAGTTAAAAGGAAAAGAATATAAAATGGCAGTATATGCAGACGATCTGTTGATATATGTCACTAATCCAATAATAACAATACCAAATCTTATACAGGAATTTAAAGGGATTGTAAAGTGATTTTTTTTTTCTTTTAAAAATAACAAACATGTTATACTTACCTCCACTGTGCAGCTCGTTTTGCACAGAGTGGCCCCGAACCTGCTCTTCTGGGGTCCCTCGGTGGCTGTCTCGGCTTCCTCCCTCAGATGCTTCTCACGTTCATGCGAGCTCCCTCACATGGTGAGAAGCATCTGCGGGCGCGCTCCCGTGATACAGCCGGCGGCTATAGCCGCTCGCTGTATCACAAGGCCCCGCCCCCGGCACTCTGCGTCAGTGGATGTGATTGACAGCAGTGCGAGCCAATGGCTGCGCTGCTTTCCATCCATCCACTCCAGCCAATCAGCAGCCAGGCTGAACGGTGGAAAGGACGTTGGGGGACGAGCGCAGGACATTCGATGGGTGAGGTAAGTAAAACGGGGGGCTGGGGGCGCCGGCACTGTCAGATATTTTTTCACCTTAATGCATAGAATGCATTAAGGTGAAAAAACATTTACTTTTACAACCCCTTTAAACGGTTTGGAAGAGTAAGTAATCTTAAAGTTAATTATGACAAATCAGAAATGTTGAACGCGTCACAGATAAAGTTCAAGTACTTCTTCAGAAGGATTTTCTCTTTAAATGGCAAAAGGAGGCAATTAAGTATCTGGGGATATACATCCCAAGAGACCTGAATAATTTACAGGAATTTTATTATTTGTTAATAACTCAAACAAATAGAGTACGGTAAAATACGGTAAAATTATTCACTCATGGATGGTGTTGGAATACATATAAAGTTATACACATCTGTTTGTACAACCGAACTCAGCCATATTGATATTTGAGAGGAATGTGGCACCAGACAGAATCTGCATAGCAGAATGAGTTCTATTCAGCCCACCTGGTGTGCACGGGGCTTCAAAGACATTTAGGACAATGACGGCGCCGGTCTGTCTGTAAGGACAAAGAAGATAATTAATGAACGGGAAGGGCATCCAAGATCGAATCACAAGATGTGAGCCCAGTCGGAGCAGTTACAATTCATGGGCACACAGTGCCCCCCAGAGGCCAATTATGGCAGGACTGGCAGAGGTAGTTAGCCTGGGGGAGGAGACGCCCCAGAGACGCTGATTGGTCCACAGGCAAAGGAGGGAGGGCGATGGAGTGCGGTATGGCTGAGGTGTGTTTATCAAAAAGGGTTTCATCATTGAGTTTGGCCTCTGATTCCATCAGGAGGTCCAGTCATGAGGGTCGGATAAGTATAATGCTTGTATTGTACTCTGTATGCTATGTATTCTTGCAACTTCTACTGATACGTTATGTAAGCTTTCTTATTTCCTTGGGAAATAAATGAGGTTTGATTAACCCTTTCATGACTAAGCCTATTTTTGGAATTTGGTGTTTACAAGTTAAAATCCATATTTTCTACTAGAAAATTACTTGGAACCCCCAAACATTATATATATTTTTTTAACAGAGACTCTAGAGAATAAAACGGCGATTGTTGCAATATTTTATGTCACCCGGTATTTGCGCAGCGGTGTTTTAAATGCAACTTTTTGGGAAAAGGTACACTTTCATGAATAAAAAAAAAAAAAAACTGTAAAATGATCCAATTTTTTTTGCATAATGTGAAAGATAATGTTACGCCGAGTAAATAGATACCAAACATGTCACACTTTATAATTGCACGCACTTGTGGATTGACGACAAAGTACGGTACCTAAAAATCTCAATAGGCGACGCTTTAAACATTTTTTACGGTTACCAGGTTAGCGTTACAGAGGAGGTCTAGTGCTAGAATTATTGCTCTCGCTCTGACGATCGCGGCGATACCTCACATGTGTGATTTGAACACCGTTTACATACGCGGGTGCGACTTCCGTATGCGTTTTCTTTGCTTTGCGAGCTCGCGGGGACGGCGGGCGCTTTAAAAAAAATTTTTTAATTTTTTTATTTATTTTATTTATTTTAAAATTACTAAATTGTTTAAAATAAAAAATAAAAAATGTTGATCACTTTTATTGCTGTCAGTAATAGGTGGTGACAGGTACTCTTTATGGAGGGATCGGGGGTCTAAAAGACCCCCCACCCCTCCTTTACACTTCAGTGTATTCAGATCGCCGAAAACGGCGATTCTGAATACCGGATATTTTTTTTAAACCGGCGCCATTGGCAGCCGAGTAAACGGGAAGTGACGTCATGACGTCGCTTCCGTGTTTACTATGAGGAGACTGGAACGAAGCCGATTACGGCTTCGTTCCAGTTCCTCCCCAGCGGCCGGAGGCATCGCAGCAAGAATCGGTGCTCCCGATCGAGCGGGAGCACCGGTAACAGCGGCGGGAGGCGGCGGAGGGGGGGACGTCCCCTCCCGCTCCTCCGGCATAACAGCCGAGCGGCTTTTAGCCGCATCGGTTGTTATGGCTGGAAAGCCAATCGCCTGCTGAACAAAACGGTACCAGGATGATGCCTGCAGGTGCGGGCATCATCCCGGTATACCCCCCGGAAGCCGAGTACGCAGATCTGCGTACGCACGGCGGGAAAGGGTTAATCCTAGACCATGTATTGATTTCATAGCTAATTGTGGTAGTATTGTGATATTAACGATAGCATGTGCTTGGAGTATAGATAGACTAACTAAACTATAGGGACTAGACAAAGTAATACATAACTGATAATAATAATAGATTGGATTGATCAGTTACTTCAGATGGGAAGAATTAACATAGTGAAAATGGATATACTACCAAAATGATTATATATATTTCAAGCCGTGTCACTGATTCTTCCAAAAAATGTAATAGTTAAATTACATAAAGCCATAGGAAGTTTTATTTGGGCCCAAAAAACACCACAAATAAAAAGTGAAATCTTAATTAGAACGAAAAAGAATGAAGATCTTGCGCTCCCTGATTTAATAAGGATAATAGATTGGAACCATGATGTAAAATATAAGCAATGGATAACCATAGAGGAACATATTATAGGCTTACATCTTAAATCCCTCCCATGGATTAAACCTCAGCTTCGGCCTGAGAAAAGGGAATTAATAATTTTTGTATCCTCAACTTTAAAAATATGGAACACAGTAATGAAAAAGGGAGGGCTTTCCACAATGATTGGGCCAATTACCCTATTGTTCTCCAATCCTGAATTCCCACTAGCATTAGTAGCTACAATTTTTATTAAATGGAGAAGGTTGGAGAACACGAGGATAGTTCAGATCCTAGAAGAAGGAAAAATTCCACAATTGCTTGACATGGGGCCTGACCATAAAAAATGGATGCAACATTATCAATTAAGTGTATATATAGAATCAAAAATACAACCATTCTTGATTGACAGACCACTAACTAGATTTGAACAACTGTTAGTAGAGGAATGAAGATTGACCCATAAATTGTCCATTATATATCAACTTTTATTACCCTCTGGACCCCTCAATGAATTAGCATGTATGAAAAAAAGGAGAAAATGAAATAGAGAGTCAGATTTCATTAATAGAATGGGACAAGGCATTTTCACTAATACATAAACTATTGGTAGCCGTCAAACATCAAGAAAGAATTGATAAAGTTATGATGAGGTGGTACTGGAGTCCAGTGGACTTAAATTAAATAAATAAACATAATACAGAGATTTGTTGGAGATGTCTTAAGGTTAGAGGAACAATGACACATATCTGGTATGCGTGTCATATGGTGAAGGATTTCTGGTATAAGATATTGCAAATATATCGGATGGTGTCAGGAATTGAGATACAACCAAATGCTAATATAGCGATACTATCCATAATACCAGGGTCATTGAAAGCTATAAGGATGGGTATTCTTCACCGTATGATAACAGCTGCCAGGACAATAATAGCCCAAAGATGGCGAAAAACAAAAAGTTCTACAATAGCGCAATCGATTTGTGAAATGAATGAAAAACAACATATGGAGGAACAAATAAGGAGAGAAGAAGATACAAGAAATCAAACGCCAAAAATATGGAAAAAATGGGAAGAGTTATGGTTCTCGACAAACATGATACAATATTTATGAAAGAAAACATACCATCCCATGGAGATGTGGGGGGTATTTTTTTTCTTTGTGTTAGGGTTGGGAGATGAGTGGAATAGGAGATAATGTATGAGATTCTGTGTAGGTGACAAAGGAAAGATGAAATAACATAGAAAGGGAAGACGGATCCTGATATAGGGAATTATTGCCTATATATAAATGTATATGTATTTGTATAAATTGTTTATAAAACTAATAAAAAGAGATTGAATACAACAAAAACAGCTAGAGACAGAAAATTGTGGTAGCCAAAACCCAAAAGAAAAACCATCAATTAGCATGTCTGCCGCCAGACGGTTTGGTCAAATTAGGAGAAACTGTAACATGGAGTCCAATTTCACCGATATTACTCCCAGCAGGAAAATTATCCTTAGAATGAGGACCTGAGTTTGAATTCATTTTTTTTTAAAGAACTTGTGACTGGGTGCACTGCAGAACAAGTAGCACATTCATGTCTATAGCGACATGAATTCGGCCACTTACATTGCCCTTCATTGAAACCAAAGTAATTCTTTATTAAAAAGGGCAGGTTGAGTAGATTGCATCGGTAAAGTAAGCTTTTGTGTTATGAGAAGGTTCAACCACAAACCCACGTCTTTTGTTCCCCATTTCAAGTTTTTATGTACAGCTACAGCAAGTTTTTGATTGAACGACTTGTCATAAAAAAAAACATGAAAACCCTGGGAAGTTCTTAAATGCCTCAAGGATTATTTCAAGATGCTGGCATAAACCATTGCATTACAATTGGGATTCAATCAACTTTGTAACCAGAAAAACCTGGTCATTAGGCCCGCACATAAAGGGGGTGGGATAGTAATATTGGACAAAAGGGATTATTTAGCTGAACTCAATAAAATAGTTGGAGATAGTGATACGTATATACCACTATCTGGTGATCCAAGATTTAAATACAAAAAGGAATTGGAGGACATTGTCAAGCATGGTTTTGAGACAGGTATTTTGAATAAGAAGGAGAAGTCCTTCCTGGTCCCTGTCTTCTCTAGGATACCCGTCATGTACTACCTGCCTAAGATACACAAAGACCCGGTTCATCCGCCGGGTAGACCTATTATCAGTGGAATAGATTCACTAACATCCAGAGCAGGGAAGTACATTGACGGGTACCTACAACCATTAGTTAAACTTTTACCGGCCTACATTAAAGATACCCGCCACGTTATCAATATCCTTAAGAATTGTCAATATCAGGAAGGTTTTTGGATGGTCACAGCTGATGTGACATCCTTATACATGGTGATCCCACACCACTGGGGCCTTTGGTCAGTAAAATATTTTTTGGATAAAAACTCAGGTTTGGTAGACAGACAGAAGGATTTCACTATGAAACTTCTAGAATATGCCGCTATGCACAACTTTTTCTGGCATGCTGGTGGCTTCTTTCTCCAGAAGAGGGGAGTAGCCATGGGGGCAAAACTCGCCCCCAGCTTGGCGAACCTCTTTATGGGGAAATGGGAGGAGGACGTCATCTATTTGAATAGGAGACCAGAACTGGTCCTTTGGGCCAGGTATATAGATGACGTCCTCCTCCTGTGGAATGGTTCCTTCGAGTCCCTGGAGGGATTCATGATGGAGCTTAATAAGAATGATAGAGGGGTTGAATTTAAATATGAAGCAAGTCAACATACCATTAACTTCCTAGACCTTAAGATCTAGAATAAGGGTGATACCCTATTGACAGCCACGTTCTTTAAGGACACTGATCGTAATGCATTCATCCCATGGGACAGTTGCCACCATAAGTCATGGTTACAATCGGTTCCGAAGAGCCAGTCTATCAGAATGAGGCGCAACTGTTCCCATGAAGGAGACTTTGATGTGCAGGCTTCATAGTTTCATAGTTAGTAAGGTTGAATAAAGACACCAGTCCATCTAGTTCAACCTGTGTGAGTGTCTACCCCTATCCCTGTACATTGCACACTCACATTGGTCCCTACCTTTAAGGAGCCCACAATCCAAGGTCCCCATTCATATACTAAGGCTAATTTTGGACAGAAGCCAATTAACCTACCTGCACATCTTTGGAGGCTGCGGTCCTTGTGGAGAGATTGCTGGCTAAGGGCTATGATGAACAAAATCTGAAGGAAAAACTGAGGGAAGTACGGGAGATTGATCGTAGCCTTTTGCTTGAAGAAAGAACGGAGGTTGAGAGGAATAATAATATGAACAACAATTTTAAATGTCCATTTATCACTAGATTCTCTCAACAACATTTTTCAGTTAAAAAGATTATACGAAAACATTGGCACATAATTAAAAATGATCAGATTTTGGGTTCATTCCTTCCTGAGAAACCACAAGTGGTATTTAGGGGTGTACCATCTATTAGACATAAAATTGCACCCAATGTGTGCGACCCCCCGACAATTAAACCTATGTTCTTTCAGAACCTAATAGGGTTTTTTAAATGCAATAAGTGTAGTGCATGTTCCATTAACAATATAAAGAAAAAGAAAACAACAGAATTTTGTTCAGGAAATACTAAACAAATTTTCCCTATCAAATCATTTATAACTTGTTCTACGGAGGGGGTGGTGTACCTCCTAACCTGTCCCTGTGGGCTCCACTATGTGGGCCGCACCTTGCGCCCCCTCCAAGTGAGACTAGGGGAACATCTGGGTAATATTAGAAGGGGATTTAAAGGACACCCAGTCTCAAAACATTACCTGGAGGTACATGGTCGTGACCCCCGGGGAACTTCCCTTCTAGGAATTGATAAATTACAGTTACCCTGGAGAGGAGGCCCTAAAAAGAGGGTGATTTCAAAACTCGAAATGTCTTAAACCTTTCGGACTTAACGTAAACATTGAGATCAGTGCCTTTATAGACAATGCATGAGGGGTGTATAACATATATGATATATGATATTAGCATAAATACGTTTTTTTAGGGGAGTGGTAGGCTTTTTGTTTCTTTCGTTCCTGTTCTTTTTTTCTTTTTTAATTAATTAAACGAGGACAGACTATTTCCTTCCATTTAAACCTAACTTTTAAGAAGGTTGGTTCTTGAGCAGGAGATCGGACACTGTGTGCCATTCGAATGTGTATGGCTACACAGTTTCCGATATGAGTTCAGTCCGCAAGAAAATGGAGCTTGAGTTGAGCTGGGACTGTGTTTTGGACCCGGATCGCGTTCGGTCCCCACGAAAATGGCGACTGAACGCGGCCTGTGGTTTGGCCCATTAGAGATTCGATTCATCTCCATGGTCTTCGAAAAAATGGTTGCCGATCGGAAGTGAGGCTTGGTTCGGCCATAATGTTGACCTCGACCTTTTCCGAATGGAATCGAGGCTTGGTTAAGCCATGACGCTATTTAATGTGATGGATCAGCATATCACCTGTGCCCCAGGAGGATGTACATTTTTACAAAACATGTCGGGCTGTTTTTGCTGATACCACCACGCTTAGAATATTCCCTAGCACAGGTGTATATTTGTTCTTAATTTTAACCGTTTTTTTATGCATAATTTTTATTTGTTAGAATCGGACCTTTTCGGTCATACCTTCGGTCTGTTGTGTATTTATTTTATTTTAATAAATTTGCCGACTGCTTAACGGTATGTTCACGATTGGAGTCCTTTTGTTTTTCCCCCTTCCCTCGCTCGTGGCCGGGAGGCCTGAGCGTTTTGTATTTCACTGCAGGTTTGTGTATTGAAAAACCTCTGTATCTGATGACTCATTGGAGAGCCTTAGATAACTCCAGGAATCCAGAGTGATCGGACGGCCACCTTGCCTTTCTCTGCGGCGACTGAGAGGAGAAGCAGGACATACGACGGTTTCCGGAACTTTTCGATCCAGGCTGGTAACCTTCGAATGATCCGCACGTACTCAAGCCCTTAGTAGTGTGTCGGAACGCAATACACACAAAAGAACCCTGCAGAGGGCTGTCTGCTCGCGCTAACGACTCCATTGGTTCGGAGTCCACTGATTGCGGTAAGAGTCAAACCTTTTTCAGATCTGGATGCGATAGTGGCAAAGTCAGGAAAGTTTTACCGAATTTGTGAAGAGGACTGATTTTCCTGTTCGTTGTTTTCAGTTGGAACTAAGATATCTTAAATTACAAGGATTCCCTTTTTTCTTGATTGAATTTTTCACATGATGTTTTATTAAATTTATTTGTATTTTTTATATAATTTGTATTGAGTTTTATTACTCTTTTCACTTCAGCTTTCACGTATATTCAGCGCAACTTTATGTATAATTTTTCTGATTTGATCCATAGTTTGATATCTGATGGTTTTTAGTTGCAGCTCTTAGGTTTGCCCCAAGCGCAATATTTTTTATTTTTTTTTGATCAATATAATCGCCTTTCCATATCTTATTTTTTATAGTGGACGTCAAATGGAAGCCGAGCAGAGAAATCTCACAGGCTATGGCCTCTTTCAAACAACTTTCAGGCACCGTATGAAATGTCAGATGCAATAAGGATAAAACATTAATATCTTCAACTGGTGTAATATGCGCAGGAGGCTGTAGGTCCACAGCAGGTCAAGACCCAGCATGTAAACCAGCAGAAAGGCATTTTTTAAAGTTAGCTGCAAATGAAGCAAAATAAGACATCCACAAGTAATATTCAGTAGTATTCAATTGATCAGACTCACCACCAGGTGTCATCTGCGACACAGACGGTCCTGTAACCATGGGGTCTGGAAGACCTCCTGAAATTCATCTGAAACAGTCTGAGCAGTAGCCACTGAACCAGACGGGAGAACTGTAAGAGAAGAAACATTATCAACAATATCATTAAACAGTAACTCAGCATTTTGTGAAAAAACTGGTCCTTTCAATGAAGGCTGCATAACAGGCAAACAGGCATACATATCATCATTATGTAAATTAGGCATCAATAAAGAAGAGGGCAATACATTTTAAAATGCAGATTTAACAAAAGGAGCAGAAGTAAGAGGGTCATTCCTTCTATCAGGCATTTTAGTAACAACAGGCAATATTGAAGGAAATTGTTGCAAAGATTCCTTACCATTACCTTTGCTTTTATTCTTTTTTTATTAGGTTGAGGTCCCGGGCTATGATCCGGTAGACTGTCTTCTTCTTTGTAGACCACTAACAACTGCGCACGCACCGGCTTTTGTCAGAGGCCAGATACTGAAGCGGGCCGACGTCATCAAAGGTGGAGTTGAAGTGCCGTCAATCACCAAGGGAGCCCATGAGACATCTGGAGGATGAACCGGAGGAGGGGCCCTGGGAGGAAGTGACACACCAGATGGGCCTGGACGGGAAGAAAGAACAGACAGATGCTGTAGGACAGAGAGAGAGAGGGGAACAAGAAGGAGGGGAACAAGAAGCCATAGGAGCTGGTGGAGTCACCGAGGAAAGGCAAAGGCACATCCAAGAATCCCCTTCCGGAGCGGAGGCCCGGTCCATGATCTAGCGCAGTAAATTTTAGATGGTGAGGAGATCAACAAAAAAGATGCTTCTTCTTGAACTGCTGCCATTATTCTGAGGACTGTTACATTTCTTCTTTCTTCTCATAGGTTCCCCAATCACCTGAGCTTCTCAGAAGCTTCCAGAAGTTTTAAATAAAGTTTTTTTGTTAACAGCAGGGATGAGGTTTGAGTTTGAGTCAAACTCAGGTTTGACTTGAACATTGCCTGTTCGCCTGTTCGCTGAACAGCAAACAATTTGGTGTGTTCGCGGCAAATTCGAAAAGCCGCGGAACACCCTGTAAAAGTCTATGGGAGAAATCTAAAGTGCTAAATTTAAAGGCTTATATGTAACTTATTGTCCTAAAAAGTGTTTGGGGACCTGGGTCCTGCCCCAGGGGACATGTATCAATGCCATTTTTTCGGGAGTAGTGATTTTAATAATGCTTAACGTGAAATAATAAAAGTGTAATATTCCTTTTAATTTCGTACCTGGGGGGTGTGTATAATATGCCTGTAAAGGGGCACATGTTTCCCGTGTTTAGAGCTGTCCCTGCACAAAGTGTCATTTCTGCAGGAAAAAAGTCATTTAAAAGCACTCGTGGCTATAATGAATTGTTGGCTCCCTGTAATACAGATCCAGAGCTGTGTGATAGAGCTGTCCTCTGCTCGATTCACAGTGCCCGAGTGCCGCCGAGCTCCATTCCCTGCGACGTTACAGCGCACGGGAGCGGAGATCAGCGTCAAATTCAAAAAAGTAAAAACACACAAAACACACACAGTACTGTAATCTTACAGATTACAGTACTGTATAAAAAAATTACACACCCCCTTTGTCCCTGGTGGTCTGTGCAGTGCCCTGCATGCTCTTTTATATTATAAATACTATTTTTTCTGCCTGGAATTTGGAGATTGTCCATAGCAACCAGAAAGTATCCCTTTTTCAGTGTTTTAGGATTTGATTACATTATTGAATAATTTTTATTATTATTTATTATATTATAAACTTTATCATACCCGGGATGTCTGCTAGACTCTGGTTTGAACAGATTTAAGAGAGCTATTCCTAAGAATTACAGGACTACAATATAAAACGCCAAAATTTCCATGCAAAATAATTGTACCACTTTCAGCACCTAAAACCAGAACTAATTATACGACCAGGGAGGTTAAGTCCAAATATGAGATCTGAGGACATTTTGACCCCAGATCTCATATTTAAGAGGTCCTGTCATGCTTTTTTCTATTACAATGGATGTATGCATTCCTTGTAATAGGAATAAAAGTGATCACATTTTTTAAAACAGTGTAAAAATAAATAAAATCAAGTAAAATAAATAAGAATTTTTTTTTATTTTAAAAAACACCCCGTCCCGACGAGCTTGCGTATGTGAGTAGAGCCCGCATATGAAAACGGTAATCAAACCACACATGTGAGGTATCACCGCGATCGGTAGAGCGAGAGCAATAATTCTATCTCTAGACCTCCTCTGTAACACAAAACATGCAACCTGTAGATTTTTTAAATGTTGCTTATGGGGATTTTTGAAGGGTAAAAGTTTGACGCCATTCCACGAGCTGGCCCAATTTTGAAGCTTGACATGTTGGGTATCAATTTACTCGGCCTAACATTATCTTTCACAATATAAAAAAGTGCGCTTGTATGACCGCTGCACAAATACGGTGTGAAAAAAAGTATTGCAATGACCGCCATTTTATTCTCTAGGTTGTTAGAAAAAAATATATAATCTTTGGGGGTTCTAAGTCATTTTCTCCCCCGGGACTGTGACATCATAAGGGGCGGGGTCACCGTGTGACATGATCCGGTGACCCCGCCCCTTATCCCTATATAAGTCGCCGCACAATGCGTCCCTGCCATTACGGCTGGAGAGAGGGTCGTGTCAACATCGGAAGGAAGAAGAAGAAGAGAAAGAGAAGAAGAAGAAGGATAAGAAGAAGACGACAGCGACAAGAACGGGCCAACGCTAGTAAAAGAGCTGCAAGAAGATAGTGGAGGCCAGGCAAAAAGAACCAAAGAGCGGAACAAGACTCCCGAAGTCGGAAGAAGACCCTCGGATGGCGGCGGTGAAAGCCAGGCTCCTCCGCTAGTAAAAGAGCTAGCAGTAAAAGAGCAGAAGATAGCAGAGGAGTCCAGCAAAAAGACCCCCGAAGACAGAAGAAGACCTCCAGAGCTGTCTAATAAAGTATTTTAAAAACCTGTGTTGTGTTTTTTATTAACGCTTTTTTTCCCCCGGGTGAATGGGTAGGGGTACATCGTACCCCATACTCATTCACATAGGGTGGGGGGCCAGAATCTGGGGGCCCCTTATTAAAGGGGGCTCCCGGATTCTGATAAGCCCCCTGCCTACAGACCCCGACAATCAATGGCCAGGGTTGTCGGAAAGAGGCCCTTGTCCTCATCAACATGGGGACAAGGTGCTTTGGGGTGGGGGGCTGCTTTATTTTTTATTTTTTATAAAGCAGCTGGTAATCTATGTCATTTGTTGGCAATTTAAACTTTTTTATTTTTATGGTAGAACACCTCCCCCCAGCAAAACACATTGTCCCCATGTTAATGGGAGTCTTTTCCTCACAGCCCTTTCCAAGTGGTCATTGATGTTTGCAGATGGGGGCGTACCAGAACCTGGAAGCCTCCTTTGACAATAAGGGGGCACCCCCCCATGTGAATGGCTATGAGGTACGTCCTCCATGGGGGGTACTGAGTTTGGGGTACAGGTTCCATGTCCGTCATAATGCCCAATGACCTACTGAAAGGAAAAAATGGACAACAAAATTACTTGACTACCACCCCATTGCTTACAGGGCTAGGGATTCCCGGGCAGTGAATTAAATCTGTTACATATTGATGGTCATGAATAAAATGCGGGTTCAGAATGAACAATAAGAAATATAGTAAAAAGAAAAACTACTAAAATATGCATCTCATTTAATACTATACTAGTTTAAAAAAAATCTTTTGTTAAAGAAACCATCTTCTAATATGAAATTTTTTTTATATACTTTATATGTGTTTAGATATATTTAAAAATTCATATTTTTGTGATAATGAACCTTAAATTGTAACTTAAAGCTTTTGAAACTGTTATCAACAAATGTTAATTTGTTAATGTGATAATAAGGTGTGCTCCAGTGACAATACTAGAGAGGTCTCCTTGGAGTTTTACAACACTATATATATCAGCTATTCCTTCACTTAACCGTACCTGTCTTCTAACAGGTAACAATCTTAACACATGTTTTATCTGGCTTATTTTGTACTCTTTATGATTGCTTACATATTTGTATATACTGAACTGTACATTGGTATTGAAATAATCCTTATTATATATTATATGCACACCCGTGGACACACAGGGGTCTATTTTTACAGGATTCTCTGTGTATTTACACAGTCAGTGTTTACTGATTATTCATCTGTCTGTATTTTAGAGCTATAAGCCTATCATTTTCAGAAGGATTCACCCATCAACATACAATATGATAGAGAATTTACAATAAGAAATGGGATTCAGCTGTCACATGTAAGATCAATGAATATTTACCCATCAGCAGCCTCATTACATATAGGGTGAATCCTCTTTGACAATACCAAATGCTGTAAAATACAGACAGATGAATGTAAATCATTGCATGGGTTTTATTTATTTGCACAGAGAATCCTTTACATACAGACTCCATACAGTAATTTGGATGCATATTTTATGACGTTACAATAGTGCTGCAACCCAAAATAAACAAAAGATTTACTGTAATCTGGGATTTGACCATTTTATTTTAAAAACAGAAAAGTTCATAGGATAACCCACATAGGCAATAATTTCAGCTTCAAGGACTGAAATTAAATTGTAGCGACACTGATTTAACCACTTCAGCCCCGGATGAATTTACCCCCTTCCAGACCAGGGCACTTTTTGCGATTCGGCACTGCGTCGCTTTAACTGACAATTGCGCAGTCATGCGACATGACTCCCAAACAATATTGACGTCCTTTTTTTCCCACAAATAGGGCTTTCTTTTGGTGTTATATGATCACCTCTGCGGTTTTTATTTTTTGTGCTAAACAAAAAAAAGCAACAATTTTGAAATAAATGCATTCTTTTTTACTTTTTGCTATAATAAATATCCCCCAAAAATATATAAAAAAAGTTTTTTTCCTCAGTTTAGGCTGATACGTATTCTTCTACATATTTTTGGTAAAAAAAAATTGCAATAAGCATTTATTTATTGGTTTGCGCAAAAGTTATAGCGTCTACAAAATAGGGGATAGTTTTTCTGCATTTTTATTAATAATTTTTTTTTACTAGTAATGGCGGCGATCAGCGATTTTTATTGTGACTGCGACATTATTGCAGACACATCGGACAATTTTGACACATTTTTGGGACCATTCGCATTAACACAGCGATCAATGCTATAAAGTTGCATTGATTACTGTAAAAATGTCACTGACAGTGAAGGGATTAACCACTAGGGGGCGGGGAGGGATTAACTGTGTCTTGGGCAGTGATTCTAACTGTCTGGGGGGTGGGCTAGCAGTGACATGACACTGATCGCTGCTCCCGATGACGGGGAGCCTACGATCAGTGTCCTGTCACTAGGCAGAACAGGGAGATGCTGTTTATATCGGCATCTCCCCGTTCTTCAACTCCAGATCTTCTAATACTGTAAACTGACCGCAGACGTCTGAGGGCCAGTTCACGCCATATGCAGTATAGTGCTTTTTTTCTGCATCAAAGACACATGGAAAGTAGGTTATATGGGTTTTAATGTTCACACCAGTGCAGTGCGTTCCAGTGCATTTCTGTTCCAGAAGAAAAAGTACAACATGCTGCTTTTTTCCTGCACAGAACTGTACTGGAATGTGGTAAAAAGCACAAAAAATTTACCTGAATGCATCAAAAGCACACCTGACCCCAGTACGGTGAAAAAAAAAAAAAAAAAAAAAAAACAGGAAAAAAGAAAGAAACAAAGCATCTGGAATGCATTTGGAAACTCATATAAAAACACACCAAAAACATACCAGAACACATCCAAAACGTGCATGCAGAAATGCATCTGGAACAGGATGGAGTGGAGTGGAGTGCATTTTTGTGGTCTGAACTGGCCCTAAAAGCAGAGGCACCTCTTAGTGACTGCATGCAATTTTAGTGCTCCTAGGAAACCCAAAAAAGAGGGCACTAAACTTAGTAAACAGTGTTTGCATGGTTGTTCTTGGGTGTTCCCATTTCTACCCTGCATGGCTCCTTATTGCCCAGTGAGGTTGCCCATCACACTTAATGACCAGGATGAGGTTTGCCTAAACTGTGGTTGTGACACTTTTGTTGTAAATGGAATAGTGAGGGAAAGTAAGGGAAGGGAAGCAACATATTCAGAAAGCAATAAATAGAGGAACTCCAGAAATACCCCCACCAATCAAGAGAGTGATGCTCAGTCCAGGAATACTGTGAGCCTAAGCCCTATGATGACACACTCCCAGGAATGGCTCATAGGAAGTGGGCTGAATGATACTGGCCAGAGGAGCCTGGTGGCATTAGATGAAGAAACAATCAGCCAGTGCTGGTGTGTTAGGAGCGTGAGTAGTAGGGTTGTCACCTGTCTGGGATTCACCTGGACAGTTTGGGTTTGGAATCATGCATCCAGGTTTCAGACTGCCTGAAACCCGGACACATTATTCAGATTGGACTATGGCTTCCCATCAGGGTTGCTGGCTGCAGTTGTCTAAGCTGAGAGTGTCTGTATTGCCCCATAAACACGATCGGACTATCCGGTGGACTGTGGGCTCCAGCGGTCTTTGCTTATTAGAGTTAAGCCTGTGGACATTTAGTACCTTAGCCATTGTCATATGTGAAGTGAGCCAAAGATATACTTAGCTGGGTCCAGTGGTAGCAGGTTTCATTCCAGGAGCGTAGCATCCAGGGGAGGAGGGTGGGCAGCGGGCAAGGTCCTTGCCGGGAGGCAGTCTGTAGAAAGGAGAAGGGAGGATATCTGGAATAAGGAAAAAAAGTTAAAGTACAAACATATTTAGTCAATGCCCTAACCATTTACAGTAAGGCCCGCAGGAAACTAGAGGTCCTGGGGTCTGTAAAGTTCCAATTGGTCTCCCCGTCTGGGGTCCCCGACCTCAAAAGTGGGCAGAGGGGCCCCAGGTAGGGAGACATGGAGAGGCAAAAGTCTAGGAAGGAACTATTGGGTGGTAAACCACGGGGTGGGTTGGTGACTCAAGAACCGGTCCGTTCGAGATAGCATCCAAGGCCAGCCCATGATGTGTCAAAACAGGGGTTGGTAGATTGTAGGCGAATGGGGGGGATGTCAATGTGATAGAGCATGTGGGTGCTCACAGTGGCGAGTTTGTTGCTAGTGTTGTCCAGCCGGGGCGGTGTAGAAAAAGTCAAGCAGTGTTTGTTAAGAATCTCCTGAGGGGGGTTCATCCCATTTTATGTTTAGGAGATTTGCGTGGGTGGTCCAGGCCTCTGGAGCGTTTGGTTGGGGGGACCTTCTTCCAGACCACTGGCGGTGGAGGTGGTGTGGCCACAAGGTCTCATTCAGGTAAGTTAGGGACGGGGATCCCCAGGGCATCGCAAAAGGACTCCAGATCTTCTGGATAGGGCAGGATAGCTGTTTTCCCCTGATGTTTGGCAGTTAGGCTGAAGGGGTATCCCCATCTGTAGGCAATGTTTTTTTCCTGGAGTGCACGCAGGAGGGGCTGCAGCAGTCTGCGTTTTTGGAGCGTGATCCATGAGAGGTCTGGGTATATCTGCACTGGGAATTTATCGAAGGTTAGATTACAGATGGAGCGGGCTTTCCGCATGATGTCCTCTTTCACAGGAAATGAGTGGACCCGACATATAATGTCCCGAGGTTTAGATGCCGGCCCTTAAGACGGAGGACGCGGTGGGCTCTGTCCAACTTAATGGGCTTGTCTGCGGGTTCTCCCAGCATTTCATTGAATAGTTCCTGCAGTGTGGTTTGCAGGTCTTCGGCATCTTCTGTCTCTGGCAGGCCACGGATGCGAATATTGTTCTGGTGCCCCTATTGTCCAGGTCTTTGACGTGGCGTTGCATTTCCAGGAGCATAAGTTGGTGGTCTGAACCCTGTGTTTGGGTCTGATGGACTGCTAGCTTAGTTTCCTGCAACTCCTCCTCCACCATCTCCACCCTGTCAGCTAGGTGTTTGAGGCCGGCATGTAAAGACTGAATTTCAGCTCGGCGGGTGGCCTTCACGTCAGAAATAAGTTGCTTGAAGTCCTCTTTGGTTGGGATGGCTTGTAGATAAGCTTGCCATGGGGGGTAAGTTCCCCCATCTTGTCCCAGGGCAATATGGGCTGGAGGGTTATATGAATGACAGTCCTCTGCAGGGGGGCCTCAGTTCTGGGGGGGGTGGGGAGGGCCGGGGGTCCCAGGGCTCAGTCCACGGTGTTCCATGGTAGGATGGCATGGTATGCTTTGGGGGGTCTCCTCCCTGGGTTTGTGATGGGACTTGTGCCATCTGTGCATATGAGAGGGGTGTTCTGTGCCCCCCCAGGATATGCTGTGCTCCCTGGAGCGAGAGGCCCTTTGGGCCTTAAGCAAAAAAGGGCCCGACCAAATGGAGTGGAGCCCACCTCCCCCAGATAGAACAGATGCAGCCTGCAGGTGTCTTGGGCTCTGGAGGGCTGAAAAGTCCTCCATTGTGTCGGAGGGTGTGGGGGAGGGGTAGCTTGCACCCAGGCTCCCGGGTCTGATGCTGTCCTCAGCAGCATGAGGTAGGCCTTAATACACTGCGTGTACTGCGATGGAGGCTGTAGTGTGGCCTTACTTGCCAGGTGGATGGCTGGGGAGCCGTGAGAGCAGGGGGGGCCACGCTGGTGACTCACCCCCTGAGGTGTCTCGGCGGGTCCCGAAGATCCTCGTGCGGGACCGCTGCTGTGTGATGGGGGTCCGTCCGTCTGCAGCAGTAGCGGTGTGGAGGGCTGCTGCGATGGGGCGGCGGCCGGGCCATTTTGCCGTTCCCGCCCAGCATCTCGTCAGGCGGCTTAAAATAGTCTCTAAATGCCGCTGAGGAACCCAGCGGTGGCTGTGATGACCCTCGGGCTGATGATGATTGGGTGGTTTGCAAGCCGCCCATAAATGTGGGTTTTATCCCCCATTTTTAGCCTATGTAGCTCTGGGCTGGAGAGGAGCTCTCAGGCTGAGCGTCCGTCCAGATCGGTTTCCGATCACACCCCGATCTAGAAATTTTATTTAATAGCAAAATATATGTATCGTTTATACTACAAAACAAAATTGCTGTGCGTTGCTAAAGTGTTTGCGTTTGACTTGAAGAAAAGGTGGCAACCCTAGTGAGTAGTGTTTGGTCACATTAAAAAAACAAAAAAGAAAAAAAATGCTGAAGCTCAGCTTTAATGAGGAGCATTTTATATATATATATATATACTGTATATATATATATATATATATATATATATATATATATATATATATATACTGTATATATATATATATATATATATATATATATATATATATATATATATATATATATATACAGTACAGTGCCTTGAAAAAAGTATTCATAGCTCTTTAAACTTTCCACATTTTGTCATATGTAAATGTAAATGTATTTTACTGGGATTTTATGTGGTAGACCAACACAAAGTAGCACATACTTGTGAAGTGGAAGGAAAATTATAAATTGGTCTCAAAATGTTTTACAACTAAATATATGAAAAGTGTAACGTGCATTTGTATTCAGCCTTCCTGAGTCAATACTTTGTAGAAACACCAATATCTTTTTGGGTATGTCCTTACTAGCTTTACACATTCCTCTGCAAAATAGCTCAAGCTCTGTCAGATTGGATGGAAAACATCTGTGAACAGCAATTTTCAAGTCTTGACACAGATTTGCAATTGGATTCAGGTCCGGACTTTGACTGGGCCATTCTAACACATGGATATGCTTTGATATAAACCAGGGATATGCAATCAGCAGACCTCCAACTGTTGCAGAACTACAAGTCCCATGAGGCATAGCAAGGCTCTGACAGCCACAAGCATGATACCCAGAGGCAGAGACAAGATGGGAGTTGTAGTTGTGCAACACCTGGAGGTCCGCTAATTGCATATTCCTGATCTACACCATTCCTTTGTAGCTCTGGCTGTATGTTTAGGGTCATTGTCTTGCTGGAAGGTGAATCTCCGCCCCAATCTCAAGTCATTTGCAGACTACAACATGTTTTCTTTTAAGATTGCCCTGTATTTGGCTCCATCCATCTTCCCATCAACTTTTACCAGCTTCCCTTTCCCTGCTAAAGAAAAGCATCCCCACAACATGATGCTGCTACCACCATGTTTCACGGTGGGGATGGTGTGTTTAGGGTGATGTGCAGTGTTAGTTTTCTGCCACACATAGCATTTTGCTTTTAGGCCAAAAAGTTCAATTAATTCTCTCTTTGTCGGCCTGTAAGTTTAGGTGGATGGCCATGTCTTGGTAGGTTTGCAGCTGTCCCATACTCTTTCCATTTTAAGATGATGGATTGAACATTGCTCTGTGAGATGTTCAAAGTTTGGGATATTTTTTTTATAGCCTAACACTGCTTTAAACTTTTTCACAACTTTATCCCTGCTTTGTCTGGTGTGTTCCTTTGCCTTCATGATGCTGTTTGTTCACTAAAATTCTCTAACAAACCTCTGAGGGATTCACAGAACAGCTAATTAGGTGACTTCTGAAGGTAATTGGTTCCACTAGATTTTAGTTAGGTGCATCAGAGTAAAGGGGACTGAATACAAATGTAGAGCACACATATATTTATTGGTAGGAACATTTGAAAAACTCTCATCATTTTCCTTCCATGTCACCATTTTGTGCCACTTTATGTTGGTCTATCACATAAAATCCCAATAAAATAAATTTACGTTTTTGGTTGTAACATAACAACATGTGGAAAATGTCAAGGGGTATGAATACTCTTTCAAGGTACTGTGTGTATATATATATATATATATATATATATATATATATATATATATATATATATATATATATATATATATATATATAAAGTTCAAATGGGGATTGCTGGACAAAAATTATTTGATTTAGAAAAAAATCATCAAAAAGACATCAATGAGACATCTATGCAATCAGGCAATCATAATAAAAGTTTTGGGCTATTGTAGATCATGCCCCTCTTCAGAAAATCATGCCTATACAACATTCACATATGTAAATGAATATATAGTTCACTAAAAATTAATTAGAACGAACAAACAAGTTATCTGGAATCAATCAATCAAATCATTAATTAATTAAGACATCATTATGTAACATCAAGCTTGAATATACTACGATCTTGGAATCAAAAGGTCACAGGCAGTAATGATAATAACAGATAATCAATTACCAAAATGGTGTCATTATAACAATAAAAATATAACTAGCGATGTCCAATGGTGCTATACAAATTTATATGCACATCACCACACATCAATATCCACCACTGTAACATCATCTGTGTAAAATCGCATATGCAACTTCACACATACGATATGCAAAAGATCGCACACGCGACCATTAACACACAAATAAATGAGCAGTATAAATAATAAAAATAAAACAAAGTGTGATGAAATCGCCTGAAGTTATTCAGAGATATAATCATCTGCTAATACTCAAAGAAATAAGTATAAATCGAAGTCAGAATTTAACCCCTTCGGCTGAAGGGTGTCAAGATGGTATATCCAGCTAACCTTTCGCTTTCTTAACCACTTAACAACCGGCCCATAGCTGAATGACGGCTACAGGGCGGTTGCTTAACTATGGGAGGCCGTCATATGACGACCTCCCAGAATTCCACTCTCGCGCGCCCCCTGGGGCTCGCACTTGAGAGCATCCGTGACCCGGCGCATCACGGATCACGGTAAATGGCCGCTCATTGTGGCCATTTACCACGTGGTCGCTCCGTCAAACATGTTATGACGCGGGTTCCTCCCTCCCGTCTCTTCACCGATCGGTACAGCGGAGGGGGAAAGATCGGTGTCAGCAGCGCTGTGGGCTGGATCTGCAGTGCCCACAGTGTTGCTCACTGACAATTAACCCCTCAATTCCCTGCCAATACTCTGCAATACTCTGCAATGCCCTGCCAATACTTTACAATACCCTGCCAATACTCTGCAATACCCTGCCAATACCCTGCCAATACTCTGCCAATACCCAGCAATGCCCTGCCAATACTCTGCAATACCCAGCAATAATCTGCAGTACTCTGCAATAGCCTGCAATACCCTGCCAATACTCTGTCATAAATTGCCATATCCAGCCATACTCTGAGATACCCTGCAATACCCAGCCATACTCTGCAATACCCAGCCATACTCTGCAATACCCAACCGTACTCGGTGATACCCTGCAATACCCATCCATACTCGGTGATACCCTGCAATACCCAGCCATAGGCGTGATATCCTGCAATACCCAGCCATACTCGGTGATACCCTGCAATACCCAGCCATACTCGGTGATACCCTGCAATACCCAGCCATACTCCGTGATACTCTGCAATACTCAGCGATACCCGGTGATACTCTGCAATACCCAGCCATACTCGGCCATGCTCAGCCATACTCTGATACTCTGCAATACCCAGCCATACTCGGCCATGCTCAGTCATACTCGGGCATGCTCAGTCATACTCGGTGATATCCTGCAATACCCAGCCATACTCGGCCATGCTCAGCCATACTCGGTGATACCCTGCAATACTCGGTGATACCCAGCCATGCTCGGCCATGCTTGTCCATGCTTGGCTGTACTCAGCCTCTGTATGTGGCCAGTCTGTGGAAGTCTCACACATGTGGTAACGCCATACTCACGAGGAGTAGGAGAATCTATTTTGGGGTGTCATTTTTGGTATGTACATGCTATGTGTTAGAAATATTGTATAAATGGACAACTTTGTGTTAAAAAAAATGCATTTTAACCACTTCCTGCCTGCCGGCCGTCATATCATGTCCTTGACTTTGTGCTGGGATATCTGAATGATGCCTGTAGCTACAGGCATCATTCAGATATCAGCTTTTTCAGCCCGCGATTCCCTACACCATAAGAACAATCATAGCGGCTGTTCTGCTGCTTGATCATTCTTACAGGAGGCGAGAGGGGACATGCCCCCCCCCCCCCCCGCCGTCCTCTGCTGCTTCTACCGACTCGCCAATATGATCAAAGCCAGAATCTTTTTTTTATTATTTCAGGCTTCCCAGCCTAGAGGTGAGATGCAGGGTCTTATTGACCCACAAAATGTCAAACTAAAATAAATAGAGTAAAATGAACAATAAATTATTATTTTTTTAAAGCGCCCCTTTCCCCATGTGCTCGCATGCAGAAGCGAACGCATACGTAAGTCCCACCCACATATGAAAACGGTATTCAAACCACACATGTGAGGTATCACTGCGAACGTTAGAGCGAGAGCAATAATTCTAGCCCTAGACATCCTCTGGAACACAAAACATGTGACCATTTAAAGCATCGCCTATGGGGATTTTTAAGTAGTGACGTTTGGCGCCATTCCACAAGAGTGTGCAATTTTGAAGAGTGACATGATAGGTATCTATTTACTCAGCGTAACTTTATCATTATGCAAAAACATTGGGCTAACTTTACTGTTTTGTTTTTTTAAACACAAAACTGTTTTTTTTTCCAAAATAAACGCTTTAGAAAAATTGCTGCGCAAATACCGTGCAAGATAAAAGTTGTATTCTCTAGGGTCCATTGCTAAAAAAACATTTAATAAATGATGATTTTTACATGTAGGAGAGAAATGTCAGAATTGGCCTGGGTGCTCCAGAACGCCTGATGGTGCTTCCTGCATGTTGGGCCTCTGTATGTGGCCACGCTGTGTAAAAGACTCACACATGTGGTATCGCCATACTCGGGAGTAATAGCAGAATGTGTTTTTGGGGTGTAATTTGTGGTATGAATATGCTGTGTGTGAGAAATAACCAGATAATGTGACAATTTTGTGAAAAAAAAGGAAAAAAAATCGAATCTTGATTTTGCAAAGAATTATGGGAAGAAATCACAACTTCAAAAAACTCATCATGCCTCTTACTAAATAACTTGGAATGTCTTCTTTCCAAAAAGGGGTCATTTCGGGGGGTATTTGTACTTTTATGGCATATTAGGGTCACAAGAATTGAGATGGGCCGTCAGTCCTTCAGGTGTGATCAATTTTCAGATATTGGCACCATAGCTTGTGGACTCTATAACTTTCACAAAAACCAAATAATATCCACCAATTTGTACTTATTTTTATCAAAGATATGTAGTAGTATAAATTTTGGCCAAAATGTATGAAGAAAAATTACTAATCTGCTAAATTTTATAACAGAAACGAAGATAAATTCATTTTTTTCTACAGATTTTTCGGTCTTTTTTCTTTTATAGCACAAAAAATAAAAAACCCAGCGGTGATTAAATACCACGAAAAGAAAGCTCTATTTGTGTGAAAAAAAGGACAAAAATTTTATAGGTGTACAGTGTCGCATGACTGAGTAATTGTCATTCAAAATGTGAGAGCACTGAAATCTGAAAATTGGTCTAGTTATTAAGGGTGTTTAAGTGCCCAGTGGTCAAGTGGTTAATGCCAATTCCCTATTGCCTCTCTGTCTACTTTAGGGAATACCATCTATTACCATAAATCTGAGTTGTCCCTTTTCGATTAAATGTTTAACCAAGAGGAGCTTATCCAACTTATCCCTAATTGAGTATTTGTGTCTGGCTATATGGTCTTTCATTTTCTGTGTGGTCTTTCCTACATAAAGGAGAGCACATGGACATTTGATAATGTACACAACAAAAGACGATTGTTGGCAGGTGTAATGGTCTCTGATTGGTATATCAGTATTTCCTTTATTGGGATGAGAGAAGCATTTTCCTCTGATCATACTTGTACACTGTATGCAACAGAGGCATGGAAATGAACCCGTATTTTTGGAACCTAAAAAGGTCACTCGTGAAATTGGTACAGAATATTGGTCAGAATTCACTCCTTTATCATAAATAGTCCCACCCTGATGGTATGAAGGTAGTGGGGGATTACAGAATTCAGGAACCAAAGGATAACTACTATGTAAAATGGACCAGTGTTTCTTGATGTTGTTATTAATTTTATTAGAAAAAGGATTACATTTAGAAGTGAAAGGCATTCTGCGACCCGTGTTTTTAATCGTAACCTTGTTATGTATATTAATATGTTTAGAATGAACTCTTTTCTTCTATCTTATTTAATCTAACATTGCAAGTATCTGTTACACTCTTAATTCTAGTCTAGGGGGGTGAAATCTATAAAATAGCAATAGTTGATTACGGTTGGTAGGTTTCCTATGAAGATCACTCACGATATGTCCATCCTTAATGGATAAAGAAGTATCCAAGAATGGAATAGCGTCATTGTTAGTCGACATATTAAACTTTAAACCCGGAATCAATAAATTCAAGTATGAATTGAATAAGGACAGTGAATTCAGGTCACCAGTCCATATAGAAAAAGTGTCATCAATGAACCTGTACCAAACTGTACAGTGTTCATTGAATAATGTACAGTGAAAAATAAAAGCTTACACATTAGCATAAGAAGGTACTACATTGCTGCCCATTAAAAACAAGGGTCGCAGAATGTCTTTCCCCTCTCAATTTCATCCTTTTTCTAATAAAAAGAATAACATCAAGAAACATTGGTCCATTTTACATAGTAGTTATCCTTCCTGAGACTCCTTCCTGAACTATGTAATTCCTCCCTACCTTCATACCATTAGGGTGGGTTTATTTACGATAAACTAGTGAAATCTGACCAATATTCTGTACCAATTTCATGAGTGACCTTTTTAGGTCCCAAAAATATGGGTTAATTTCCATGCCTATGTTGGATACAGTGTACAAGTGTAATCAGAGGAAAATGCTTCTTTCATCCCCATAAAGCAAATACTGATATACCGATCAGAGACCATTACACCTGCCAATCGTCTTTTGTTGTGCACATTATAAAATGTCTGTGTGGTCTCCATTATGTAGGAGAGACCACACAGAAATTTAAAGACCATATAGCCAGACACAAATACTCAATTAGGGATAAGTTGGATAAGCTCCCCTTGGCTAGACATTTCATAGAAAAGGGATATACTGTGATACAACTTAGATTTATAGTAATAGATGGTATTCCCAAAAATATACGGGGAGGCAATAGGGAAATGACATTAAGAAATCAAGAAATTAGCTGGATACGCTGTCTTGACACCCTTCAGCAGAAGGGGTTAAATTCCGACTTCGATTTATACTTATTTCTTTGAGTATTAGAAGATGATTATATCTCTGAATAACTTCAGGAGATTTCATCACACTTTATTTTATTTTTATTTTTATCATTTATAGTGCTCATTTATTTGTGTATTATTTATTTGTGTGTTAATGGTCGCTTGTGCGATTTTTTGCATATAGTATGCGTGAAGTTGCATATGTGATTTTACACAGGTGATGTTACAGTGGTGGATATTGATGTGTGGTGATGTGCATATACATTTGTATCGCACCATTGGACATCTCTAGTTATATTTTTATTGTTATTATGATACCCTTTTGGTAATTGATTATCCGTTGATTTATTTTTAGGATTCCTGATAGAAATATCCCACCAGGTGTGAGCATTTATCATTACTGCCTGTGACCTTTTGATTCCAAGATCATAGTATATTCAAGCTTGATGTTAAATAATGATGTCTTAATTAATTGATTGATTGATTCCAGATAACTTGTTTGTTCTTTCTAATTAATTATTAGTGGACTATATATTCAGTGACATAGGTGATCATTGTATAGGCATGATTTTCTGAAGAAGGGCATGATCTATAATAGCCCAAAACTGTTACTATGATTGCCTGATTGCATAGATGTCTCATTGATGTCTTTTTGATGACTTCTAAATCAAATAATTTTTGTGCAGCAATCCCATTTGAGCTTTCTCTATATTTAAGCCTGGGGGAAGGCTTGATTGCTATGAACAATCTACTGTGATTGACGTGCACCTCACCCTTTGGATTTTTATGTATGTATACTGTTATATATATAAATATATATATATATATATATATATATATATATATATATATATATATATATATACACAGGAAGTGACTGTTATTTACATTGGAGAGTTGACACTTTTACCCAGGATGCCAAGGGACCTACCCATGGACACCCTCTCTTGCATTTCATGCTGGGTAGGAGATAAAAGGACCCTGAGCGGCCATCTTAGGCCTCTTGGGAACGCATTGGCCTGCCTGTGAGGACTTGTGTGGAGGCCTCCCGGAGGAAGCGGCCTATTGCCCTGCTCGGTTGTATGAGTGACCTGAACTGCCAGAGACAAAGAGATCGGATTGAGAGGTTCCAGAGACACTCATTTGAGCATCGGAAGACCAGGTCCACCTGTCTGAATGGGACAGAGTGATGGAGCCAGCTGACGCAGAAGCAAGCTGCAACCACTGAACCAAAGTTACCATACCAAGTTTCCGATCCAGTTGGTGAGCGGGTTGCTATCCACCGTTTTCTAAACCATTGCACCTAGTCAGACTTATATACAGGCCTCGCTGGAATACTTAGTCCCACGGAGGAGGAGTATAGCAACTGACGCTAGGCAGGCATAAGGTCTAATTACTATCACACTTCAAGCGTTGTACTATATTTGCAGAAGCAACACTAGGATCATCCTTAATTCAACTTTAACTGCTTTAACCTTGGATTACAAATTTATAAGGAGTTATCATTGATAGCAAAGATCAGAAGATAAAGACTGAGTACTTTAAGTGAGATCTCACACATAGCTATAAAAGTAGGGGGAGCTCCCATATATATATATATATATATATATATATATATATATATATATATATGTATGTATATTGTTTGTAACTGTTTTATCAAAATTCATTGTCCTGTAATTCTATGTTGGGATGGCAGTACAATTGCTGTAATCACCTATTTACAAATATATATAGTAAAATATACTTTGATTAAGTACCTCGTTGTGTGAAGTATTGTTTTCTCCCAGCAGCTGGAGCCAGTGGATCCTGAGAGGACAATACAGGTATATTGTGATATATTATATTGTACTGTATTGTATTGCATCACAGCTGTGTCAAGGGGACTGAGGCAAATTAGTGGGGTTTTGTTACTAGAGTGCAGGCCCAAATCAAACCAGCCACTCTTTCGGGGGTCAGTGCTACATATAAAAAGTATATTTAGGTAATATATATTACATAAAAAAATATGTAAGTTATATCTGTTTTGTTTTGTTTTACAAGGTTTCAAAATTATATATTTACCTATCATAAACCAATAACTGTTGAAATACATTTTAAACTCTAATTACTAAATAAAATTCATAATAGCATATAAACACTGGATTCAATTTTATCCATTTGTTATTGAAAAAAAAAAAGGTTTGTGATGTCAAACCAGTCATCAATAAGCACCTTCCTTCTGGCTGGTTTTTCTGCCTGCCAAGACTGTCAGATAGCCATCTTTTCTGTATTCCTTTTAATTTATATTTTCACAATCTTAGAAAACATGAGCATCGTGTTATTGGTCATAAAAGACAGAAAACTTTGGAAGCCCATGTATATATCAATAGGGAATCTTTCCTTTTTGGAGACTGGATATGTCAATGTTACACTTCCCAATATGTTATTTAACATCATCACTAGAAATAATGAAATATCATTCAATGGATGTTTGGCTCAGTTGTTCTTCTTTGTCTTTCTTTGTGCCGCTGAGTGCTATCTCCTGGCCACCATGGCCTATGACCGTTACATAGCGATTTGTATACCACTACAATACCATGTCATAATGCAGGAATGGTATATTTGGTGCCTCCTTTTATGTTCTTGGTCTGCTGGGCTCTGTACACCAGTTTATCCAATCTATCTTTTTTATCAGATGAATTTTTGTGGATCCAATAAAATAGATCATTACTTTTGTGATGCTTCTCCACTGTTAAAGCTGGCTTGTGGGAATATCAAAATGGAAGAACTTGTTGACTTCTTTATAGCTGCATTTGTTCTTCTTAGCTCATTGATGGTTATCTCCATCTCCTACATCTGTATCACGCAGACTATACTAAAGATGCCTTCTTCCAATGGACGTCAGAAAGCATTTTCCACATGTACGTCCCATCTGACTGTAGTCTGTGTCTTTTATGGAAGTCTGTGCTTTACATATATGCGAGTCACACCAGATTCTATCAGTGCATCAGACAAGCTTGTGTCTGTTTTATATCTTGTTATCACACCTCTGTTTAATCCAATCATTTATACACTAAGAAACCGTGATGTAAAGCTTTCACTGCAAAATGTGCTTGCAAAACAAGGCTGTTCATTGAACAAACCAATTCACTGAACTTTGTTCTTTTGTAGTCCTTAAAAGTGTTCTGCTGAGGTCAATGACTAGTGATTTATTACTGTCTATTTAATTGTTCCTCAGACCATTCCAGTAAATAATGATTTAAATTGAGTCTAAATAAACCGCGTAATATAAAACTGCTGTTTGATGGATTTTGTTAATATTTTATACTCATGTACTTGATAGTGATTTATTTCAAGAACCAATTTAGAGACTGAATGGCATAATAGCAATAGTAGTTACGGTATAACTATACAGGTAATGATGAGAATTTATTAAAACAATTAAAAAACTCTCACTCTATTCAGTGCTGAGCAAAATAAAGTCTTCTAAAAAAAAAGAATGTATTCACATGTCTAATTCCATCACATTTCACAAAAATAAGATGATTATTCCTCAGTTTAGGATAGTGGATAGAGCCATGCAAATCATTGATTTTTGCCCCTCTGGCCAGCTGCACATCCAGAAATATAAATATTGTATTGTGCAAATACAGTATATCCTATTATAGAGCCATGTACTGTATTCCTACAATGCATACTGCTTATTTATTTTTATTTTTTTAAGGCCAGAGGTGTGGTGTGCAAAAGTAAAATACCAGTAGGTGAACTAAAAAAGTGCACCTGGGTGTCATTGGTCCCCTCTGTGGGGTGCAAGACAGGGGTAATGCAAACTCAGGTCCACCTAGCCAAAAGGCCCAGTGTACCCCTCCCTTTATTATCAGCTGACTACTATGCACTAGGTGAGAGACTCCCTGCAAAAAAGACCCCCCAAGACAGAAAAGGAAGAAAACAAATTGTCTCAGACCTGCCCAAAAAGCCAGCCCATGAGGCACGGAGCAGAAAAAAGCAAAAGGTGTTGTGGCCTCATGCAGTTGCACATAGTGGGGTCCCAAACCCATAGTATCACTGTGACCACTAAGGAATTACTTCCGTGCCCCACCTTACCCAGTGACTGCCACAGTTTTTATTCCTCATGGGAAGATCCCTTGAGACTCCATCATACCAGCAGGGGTACTATATACCAGCTACACCAGCCATTAGGCTAGAATGATGGCATGGCACTCCTACTGGACAGAACAGATACTCCATTGGATATTAGCCAAAAGGCCAAGAAGATCATCACTTACAGCTATTTCAGACTAATTGGCCTTCATCAGTGCAGTGTATGGAAACCATGCCTTCTATGTAGCAGGGATTGGAACCCAAAGAGACAATATAGCCATGCAGGTTATAGTGAGAAGGGATAAAAGCACATAGAAAGACCTCAATCCAATCAGTGCATAGCACAGTAAAACATTCTTAAGACAGAAGATATTCACGTTTCATTACATCAAATATTCCAAAAATAAGCAGAGAAATAGAAAACAAGGAATGCATTAAAGTGATTGTAAAGGCAGAAGGTTTTTTATCTGAATGCATTCTATGCATTCCGGGCTGCTCTGTGCAAAACCAACTGCACAAATTTGGTCAGTATAAGGCCTCTTTTACATGGCTGATCCGTTCAGGTCCGCCGGTCAGTTTTTCAGGCGGACCTGAACAGATGCTCCATAGAGGTCTATGGAGCGTCGGATGTCAGCGGTGACATGTCTGACCCGACCCGCTCCGATACAAAAAAGTGTGACGGAGGAAAAAAATATTTTTCCATCCATCTGCGGATTAGATCGGGTGACAACGGACTCTACGGTCTGTCGTCACCCGCTCTCCCATAGGTGAAAGTGGTTCTGTGACAGGTCCGTCCCTGCGCAGTGTGCAGAGACGGACCTGTCCCCTGCCTACTCAGCGGGGATCGACGGAGCGATCCCCGCTGAGCAAGGGGATATCCACAGGGCGGATCATGTTTGTTATTTTAATAGAAACAAAAAAAACAAGACTTTGCAATCACTTTAATGTACCAAATGTTTTTAGCTTTGGTGTCACTTTACTTTTACACCAGAAGTTGAATATTATCAGACAATGGTAATGTAGAATTTCTGCTAGAAAAGCCATTTATATGTTTTGTAATTTCCCTCTACACCTGAAGATGACACACCTTGTTCACCATGCACTGACGCACGTTAAGTTATTTCAAAGTATAAATAAGGCCAAGCATAGCCTAAAAGGAGAAATGATTAGCAAGTGTACAAACAAACAGTAAGATAATAATGTTACTCTGAGGGATATGGATAAACACCTACAGTATTTAAAAAAACTGAACTGCAACAGTATATAAACACAGTCCTAACTTTCTAAAATAGTCCCTGGTTGCCACACAGGGGCACTGGGCTGTTTTTAAATAAAGGGAAGTTAAGGCAATCCCATTGGGGCAGAACTATTTCACAGAACCAGGAAACAAGAAAAGGTCAGTGGCCAAGATGCCTTTTACCATAAGTACCCCCAGCATTTCCATGTAGGTCTGTGAAAGGGTCCACCCTCGCAAGCTAGATCAAGCAGTTGTAGTCAGTGATCTTCTCCTGATGGTCAGGGGTCTGCTGATGGTCACAGTCACTCGCTGGGTCCAGCAAGTGAAAAACCCAGTGCAGATTTTCAAGATCCAGTTCTCTTTACATGTAGCATTGCACAGAGTATGATGGAAGCAGCAATCACTGGTCAGCACTCTTATGGGCAGCACAGCATCAGAAAGCTCCAGCAAAATTCTGGCCACACACCACTGTTGTCCTTTCACTCCCACCTTGCGGTGTTCTTTCTCATCTGAAGACTCCCTTCCCTTGCGTTGTTGCATCAGCCAATTGGGCTTAATTAGACCAAGCCAAGATGGCTGACCCCTACACTGGAGACACTCCATAGATGAGCATTGCAAGGTGGTCTACATAAAGATGGCTGCTGCACATCTGCATTAATGAATATTCTGTTTAATCCTGTCCAGGGCTGGGACAAGTGGTAGGGGCAGGAAGGTTGGCTGTCCCAAGTGCAGTGGTATACTGTGGGAATGGGGGATAGTGGCGCCGTCATTCTGAATACATGGCTGACAGTAGTAGTGATGGCAGCAGAGGTGCAGGCTGTGTTCTCTCTCCCCCTCCTCCTTCCTACCAGTGCAGAGATCCTGTATTCAGAAGCAGACAATGGTGTTCTTATGAATACAGGAGCTGCACTGGAAGGAGGAAGGAAGAGGAGAGAGAACACAACTGCTACAGTTGAGTATCGATATGTCCAGTAGAGGAAGAGAGAGCTGGGAGGAAGCAAGGCTAGTGTGAACCAGCCAGGCATAAGACTTTGTAGTGGGACTCCTACAGCATCTGGTGCAAATCTACCTTCACATATTGTTGCATTTGTTTTATTAGTTAAGCTTTATTTAAAAAAAAGAAAAATTTAATGAGTCATCAGCAAAAACAAGTTCCCAGTGTTTAATCTACAAAAGTTGTTATTTTCCATCCATTTTTTCCTAATGTATTAGCTACTAAATACTTATTTCATAGTTGGGGATCTGACATAAACAACCACCTGTTTCACTGTGACTGGCATGTGTGCTTTGATTTTTTTTGTTCTGGCACACAGAGACCAGCAGAGGCCAACAGGAAGGTCCCACAACATCACTGCACACTGCCAGGTTCAAAACCTGATCAGTCCATCCACCGGTAACGCAGTATTAATGAGCAAAGCTAGACTGATATACAGTATATTATAGAAAAGAGTACAGGCAGTGTTTTATACTACCAAATTTAAGATACAGCAGATGATAAAGTACAATTCCAATTATGGATAATAGACCTAACCAGGATGTGGCCAACTTTTATTTGGACACATAGGGTGCAGTTAACGTGAGTTGCTGGCAGGTGCAGTTCCTCTTTGATTTTAATCCCTCCTGTTGCTATGTCATAGATGAGGTTAGTGTCCATATAAATGGCAGATGTGGGTGGGGCCCATTAAATCAGGGTATGGGATCAGAACACCCCAGTGCTGCCAGGATGTAGATGCACATTGATCCACGTACCACCCCCCTTTTTTTTCAAGATGTAGATCCATGGTGAGTTCAACAAATGGACCCTATGCGGGGCTGAGTTCTCAGGTGAGGTGGTAAAAATGTGGAGGACTAGCTGCAACCTCCCTATCTACTCCTGACCTTCAGGTCCAGTTGTCTATGGCTTTTGGGGCCTGGGAAAGAGTCCTCTTATGCAAGTAATAGCTGAAACCTGGAGAAAGATATAATCAGGGAGCATGCATAGAAAAGCAAAGCTAAAGAAGGGACATTTGGTTAGAGACTGAAATACTAACTGAAGGACCTTGTCACTACTGACCCTCATCTGCGGGTCCTGTGGCTCAGTGGTGGAGTCTAAGGCTGAGGAAGTAACACTATGGTGTCCCTTAGAAGAAAAACATAAGGAAAACTAGCTTAATAAACATGTTCTGCACTGTAAAAAAACTGCTACAAAATGCCTATTCATGCGTATGGTGTTCCCTTACCAAAGGTTCTGGTAGAATGTCGAAAGTAATTTGTTATGGAAGAAACATGAAGTTGCAGTAAACGCAATTTTGTGTGTACAATGCTTAATTGTGCTTAATTTCAAGTGTTAATCAACAGGCATCCAACAAGGAGATATGTTTCCAATATGGTGGCTACAAAGGCAGGTGGGTGTTCTATCCAATGAGAAATTGTAATGTAATTAAAGGTGTGGATAGGGGGTAAAGATGAAAGTGAGTTATATAATGTAAGGTGCTTTATTTGCCTTCTTTTGTCTTTCAAACAACGCAGTAGTGCAGTATTCAGTTATTGCTTAACAAATTAAAATACCACTGCTCTCTCTGGCCTGGAGTGCCAGCTTCTACCATGCAGTAGTGGGACAAGGTCATCCAGTACCCAGGACAGAGATGCCAAGTCAGTGTGTCAGTGCATGGCCAATTGTCTTTTGCAGCTAGGATCCCACTCCCAGCTGCCACCATGCTTGTCTCAGCATAACTGCTGAGCCTGGGTCTGGCATTTGGGTTTCATTGTGGGACCAGACGTGTGCAGTGAGGAATGTTACTAGGATTATTTAAGACTTGGGGAATCCCTGGGCACTCCAATGCCCATTTTCAGGACTCACTATGTAGTGTGCTGGGATGCATTCAATGTATTGCTTAGAGCAGGGGCCTCCAAACTTTTTGAACAAAGGACCAGTTTACGGTTCTTCAGGCTTTGAAGGGGCCGGACTGTGGCTATTGGGAGTAGAAAATGCCCTGGTGTCAATTGTAGTAAAGAATACCTCTTCATTGGCATTAGTGAAAGGAATATTGCTCCATTGTTGGTATCGGGGGAACGAATGGTGCCCCATCATTGGTTTCAGTCTGAAGAATAGTGCCCCATAATTGATGTCCGCAGTTGGAATAGTGCCCCATCATTGGTGTCAATGGGAAGAATAGTGCCCCATCATTAGTGTCAGTGAAAGGAATAGTGTCCCATCATTGGTGTCAGTGGAAGGAATAGTGTCCCATCATTGGTGTCAGTGGAAGGAATAGTGCCCTATTGGTATCAGTGAAAGGAATCATGCCGCATTGTTGGTGTAGAAGGAATAGTGCCTTGTATCAGTGAGAGGAATAGTGTCCCAAGGGCCTGATAAAGGCAAGCAAAGGGCCATAACTGGCCCCCAGACCACAGTTTGGAGACCACTGCCTTAGAGGATTGCTTATATCAGAAATTATAGTGGTTAAAAGTGCAACTAATGCCGCGTACACACGATCAGACTATCCAGCGGACTTGATCCGGCGGACTCTGGTCTGGGCCCTGCACCCCCCACCCCAAAGCCCCTTGCCCCCATGTTGATGAGGACAAGGGCCTCTTCCCGACAACCCTGGCCGTGGGTTGTCTGCGGGTGGGGGGCTTATCAGAGTCCAGGAGCCCTCAATAATAAGGGGGCCCCCAGATACCGGCCCCCCACCCTATGTGAATGAGTATGGGGTATGATATACCCCTACCCATTCACCTGGTGAAAAAAGTGTAAATAAAAAAACAACACAAGTTTTTTAAATAATTTATTAGACAGCTTCGGTGGTCTTCTCTTCTTACGTCTTGGGGGGGGTCTTCTCGCTGGACTCCTCCGCTATCTTCTGCTCTTTTACTAGCTCTTTTACTAGCGGAGGAGCCTGGCTTTCTTCTTCGTCCTCGTCGCCGCCGCCATCCGGGGGTCTTCTTCCGACTTCGAGGGTCTTGTCCCCCTCTTAGGCTCTTCTTGTCAGACCTAGCTCTTTTACTAGCGGTGGCCCGGTCTTCTGTCGCTGTCGCCGCCTTCTCTTCTTCTCTTCTTCTTCCTTGAGATGTTGACTCGACGCTCTCTGACAGGGACACGTTGTGCGGCGACTTATATAGGGACAATGTGCAGGGTCACCGGGTGATGTCACGTGGTGACCCCACCCCCTTATGATGTCACAGTCCCAGCATCCTCCCCCATCCTCCGCCATAGTCCGGCGGTTTGTCCGCCGGAAAAGTCCGGTCGTGTGTGGGCAGGTCCGCTCATTCAGAAAGTCCGGCGGTTTGTCCAATCATGTGTACGCGGCATAAGGGACATTAAACACAGGTGGCTCAGCAGGTGCAATGGCTTGGGAAGCTACACAGGAGACTTGGCTATCCTCTCAGGATCTTCTTTATCGGTTAGCCAAATCCTCAGTGTAAATGGAAATGTTTCTTCAATACGCTGGCATATGAGGAAGGGAAACAGGCTGGCTACCTTCTGGCAAAATTTGATAATGCTCATCAGAATTAACAGGCCATTGCAGCATGTATGACCCCAGAGATTAAACTTGGTAATTCCCCTGAATTATTCATGGCAGAGTTAGAGTCTACTCTAATGTACAGTATTTCACAAAAGTGAGTACACCCCTCACATTTTTGTAAATATTTTATTAAATCTTTTCATGTGACAACACTGAAGAAATTACACTGTGCTACAATGTAAAGCAGTGAGTGTACAGCTTGTATAACAGTGTAAATTTGTTGTCCCCTCAAAATAACTCAACACACAGCCATTAAGGTCAACAAAAGTGAGTACACCCCTAAGTAAAGAAATGTCCAAATTGGGCTCAATTAGCCCTTTTCCTTCCCCGGTGTCATGTAACTCATTAGTGTTACAAGGTCTCAAGTGTTAAATGGGGAGCAGGTGTGTTCAACTTGGTGTTATCTCTCTCAATCTCTCATAATGGTCACTGGATGTTCAACATGGCACGTCATGGCAAAGAAATCTCTGAGCATCTGAAAAAAAGAATTGTTGCTCTACATAAAGATGGCCTAGGCTATAAGAAGATTGCCAAGACCCTAAAACTGAGCTGCAGCATGGTGGCCAAGACCATACGGCGGTTTAACGGGACAGGTTCCACTCAGAACAGGCCTCGCCATGGTCAACCAAAGAAGTTGAGCGCACATGCTTAGCATTATATTCAGAGGTTGTCTTTGGGAAGTAGACGCATGCGTCCGCAAACAGTTTATCCAAACAAGAAATGATGATCTAATGGGTGCCTGCCCCGGCTCACCTCCACATGCAATCAAAATAGAAGAAATGGCTGCACTCTGAAATCAATCAAAATTCTTTATTGGAACATCCCAAGTGCTAACAAGAACAGAGAGCTGGTAGACGCATTTCACACACTTCAGGTGCGCTTAATCATTACACAGAAATATCGGCATGATCATCCTTATATAAACCCCACCTAATTCTATAACAGGTGACACAGATCATTAATTTGCAGACTTCCTGTTGTATGTGATTTACGTACGAAACATAAGAAGAAAAACCCATATAGAAAGTATATATACATACATACATACATACATACACACATCTCATATACAGTATCTTCCAAAAGTGAGTACACTCCTCACATTTTTGTAAATATGTTATTATCTTTTTTCATGTGACAACACTGAAGAAATTACACTTTGCTATAATGTAAAGTAGTGAGTGTACAGCTTGTATAACAGTGTAAATTTGCTGTCCCCTCAACAAAAACTCAACACAGCCATTAATGTCTAAACCGCTGGCATCAAAAGTGAGTACACCCCTAAGTGAAAATGTCCAAATTGGACCCAATTAGCCATTTTACCTTCCCGGTGTTATGTGGTTCGTTAGTGTTACAAGGTCTCAGGTCTGAATGGGAAGTAGGTGTGTTACATTTGGGGTTATCGCTCTCATTCTCTCATACTGGTCACTGGAAGTTCAACATGGCACCTCATGGCAAAGAACTCTCTGAGGATCTGAAAAAAAGAATTGTTGCTCTATATAAAGATGGTCTAGGCTATAGGAAGAATGGTGGGGGTGCCATGGTCTGGGGCTACATGAGTGCTGCTGGCACTGGGGAGCTACAGTTCATTGAGGGAACTATAAATGCCAACATGTACTGTGACATACTGAAGCAAAGCATAATCCCCTCCCTTCAGAGACTAAGGCCCCATCCACACATGATTGATGATTGATGATCGCGATTTTACCGCAGCGATTTTACTGCAATTTTTGCAGCGTTTTTTTACTCTGTTTTGCCACGATTTTGTGCAGGGCAAAGGGTTACCAATGTAAAAAGAAGAAAAACACCCAAATCTGCCCGATCTGAGTGACAAGAAAGGGTCCAGAACTTGTCTGAGCTTCAGGCGTTCGGCTTCAGGCGACATGGAGTAGAGATGTGAACCATCTCCATTGAGAATAATAGATTTTTTCCCCTCCAGCATTTTGTAGCTTCAGGCTTCAAGCTACAAAACGCTTAGGTGTGAATGGGGCCTAGCCACAGGCCAGTATTCCAACATGATAATGACCCCCAGCACATCTCTAAGATGACCACTGCCTTGCTAAAGAAGCTGAGGGTAAAGGTGATGGATTGGCCAAGCATGTCTCCAGACCTAAACCCTATTGAGCATCTATGGGCCATCATCAAATGGAAGGTGGAGGAGCGCAAGGTCTCTAACATCCACCAGCTTCGTGATGTTGTCAAAGAGGAGTGGAAAAGGACACCAGTGGCAACCTGTGAAGCTCTGATGAACTCCATGCCCAAGAGGGTTAAGGCAGTGCTGGAAAATAGCAGTGACCACACAATATATTGACACATTAGGCCTAATTTTGACATTTTCACTTAAGGGTGTACTCACCTTTGTTGCCAGAGGTTTAACCCCTCATAATGAGCACATCACAGGAATGGTGAGAGCCCCTCATAATGCGCACAGCAGGGGTACAGCCCCAGGAGGAAGTCAGCACAGCACAGGAATGGTGGGAGCCCCTCATAATGAGCACAGCAGGGGTAAAAACCCAGGAAGTCAGCACAGCACAGGGATGGTGGCAGTGCCTCATAATGAGCACAGCAGGGGTACAAACTCAGGAAGTCAGCACAGCACAGGGATGGTGGGAGCCCCTCATAATGAACATAACAGGTGTACAGCCCCAGGAGGAAGTCAGCACAGCACAGGGATAGTGGGAGCCCCTCATAATGAGCATAATGAGTCAACGACTGCCATATTGAGAAAGGTACTTTTTTATTATTTTAGTTCATTATAATGAACGTTCGTAATTGTTGCGAAAAGTTAACGAACCTAATGAAAATTCGTATTTCATATGAATCCAAATTGGATTTCAGACACGAATTACGAATTACGAAATATGAATTAACGGCTTATACGAAACAGAATGGAACGAAACAAAACAAATTTATTGACGGCCCACATGTCTAATTGCTACCCATGATGTGGCTGCAGCATGGACATCTTGTAGCCCCACACCTAAAGTTTCCTTTAAAATGTAGCCATGTTACCGACTTGGTAATACTTCTATTAAAGAAACTGGGGGACAAGGAACAACCCAAGGTAGGGGCCCTGCGAGACACTATATTGATGCCTCCTTGTAGAATAGTGGCACAAATTTCATCTGCATATAGAATAGGGAGGTGTCTATTTACAATATCTCTTTAAACTCAGTACTATACAGGGTAGATAGAGTAATTTTATTCTGATGTCAGTCACCATCCTGTACCTTTCTCCTAATGAGGTCTGTCTGATCTTTACTCTTGGCAATGGCCAAATCCCAACTCACCATCCACCTCGGGTATCCCCTCTCCAGAATATGTTGGGATAGGGAGGCTACCTCATGTTCAAACTCCAGGTCATCCCTACAAATGACCATAATCATGCTGATATTTCTGTGTAATGATTAAGCGCACCTGAAGTGTGTGAAATGCTCCTACCATCTTTCTCTTCTTGTTAGCACTTGAGATGTTCCAATGAAGAATTTTGACCGATTGAGCAGTGAAGCTATTTCCACAAACAGTTTGCTGAAGAAAAGCACACTAAGGACTTGTCCTATGATCTGATGAGACCAAGATAAACCTATTTGGTTCATATGATGTAAACCGGATGAGGACTACAAAGACAAGGTTGTCTTGCCTAGAGTCAAGCATGGTTGTGGGAGTGTCATGGTCTGGGGCAGCATGAGTGCTGCTGGCACTGGAGAGTTCATTGAGGGAGCCATGAATGTTAACATGTACTGTGGCATACTGAAGCAGAGCACAACCCAATCCCTTCAGAGACTGGGCCGCAGGGCAATATACCAACATGATAACGACCCCAAACACACTTCCAAGACAACCACTGCCTTGTTAAAATAGCTGAGGGTAAAGGTGATGGACTGGCCAAGCATGTCTCTAGACCTAAACCATATTAAGCATCTGTGTGGAATTCTCACATGGAAGGTGGAGGAGAGCAAGGTCTCTAACATCCACCAGCTTCGTAAATGTTGTCATGGAGGAGTGGAAAAGGACTCCAGTGGCAACCTGTGAAGCTCTGGTGGTGAACTCCATGCCCAAGAGGGTTGAGGCAGTGCTGGAAAATAATGGGGGGACGGGTAGTTGCTTGCCACCCTCCCAAAAAAAACAAAAAAACACCAGCCACCACTAGTTGATCCTGAAAGAAATCCAGGAAATCCAGAGTTCTTGTAATTTTCTGTGCACTGTTTAGTAAGGCAGAGGGTAGGCCTGTTTAGTAAAATGGTGTCATTATTTACACAGGCGCACACATATACTCCTCCTCTGTAACTCACATCACACATACAGTGGGAGGGTGAGGGATAGTATTATGTCACACAGCAGGCAGGTGGGTTGATGGTCCCGCAGCACACAGCAGATGGAATTGGGAGACATTGAGGGCCTAAAACACACACAGGTGGGCTACATCATACACAAGTACCTTCCCCATCTGTGTGTGCTGCATTCCAGAACCAGCTGTAGTTTTGGCAGCGAGACTCTAGCTGGGAGCCCTTGTCATGCAATAGCTAGGCATGGCAGCAAAAAAGGACCATGCATCAACAGGGCATCCAGATGGGATTCCAGAGATGCAATCTAACCTTGCACGAATGGATGTGCTTACCATGGTCAGTTTGAAACGGAAACTCAGGGGAACTAGCAAAATCACCCGGATTTTGGAGAGTTACCTATTGGGCAGGCAGCAATAAAATACAGGCATACCCCACTTTTAAGGGGTTTATTTACTAAAGCTGAAAAGTGCATGCTCCCTTCTGCATGGAAATCAATGAACTTCCATGTTTTATTACAAAAGCTTAATTAAACAAGCTGGGGTTAGAAGCTGATTGGATTCTATGCAGAAGTGAGCCTGATTTTTCACTTTCCAGCTTTAGTAAATAAACCCCATTGTGTACTTAAAAGTGAGGTATGCCTGTAACTCTTAGCATATGTGTAGGGGTTACATTATCTTGGCACCTGGCTCCATTCTCAGAATTGGTAAGATGCTGGAATTGTACACTGTACTACAAAAGTGCCACAGTCAGCGTGCAGATACAAAACATTTCTAGCAGGTAAATATGAAAGTTTTTGGCAAAAGAGAATGGTAAATTTTCTTCTACCAAAATGCCCTCCCTTCTGGCAAATTTTTGTTTTTTAGAGTTAAAGTGATATTAAATTATAACATTGCAATAATAAACATGTCATACTTACCTGCTCTATGCAGTGGTTTTGCACAGAGCAGCCACAATCCTCCTCTTCTGGTGCCCTCCACCGTAGCTCCTAGCCTCTCTCTCTCCTGCCGAGTGCCTGCCGAGTGATTGATAGGAATTGGCTCCTGCTGCTGTCTCAGCCAATGAGAAGGGAGAATCCCCAGACAGCCAAGAGTCATGTGCTCGGTGCTGGAGGGAGGAAGATCAGAGATAAGTATAAGGGGGACGGGGAGTGCACAGAAAGGTTTTTACCTTTTATCTCCATGCATAGAATACATGAAGGTAAAAAACCTTGAGCCTTTAGAAACACTTAAACTTCTCTTTGATTATTTTTTATTTACTTATGTAGTATTATTGTTAAATGGGATGTATATTGTAGCATTTGTTTACCACGTTACCCACTAATCACTGTGAACCATTACCCCCCCCCCCCCTTTCCAAACACACACAACTGCTTTGTGTAAGCTCCAAGTAAGTCTGGATTTAGACAAGGTTGGTGCTTACACAGGGATAAAAACCCTAACCCCCATTCACTGTGACAATCCTTGGTCCTGATGATTGACTGCTTAGGCACTCAGTACTGCATCATGGTAGGAAATGCAACAAGTTGCAAGTTGGAAGGATTAGCAGTAAAGGAAGGTCACGTTATAAGGTAAAGCTGTTAGTTTTCCTTATAAGGACAAATGCCCTGTTAGCCCTTGTACACACGGTCGGAGATTCCGTGGAATGTTTCCGATCGGAGCGTTTTGTCGGATATTCCGACTGTGTGTGGTCTGCATCGGACTGTTTCCGTCGGAATATCCGTCGGACCAACTTTTCCAACTTGCCGGAAATATTTTCCGACAAAATGCTCCGATCGGACATACTCCGATCATGTGTAGCCTACTCCGACGGACAAGGTGCCACGCATGCTCAGATCTAATTCCTAGACCAAAGCTATTGGCTACTAGCCTGAACGTAGTCCCGTCATAACGAAATAACATCATCACGTTATGTACACTCGGATTTTCCGACAACTTTGTCCAACCGTGTGTATGCAACATCCCTTCTGGACCTCGTCCGGAATTAATCCGTCTGAATAAATCAGACGGATTTGGTCGTGGGAATCTCCGACCATGTGTACAAGGGCTTACACGGTTGGTCAGTGGAAAAGGCGTCCATGTTACATTGGTGGTCTGATGTCAAAGTGATCTCAAAAAGTATGTTCTTAGTGGGAGAATGAGTGTCTCCCCCATGTACTAAAAATATACCAGTCTGCATCTATCATCTTGGGGTTTTGGTGTTGTTACAGGCAGGGATGGATCCAGGCTGTACTAGACCCTAGAGGCCCATGTATCATGGCCTACATAATAGAGCTTCTGTTTACAGCAAATATAAATCAAAGTTGCAAGTTATATTATATGTATGCAATACTGTCTGAATTGCATTTCTGCAGTTACTGTGCAGTGTAGACCGCTGCAAAGCAATCTGCAATGTGTGTATATGTATTGGTACATGCATGTAAAGTTTTCATATCTTTTGTGCATTGGGGGTTATTTACGAAAGGCAAATCCACTTTGCACTGCAAGTGCAAGTGCTTGGAAGTGCAGTCGCTCTAAATCTAAAATGATTGGAAACTCTGCAGATTTTATCATTCAATCATGTGCAAGCTAAAATGCTGTTTTTTTTTTTGTTTTGTTTTTTAATATGTTTTTTATTGGAGAAAAAGGAACAGTACATAACAAAACGTTATATATACCATGGAAAAAGGTGTATATGGTACATATGACTAGTTATAATAGCAAGTACAACATTTTGAACAACCTTGGGAAGGATAACAATCAAACCCTTGTTACTAATCATCCTGATGACTATTATAAAGCAAGAGGAGGGTAAGTGGGTCTCGTTGTGTAGTAACTGAATATCTAATAGAGCAGCGGGTCAGTTGGACAACCCACGAGTAACTGATGAAAAAATATATGAGTTGTTACCATTGTTGAAGCAGTTACCTAAGGAAACCGGTATGGCATAATAATTTATGATAAGCTTAGATGTCAAAACGCTGTTTTTTATTATCCGTTCATGTCCCCCTCGGATCTACAGTGACTTTACTTCCAAGTGCAGTTTCAGTGCACTTTGAAGTGCACTCACTTGCAGTGCAAAGTGGATTTGCCTTTAGTAAATAACCCCCAGTGGTTGTAGGTGGAATTTCCAGTCTTTCAGCACTCTCAGTGCATTGAATTAATAAATGGTAAACAGGTATATTGGTACGTGTGTTTGATATTCTAGGGAGATCATTTTTGCAGTATTTTTATTTATTTTTTGCTGTGCTAATACTTTTTGGGGGCATTGCTGTAAAAGGCCACATAATATAAAGGTGAAATATAAATAAAATAACAGTAGAAATAGTAATAATAATACTACTGTATACGCTGCATGTCATCAAATGCCTGTGCTAACAGTAAAGGGTACTGTATATGTTTAGGCATACAGACATATTTTAGACAATTGTATGAATACAACAGTTTATTAACATTATGGATAAGGTCTTTTTCTGGTTAGTATTAATGTGTCATTGTGCACAAAGCCAGCTCCATAAAGACATAGTTTGATAAGCTTGTGTGAAAAAACCTTAGTGGCCTGCACAGATCCCTGATGCCATCTCTAATGATGACTGAAACACGATTTGAAATTGCAAGTCATCAAACATCAGTGCCTGATCTTACAAATGTTCTTCTGCCTAAATGGATACAATTTCCCACAGAAACACCTCAGAAGCTCACAAACACACTACAAAATCTTGTGGAAAGCCTTTGTGGAAGAGTGGAGGCTGTTAGAGGGAGGTCATTGTTGGCTGAAAAAGTGGGGGAGGAAAGAAACGTCATATTATTTTCCTGGTTTTAAAGTCCATCAAGCTCATATAGGTATGATGTTCAGCTGTCCACGTGCTTTTTGCCATGTAGTGCAGTACTATATATGGCAGACAGGTAATGGCAGTTTGCTTTTATCTTTAGGTTGGATCATTTAGGCTTTAAACCATCTTGTTTCCCTAACACTTTTTGTAGTGAAAGCTTTACATCATGATTTCTGAGTGTGTAAATAATTGGGTTAAACAGAGGGGTGATGACAGAATACAAAACAGACACAAGCTTGTTTAATGAAACACTAGAAGCTGGTGTGACCCGCATATAAGTGAAGCCCATGCTTCCATAATAGACACAAACTGCAACCAGATGAGAGGTACATGTAGAGAATGCTTTTTGCCGACCACCAGAAGAAGGCATCTTCAGGACAGTCCATGTGATGCAGATGTAAGAAATAAAGATGACTGACAATGAGCTTATAAGAACCAATACAGATACAATGAAGTCAACAAGTTCCTTAGTCTTAATATTCCCACAAGCCAACCTTAACAGTGGAGAAACATCACAAAAGTAATGGTCAACTTTATTGGGGCCACAAAAGTTCAGCTGAGTAAGGAAATAGACAGGAATAATTGGTGTAAAAAGTCCAGTTGACCAGGAAGAAATAAGAAGGCACCAGACAGATTTTTTTTGATGCAGGCTTGTAGAGGTTCCAGAAAAGTCCACTTTAAATACTGTAAAATAACACATTAAGAGAAATCTAGTATTTTAGAGGATTACAGATGGCTATGTAACGGTCATAAGCCATGGTGGCCAGAAGATAGCACTCAGTGGCTCCAAGAAAAGTAAAGAAGAACAGTTGAGTGACACATCCATTATATGATATTTCCTGATTTCCTGTGACCGTGTTATATAACAGATTGGGGAGTGTGACAGTGATATACCAGATCTCCAAGAAGGAAAGATTCCCCACAAATATATACATGGGCTTCCAAAGTTTGCTATCTTGTATAACCAGTAAAATAATGGCCAAGTTTTCTAAGACTGTGAACATAAAAATTAACAGAAATACAAAAAATATGGTCATCTGGCAGTATGAACAACCAGAAAACCCAGCCAGGAAAAATGAGCTTACTACTGATTTGTTTGACACCACAGACATTTTAAAAATAAAGTGTAGATGGGTCACATAGCATGAAATAAGGAGTCTTTTCTGCTAAATTATACCATGAATCAAAATTAGGTATTAAGCACATGAGAATTTTCCAAAAAGAAACCACATGCAGCAACAAGTGTGTAAATCTAGTTTTGTGAGATTTAGCAAAGACAGAACCAGACATATCATTTATTGTCATTTCATCACTAATTGACAGGATGCATGCAAGTCCCCCAGACCTTCAACTATTCTTATTGACATCAACATTTCTTTATAATTGGCTATTTTAGGGGAATGCAACTCAAAGCAACATTTATTTCTAAATAAAGGTTTTGAAATACAACATATTACTGAAGCAGGCCTAATATCAAGTATATGTTCTGCTTTCTCCTACCTGCAGCAGAATGATGACATCATCTCAGCCTAGGAAAGTCAATCACTAGAGCTCAAGGTATGCTTTTTAGGGAGCTATTTTTTTTTGTTTTTTACTGTTGCTATGTAATGTGACTTAACAGGATTTTTTTTGATGCAGGCTTGTAGAGGTTCCAGAAAAGTCCACTTTAAATACTGTAAAATAACACATTAAGAGAAATCTATAAGAAAACCATTGTATTAATTAGATATATTATATATATTTTTAGCTCATGAATTTGAACATTTGTAGAAGAAGTATATGGAATAAAATTGTACAACAGTGACAAAAGTGAGCACTTTAATTGGAACTGCAAGCCAGCAGGTACATATGTCTCTTCTGCAATAAAAATTCCTTATCTGCCCGCTCGCAAACATTTGACATGTGCAGCTCAGTGTACATTTTTGGCATGCGTTGCTACTGGGATGACTCTGCATGGGAGTTACATCATCTTGGACCAGACAATAAAGATGGCTGAAGATGGCAATTCTGCACTGTAAAAAATATTGTGCTGGGTCTACTCAAAAAAAAATAATTGAGGCAACTATTTGCATCAGCTTTTTAAGTACTGTCAACTAAACATATTTTTGTCTGCCTCATTAGACTTTTCAACTTTGTTGTTTTAAGTAAATCCAACAATTTTTTTTAAGTTTATAGACCATAGTGTTTTAAGTTAGGAATACATACCTTAACTTGTCTGGAACTATGGTTTTACGTAAAGCCAACAACATTTTTCCAGTTTATAGACCATAGGTTTAAGTAAAGTCAACTACATTTTTCCAGTTTATAGATCATAGGTGCAAGTAAAGCCAACTCAATTTTTCAAGTTTATAGACCAAAAGTTTAAGTAAAGCCAACTCAATTTTTTCCAGTTTCTAGAAAAGTTTAAGTTAGGAACACATACATTAGCTTATTTATTTCAATTACTTACATAGCACCATTAATTTACATATACATTGTATATTCCCATCAGTCCCTGCCTTCAATGAGCTTTCAATCTAAAATCCCTAACTCACATTCATACATACATATACTAGGGGCAATTTTACTACCAGCATGCCTTTGGAGTGTGGGAGGAAACCTATGCAGGCACAGGGTAGCACATGCAAACTACAGGCAGGTAGTGTCGTGGTCGGGATTCGAACCAGCAAAACCACCTTTTGCTGCTAGGATGTAAGTGCTAACCACTACACCACTGTGCTGCCCTGTTACTTAGTTACTTCATTTTAAGTGATATTAACTTTTAACTTACTCAATCTTTTTTTTTAAATTGATAAAACTTATTTTCCAAATGTATTTGATATATCTTTGAAAGTTTTTATATAAAAATAATACAATGATATGTTTTAAAAAAAAGGAATAGACTCATTAAACAGGCTTTCAAAACAAGTTAACATTTATTATTTATAAAGTGTTACACATGTAATATTAAAGCAGCATCAAATGTAAATGTAAAATTTTTTTTAAAAATGCCCTTTTCTCTGCTAACAAGTCAAACTGAAACACACACATGTGTATAAAGTATATCTGTAAAGAACATAGAATACAGAATGCATTAACTTTTCTTAAGCCTTTGAGGAAAGTAATATGCACTTCAACCACTTCAGCTACGGAAGTATTTGCCCCCTTAATGACCAGGTCATTTTTTGCGATACGCCACTACGTCGCTGACAATTGCTCAGTCACACGACGCTGTACACAAACAAAATTGATGTTCCACAAATAGAGCTTTCTTTTGGTGGTATTTGATTCCCTCTGCCATTTTTATTTTTTGCGCTATAAACAAAAAAAGACCGAAAATTAAAATAAATTTTTTTCAATTTTTTGCTATAATACATATCCAAAAAAACCAAAAAAAAACAAATGTATTCATCCGTTTAGGCCTATATATATTCTTCTACATTTTTTTTTTTGGTAAATAAAATTGCAATAGGCATATATTGATTAGTTTGTGCAAAAGTTATGGCGTCTACAGATTTAGGGACGTTTACTTATTTTTTATTGTTTTTACTGGTAATGGCGGAGATCTGCGATTTTTCAGTGGACAAATCTGTCCCCAAATGATACTTTTTGGGGACCAGTGACATTATTTCATTGATCTGTGCTATAAAAATGCACTGATCACTGATCAATGTATAAATTACACTGGCGGGGGAGGGGGTTAACACTAGGGGATGATCAAGGGGTTAAGTGTGTTCCCTGGGTGTATTCTAACTGTAGAGGGGATGGGCTACCAAGGACATGACAGGAACATGACAGAGATAGCTGTTCCCGATCACTGGGAACAGAAGATCTCTGACATGTCATCTTGTTTACATAGGCAGATCCACTTTCTGCCTCTGTATACCGCGATCATTGGTCGCTGGCAGACATCAAGTCCACTGGATCCGCGGGCACTCTCCCATGGCACGCTATCTCCTGTGCAAAGACCGATGTACACCTAGGGCGGTTTGCACAGGAGAGCCGACTTGCCGCAGTATAATGACGGTGGCTGGTCGGAAAGCGGTTAAAGTGTGAACTTTTGCAAAATTTTAAAGGTATATTTAGGTTTTCAGTGTAGCTCAGGCTAAAAGCAAAAATGAGTTCAATAATCATTGTTTCTTATACAAAATGAGAGTGCTATATGAAAAGAAATACACTATACCAATATGCTTGTTTCTCCTGCCAATGCAACATAAATATGGCATTTTTTTTTTGAAATGTAATAAATGTAATAGTGCAGTAAGTGGACGGGGCTTAAGGTTACATAATCTAATGTTAGATGTCCAATATCTCAAAAACCGAAGAAACAATGTTTGTTTTTGTGGTACAAATCAGCACAAACACAGCACAAACAAATTGTATAATTGTTTTTAAAATGTAATAACATGTGGTGCAAAAGTAGGAGAGGTTTCATCAACTATAATGCGCAATATCTCTGAAAAAAAACCAGCACATACGTTCATTTTTGTAGCACAAATCGGCACAGATTCAGTGCAAACGAATGCTATCTTTGTTTTTAAATTGTAGCCACTTACACCCCTTTCCTACTGGGGAGCTTTGCAGGCGCTACAGCACTGGCAGAGCGCTGCTGCAGCTGTGGCTTTAACCGTTTCTCTACCACTAGCAGGGGGGTAAAATCGCCCGATAGTGGGCGAATACCACTGCTAAAACTATGGTAAAAATAGCGCCGTTTTACCGCTGACATCGCTCCCGCCCCAGCGTGAAAGGGGCCTTAAGAACTGAGCCTCTTTCTGAGATTTGTTGTTTACAAGATAAACACAGTTTTTTTGCTAGAAAATTACTTAAAACCCCCAAACATTACACTTTTTTTTTTTAACACCCTAGAGAATAAAATGGCGGTCATTGCAATACTTTCTGTCACACTGTATTTGCGCAGTGGTCTTATAAGAACACTTTTTTTTGAAAAAATACACTTTTTTGAATTAAACAATACGACAACAGTAACTTTAGCCCACTTTTATTTATATTGTGAAAGATAATGTTATGCTGAGTAAATTGATATCCAACATGTCATGCTTCAAAATTGTGCCCACTCGTGGAATGGCGACAAACTTTTACCCTTAAAAATCTCCATAGGCAACGTTTAAAAAATTCTTCAGGTTGCATGTTTTGAGTTATAGAGGAGGTCTAGGGCTATAATTATTTCTCTATCTCTATCGATCGTGGTGATACCTCACATGTGTGGTTTAAACACCGTTTTCATATGCGAGCGGTAGTCACGTATGCGTTCACTTCTGCATGCAAGCTCGTCAGGGCGGGGTGTGTTTAACATTATTTATTTTTTCAGATTTATTTTAACTTTTTTTTTACATTTTTACACTGTTTAAAAAAAAAATTTCACTTTTATTCCTATTACAAGGAATGTAAACATCCCTTGTACTAGAAAAAAGCATGAGAGTACCTCTTAAATATGAAATCTGGGGGTCAAAAAGACCTTAGATCTCATATTTACATTAAAATGCAATAAAAAAAATTCCTCAGCCACTGCTGACAGCTCGGGTAAGGGGTGCAGGGCACTGGATCGCAGCAGGAGGGGGGGCCCTCTCCCGCCGCCGATAAAAGTGATCTTGCACCGATGACAGGGAGAAGTAGATAGGCCACAGGATCGCAGCGGGAGGGGGCCCTCTCCCACCGCAAATAAAAGTGATCTTGCGCGGATGGCAGGGAGAAGTAGATCCCTGTCATGTCACTAAGCAGAACAGGGAAATGTTTTGTTTACATAAGCATCTTCCCGTTCTGTGGCTCCATGACACGATCGCAGGACAGCGGTGTCAGAAACCATGAATCAGACTGAGACAGAAGTACAGAATTAAATCACACTTGCTGATTAATAAAAAATAAAAAGGTAAATAGAAAAGCGTAGTCAAGAGTATCCAGAGTCCAGTAACCAGATCGGGTAGTCAGCCTGGCCAGAAGTCAGGGATCCAAGTAGAGCAACAGCAAGCAGAATAAGGAGCCAGAAGGGATGTCAGCAAGCCAGTCTTTAAACAAACCGCAGGAGATGGTTTCTAGTGATGTGACCAAGGCGAAGGCAGAGGTGAAGTGAGCTGGAAGGCTTTAAGTAGGCAGGTCAGACGAGCATCATCAGGAACAGCTGGTAACTGTGGAGAGAGAAGAGAGCTGGCAATTAGCTGACAGCTGAGGGGACAGCCCAGAGAAGGAAGGGCTAAGCCATCCCTGAAAGTACCCCCTCCTCAATGACCCCTCTCCCTTGGTGGGCCACCGGGCTTGAGGAGAAACCGTCTATGGAACTCGCGGTGGAGGACAGGGGCATGTACGTCAGAGGATGAAACCCAGGAGCGTTCCTCCGGACTGTAACCCTTCCAATGTACCAGGTACTGTATGCGCCCACGGAACCTATGGGAGTCAACAATGGATTGTACCTCATACTCCTCATGGTTCTCAACCTGAATAGGGTGAGGACATGGCACCGAGGTGGTAAATCGATTACAGACCAACGGTTTCAATAAGGAGACATGAAATACATTTGAGATGCACATACTAGGAGGAAGGTCCAACGCGCAAGCCACTGGGTTAATCCTGCGAAGGATACAGAAAGGCCCAATAAACTGAGGTGCAAACTTAAATGAGGGAACACGGAGCCGGAGGTTGCGAGATGACAGCCAGACCCTGTCCCCAACCTGGTAGGAAGGCGCAGGCAGGCGTTTGCGGTCAGCATGGAGTCTGTACCTATCATTAGCATGATGCAAAGCCTCCTGGACTTGTACCCAAGTGGAACGAAGACCACGGAGATGCTCCTCTAACGCAGGAATACACTGCGGAACAAACAAGTCAGGCAACATGGAAGGTTGGAAACCATAATTCGCCATAAATGGAGACAATTGGGAGGCAGAATTCAAGGCACTGTTGTGAGCAAACTCTGCTCTAGGTAATAGGTCAGACCAGTTGTTATGATGGTCAGAAATATAGCAACATAGGAATTGCTCCAAGGACTGATTAGCTCGTTCTGGGGCCCCATTAGACTGCGGGTGATACGCAGAAGAGAACGCAAGCTGGATTCCCAACTGTGCACAAAAGGCTCGCCAGAACCGGGAGACAAACTGACTGCCCCTGTCCGAGACAATCACCTTGGGTAGCCCATGTAAGCGAAAGATCTCCCAAGCAAAAATGGAAGCCAGTTCCTTAGAGGTGGGCAACTTCTTAAGTGGAATACAATGACACATCTTTGAGAACCGGTCAACCACCATAAGGATAACCATGTTGCCTTGGGAGTTGGGCAACTCTGCAATGAAATCCATAGACAGGTGAGTCCAGAGCCTCTCTCCATTGGGTATGGGTTGTAGGAGGCCCACTGCAAGGTTTTGTGGAGTCTTACTCTAAAAAAAGAAAAAACCCCTAATTGGGTGGGATTTTAAATGACCACCAACACCAAACAACAATTAAAACATATACATAATTTATTAATGGTTACAACACAAATACATAATACAGCCAAAGGGACACATAAGCTGCCAATGTCTCTATGGCATATCTACAGATATACAAATACATGGATAGATAAGATAAGCCAATCAATGGTTAATTAAAATACTCTTCTTATATCACCCACACCAGACGCGTTTCTAGTTGCTGGTATCACAGTCAGAACTTTCATCAGGGGTGAAGAGCAAAAACTAGATGGCATAGTGATATTTCTGAGATAATCTGGTAATGGAGTATATACTTGAAGAACAACACAGGATGTGTGTCGCTTATCGATGTAGGTATACGAATGGTGTTTTGATACATAAGAAATGCAGTGCGAGTCTATACTATCCTGCACAATTCATCCAGATCCGCCTTACCCAATAGTGTCCATAAAAAGGAGAGGATAATTTCATAAATGTACGGGTATCTCTGTTCACTTTTGTGATGGATTGTAGCTAAAATAGCAAGTATCCTTACTGGACCCCAAGTTGCCTTATCCCATCCACAAAGGGTAAACCAGGAGGGGGGCTAAGAATAAAGCCTGTAAACCTGCTTCCTGGTAAGCAAGCTCTGTGCAGGGCGTGTGAGTATCACTCTGGAGTCTTACTCTGAGCACACACGGGACAGGCAGCTATGAAGGCAGTGACATCAACCCGTAGACTAGGCCACCAGAATTTTTGGGAAATGGTCCAAATGAGTTGATTCTTCCCAAGTTGGCCAGCTGCCTTGGGAGAATGGTAAGTCTGGAGCACAGCAGTATGGACAAAGCATCACAAGGTTTATCAGGAGGAGCATGGACCTGAGCAGCAAGAATTTTGTCACCCAAAGGAGAAGTAAGACTGGTGCGAACCGTAGCCAAGATACGATCAGGAGGAATCATAGGAACCGGAACCGACTCCGACTTGGAAGTGGAGGAAAATTATCGTGACAAGGCATCAGCCCTTACATTCTTAGTACCGGGTAAGAATGAGACAATGTAATTAAAGCTTGACAAGAAAAGAGCCCATCACGCCCTTCTGGGAGAGAGTCACTTAGCATCAGACACGAATGTAAGATTCTTATGGTCAGTAAGAATAAGAACAGGCAGATTGGTACCTTCAAGGAGATGTCTCCATTCTTTCAGGGCTAAAATGATCGCCAACAGCTCTCTGTCACCAATCTCATAATTGCACTCAGCAGGTGACAATTTCTTGGAAAAGTAGCCACACGGATGCATAGCGCTTTCAGAGTTAGGACGTTAGACAGAGGGGCGCCAACTCCAATCTCAGAAGCATCAACTTCTAGGATAAAAGACAACATAGGATCAGGATGTGCCAACACAGGAGCAGAAACAAAGGCAGTCTTGAGAGTCTCAAAGGCCTTAATGGACTCCGGAGACCAACTCTGTGGGTTACCGTCCTTTCTGGTCATATCAGTCAGGGGCTTGACCAGAGACGTGAAGTTATGAATAAACTTCCGATAGTAGTTGGCAAAGCCCAGGAAACACTGCAGAGGACGTAAACCCATGGGTCGAGGCCACTGTAGGACTGCCGAAAGTTTCTCTGGGTCCATCGAAAAACCAGCAGTGGAAATTACATAGCCCAGGAATGTAACCTGTTCACGATAGAACTCGCACTTCTTCAGTTTACAATAGAGATTGTTCTCTCTTAGTTTTTGAAGCATACGACAGACATCTGTGTGGTGGCTTTCCAGGGACTTGGGAAAATATGAGGATAGCCTCGAGATAAACCACCAAACACAACTGCGACAAATCTCGGAGGACATCGTTAATAAATTCCTGGAAAACTGCCGGGGCATTACAAAGGCCAAAAGGCATTACCAGGTATTCATAATTGCCTGTTCTGGTATTAAACGCAGTTTTCCACTCGTCCCCCTCCTTAATGCTTACGAGATTGTATGCCCCTCTCAAGTGAAGCTTTGTGGAAACTGTTGCTCCCTTGAGGCAGTCAAATAACTCTGTAATCAATGGAATCGAGTTGGCATTCTTAAGTGTGACACGATTGAGACCCCTATAATCTATACAAGGCCTCAGTTCACCGCGCTTTTTCACAAAGAAGAAACCAGCACCAGCAGGAGACAAGGATTTGTGGATGAAACCTCGAGAAAGTGCGTCAGCAACATACTCCTCCATGGACTTATCCTCCAAGACCAACAAAGGGTAAACCCGGCCACGAGGGGGTATGGCACCAGGTTGAAGGTCAATTGTGCAATAATAAGACTGGTGGGGAGGCAAACTACCGGCTTGACCTTTATCAAAGACATTACTAAAATCGCGGTACTCCTCCGGCAGGGAGGGGAGTGAAGAGGTGCACAGGACCTTGGATACCTTCAAGAAGTATGTCTCACTGCATTGTGGTGACCAGGAGAGAACCTCAGCATGGAGCCAATCAAAAGAGGGGTTGTGCCTCTGTAACCAAGGATAACCAATAACCAGTGGAAACCTAGGTGAGGAAATAACTTGGAATTGGATTATCTCATGGTGAAGAGCCCCTACGGCCATGGACAACGAAACCGTCTCATGAGACACATGGGCAGGCTGTAAAGGTCTCCCGTCAAGAGCCTCAATGGCAAGTGGAGTGTCACGCAGCTGCAGCGGAATCGAGTGCTGCGAACAAAATGCAGCATTAATGAACAGGCCTGCAGCCCCAGAGTCGATTAGAGCCTGTATCTCGATGGATGACTCAGCCCAAGAAAGGGTGACCAAAACCAGGGGCTTATCCTTCTGAATAACTGGGGAGGAAACAACGCCACCTAAGGTCTGTCCATGACAGGACCTCAAGGTTCGAGTGTTCCCTGGATGGGTAGGACAAGACTTCAAAAAGTGACCTGCCTGGCTACAATAAAGGCACAATTTCTCCCTCCTCCTAAAGGCTCTCTCATCCGCAGAGAGACGTGTGAAGCCCAGGTGCAAGGGTTCATCTTCACTGACCAACTCGGTACCAGGAGGCATGGGAGGTGAGGGAGGCATGGGTGGGACTACAAAGCTCGGAGGCAAACATACAGGTGGCTTCCACAAGCGCTCCTTAAGAAAAAGCCTTTCTCTGAGTCTGAGTCAATGAGGATGGCAAACGAGATCAAGCTCTCCAGCTCAGTGGGTATATCTCGGGCTGCTATTTCATCCTTGATGGAATCCGAGAGACCATGAGAAAAAACATCCACGAGGGCCTCATTGTTCCAAGCAACCTCTGCTGCCAGAGTACGGAATTCAATGGCGTAGTCGGCAACAGTTCTCTTACTCTGTTTGATGAACATGGGGCACTTGGCAGCCGAAGCGGAGCGTGCGGGAACATCAAATACCCTTTTAAAGGAGGCCACAAACTCAGGGTAACTCAAGACAACAGGTTTTTGTGTCTCCCATAGAGGGTTAGCCCAGGCCAAGGCTCTCTCAGAAAGCAAAGATATCTCGAAACCTTTGCTTCTATCCGTGGGAAATGCCTGGGCCAGCATCTCGAAGTATATCTCAACCTGATTGAGAAACCCTGTGCATTGCACTGGATTGCCCCCCAAATCGCTGGGGAAGTGGAGCAGAACCAGACATACCTCTTATAGAGGTAATACTCGAGGCGGGTGCCTGCACAGAGACTGGCGCAGCAGCAGGGACAACCTGCGACTCAGGTTGTACCGGAGCAGCCGTGCGACTCAGGAGCATTTGTAACGCCATGGCAAACTGATCCATGCGGTGATCTTGCTCATCCAATCTGGAAAAAATATTACCAACAAGTGGATTGACTGTATCTTCTGAATTCATAGCCTTCGCCTACTTCAGAAACCATGAATCAGACTGAGACAGAAGTACAATTAAATCAAACTTGTTTATTAATAAAAATAAAAAGGTAAATAGAAAAAGCATAGTCAAGCATAGCCAGAGTCCAGTAACCAGATTGGGTAGTCAGCCTGGCCAGAAATCAGGGATCCAAGTAGAGCAACAACAAGCAGGATAAGGAGTCAGAAGGGATGTCATCAAGCCAGTCTTTAAACAAACCGCAGGAGATGGTTTCTAGTGATGTGACCAAGGCGAAGGCAGAGGTGAAGTGAGATGGAAGGCTTTAAGTAGGCAGGTCAGACGAACATCATCAGGAACAGCTGGTAACTGTGGAGAGAGAAGAGAGCTTGCAGTTAGCCGACAGCTGAGCGGCCAGCCCAGAGAAGGAAGGGCTAAGCCAGCCCTGACAAGTGGCGGACAATGAGGAGTGCAGGACAGTGGCAGACATCGAGTCCGTGGGACCTGCGGGCATAGTCACGTTGTACGTGGTGGGCGCTTGTGCCTGCTAGCCCCGCCAATTGAAGGGGGTGTACAGGTACTCCCATTTGCCCACCGCTGCCATTGTGCCAACGTATATCAGCGTACAGCGGTCAGCAGGGGGTTAAAACATGTAAATGATCATTTCTTCATTTGTCATTCTTACCTGTCAATGGCTTTGTAGTGGCAAACATATGCATCTCGCAATTTCAGTCAAATGAAAAGATCATTTTTTTAAGTAAATGTAACTCGATTAGAATATGGAAATGCACATACCTTAAAATTTTTGTCTAGATTACTCAATATTATGCATTCTTTTTGTAAATGTAAAAGGTGTGTTTTAAGAACTGATGAAATTTGAGTAAGGTACTTAAAATATCAAAGTAAATTAACATTTGTTTTTATGTTGAAATTTAAAAAAGAATTATGTTAAAATTACAAGCCAACAGAATAATTTTTATCAGTGTGGGCAAAGATAGGTGTCCAGGTGAAGCAGCTCACAGACATCACACCATGGGAGGGAAGGTGAGTATGGCATGTTTTGGGGGCCAAGGAGCTTTTTCAGGGCTTGGGAATTAGTGATAAATAGGGCTCAGGTAAACACATACAAAATAGATCTGTGATTTAACACTTGGAACAGTTTCAGAAGGGCAGGTTAAGACAGTAATAATGAGTACAGCAAAAAAGGTAGAAAGGCTGTGCTGTGCCAGATAGAGCTACACAGTGCTGAAATGAGAAAGAAGGTAAGTATTTAACCAGGTTATCTGCACTCCAAGATGGGAGGCATTAATGGCCATAACCTTCCTATAAAATGTATTTTAATTTCTTTAACGCCTCTGTATCTGTATTACGTGGTCTTTTAGCAGACATCTTTTTTTGCATATCTTTTCTACTTCTGTATGGTCTAGTTACTACTAGAAAAATGCCACCTTCTTTTGAGTGTAATCAATTAACAGCGTAAGGTGCAAAACACAAAGAACAAATTATACTCAATAGCAATGGATAAGAATTTCTTTACTAAATCGAGTTGGGTAGGCCAGTTAGGTCTAGTGTCCACAAGCATATAGACTGTTAACCAGCCCATCAAAGGTCTCTGGAAGCCTTTGACAAATCTTTTTAATATTCCATCATATATATGTTGATTATCACACAACAAAATAGAGAATTTTCTATTTTGTGTAAATGCTTGTACCCTTTAATTATGTTTATGATAGCACTGTCATACACATAAGTACTGCAGGGCACAACTATTCATATTCATAACAGGTTGTACAGTGAACCTGGGCTGCCTGATCAGAGATAATACAGCTGCAGTTAAGCTAAAGGCTCAAGCGGCCCTTAAAGAATTGTATGATTCCAAGAACATAAAAAAAAAAAAAAGTCACAGAAAATGAAATAAAATGTTTAGTTTTGATAACATATGTTAGTGCTGTGTGTGCACATTATCTATACAGTTCATTTTACTATGATTGGTAGTGGCTCAAATCAGAACCATTTAAAAAAAATGTTTTTTTGTTTTTTTAAAGAAATATTACAGTGGATATCAGGGTAAAAAAAAAAAAAATGCAGCACATCTCTGCAATACATCCTTTATCCCTTTAAATACCTAGTAAATATAACAAAATAAAACCTATTGATAGGCCAGGAATGCACTCACCTACCAAGTTCCAGTTGTGGGTTGACAGCAAAGTACCTTTTTTCTTGAAGGAAATCACAAACATTGGTGTAAACCCTGCCCAATTGTCTTTGGCTAAACTAGTCTTTGCTGAATCCCTATGCCTTTCTTTGCTGAATCCCTATCTCTCTCCTTATCTCAACAATAAAGTTGGATTTTTTTTATATCCCAAGATAAAATCTGGCAGGGGTAAATATGCTTGCTGAGAAAAAACAGGAACAGGACATAGGATGGTGCCAAATATCTGACATGATCAAAGCAAATTATTTTGCACTGAACAGATGTAACAAAACATATCCAATGATATATTTAACAGACCAAAAGGGAGAGAATAAGAGAATTTTGTTATTAAGGTTTAGATACACTTTAAGCTTTAGTTAAAATCATTGTTAAAAGCTCAAACATCCAGTGATATCTTGCTTTATTACAGCTTAACTGTGATTTATTCGGTTAAAATTAAAAGTGAGATAGTATTTATAGCCTAGCTATGAAGATATGATCCACATGGATTTAAATGATTACCAGGGGAATCGTCATTTATTTCCAAGGAAAACTAGTACAAACAGAAGGCGCCCTAATAGCATAGCAATTTTAATAAACAAAGGAAGAAAATAAACACTCTTGCAAAAAAAGAAGTAAAACGGTATCATTTGTTGCCCAACTCCAGTCCAGAAGACACCTTAAGCCATTTCTAGCATTGTCTGGTAGACACCAGGAATGGTAGCAAATAGACTCACTTAATTTGCAGATGTGTAGTAGCAGCTGCCTGGGCAACATGTTTCGGGGTTGTTCCTCTTTCTTAAGCCTAGAGTGGAGCTCAATAGCTGTCATTATACCACTGGGGGAAAAGGGGCAGATACTGGCACATACAGTAACACAGGTCAATAAAAACCACTGCCCAGCACCTCAAGCTAACAAAATCCCTGAAGTGGATACAATAAAATCAATTGCAATCAGTTACTGACACTTTTTGATATTTTATTTAATTTGGTGATGCTGCTGGTAATACACACCTGGCTAAGGGTGACAAAACCATTCTGTATTAGAACAGCAGAAACTGGACAGGATCACAGAACACCTCCCCCTTTTACATAGTTACATAGTTAGCCTGGTTGATAAAAAGGGAAAAACAAAACATTTTTAAAATCCTATATACAGAATCCCATGCCCACAGTTGATCTAGATGAAGGCAAAAAAAAAAAAAAAACAGCAAAGAATGATCCAATTTGCTCCAGCAGGGAAAAAAATCCTTCCTGATCCCCTATGAGGCAATTGGATGTTCCCTGGATCAACTTTAGTTATAAATGTTAGTATCCAATTATATTATGTACATTTAGGAAAGGCCAGGTCTTTTTTAACCACTTAAGGACCGGAAGATTTGCCCCCCTTAATGACCAGGTAATTTTTTGCGATATGGAAATGCGTTGCTTTAACTGAAAATTGCACGGTCATGTGACACTTTACACAAACAAAAGTGGGTATTATATAATACTGGGTAGGAGGGCATGTGTCGTGGTATCATCATCTGTGCTGCTGCACAGTGCTGTCAATTTCACTGTGAGAGTCAGATTCGAGTGTGTGCCTGCCCATTCTTCTGAAATTTCTTACCCTCCTGAGTCCTGTCCTTGAGCTACTTACTTACTATATTGATAACAAAATATGTTTTTTGCCTTACTATCTACCTTAAAGCGGACTTCTGATGTACCTCGCTGTGGCGAAGTCTGACAAAAGTGGGGACAGGGTACCTGTCATGAACAGGTACTCAAAAGGTGCCAAATGTGGCACTGGAGGGTGGGGGGGGAACAGATAAGCAAGAGTTCCCCTTTTGGGTGGAACTCTGCTTTAACCACTTACCCATAGGGCACTTAAACCCCCTTCCTAACCAGGCCAATTTTCCGCTTTCGGCGCTCTCACATTTTGAATGACAATTACTCAGTCATGCAACACTGTACCTATATGACATTTTTGACAAATAGAGCTTTCTTTTGGTGATATTTAATCACCACTGGGTTTTTTTGTTTTGCGCTATAAAAGAAAAAAGCAAACAAGTTTATCGGGATAAAAAAATTGGTCTTCTTGATAGCCATATCCACGGCTAGAAGAGTATCAGAGCTAGCAGCTCTTTCCAGCAAGGAGCCGTATCTAATTATTCATAAGAACCGGGTGGTCATGCGTCCCAACAGGTCCTTTCTACCTAAGGTGGTTTCGGGATTCCATTTGAATCAAGACATAATCCTACCATCCTTTTTTCCGGGCCCACAGTCCGCAGAAGAAGAATCTTTGCACACTTTGGATGTGGTTAGAGCAATCAGTATTTATCTTCAAGCAACTGCTCAGATGAGGAAAACTGATTGCTTATTTATTTTGCCGGAAGGCCCTAGGAAGGGCGAGGCGGCGTCAAAATCCACTCTCTCAAGGTGGATTAGACAGGTTATTTCTCAGGCCTATAGTGTAAAGGGGAAGATTCCTCCTTTTCAAGTGAAAGCGCACTCTACTAGGGCTGTAAGTGCTTCTTGGGCAGTGCATCACCAGGCCTCCCTGGCTTCTTATTGCTTTGCTACAAAACTGAGGTGCCTCCCATATGGGAGGGGTTATATAGGGGAGGAATTCTCCTTAATTGGGGTCAAACAGTGTCCAATCACCAGAGGTGCCTATATAACCCACTATGTAATAAAGCTCCTGTGTCCCGTGATGTACTCTCAAGAAAATGATTTTACAGGCAAGCTGTATATAAAAATCCCATTTTTTTTTACACAAAGTTGTCTATTTATACAATATTTCTAACACATAGCATGTACATACCAAAAATGATACCCCAAAATAGATTCTCTTACTCCTCCCAAGTATAACAATACACATATGTGTGAAGCCGGACTTCAGCAAACAATGACGTCCCTGGATGCGACCCATCTTGGCTTGCCCCCCCAAAGTGCCCATGAAGTGAGACAAAATTATTTGGAATATTTTTTGGGAGGGGCTTTGCCAGCACATGTTGAATACATTTTACATTTAATCTGCTAAAATCTGGATTGTGATTTCCTGCTTGTGTTTCTTTTTCCTGTCTCCTAGTACACTTGTAGTGCCAAGTGGTTTGTACATTAATATCCAACACCCATTGACACTGTAAATACAAATTAAACACAAAAAATGGTATTGACCATTGAAAGAAGAAGCCACATTCACATGTGCGTTGTAAAATCTTTTTTTGTAAAAAAGTATAACATTTTGAGCTATCTACATTTTTTTTTTAAGGTTACATAAACAGCCATATTTCAAAACAGAACATACACAACTCTGGAACTTACAAAGTTCAACATTGAAAAACTAAAGGCAAGATCACACATTATATTGTCCAAAATGTGTGGATCTTGTCTTCAACAGATGGGGTGAAGTCACCCCTGTAAAAGCCTAATTTTGAAGATGCACACAAATTGGAAGTCAAACTGGGGATTTACATACTGATTGAAAGGGTTAATCCTGTGTCTAGGGTGGTCCCTTCAACCTCTCAGACCTTAGATCCAATGTATTGTGTAAATTCAGACTACTCTGGAATCAATTCTCAAAGGACAAATAAAACCACACACACACCATGGTGTCCTTCGAGAACTAATTGTATGGAGTTATCACAAAGTGATTCATATAGTAAATTACACGTCACACAGAATAAGACATGCACAGTAGACATCAAGACGATTACAGCTGGTCAAGACAAAACGCCATTGTTCTTTGTTCTAAGCTGGCTAAAATAATGTGAGAAAAAGATAACAAGATGTGAGACAGTTCATGATTTCTCCAGTAGCTAAAGGAATGCTGAGAAAATGTGTGAAAGTTTTAGATACCGTAAGTGTGTGAGAACAAATGAGTTAGAAGAATCTCATGTTGAGACAGTTATCTGAAAAGTTAAAGGGGTGTTCAAATTGTACACATTGTAAAATGGAAGTTTGTGAATATTAAGATGGCTGACAAAAACAAGATGGATGCTTAACATAACCTTTCAACCCCCTCTTAAGTCATGGAATGACTTTCTACAGATCCGCAGCCTCCTGAAATCTACGGTTCTTGCTACGTTTGTTATATTCATTTACATAAAGCTGCAGATATTGTGTATATGCATGAGAAGGTTGGTCTGTTGTAGTGCATTTGCTAATACAAAGTAGAATACGCTTGAAAATCAGGTAGCCTATCAATCCTAACAACAGTACTATGATAATCATAATCACTATGTCCTTTAACCATGAAAACATTCCACCTAAATCCAAACTAGAAAAGGGGTTCCATCCATAATTACCTATGTCCCTTGCTTGTTTCATTAATTCATTTACCTGTGTTCGGTGTTGATTAATAACATCATAGTAGTCTGGGATTTCCAGGCTGGTATTGTGAAACCATGTACAACATTCATAATCTTTGGTCATTTCGCATAAATCTGTTAGAGCTGCACTCATGCTTTCAATAGCCAATTCGTGTAACTCTAGTTGTCTTCTAATTGCTTTGAGCTTGACATTGGTTAGTCCTATATCTTGGGAGTTTTTTTCCATAACATCATTTATTAGACTAGTGTAGTTATTTAATTTGTCCATCATGGTTATGCCCCATCCTGTCCAGGATGGAAAACATGTCCGTGACTTATCTGAAGTAGAAAACATAGGTGGGTTTTCTCTCTTGTATTTATAAGTTAACCTATGTACTGGACTTGAAGTAACTTGGGTGTGATATTCCTGATTCTGGCCTAGGGCTGACATGACTGGTACCAACTGTGCTAAATAACACCATCCTTTCACTCCTGTGGGGATCCATGGGTAACACATTTTAGCACAGCATATGTATGTATTGTTTCCCAATGAAAAACTTCTTAGAGAACTACTTTGGGGCTCAGTTCCAGCCTCAAATGCAGCACTAACAAGTTTACTCACAAGTATCACAGAGGTTGTGTTCCTGTATGTAGTAAGTTCACTATTGGTGTTGTTAAGGGATTGATCTTTGTAACTACACATATGACCTATGATAATTTTACTGGTGTGGAAGGGAATACCCTTTGAAATGTTAAATACAGACTTGGAACACATACCTATTCCGTTGGATGTATTGCCTAACTGAACACACCACTCGGGTTCATGTGTCCTTCCTAAAGTGTAAAACATAATACTCTGATTGTGGTACCCTTCTGAGACATTCTTAATACTTAAGACTAGAATATTTTCCAATAATGACTTGAGGTTTAGAGGGACAGCTAAAAGTGGGATCTTAGCAGTTTCTGGGTGCAACTTACTACAAATCCAGCATTTTTCATATTCTGACTTTCTAGCATAAGCATATTTAAATTTTAACAGTAACATTTTTCCAGAAAAACCTGTTTCTTTGATCAATTCTTTTACTCTTTTACTGCGATTTCTGAGGTGAAAGTCAGTATGGTTGGTGTGTATTTCGCTTTTACCACATATGAGTTTCAAGGCACCTAAGTCATCAGGATGAAAGATACAGTTAGTTATTATCCACACTGGGACAAAGATCAGAAGTAGAAACATCACCAGAAGGCAAAAGGCATTACCAGAAGTCTGTGGTGAAATGAGTGACATCGCTGTCCTTTATGTCTGTGCTTGTCTTTTGAGGACTTAAAACACCTGCTTCACCTCTTTTCAGCCTTTCTTCAATTCCTGGGCTTAGATCAACCTTCTTTACTCTGCTTGCATGGATTCAAGTAGGACTTTCCTCTGTAAGGATAGCGGTCCTGGTGACAGCTACCACTTTGGTCACTGGTCCGAATGGAACCTCTTGTGGCTTTCGAACTTTCTGAAGCCTCTGGAGCACAACTTGATCACCGACCTGGAACGGGTGGGTTGGTACCTGTGAAGAAGAAGGAGAGGTGTGAGCAACTCTTCTTTCAACAATATCAAGAGTTTCAATCAGTTTCTTTACATATTCCTCCTGTATTTATTCCAAATCACCTTTCTCTACCATCAAGGGATGATTAGCCCACGGTGTGGGGAATGGCCTACCCATGAGTACCTCAAAGGGGGAATAACCCGTCACACTGTAAGGGGTCATTCTGATTTCAGCTAATACAGCTGGGAGATCTTTTTTCCACTTGCCAAAATTCCCACCCGTAGCTTTCCTTATGCTGTCTTTAATTGTTCTATTCATTCTCTCTACAATTCCTGAACTCTGTGGATGGTAGGGGAGGTGAAATGTCCAGTCTATTTTTAGTGCTTTTACAAGATCTTGGCAGATTTTAGCTGTGAAAGCTGGGCCATTGTCTGAATTTATTTGCATTGGACATCCCCATCTAGGAATAATTTCCTGTGTGAGGATCTTCACTACAGTTTGTGCGTTTTCATTGTTGGTGACAAATATTTCTGGCCAGCGTGACATCATGTCAACTATGACCAAAAGATATTGTTGTTTCTTTCCTTCTTTGGGCATATGTGTAAAGTCTATCTGTAAATGGGTAAACGGTGTTGTTGGGTACTCAAGATGTTCATGCTTTGATTTCTTTGGGTTTGTTGGATTGTTCCTAATGGAAGTGACACATCTCCTTACAAAAGCTTTGACTAAATTAGGTAATCCTGATATGAAAAAATCTGCATCTAGAAGTTCACATGTGGCCTGCCATCCCTTGTGACCCAGTCCATGGTATTGTGCAATGAACAGGGGGGTGCTAGCAACAGGAATACACGGCTTCCCTTCTTTGCAGATTAATCTTTTTTTAAGATCATTCTGTACCATCCCATCACAGTTCCATTGCGCAATATCATCAGGGGTGGCAAAAGCAGGGGAGGGCTGGCAGCCTTAGGCCTGGGGGGCAAGTCCAGTCAAGTGGCCCATTGAACCACTGAATCAGCTCACCACCCATCTACACCACCAGGGGAGGGCTGGCAGCCTTAGGCCTGGGGGGCAAGTCCAGTCAAGTGGCCCACTGAACCACTGAATCAGCTCACCACCCATCTACACCACATTCCCCGTACAGAGAGAATGTTTTTAACACTTTCTTTGGCCACTAGTGGGGGTTAAAAGTGCCCCGCTAGCGCCACTAAAACAATGATAAAGCGCCACTAAAACGAGCAGCGCTGTACCACTACCGCCCACATCGCCCCAGTGTGAAAGTACCCTTTGGTATTAGATGTGCAAACAAAAAGGTGAGACCACATCTAATACCTACAGAGAGTAATGGAAATAAGGTGGAGTTCAAAGTGAACTGTGTCATTACCTGCAGGGATTGGCATTTAGGGGGGTTAAAGCAGGCAGGGATGAAATGTGATATCAACTATTCACTGCCTGTAAAATGCCTCTGAAAAGTGACCGGAGCATGGATCACTTTTCAGAGGAGTGGCAGTGGCTGCTGCAAGTGAAAACAAGCATTTAGGCTCACACTGGTGTGCTGCGGTTTGGCTGAAGTGCGGGTGTACTAGCGGGTGTCACACCCCCTCAGACTTCTTTTAGGTTACTCATTGTTCTGAAAGTGCACCAAACATGCAGCATGCAGGATGTTTTGTGCACTTTCAGAACATGCAGTAAAAATGTGCATCCTCTATGTCCCAGGGGCAACATGCAGGATGACTGCCAGTACACCAGCACTGCAGCCAAACTGCAGCATGTCAGTGAGAGCCCTCATCATACCACCTAGCCCTAGGAGGGCAAGCTACTGGCACAGGCTGCTAGAAAAAACTCTTTGGCTGCAGAGAGGAGGAGAGAGGAGGAGCTCACTTACTTGGATGGTCCCAGCCTCCCAGGAGCCTCACTGGATTCCAGCCAACTGCTCAGATTGAGCAGAGAGCAGGTCCAGCCTCTGCCAGCCAATGGTGTGGAGTAGGGATGGGCTGGCAGCTCAAGAACTGTGCATGTTGCGGTTTTGAGCTGACGACACATCAGCCTTTACCACAGCATATCAGAGCAGCCCAGGGGGCAATTGCATCCCTGCCCCCTGGCCCAGCCCTCCCCTGGGCAAAAGCCTGAAGTTCTGTGAGCCAATGTGTCTCTTTCAGGGAACATGGCTGAGGTGTTAGCATGGGCATTTGAATGTCTGCCTTTTGTGTAGATGTAGCTTCTTTAGCTATTCTGTCAGCTAGTGCATTACCTTTGGCTATATCAGTCATTTGGCCTGTATGTGCCTTACAGTGCATGATAGCTAGTTTTAAAGGCAACTGAATTGCATCTAGTAATGCTGTGACTAGGTCAGAGTGTGAGATGCTCTTTCCATCTGCTGCCACATATCCTCTGCGAAGCCATATTACACCATGGTCCCAGACCACACCACGAGCATACCTGGAATCGGTGTAAATGTTTACCACTTTTCCTGCAAACAGCTGGCATGCAAGGGTTAATGCTATCAATTCAGCAGCTTGTGCAGACTGATGGGGTATTGGATTGGCCTTGAGGACAGTATCCGGCAGTTGGACAACAGCATATCCTGCATGATAGACATTATCACTTGGTCTGCTGCAAGAGCCATCAACAAAAACTGTTTGTGCAGTAGGAATTGGTACTGAAAGCATATCTGCTCTAAGTGAAGTGTCCTGATGTATTGATTGTGTACAGTCATGAGGTGGTGGTAAGTCATCCTGTTCTCCTTTAAGACCTAATAAGGCATTCAAAATTGGAGCTGGGCCAGAGTTTATGTTTGAACTTTTTATTTTCAGGTTTGGATTGGACAGGAGGATGACTTCATACCCACTCAATCTTTGTGCTGACATATGCTGAGTATGTAAAGTTTTGAGGAGTGTGGTAACATTATGTGAGGTGTGTAAAGTAGTGTTATGGCCCAAGGTAAATGGTGCTGCCATCTCTACAACTATAGAACAAGAAGCCAACACTCTGAGGCAAGCAGGCATGCCTTGCACCTGTACTGGAACCATCTTTGAGAAAAAAGCTACAGGGCGCAGTCTCCCACCATGTTCCTGGGCCAGTACTCCTGCCATGGTTCTGCAATTTTCCCTGGCAAACAAGTGAAACATTTTCCCAAAATCAAGGAGGCCGAGGCTCGGGCTGGTAACCATTGCACTTTTCAACATGGCAAAAGCATTTAACATTTCATCAGACCATTTTACAATATCAGACATTTCAGAGAGGGTTGCTTGTCTCAATATATTGTCATAGAAAGAACAGTCAGGTATCCATTGGCGGCAGTAACCAATCATTCCAAGTAAGTTAGCAGGTCTTTCTTGGTAAGTGGGTGGGGCAGACCCACTATAGCAACAGTTCTTTTGTGACTGACTTTCCTAACTCCCGGAGACAGCACAAACCCTAGGCACTCAACCTCCTGTTTACACCATTGTAATGTTTTCTTAGACACTTTGTGACCACATGTATGTAACCATTTCAATAAGGACAGGCTATCAGCTCGGCAGTCCTCCTCTGAAGAACTACAAATCAAAAGATCATCAACATATTGCAACAGTACAGAACCATGAAGGGCAGTCCAAGGCCTGAGGGTGGCTTGGAGTACTATAGAATGACCACAGGTGAGTCTATGTAACCCTGGGGCATTCTTCCCCAGGTAAACTGGCGATTGTGTTGGTCAATCGACATAGTAAAAGCAAAGAGTGGCCTTGTCTCCTTGTCTACAAGGACAGAGAAAAAAGCATTCTTTAAATCAACAGTAAAACATCTGACTGTTGCTGGAATGGAGGACAGTAGTGATGGAACATCAGGTACAATGGGTGCTATTGGGACTATGAGATCATTTATGGCCCTCAAGTCCTGTACAAATCTGAAGGAGCCATCCGGCTTCTTTACAGGGTTAATAGGTGTGTTGTATGGAGAAATAATTTCCTCCAGGATTCCATCCTGCAGAAACTTTTTCACCATTGGCACTATGCCATCCATATTTTCTTTAGAGAGTGGTACTGTTTGTGATAGATAGGAAATGCACCTTCTTTGAGAGTGGCCTTGTATGGTGTGCATGAAACAAGTCCTACATCCAGATCTGATGTAGACCAGACCTGGGGGTCTATATCCTCAAAATCTTCTTCACTATTTTGTTGTGACAGCATCAATAAACCTGGTTTACATGCTACTATAGTGATTTTATCTGAGGAAATGTCTAGAACTCCTTCTGAGTTGGTTCTAATTGTGATTCTTAGTGGCCCAAACAAGTCTCTTCCCAACAAATTTACAGGACACCTTGGTATTATCCTAAAAGAATGTGTGCATATGGTGTACCCTTCATCATCTTCTATTGGTAGGGGTGGGGTCCTATATGTTTTTGTCAGTATCAAATTAATTCCCAAAGAGGGTTCCGCTGGTTCCCACTTGCCTCTGAAATGATCTTCACAAATAGCACTCCTAGTGGCCCCGCTATCGACGAGATAGGGGAAGAGTCTCCCATTTATTGAAATAACAACCACTGGACTGTCAGTGAAATCATCCAATACAAAAGGAAAAGCTGGGACACTACCCTCCTGGCCCCATCATTGTTGATTTCCCCATTTGATTGGAAATGTTGGACCTTGTTGGATGGGTGCCTGTGGTTGTTGTGTCTGGTTAGGGACAGAGCTGGAATCGGGAGTCTGAGGAGGGGTGGGGTGAGGACACTGACTCACCCAGTGATCCTCAGCACCGCAATTGAAACATCCATTGTTTCTAGAGCGACTCGTCCCTCTCTCCATTTCTGCCTCTAAATCTGCCTCTAAAATTTCCTCTGCCTCTAAGGTTCCCCTTCATATTCCCTTGGAAATGTTGTGTGGAGACAGGTGACGGCTTTGGTATATCAAAACAACCTGCTGCATCTTTCTGTGAAAGAGCTTGGCCAAAGTTAGTTCTAGAAAGTGTTAACCATTCAGTAATCATTTGTTTGACTGGGACCACTAAATGGGGTTTGAGATTACTCAGGAAAGTCTGGATCAATAATGGATCCAAAATCGTCAGAATACCCAAACCAGCTTTCTGTCCATCCTGCCATATTATCCACTCAAGAGTTAACTAGGCAGTGATGTACATTCCATTTTCCCATGAAAGCAAAACATTTACCATGCTTGACCGCCACCTAGCAGTGCAGACAATCAGACAATACCTCAACTTAGATTCCTTTAACAAAAAAATATGGTATGGTCCGTGATACTTTTTTATACTAATACAGCTACAATCACTTCAAGTTTGTAACAGAATAAATTTGGAACAAGTTCAAGAGTATTTCAGACATACAATAAACGCACAATCTTGCTCATGGAGCTGCTGTTTTGTTTCAGACAAATTTAAATCTTCTATGAAATTAACTTTGCAATGTACATTAATCTGTTTACCTTTCCCAAAATAGCTTTACCCAAATTGTAACTTTATAACCTCCGGTAATACCACTCACCAAGTATTCCTTTTGGTTCTTGAAACAAAATAGCAGTTCACATATACACACTCAGCGCAATTCATCCAGCGTGATACTTTTAAAGCAAAGCAGTTATACAATCATGCACAAAGTTTACACACAACATTGATCATCAGTCACCAGTTCTGTCCCAAACAGAACTAAAACTCTAGAGTACTCTGTAAAATTTTCTAAGGTCACCAAAACCTTTTCTTCTAAGGTCACCAAAACCTTTTCTTCTAAGGTCACCAAAACCTTTTCTTCTAAGGTCACCAAAACTTTTTCTTCTAAGGCGGCGTACACACGGGCGGACTGTCTGCCCAAACTAAGTTCGTCAGACAGTCCGCTCAAACTTTTGAATGAACGAACTTGCCCACACACGGCACTTTTTGAGCGGACTAATACGGCAGACTAAGTTTGTCGTACTAAGTCCGCGCAACTTTTGAAATGAACGGACTCGCCCACACACGCAGAGGAAAGTCCGCTCATTTCGAGCGCGTGTCAAGGTAGGCGGGGCCCACGACGGAGACGTCGCGGGCCCCGCCGCCTGGAATGGACTTAAAGGGGAACCCCAACGCCGAAAAAAATCGGCGTGGGGGTCCCCCCAAGGTCCACAACAGACCCTTGTCCGAGCACGCTACCCGGCCGGCCAGGAAAGGGGGGCGAGCGAGCGCCCCCCCCCTCCTGAGCCATACCAGGCCGCGTGCCCTCAACATGGGGGGTGCCTTGGGGAAGGGGGGGCCGCGCGGCCCCCCCACCCCAAAGCACCTTGTCCCCATGTTGATGAGGACAAGGGCCTCTTCCCGACAACCCTGGCCGTTGGTTGTCGGGGTCTGCGAGCGGGGGGCTTATCGGAATCCGGGAGCCCCCTTTAATAAGGGGGCCCCCGGATACCGGCCCCCCACCCTATGTGAATGAGTATGGGGTACAATGTACCCCTACCCATTCACCTGTGAAATAAAGTACAAAAAAAAAACACAACACAGGGTTAAAATATTTTATTGCACAGCTCCGGGGGTCTTCCGTCTTCGGGGGTCTTCTCGCCGGACTCCTCCGCTATCTTCTTGTAGCTCTTTTGCTAGCGGAGGAGTCCGGCTTTCTTCCTCCCCGCCGCCGGCCTCTTCTCCCGACTTCGGGGGTCTTGTCCCCCTCTTCGGTTCTTCTGCCGGGCCACCGCGCCTTCTTATAGCTCTTTTAGAGGCGGTGGCCCGGTCTTCTGTCGCCGCTGTCGCCGCCTTCCGTTCTTCTTCTTCTTCTTCTCCAGGAGATGTTGACACGACGCTCTCTCCGGCCGGAATGCCAGAGCCGCGCTGCGCGGCCACTTATATAGTGACAATGGGGCGGTGTCACATGGTATATGTCACATGGGTTGGTCACATGGGTTGATGTCACATGGGGACTATGACATCGTAAGGGGGCGGGGTCACCATGTGACCAACCCATGTGACACCGCCCCATTGTCACTATATAAGTGTCAGCGCAGCGCGGCTCTGGCATTCCGGCCGGAGAGAGCGTCGTGTCAACATCTCCTGGAGATGAAGAAGAAGAAGAAGAAGAAGAAGAAGAAGAACGGAAGGCGGCGACGGCGGCGACAGAAGACCAGGCCACCGCCTCTAAAAGAGCTATAAGAAGGCGCGGTGGCCCGGCAGAAGAACGGAAGGCGGCGACAGAAGACCGGGCCACCGCCTCTAAAAGAGCTATAAGAAGGCGCGGTGGCCCGGCAGAAGAACCGAAGAGGGGGACAAGACCCCCGAAGTCGGGAGAAGAGGCCGGCGGGGAGGAAGAAAGCCGGACTCCTCCGCTAGCAAAAGAGCTACAAGAAGATAGCGGAGGAGTACGGCGAGAAGACCCCCGAAGACGGAAGACCCCCGGAGCTGTGCAATAAAATATTTTAACCCTGTGTTGTGTTTTTTTTTTGTACTTTTTTTCACAGGTGAATGGGTAGGGGTACATTGTACCCCATACTCATTCACATAGGGTGGGGGACCGGTATCCGGGGGCCCCCTTATTAAAGGGGGCTCCCGGATTCCGATAAGCCCCCCGCCCGCAGACCCCGACAACCAACGGCCAGGGTTGTTGGGAAGAGGCCCTTGTTCTCATCAACATGGGGACAAGGTGCTTTGGGGTGGGGGGGCCGCGCGGCCCCCCCTTCCCCAAGGCACCCCCCATGTTGAGGGCACGCGGCCTGGTACGGCTCAGGAGGGGGGGCGCGCTCGCTCGCCCCCCTTTCCTGGCCGGCCGGGTAGCGTGCTCGGACAAGGGTCTGTTGTGGACTTTGGGGGGACCCCCATGCCGATTTTTTTCGGCGTTGGGGTTCCCCTTTAAGTCCATACCAGGCGGCGGGGCCCGCGACGTCTCCTTCGCGGGCCCCGCCTACCTGGAGACGCGCTCGAAATGAGCAGACTTTTCTCCGGGCGGGAACAGTTCGCTCATTTCGAAAGTACAGCGGACTGGCACACACACGGGCGGACTGTCCGCTCAAACCAAGTTTCAGCGGACAGTTTTACGGAAATTCCGTAAGACTTTGTTCGTCAGACAGTCCGCTGAAACTGTCCGCTGAAGCCCACACACGAGCGGACTGTCCGCTGAAACACTGTTCAGCGGACAAAGTTGGGCGAACAGTCCGCCCGTGTGTACGCGGCCTAAGGTCACCAAAACCTTTTCAAGTGTCCCCAAAACACAATATGACCCCTAAGGTCATGACCGGTCAACTTATCTATACTTATGAGAGGTTCTATAACCCAACAGCAATCTCTGTGGGATAGAAGCCAAGTCACACACCTGACACCTGGACCCCGCCAAGTCAATTTCACTCAATAAGAATAGAATTAACCTACCAAATCCTTTAACCGTTAAAAGTAGCTTTCCAATTCCGTTAAGGGTAAATAAACATTCATCCCGGACAAGCCCCCAGTGCTGAAAGGGTTAATCCTGTGTCTAGGGTGGTCCCTTCAACCTCTCAGACCTTAGATCCAATGTATTGTGTAAATTCAGACTGCTCTGGAATCAATTCTCAAAGGACAAATAAAACCACACACACACCATGGTGTCCTTCGAGAACTAATTTTATTGAGTTATCACAAAGTGATTCATATAGTAAATTACACATCACACAGAATAAGACATGCACAGTAGACATCAAGACGATTACAGCTGGTCAAGACAAAACGCCATTGTTCTTTGTTGTAAGCTGGCTAAAATAATGTGAGAAAAAGATAACAAGATGTGAGACAGTTCATGATTTCTCCAGTAGCTAAAGGAATGCTGAGAAAATGTGTGAAAGTTTTAGATAAGTGTGTGAGAACAAATGAGTTAGAAGAATCTCATGTTGAGACAGTTATCTGAGAAGTTAAAGGGGTGTTCAAACTGCACATATTGTAAAATGGAAGTTTGTGAATATTAAGATGGCTGACAAAAACAAGATGGATGCTTAACATAACCTTTCACTGATCCCATGCCTAATGTCAACATGTGCTATCTCCCATCATGGGGGATAAATGGATGTGTTTTGGGGGTGCAACCCCTTCCTCTCACCTACTTGAGTTTTGAGAAAGGGGTTGCAGGCACAAAACACGTACAATGACATCCCCTGATGGCAGATAGCACATGTGTGCATCTTCAAAATTAGGCTTTTTAAAATGTTGTCAAAATGTTCAATCAAAACACAAAATGGTGCCAATTTTTTTGTAAATTAAATTCTTCCAAGGACATCAATCATGTTCTTAAGTTTTACTTCAATATCCATAGTTTTTTGTTTGATAATGTCTAAATCCTGACTACACCACATGATGTCCTGGATTAGCCTTTGGGCACTGTCACTGGTGAAATAATCTGATTGTTCTTCCACAACCTGTACATCACCTAAAAATCAAAAAAACACACCATAAATATACAGGCATACATCTCTTATTACCTGAAGCTGGGGTGTCAGACACTCACCTGTTGTGGTCTCAATCTCGACCACCTCTCCTTCCTCTACATCCTCTGGTTGTGACCGCTGTTCCCCTTGTTCAGGAGGTGGGGGGGTCCCTGGTGATCTCATGAAAAAAAGAGAGAAGGGGTAAAGGTGCGCTATGGATCCTGGACTATTAATAAAACTACACCTAGAAGGTGAACAACCCAAACTACAAAAATAAGACCCTAGTGGTGAGAAAAAGGGGCTGCCACTACCATTTAAATCCACCAAAAAGGTGAATAACGTGAATATATACCAAAGGTGATAGTAACGGCGCACACCTGCTGTTGATTAATTATACTTGCTGCAGGCTCACCTGCTATTCAATATATTTTATATTTACAAGAATCTGTGTAAATGTGTGGAAGAATAGAAAGTGTGACATGAAATGTCTACGCGATAATATCTCTCATGAAATTATGAAAAAATTCTAATAACAGATGATAAACCAAAATAAAATATGAAGAAACCAATGATGTGTGAAAAAACGCACAACAAATATTCTGCAGATATAAATCGCTGACAATATCCGTAGGGGTATTATGAAGGCCCTACTACACGTATAAAGATTCTAATATACTTGGTGCAAATATACTTTAGTGCAAAACATTCATTGCAAAGTGCACAGTGCTTAAAAAAGTGCTGTAATGACAATATCTTAGTGAAAAAGTGCTGCGTGCTACTTAAAGTGCCATGATTTATATATATTTACAGTCCTTATGCATTTATAAAATCGCTAAATGGAAGCATGCGGTATAAAAGTTGATATAAAAAGTCCAACGGCAGAAAAGACAATAAAGCTCCAATAAAACGTTCTTCTAAAACAAAGGTGACAGTGTGCTTCAGTTCTCAGTGGATTCCTGGATTGCAACCGGTGCGATTTTCGTGTAAAAAGACAATAATCCGCACTCACCAGCTCCCCCTCCCCCCCGCCCCCTTACGATGTCACAGTCCCGGAGGATGCTGGGACTGTCGCCATGTGGCATCAACCCATGTGACATCAACCCAAGTGACATCAACCGATGACCCCGCCCCTTGTCCCTATATAAGTCGCCGTGCAGTGCGTCCCTGGCCTTGCGCCCGGAGAGAATGTCGAGTCAACATCTCCAGGAGAAGAAGAAGAAGAAGAACGGAAGGCGGCGGCGACGGCAACAGAAGACCGGGCCACCGCCTGTAAAAGAGCTATAAGAAGGGGCGGTGGCCCAGCAGAAGAACCGAAGAGGGGGACAAGACTCCCGAAGTCAGAAGAAGAGGGCGGCGGCGAAGAAGAATGCCGGGCTCCTCCACTAGCAAAAGAGCTAGAAGAAGATAGTGGAGGAGTCCGGCGAGAAGACCCCCGAAGACGGAAGACCCCCGGAGCTGTGCAATAAACTATTTTATCTTGTGTGTTGTGTTTTTTTTTGTACTTTATTTTACAGGTGAATGGGTAGGGGTACATTGTACCCCATACTCATTCACATAGGGTGGGGTGCCGGTATCCGGGGGCCCCCTTATTAAAGGGGGCTCCCGGATTCCGATAAGCCCCCCGCCCCCAGACCAAGACAACCAACGGCCAGGGTTGTCAGGAAGAGGCCCTTGTCCTCATCAACATGTGGACAAGGTGCTTTGGGGTGGGGGGCCGCACGCCCCCTCTACCCCAAGGCACCCCCCATGTTGAGGGCACGCGGCCTGGTACGGCTCAGGAGGGGGGCCGCCCGCTCGTCCCCACCCCCTTTCCTGTCCGGCCGGGTAGCGTGCTCGGATAAGGGTCTGGTGTGGATCTGGGGGGGACCCCCACGCCACTTTTTCGGCGTAGGGGGTTCCCCTTGGAATCCATACCAGACCTAAGGGCCTGGTATGCTCTCGGAGGGGGAACCCACGCCAATTTTTTTTCAGAAATTTGGCGTGGAGTTCCCCCTTCAGAGCTGATAATTCTGTCAAAGTCGCCTCTGTATAGACAGAGATCCGACTTGGAGGCGACCTCCATTGAAATCAATGGGTACAAGTCGCCTATAAGTCGGATTGAAGTAGTACAGGAACTTCTTTTGAAGTCGGAGCGACTTCAGTAGCGTGCATTAAGACGGCTCTCATTCACTTACATTGATTTTTAAATGTTGTCCGACCTGAGGCGACTAGGGGCGACCTGAAGTCGGATCTGAGTCGCCCCTGTGTGAACCGAGCCTAATACTGATCAAAGTGTAAAAAACGTTTTTTGTTTTCTTTTGCCATTGGATTGCATAAAAATGAAAGTAATTTATGCAAGAAAATTTCACCAAAAAAAACTTTGTCTGAGTCAAATATATATTTCTTCTATAGCTATAGCAGAATAATCAGACCCATAGCAGAAATTTAAAAATTGCCCTGGTCCATTTGGGCTGCACAGGTGTGAGAGCTGAATTGCTAATTTTCTATTAATCACTGAAATTCAAATGTACTGTTCATATAAATTGGAAATACTATTTAGAAAACAATGTGTAATATATTGTTTATTTTTATACAAAAGTAAAATATTGAAAGGTTTGTGTTACAACATCAGCAACAATTTTCAAAACTTTCTACTGTAACAGTTAATGAAAGCTTGTAGCCAATTAAGACAATTAAGCTTCTACACCTGAAAGCACCTGATGCATAGAATTAATTATATTTCTGCAGGAAAATCCCTTGTGGGTCCTCTCTTCTTTTATTTAGCAGCTAATAAAAAGTATGAGATGTTTGTAATTATTACAATAGATAACAAGTCCCTTGGCTAATAAACAAAGGAAATGTTGTTTTGGCTTTGAGCTGTCTCTTGAGAAATTTCTAAATGTTTGAATAAGAATTGTTTTTGTTCATCAGGTTGATATTTTCCAATGTGAATTCTTATTAGCGTCAGCTGGGAGCTAAAAAGTATCATTACAGTTTACTGAAGATGAAATCATCTCATGTAATGTTCTCTCGTGGATAAATGCTTGTTAAATCATTTAAACTTTAGGTATAGAAATTGTAAAAGACAGTAAAACATTCAGAAACAGTTTTGAAACTTTTTTTACTGTAATAAATAAATAAATAAATACATAGTATAGCAAAGAGTTCTTTATTAATAGTTATCAACAGTTTATTAATAACAACTGTGATGGTTTTCTAATGTTGACCATTAAATGAATAGCTGGATTTTGACCTTGCAGAGCCTCTAGCATGACCTAAAAATAATCTGCTTCTGAGTATCTCCAGATCTCTGATTAAGCTTAGGTTCACATTGACAGTGGGAATGAAATCGTTTGAATTCAGCTGAACACGCACAATTTCATACCCGCATGTCAGTCCGACTTCTGGGGCAATTTCAGTGACATCTGTGCGAGTTTCTGCACAGATGTCTATTGAAATTGCACCCGAAGTTGCCAAAAAGTAGTATGGAAACTACTTTTGCGAAATGGTGAGGCATCACAAAGTCAGCGTCACACCGATTCGGACGGTGCCATTGCCAACAATAGCTGCCGATTTGGCATGCTGAACGAAAACATTTTTTTAATCTGGTTCACCCAGATTTAAAAAAAAATTCAGATCACTCTATTAACACATCTGATATAAGTGTAGTGACCTCCCTGCAGAGCTAGTATGTTCTGACAGACGGACTGAAAACAGTGATCAGTGCTCACAGCAATTGGCTACAAGGGCTGATTAGATGCTGGTTCTCCAGCATGTTTGCTCAACAGAAGCTAGTCGTGAGACAGGCTTCTGTCAGAGGAGGAGCTGTACACAGGCCAAAGTTTTTTGACGTTATCATTTTTTGCCACAATTTTTTGGTAATAAAGAAAGTAAATATAATTTGATTTGAAGTTATTTCTCACACGCAGCAAGGGCATAGCTGCAATTAGACCCTAAAACACATTTTTCTACTCTTCCCCAGTATGAGGATATCACATGAGTGGGACCTTTTCGCTGCCTAGATGCAAAGAGGGACCAAAAATTCAAGGATCACCTTCAGGCTTTCAAGACATACAGAATGCATCTGATTTCCTGATGTCCTATTGCATTTGTTGAGGCTCTGAAGTGCCAGGACAGGAAAAACACCCACAAAATGACCCTATTTTTCCTTATATACCCTTCAATGTGTTTTAGTATGTATAATCTTGCTGTGTGTGTGTGTGCAAGAAATAGCTAATTAATAAGATATTTCTTGCACACAACATGGACATGCTTATAATTGCATTATTATTATTATATTATAAGATTTATATAGCACCAACAGTTTAGGCAGCGCTTTACAATGTAGAGTGGGGACAGCACACTTACAGTACAGTTTAATACAGAAGGGACAGGAGGGCCCTGCTTATAGAGCTTACATTCTAAAGGGAGGGGATGTTGGTACAAATGGTAATAGCTCGGGGACATTTGTTAGGTGGGTGTGGGATAGGATTCCCTGAATAAGTGAGTTTTCAGGGATCTCCTAAAGGTAGGCAGGTTAGGGGCTGATTTGATATACCAGGGCAGGGAGTTCCAGAGGATGGGAGAGGCTCTGGAAAAGTCCTAAAGGTGAGCATGAGAGGAGGTAACAAGGAAGCTAGAGAGCAGGAGGTCCTGGGAGGAGTGGAGGGGATTATTTGGGCAAAATCTGCAAATGAGGTTGGTGATGTAGCTGTGTAGATGGCCTTGTATGTTGTGGTTAGCATTTTGAATTTTATACGTGGGGTAGGGGAAGCCAGTGAAGGGATTGGCAGAGAAGGGCAGAGTCACAGATTGATTAGTGAGGTGTATTAGTCTAGCAGCAGCATTTATAATAGACTGAAGGGGGATAGCCTACGTAAGGGTAGGCCATTAAGGAGAAAGTTGCAGTAGTCAAGGTGGGAAATAATCAAGGAGTGAATAAGTTGCTTTGTGGTGTCTTTAGTCAGGAAGGTTTGAATTTTGGAGATGTTGGGGAGGTTAAGCTGGCAGAATTTAGCCAGTGATTGGATGTGGGGGGCTGAAGGAGAGGTCAGAGTCAAGGATTACACCCAGCACCCATGGTTGTGCTGTTGATCTTAATGGTAATGTCATGGGGGATCGGGAAGGAGGAAATATTATGAGATCAATTTTATAAAGATTGAATTTGAGAAAGTGGTGTGACATCCATACTGATGAGTAAGTTTGAGATCTGTGAGGAGATCGAGGGGGTGTGTGGAGGAGTGGAGAGATAGATCTGGGTTTTATTGACGTAGAGGTGATATTGGAAGCCATGGGAGGTTATCAACTGGCCAGGGAAGAGGTATAGAGTGAGAATAGGAGGTGCCCAAGGACCAAGCCTTGGGGTACCCCAACAGAGTGAGGAAGAGGAGCGGAGGAGATAGAGTTGTAAGTGACACTGAAAGTGCGCTGAGATAGGTAGGAGGAGAACCAGGATAAAGCAAAATCACAGAGGCCAAGGGAGTGTAGTTTACTGAGGGGGAGCAGCTGGTCAACTGTGTCGAAGGCAGCAGAGAGGTCTAAGAGTATGAGTATGGAGTAATGGCCATTGGTTTTAGCAGTTAGTAGGTCATTGGTGAGTTTTAGTAGGGCAGTTTCAGTGGAATGTTGTGGATGGAAGCTGGACTGTAGGGGGTCAAGAAGGTTGTTATCGGTGAGGTAGCGACTCATTCGGTCATGAACAAGGCATTCGATGAGCTTGAAGGCAAAGGGGAGCAGGGAGATAGGTCTTAAGTTATTCAAACAGGTGGGGTCTTGTGAGGGTTTTTTAAGTATGGGGGTAACCAGTGCATATTTGAGCAGGGAAGAAAAGGTGCCGGAGAAGAGGGAGAGGTTGAAGATGTGGGTTAGGGAGTTTAGAATAGAGAGGGAAGGTGGTCGCAGTAATTGTGAGAGGGCAGAGTCCAGGGGACAGGTGGTGAGGTGGGCCATGGAATGGAGTTTATCAACTTCATCGGTGGTACCTGGGCAGAAGGAGGAGCGTATTGAGTGTGGTGTTGGACCTGATGTGTTGGGTAGGGGAGGAAGTTGAATTCTCTATATCTCCTTGCAAATTGTATCGATTTTGCTTTTAAAATGGTTGGCAATCTGTTGAATGGTAAGCAAGTTGGTGGGTGGGGGCAGTGGGGGGTGAAGTAAGGAATTAAGAGTAGAAAAGAGTTGACAAGGTTTGCATGAGAGGGTTTTGATGAGAGTGTTGTAATAGGTTTGTTTAGCAGTGTGGAGGCAGGAGTTGTATTTGAGAAGGGCAGATTTGTAGAGGATAAAGTCTTGCAGGGACTTAGATTTATGCCATGCTCGTCAAGAACACGGCTGCGTCTCTTGAGACTTATGGTGTAGTCTGTTTGCCAGGGTTGTGGCAGATGGGGCCTCGTTCTGCATGTAGAAAGAGGAGAAAGTATGTCTAGGGAGAATGACAGCGTGTTGTATGCCAAAACACCTACTGCTTTTCCTCCTGATTATGGGGACACCGCATATGTGAGGCTTTTTTTGCAGTCTAGCCACATAGAAGGGCCCAAAATCTACAGAGTACCTTCAAGCTTTTGAAGGGCATAAATTAGTCATTTAATTTCCTGACTACCTATCACATTTTGGTGGCTCTGAAGCACCAGGACAGTAGAAATACCCACAAAATGACCACATTTTGGAAAGCAAACACTCAAAAGTATTGTTTAAATGAAATGTTACAGATGAAGAAAGATTTTTTTTTTTTTTAAACAAAGTCAATTAACAAGAAATACCTAACATGCATTAGCGCCATACTTAAAATTACACCCCAAAACACATTCTGCTACTCCTGTGGATAGGGTAGTTGGTGCCAATCAGTACAACTTCAGCGGTGGTTGGAGGCAGAATTCAAGGAGCTCTGTCCTGTGAAAGTGCAGCTTGACCTACTTATTTAATAGAAGGGGTAAAGTAATTCTGGTGAGTAGGCACACATTTAGGGGAATGCGAAGAGCACCGTTGCAATGCTGGAGATTAAACACATTTGTGACACCTTTTATGGACACTATTGTCGGGATAATTATGGACACTGGTTTTGCACTAATACCAATATATTATGCATAATAAGTGTTGCATATTTTCACTTTTGTTGGAATTGGAGCACTTTATATCTCTATGCATGTGAGCCACAATTTAAATCACTTTAAGGAATCATTTCATGGAATAATTAATAGAGGATCTGAGCACTGGTCATGTTTTAGTAAACTTAGTTCTAAATGTGCCAAGAGACTCATAATGCCCTGCACACACGACCCGACTTTTCGACAGCAAAGGTCAGACGGAAAAATCCGTCAGACAATTCAACCGTGTGTGGGCTCCATTGGACCTTTGCTGTCCAAAAATCAGACGGACTTTAGATTTAGAATATGTTTCAAATCTTTCCAATGGACTCGAGACCAGTCGAAAAATCCATTCGTCTGTATACTAGTCCAATGGACGAAAACCGACGCCAGGGCAGCTATTGGCTACAGGCTATGAACTTCCTAATTCTAGTCCAGTCATCTGTCATCACAGTCAAATTCATTGGACTTTGGTGTGATTGTGTGTAAACATGTCCGATTCGACGGATCTCTGTCAAAAGTCTGTCGAAAGTCCATCGAAAAGTCAGACGGAATTCAGTCTGTCGAAAAGTCCGGTCATGTGCACACGGCATTAGACTTAGCTGCTGAACAGTGGGGATCCACTCTTTGATTTTAAGGTTTATGCTTTTCCCTTGGTATACATAGTTTTTTTGAGCTTGCACATTAATTTGAACAGGAATAAGGATTTTTAGGTTTCACTAAATTGCAAACATCAGTGCAGGTTCAATCACCTTATATATTATATTACTATATTATTTTTTTCAACGTAACCACAAAATTCAAGGAGCACCTATTCTTTTTGAATATTTCTTTTCTGCCACAAGTTTTTAGAAAATGCAGAAAGAAAATTAAAATGTTTTTTTTTGTTTTTTTTAACACAAAGTTGTCATTTTATTAACCGGTTCCCTAACGGCGCACGCCGATGTATGTCAGCAGAATGGCACGGACAGACAAATGAGCGTACAGGTACGTCTCTTTAAATTTGGTGCCAGCCAGGACCTCAGTAAGTCGGGTCGTGGGTCTCACGGACTCAATCGCCGCGGGGATACCCGCAATCGTCTGATGGGGAGGAAGAACGAGGAGATGCTAATGTAAACAAGCATCTCCCCATTCTGCCTAGTGACAGTGTCACTGATCTCTGCTCCCTGTGATCAGGAGCAGAGATCAGTGATGTGTCACACATAGCCACGCCCCCCACAGTTAGAAACATGCCCCAGGACACACTAAACACTTACCTTGCCCCCTAGTGGTTAACCCCTTCACTGCCAGTGTCATTTACACAGGAATCAGTGCATCAGTGCATTGGTATAGCACTGATTGCTGTATAAATGACAATGGTCCCAAAAATGTGTCTGCCATAATGTCAGTCACGATAAAAATCGCAGATCGCCGCCATAACTAGTAAAAAAAAATGCCATAAAACTAATACTTTTCCGCAAACCAATCAATAAATGCTTATTGCGATTTTTTTTGTCTTTTCTTTTCAGACATTTTTATTAAAGTGTAAGTAACAATACAGTCAATGTAAATACAGTAATATTAAACAAAATGATATTTAAATTCAATCGGCAACTGCCATAAACACGGAAATATCACTATATCTTCTATTGTTATTATCACCTTAGGCTGATAGTTGCTATTATAATGTAGACCAAGTGAATATGGCGTGTTTTAGAGATAGCTGTACAACTGTTGTATTCTTAATATGAGAGGCAGCTAAGTGTAAGACATGTAGGGGTCGAACATGCCTCTCGGGTAATGAGTGGGGATTTCATGGAGCGCCGATCCTCAGTACGTGCAGTGTGCAGTACGGGGAAATTTAGATGTACAATTTTTAGTAGTCTATAGTTGTGAAGACTCCAGCTCAGTTGGCCATAGTTGTCAGATGGGTTCTAAGGGTTGTGTCTGTAAGAGCATCAGAGCTATAAACAGGTCCTGTGATTCGCATCCATCCATCCCTACTGGGAACTCGCTGTGGAGGTGGGAGTCTTGCCGTGTATATTTATGTAGGCTTCAGAAAGTGGTCTCCAACCAATAGTTGGTGCATCTTAGAACCACACATTGTTGCAACAACATGACGTGTGGAGGTAAAGGCCATTGCATATAGAAATTCCTAGAGTCTTCTAGTGTAAAGGCGATAAGGGAGGAGAGAAAGGTGGGGGAGGGATTGAATGTAAAGGGTATTAGGGGTGACGGAATTAAACTGGTACGGAGTGTCGTAGATCAGGTTGAAGCAAAGATGTATAGGTAGAGAAGGACCGAAAATGAATCCAGCATGCCCACATCTGGGTAAATTTGGTGTGTTTGTCATGTGATTGATGGATGAGTCTTTCTGTTTCTTTGGTTCTGTCAATCTGTCGGTACCAGTCTTCTAAAGTGGGGGGTATTCCGGTTGGTAGGTTGTTATTTGAGTAATTCTCTCATGGACCTCTTTCCAGTATGTCTGAATCAATGGGCAGTCCCACCACACATGCAGGAAAGAGCCCACTGCTGAATTACAACGCCAACATATAGGGGAAATGTCGGGGAATATTTTATGCACTTTGTCGGGGGTGCGGTACCATCTTGAATAGATTTTATATCTATTTTCTTGTGTAGACACGTTTATTGAGCCTTTGTGCGTGTGGTTATAGATTGAGGTCCAGTCGTCTTCAGTCAAGGTAGTACGAAGCTCAGTCTCCCACAACTGTAATATGGGGGTGAGTGGAGAACTATCTGAATTGAGCAATGTAACCATAGTGGAAATGATATGTGTCTGGGGTTCTGCAAAAAAATGTCGAAGTTGTAGGAATTTAAAGAATGGCAAATGTAGCTCCGGAAATGTATCTGCCATTTCTGGGTATGAAAGCAATGTTTTGTGTCGGAAGAATTGATGTGCCCTATACGTGGGATGGGATTGTGCTCGTGAGGGTCCGCAGGATGAAATGCCGGGGGGAAATTTCGGGTTGTCAGATAGAGGAGTCATTGGGCCCTGCAGTAGCTGCATGCCAAGGGTATGAGATGTTTGGTGTATTGCACGAATCGAGGGTCCAACCAAGGGGTGTGATAAACACACGGCGGGGATAGCAGGTTTAGGAAGCCATGGTAGGTTAGTCGATGGGAGAGGGGTCATTTTTTGTTCTAACTGGACCCACGCTTTGGATTGGTGATGTAGATGCCAGTCCACTATCCTATTTAATAGATTAGCATGGTAATAAGTGTGAATGTCTGATAACCCTAGGCCCCCTTTAGTTTTGGGAAGGATACGTTTCGCCCAGCTGATTCTTGGGGATCTATGGGACCATATAAAGTTTCTGCATATTGTTTTGTATGTGTTAAAAAATGATTTGGGTAGTGCAATGGGGATAGTTTGTAGTAAATAAAGCAATCTGGGGAGGACGTTCATCTTTAGTATTGCAATCCTCCCAAACCAGGAGAAGGACGTTTTATGCCAATTCAAGAGATCTCCTTGTATTTTCTGGAGCATAGGGCCGAAATTGTATTCATACAATTGGGAAAGAGTGTTAGGAAGTTTAATACCCAGGTACGTTAAAGTATGGCGTTCCCAATGGAAAGGGTAATTCCTTTTACATTGCGTTACAAGCCATTCCGGCAGGGTGACAGGCAAAGCTTATGATTTTTCGAAGTTAATTTTCAAGTTAGAAATCGAGCGGAAGGTATCTAAGTCGTGTAAAAGGTTGGGTATGGAGATAATGGGGTTGGATAGAAAGAGAAGGATATCGTCCGCGTAGGCGGCGATTTTGTATGTTTTGTTTTTCTTTTCAAATGTTTTTATTGAGATTTTTAGCAGAGTTAGTTACAACAAGGGTTACAAAAAAATATATATATATAGTAGCAAAAGTAACATAACACAGTATAATGTAGTGACAGGGTTTTCTCAGCACAATATAGCATAGTAACAAATAGTCCACAATAAAGAATAAAGTAGGATTCCCAAGTATCTAATATTCATAGTCATAAAGGGACTCGAACAAGAGTAAGTCTCTTAGAACTTGTATAATAAAGTCCGTAATATAATTATTGTAAGATTTATAAATAGCGATATGGATAATGGCCACTTCTGGACCCCAAGACACCCCTCACAGGGATCTATCTGTGTCCTGGAGTACCTAGGCCAACATCCTAAAGGAAATTCAAACACAGTAGTTATCTTTTATGAAGGAAAATAAAGAACTATTCTTACTCCGCAGCTCAATTCAGATAAACAGACATGTGATATATTTGTCACTTTGCTATGAAATAATTTTTAAAGCCATCCAAAAAATATTAAAACGCACAGGAGTTCTTTCTTCTATATGATTAAAGAATCAGCATTATCTAAATTGTGGAAGTATAATTTTTGTACAATGTACTCCAAGGTTCCCATAGTTGTTGTTCCTTAATATATAGGGATTTGTCATTAGGAAATAACAATTCGTAGGAGTGGTGGAGTTGGGTTAATTCTATAACTTCTGGCATAGTAGGAAGAGAGTCAGTTTTCCATTTTCTAGTTATGGATAGTCTCGCAGCTAAAAGTATACGTGTTACTACTTTACGATATTGTTTGGGAATCGTATGTAAATTCATATTCAGAATGGCTAGTTCTGGTGAAAGTTGAAGGACAATACCTGTTACGGAAGTGAATAAATGGGAGATTGCCTGCCAGTAGTTATGTAAGCTTGGGCAGTCCCACATAATATGAAATAGGGTCCCCAATTGGGTACAATTTCTCCAGCAATTAGGTGACGAGTTCCCCTTGAATTTTGCTAGGATATGTGGAGTCAGGTATTGTCTTTGAACAATTTTTTGTGCCAATTCCCATAGTGTAACACATGCAGTGGCCCTATATATGCTTCGTAGGGAAGCCATCCATTGTTTAATTGAAAAGTCTTGCCCCAAATCTTGTTCCCATTTAAGGAAGGAAGGTAGTTTGCTGGGTATGTTTTTTTCCCCTAGAATTGGGTATATTGTAGCTACTCCTTTCTGTGAGGTGGCATGGTTATTGAGGAAAGACCATATTTTAACCGGGATTGAAGCTCTGAGTTGTGGATTGTGTAGCAGACACTTTTCTATTTGAATATATGTAGATCGCTCAGATTTCGAAAGCTGTAATTCATTACTTAACTGAGAAAAAGACTTTAATAAGCCCTGTTGGAAGAAGGAACCAAGTTTGATATCCCGACCCAAATTCCAGTCGTGTATTTGTACTCCAGGAATTAATGTTGGTATGATTGTTAGAGAAGGGTTTAACAACGTGATTGGAGTTTTATCCCATTTGTATGTGATGATTCTCTGCCAAGAGTGTAGCGTCGCTTTCACCGTTGGTGGGTGTTGAGCTGTAATTGTGGACTTAATTTTCCTACTAAGTAACCAGAATTGCATATTAGGCTGTCGCGTGATGTCTTTCTCAATTTGTCCCCATAAAGTTTTAGGAGTAGGCAAGAACCATTCTTGCAATTGGGTCAAAAGAGTTGCGTCATAATAATCCTGTAGATCAGGTAGGGTCGCACCACCTATATTTCTATGTTTAATTAGTATATGGTATGAGCAACGGGATTTTTTGCCATTCCATAGATATTTTCCCAAACTACTTTGTAAGGATTTAAAGTAGTATTTAGGGTTACATATTGGAAGGGACCTGAGTTGATATAATAATTTTGGTAAGGTCATCATTTTGAAAGCTGCCAGGCGACCAGCCCATGTAAATTCGAATTTACTAAGTGTTGTCAGATCTGTTTCAAAATGTTTCTTAAATGGTAAAAAGTTTGTTTTAAATAACTGTTTTGTTTTGTTAGTGAGAGTGATTCCTAAGTAAGAAATCCCCTCGTCTTTCCAGTGGTAGGGGTATTTATTAGACAATAACTGCCTGGTTGTGTTATCTAATCCTAGGTCTAAAATATAGGACTTGGTTTCAAAAATTTTAAGTGCACAGTTGGTTCTGGTTTTGGGATTAGAAGTGTCTAGTTCTTGTTCATGTATTGTGTTGAAGTCTCCACAAATTATTAAGGCACCTTTTCCGCATTTACCTATTTTTCTCATCAGGCCATTCAGAAAATGGGATTGCCTTTTATTAGGCGCATACACATTTACCAATGTAGTAAGTGTATTATCAATGGTACATATTAATATGAGGTATCGTCCATTGGTATCTACAATAGATTCATGTAATTGAAAATTAACTGAATGATGTATGGCAATAAGTACTCCTCTTTTTTTCTGTTGGCCTGAGGCTGTAAATATGTGAGGAAAGTTCTTATGGGTGCAAGTGGGAATAGCGCCTGTTTTGAAATTGGTTTCTTGTATACACAATATTTGACATCGCTGGGTGTTAGCCATTTGCCACATCGACGCTCTTTTTGCTGGATGGTTAAGACCATTAGTATTTAAAGATATTAACTTTATACTCATAAAAGGATATTAATAAGATGGAAAAAGTAAGTACATACTAGCCTGATAATAACTTTAAACTCTACTTCCATGTGAACAATCTGTAGTCTGAAATAACTATGAATGTCCAAAAATGTATTGACTGAAAAGTTTTGATTCAAATTTTGTAGGTTCACAACATACCAGTCCCTTTGAACGCTATGAATTGTGTATAGGATACTGTGAGGAAAAAAATAAAAGTAAAAACACAAACAAAAATATAACCAAACATTAAACTTAACTTGCAGTGGTAAACATTTCAATGCATACTGCAACATTAGAATGGGGAATTAGTTCAAAGGTCAGCTGTTCCAAAGATTTAGTATCGCACGGCACGGCGGGCAAGCTGATAGATCGGTTTCCCATAGATAGGATTGTATTTTAACCAGATCTAGTCAATGAAAGCTAATGCCATTGTGGCGTAAGTTTCTCCGGATTCTTCTTAGCTCCGATAGGTGGAGTTGGTTCGGGGATAATACCCCATGTGTGAAGTAACTTAATGCCTTGTTCCACAGAAGTGATTGTATGGTAGGTGTCGTTCTTCTGTATCAGTAGTTTAGATGGTTGTTTCCAACGGTATTCAATTTTATGATTACGCAGAGCTTTTGTAATCATGGAAACTTGTCTTCTCATATCTAGAGTATGTTTAGACAAGTCAGCATGAATCTGGATTGTATTATATGGTTGTGGAAGTTGTCCTAGATGTCGCACTTTATATAGGATTTGTTCTTTAACATGGTAGAAGTGTACTCTAAGTAGTACATCACGTGGTATCTGTGGAGGGAGAAATGACGGTTTCTGAATACGATGTATACGATCAATTGTGAGCTCTAAGGCTGGTATAGCTGGCAGCAAGTTGGAGAATAAATCAGTGGCATATTTTTTAAGATCAGACTGCTGTATATTTTCAGGGATACCCCTGATTTTGAGATTGTTCTTCCTTGAGCGGTCTTCTAAATCTGCGATTTTAAATTTAAGCCACTCTTTTTCAGCTTTATTTTCTTCATGAGCATCTATTAAGTCATTAATAGTATTGGTCATGTCTCCCATAGAGTTCTCAATAGTGTGTACTCTTTCACCTAAGGAGTTCACTGCTTTGGAGAATTGATTTGTGATTTGTAAAATATCCATATGAAGCGAAGTATGTAAAGTTAATAGCATTTCTTTTAATTGGGTGTCCAGAATAGGCTGGTTATTAGTGCGGGAATGCGGCTATAGGCGAAGCTATAGGAGTTATGACTGTGTTATCTTGACTAATATGAGGTATTTTATGGCTTACCTCCTGGCCTGTGAAATCCAGTTTGATACGAGTTTTAGCCGGGCTGCGACATGTAGGGCTGAGGCAATCTTCCTCATGAGGAGATTCCAGATGTGTTTTGTGAGTTGATTCTTCTAGAGCAGCATCAGGCATGTCAGTGTAGTGTGCTCTCCCTGAGGAGGCCGTTGCTGGTACAGCAGCTGTGAGAGGATCTGTGCCATCTTTTTTTCTCCCTCCCGCTGACTGAGAGGAGAATGTAGTTAGTTTTTTCATTTTCCGTTCGTTTTTCCGCTTTTTCGACATCACCTTCGGATTCAGGAACTCTTCCGTCGTCTGTTCGGAACTTTTTTACCGATATTCGTTGTGAATTGTCGCTAATATGCCTGTTCGTGTCACGGAGCACTCTCACAGAGCTTCCATTCGGCTTGTGCGCTGGCCACGCCCCCCGTATGTTTTGTTTTTGACTGTTATCCCTTCTATATTTTGATTTTCTCTGAGCATGCGAAGAAAGGGTTCTAGTGTTAACACGAAAATGAATGGGGAAAGAGGGCATCCTTGGCACGTGCCATTAGTAATGGAGAAGGCGTTCGACAGGTGGCCATTAACTTTTATCTTCGCTGTAGGGGTTGAGTATAAAAGCATTATCATTTGTATCATCCAAGGGGGGATTCCAATAAATTGTTACGTTGAGATCATATAATCCCAAGCCACCCTGTCGAACGCCTTCTCAGCATCCAGTGAAAGGAAGAAGCCCTCTGTACGGGAAGTCGTGAGCCAGTGGTGGATGTTTAATGCTTTAATGGTGTTATCAAATCAGGGAGTAGGGGTGACAAACAATTAGCTAGAATTTTGGCATAAATCTTCAGATCAACATTGAGTAAAGAAATGGGGCGGTAGTTAGGAATTAAGGAGGGGTCTTTATCTGGTTTAGGTATTAAGGTAATATGCGCTTCTAGAAGGTCCGAATTCTCTCTAGTGGACAGCGGGAGGGCACTAAAGGTCTCAATAAAGTGTGGGAACAAAATTTCAGGGAAGGACTTATAATATGCAGCCGATAGGCCATCTGGGCCTGGGCTTTTGCCTGCTTTTAATTGTTTGAGTGTCACGTTGACTTCAGTCAAGGAGATAGGAGCATCTAATGAGGATATGTCAAGTGGGTTTAAGGGTGTCGGGGAGTATTGTGAGAGGAAGGTTTGTATAAGATCTTTCCTAGTTGAAGTAGCCGCTGTGGGAAAGTCCTGTGGTAGATTATAGAGTGTGTGGAAATATTGTACAAATTGTTGTCCTATGGCATCTGGTGCAATAATAGGATTCCCATTTGGGGATACAATTTTGTGTATATTGTGTAACATCTTTTTTTTCTGAAGGGCTTTCGCTAAGAACTTGCCAGCCTTATTCCCAAACTCGTAAAACATTTTGTGTGTGAGAGTAAATTTGCGCTTAACCGATTTTTGTAATTCTTCTAGTAGCTCTTCCCTAGCTTTGGTAAGTTCAGTAAGACCGGATTTGGCGAGTGAGTGTTTATGAGCCAGAATTTGAACCTGGTGGTGCAAGGCGGCAATACGTGCCTCTCTTATTTTTTTCCGTTTTGCGGCTAAGGAGATAAACATACCTCATACCACATATTTATGGTTTCTCTAGAAGACTCCGTACAGGTGTTATCTGTGAAGTAATTCCGTAAACAATCTGTAATGGACTGTTTGTTTTCAGTATGAAATAGCAGAGAGTCATCTAGTCACCAAACAGATGGTCGAGGGGGTGTTTGTGTCAAAGTGAGTGTGACGGTGATCGGATTATGGTCTGATAAAAGGGCGGGTTCAATAGATGCCTGCTCTAAGTAGCATATATAAGCTTGTGTGAGAAAGAAATGATCTATTCGGGAGTATTTGTTATGGGGGGAGAATAATAGGTGAAGTCTTTAGTATTTGGATGTAGTGTACGCCAGGTGTCGTGTAGGGCTAAGGATTGGAGTTGTAATTTGATGGCACGTAATGCTCTATAAGTGAGACATGAGGTACCGTTGGAGGTATCTAGGGCTGGGGTTAGCGGTACATTAAAGTCTCCACCAAGAATAAGAATTCCATTTTGGAAGGCCGTAAGTTGGGAGAGAGTTTCTCTGAAGAATGGTACGTGTCGGACATTCGGGGCATATATGTTGGCTATAGTAAGAGGTCTGTTGTGGAGGTGTCCTTTGAGGAATATGTATCGACCCTGTGGGTCTGTTTGAACTGCTGTGACAGTGAGGGGGCAGTGTTTGGAGATTAACACAGAAACTCCTCTGGATTTTGTGTCATCATTGGTAGCATGATAAACAGCAGGGTAATGCGAGTTTTGTAATTTGAGAATGGAATCAGTACGAAAATGGGTTTCTTGTATGAGGGCTAGCGTTTATCGAGTAAAATTTAGTACCGTTAGCCAATGTAGAGAGGGGTGAGGGGTTATCCGGTCGTGAGTTTAATTGCGTCATGTCGTGTTAGTGTGGGTGGGTTAGTTAGAGGGATTGGTGTGAGTGGAGGAGGGTGATGAAACTAAGTAACAGCTTTCAGAAACTTAAATAAACACTCAGGAGGGGAAAGAGTATTCCGTGTTGTTGTGTATGTCGGGGGGGGGGGGGAGAGGAGGAGGGGGGAGGGTCAGACCACTTGTTCTAGTGGTACTCAAAATAGAGTGGAGTAGGATGAACTAGGGAGCCCTCTTCCCTATGGGAGGGGGTTCCTGAGTATCACCCCACATTGGGGTTGACCAGAACTTAACCTAATGGGGGATCAAATAAACATCAAACAACCAAAAGATAACTATAAGCTATAAAATGAGAGCCCGTGAGGATTAGCATGAGAAAAACTAATATTGTATTGATAACTTGGTACTGCTTGGCCTAGACAGGAGGAGCACGTTATAACATACCACAAGTAGTTTACCATCAAGGACTGGTCTCTGAAGAAGTTCAAATCGTGGGAAAACAAACTGTAAATGATAAAAACAGATCCCAGCATTGCAGTACAATAATACTTATCTATAGGAGATACGTCATAAAATCAGTTCCAGGGGGCAATTGGAGATATGGTTCATACGGTAAGTATAACTCTATGGTAGATGCTTCAGTATTACGGTAGAGACCAATCCAATATAGAACTGGAACAGAAGAAATTGTGTCTCCCTGGACGGTGAGTGGGTCACAGTTCAATGATGTCGAATAGAAGTTGTAGATTGAGTGTTGGACTGCTAAATAACATGAATCGCAAGCAACCCAGCCGCCCGATGTTCAAGGGGGTTACTGCCAGTTGTCTCAATGCGTACATGTAGAACGTAGAAACTTCATGTGGGTATCCAATCGGGATACAAATATCCACTATGGGACAACAAATCACAAGTTGGCAGCCCATGTTAACGTTCGGAGGCATGAAGGTATGGAGGCTAAATTAAACTAGCCGCATTCCGCTGATGTAAGTTTGCAGTCTAGATCTAGAGGCACTTTGTTGCCGGAGAGTTCAGTTCTAAAAGTGTGGTGCGTGGTGAAGTATAATAGCATGTAATTGGACATATAAGGAGATGTAGGACAACCAATCGCAATGCGAGCTGTTCCCGACCCCCGAGCAGCAAGGGAGTTGTAGTTTAAAGTAAGTTGAAAGGACGACACCAGGTCCTATTTTGGTCACCCATTTTGCTTAATGCAAACGTCGAATTGAGCCGTTGCAAGTTTTGAGTATGGTAGTAACGGTAACATAGAGCAGATATAAGATGTGTTCAGAAATGTTTAAATATGCAACGGGCACCAACAGAGGGAGAACCACAAAACAAAAAGCATTAACCGTGAAATAAACTTTGCCAACGTGCAGCAATCACAAGCTTACACAACTTGCGCGTAAGGGAGAGGTCCCAAAGTGGTAACAGAATGATGAACAGAGGGTCGGTTACTGACCTCCTTCAAGAGCAGTGAAGCGGTGAGACCATTAGGATAATTTTATAATCCCTCCTTGCCCTTCGGGAGCGTGGAGAAGATGAGGGGCTATGATCCCTGCGGGCGATGTCGGGCGGATGGTGTCCTCTGGGCCCAGAGGGGGATCTCCATCTGCGGAAGGTGGAATCTTGAGCCTCCATCGGTTCTATGCAGTGTTTGGGTGTTCTGGGTATCAGTGGAAGAAAAGAAGCGTACCAATTAGGTACTTCAACCAAGGGGATGTTCAGAATAGCGCAAAAGTTAGGCAGATCTTCCAGTACCTTAAGGTGTGCTGTATGGCCCAGCTGTGATGCTGTAAGGCAGAATGGGAATTTCCATTTGTACGTTATACCACGGGTTTTCAGGACATCCAACAAGGGACGTAAATCTCTGCGATGTTGCACGGTAATACCAGATAGATCTTGAAATATTTGGATAGGTGCAGTTCCATACGTGATGTTCTGTTTAGATCTAGCAGCTCTCAGTATGTCTTCTTTAAGACGATAGCTGACTAGACAGCAAACGATGTCCCGTGGGGGGTCAGTGTCTCTCCCTTTAGGCCGTAATGCACGGTGAATTCGCTCCACCTCTATGTTAGTCTGGGGAGGTCTATCCAGCACATTGTTAAACATGGTCGTGACAGCGGTAGTAATCTGATCGTTTTCAACCAATTCAGGGAGGCCTCTAACTCTCAGATTATGGCGTCTCCCCCTGTTGTCCAAATCCTCTAAATGTCGCTGCATATCTCTCATTTGTAATGTGTGGTTATCCAGTTTCCTTGTAGTTTTGCGGAGTGTTATTTCATGTTGGTCAGTTATTTTTTCCACAGTGTGCATGCGATCGGATAGTCCTCTAATATCCACCCGTAGGTCTGCGATGGCCGCTGACAGGGTATCTTTGATATCTGAAGCGATCGATCGCAAGTCATTCATGCTGATCGGTTGTGTGGAGAGTATCTCCTGTGCATGGGAATCGCCTGTCCCTTGTGCTGCCGCGTTCCCAGCTGGGAGGGTTTCTGATAGCACAATCATCCTCTAAAGAGTAGAGCGAGTGTCTGAGGCCTGTGAGGTACCGTGACGGGAAGGCGCCATGTTTCCTCGCTGTGCACGGAACATCTCCGGGATGTTGTGAAGTGTTTGTCCGGCTGCATTCTCTCGTGGGGAGCGAGATTGAGAGGCCGAGGACGTGCGGGTGGCTGTACCCATCGTTGGGAGTGTAATAGGGGCAAAGGTACCTGCGATAGACAGAGGTTTTCGTCCTGGGATGCCGGAGCTGTGAGATTAAGCAACCGCCATCAAGCTCAGCCAGGCCACGCCCCCTATTGCAATTTTTTTTACCAAAAATATGTAGAATACATATCGGCCTAAACTGACAAAAACATTTTTTATATATATTTTTGGGGGATATTTATTATAGCAAAATTTAAAAAATAATAATAATAATAATTCTTTTTTCAAAATTGTCGCTCTTTTTTGTTTATAGCGCAAAAAATAAAAACCGCAAGGTTGATCAAATACCACCAAAAGAAAGCTCTATTTGTGGGAAAAAAGGACATCAATTTTGTTTGGGAGTCACTTCGCATTACTGCGCAATTGTCTGTTAAAGCGTCGCAGTGCCGAATCGCAAAAAGTGCTCTGGTCAGGAAGGGGGTAAAATCTTCCAGGGCTGAAGGGGTTAAGATATTTTTCATGCAAAGCATGGGCATCGTTGTGATCTGTGTACAAAGCCTGCTTGACTGTGTTCTTGACCCGGCTTCGAATGATTCTTCCCTGGATTTCCCTTGCCTGTTCATATCTGCTATTACCGACCTTAGCCTTGACTCTTGACCAAGTTTCTGCCATGTTACCACCTCTTGCCTGTCTCTGATCTACATCCTTTATGAATTGGTGCCTATTCATCAGGTTGTTAGGGACTCTGCATATGACCTGTCTCCATGCTTTTGCTCATCTGACATCAGTACTTCCAAGCTCAAGTTTGCTGATTCAACTGTCTAGCACCTGCTGCCCTAGTAGTCCTTGTCTTCACTTCCAGGAGCTCTTAAATGAAAATTGTGCAAAAGGTCATCTCCATCATCTGCATCTCCACAGCCAGATAAGGGACACCCGCTGTCATGTCACCCGCACTCTCCTGCCCATTAAACCTCCTTCCCTCCTCTACTGTTCATTCTCCCCCCCGTCATTCTCACTGCACTTTTCTCTTGCACATACTGCCTTATGTAATTTACTCTACTTTCCTCTCCTGCACATACTGCTCACTGTCATACCCTTAGAACCCCTCTCCTTCAGCAATATTTGTAACATCCCAACCTTTCCCATTCAGAAAATGGCACACTTTTGCCATTCATACACTGTGCACTAGGGATGCACTGTTGCCCGTATCTGTGCTGATACCAAGCATTGGGTAAGTATCGATACTCAAGCAAATGCTCCAATACCAAAACCGATACTTTGTGGTGCGAATTGCATCAATACAAATTGAATGGCCCCAAATCGCACTGCAAAGAATTGCATGTGATTTGAACATGAATGTGGTGCACTTTCTGTCCGAATCACTTGCAATTTCACCCACTGCTCCTGTGTGTGTTTTTAAAAACATTTTTGATGATATTTATTATGGCAAAAAGTAAAAACAATTGTTCTTTTTTCAAAATTGTTGCTCTTTTTTTGGTTATAGCACAAAAAATAAAAACCGCAGAGATGATCAAATATCACCAAAAGAAAGCTCTATTTATAGGAAAAAAAGAATGCAAATTTTGTTTGGATATAGCATTGCATGACCGCTCAATTGTCAGTTAAAATGACGCAGTACCAAATTGTAAAAAGTGTTCTGGTCAGCAAGAGGGTAAAATCTTCCAGTGCTGAAGCAGTCAATAAAATGCTCACTACATGGCGCGTTTCCCTTTCTATACACACACACACACACACACACACACAGGAGCAGCGGGGGGAAATTGCATTCCATTCAGATGGGAATGACACCACATTTCTGTTCAAATCACATGCAGTTATTTGCAGTGTGATTTTCACCAATTTTTTTTGTATTGATGCAAAACGCACTGCAAAGTATCGGAGCTCAATATCGGCAAGTACTTAACCAACAGTGTCGGTACTTGCCAAAAAAAAAATTGTATTGGTGCATAGGGATGAGCTGAACACCCCCCAGTTCGGTTCTCACCAGAACTTTCGAACGGACCGAAAATTCGTACCAACTTTAGAACCCCATTGAAGTCTATGGGACTCGAACGTTCAAAATAAAAAGTGCTAATTTTAATGGCTAATATGCAACATACTGTCCTAAAAGGGGTTTGGGGACCTGGCTCCTGCCCCAGGAGACATGGGACAATGCCTAAAATGTTTTTAAAAATGGCAGTTTTGGCGGAAGCACTGAAAAAAAGTGAAATATTCCTTTAAATATCGTGCCTGGAGGGTGTCTATAGTATGCCTGTGAAGTGCCACGTGTTTCGTGTGTTTAGAACCCTGAACAAAATGACATTTAACGGAAATAACGTCATTTAAAACTGCTTGCGGTTTTAATGTTATATCTGGTTCCGGCAATATGGATGAAAATCATTGAGAAAAATGGCATGGGTAGCCCCCCCTGCCCATTACCAGCCCCTTTGGGTCTTGTACGGATATTAAGGGGAACCCCGTACCCAGGCCTTTTATACTCAGAACAGCAGTATACAGGCAGTGCAAACAAGACAGGGACTTGTAATTTTCAACTGGTACATTTTTAAAGTGTAGCTCCAGTCAAAAAAACAATTTTTAAGCTTTTTGGAAAACATAGGGAAGGGTTATCACCCCTGTATAATTTGTTTTGCCTTCCATCTTTTTTCATCTCACTTCCTGTTGTCTCCTTCCGTTTGCAAGTAGGAGACGTTTGTAAGTTGGATGTTTGAAAGTAGGGGCCTGCCCTATATTCTCTGCAGAAATGGCGGAACAAGGTGTTGGTGTTGCCACAACATTGTAAGCCCTCAAAGTGACTCTTGGTGGGCACTGGAGTGCTCTGCTGTGAACGATTATATCAAGAATTGTAATTACATGCCATTGTTGAAAAGTGGTAGAAAAATTGACCTTTGGTGGTTGTGGTGCTGGTGCCACAACACTATAAGTCCTCACAGTTACTCTGGGTGGGCACAGGAACGGACCCTCCTGTGAAATATTATATCAAAAATTGTAATTACATGCCCCTGTTAAACAGGGGCAGAAAAATTGGGCCTTAGGCACTGGTGCTGGTGCCACGACACTGCAACCTCTCCCATTTACTCTAGTTGTGGTGCAGGAATTAGCCCTGCTGCAAAGCATTGCATCAAAAATTGTAATTAAACGCCCATGTTAAACGGGCAGAAAAATTGGGCTGCTGGCACTGGTGCTGGTGCCACGACACTGCAACCTCTCCCATATACTCTACTTAAGGTGCAGGAATGAGCCCTGCTGCAAAGCACTGCATCAAAAATTGTAATTGAACGCCCCTGTTAAGCAGGGGCAAAAAAATTGGGCTACTGGCACTGGTGCTGGTGCCACGACACTGCAACCTCTCCCATATACTCTACTTAAGGTGCAGGAATGAGCCCTACTGCAAAGCATTGCATCAAAAATTGTAATTAAACGCCCTTGTTAAACAGGGGCAGAAAAATTGGGCTGCTGGCACTGGTGTTGGTGCCACGACACTGCAACCTCTCCCATATACTCTAGTTGTGGCGCAGGAATGAGCCCTGCTGCAAAGCATTGCATCACAAATTATAATTAAACGCCCTTGTTAAACAGGGGCAGAAAAATTGGGCTGGTGGCATCACCCGGAACCAAAAATGTTCTTCCAACATATCAGCGGAGGAGGAAGAGGATAGACAATCAACATAACAGGACAGTCACTCAGCATCAGCATAAGCAGTCTTGAAGGGATGTGATATTTCAAAAAAAATTATTCGGTTACATCAGCTTCAGGTGCTTGGTAGCTGTGGGTGATCCAAGACTGATTCATCTTGATGAAGGTCAGTCGATCAACTGAGTCGGTGGACAGGCGCACCCTGTGATCGGTAACAAAGCCACCAGCAGCACTGAAGGTGCGTTCCGAAAGAACGCTGGATGCAGGACAGGCCAGTAGCTCAATTGCATACTGTGCAAGCTCTGGCCAGTGATCCATCCTCAAGACCCAGTAAGCCAGAGGATTTTCGTTGGGAAAGGTGTCCAAGTCTGACCTTGCCCCTAGGTATTCCTGCACCATGTAAATCAGACGCTGGTTGCTGGAACCGATCATACCTTGGGGCTGCGGACTAAAAAATTGTCTGAACCCATCAGTCAGACGGCCACCTTCTCCACCGCTCCTTCTGACCGATGCCTCAGCAACACATTGTCAAGGAACAGGAGTTTGTAACCTCCCAGTCTCTGGGAACGCGTTGTACAGACCTTTCTGCAAGGCCTCCCAGAGATGTCTCATCCTCTGCTCCCTCTGCGATGGCAAGATAAGGTTGGCAACCTTACCCTTGTACTGTGGATCAATGAGAGTGGCCAGCCAATAATGGTCCCTCTCCTTGATCCAAAGAATACGAGGATCCTTCCGCAGGCTTTGCAGGATCAGGGAGGCCATGCAGCGTAGGTTAGCTGAGGCATTCGGTCCGGAGTCCTCTGGGTCACTAAGGAAAACATGATCCGCAGCTACCTCCTCCCAGCCACGTACAGCTCCACGGGTTTCTTGGGACTGTAAATCATCCCTACAAGACTGCTGCTGATGCTGATGCTGAGTGCCAGCCTCCACCTCCATGCTGACACAATCATCCTCCTCCTCCTCCTCATCCTCTTCCTGTGTGATGGGTGGCCCAGCAGGAACACTGTCTGGATAAAGGGTGCCTTGAGAGGCAAGGAAGTCCTCCTCTTCCTGCCTCTATTCTGCCTCAAGTGCCCTGTCCATTATTCCACGCAGCATATGCTCCAAGAGGTGTACAAGAGGTACAGTGTCACTGATGCATGCACTGTCACTGCTCACCATCCTTGTGGCCTCCTCAAATGCTGACAGGACAGTGCATGCATCCCTGATCATGCCCCACTGGCGTGGTGAGAAAAAACCAAGCTCCCCTGGCCCTGTCCTGGTGCCGTAGTCGCACAGGTACTCATTGATGGCCCTCTACTGTGTGTGCAGCCGCTGCAGCATGGCCAACGTTGAGTTCCACCTGGTGGGCATGTCACATATAAGGCGGTTCTTGGGCAGGTTCAACTCCTTTTGGAGCTCAGACAGCCGAGCACAGGCATTAAATGATCGGCGGAAATGCACACAGACTTTCCTGGACTGCTTCAGGACATCCTGTAAGCCCGGGTACCTGCCCAAGAACCACTGCACCACCAGGTTAAGGACGTGAGCCACACAGGGCACATGGGTCAGTTGTCCCTGTCGGAGGGTGGAGAGGAGGTTGGTGCCATTGTCGCAAACCACCATTCCTGGCTTAAGCTGGCATGGCGTCAACCACCTCTCGGCCTGCCCCTGAAGAGCTGACAAAACATCTGCCCCAGTGTGGCTCCTGTCCCCCAAACAAACCAGCTCAAGCACGGCATGGTATTGTTTTGCCTGCGTACTTGTGTAGCCCCTGGAACGCCTACGGAGCACCGCTGGTTCTGAGGACAGAGCACTGGAAGAGGCCATGGAGGAAGAAGAAGAGGAGGGGGTGGAAAAGAGAGATGTGTCACAACCAATAGTAGCATTTTGGAGGCGTGGTGGTGGAACAACCTCCAACACTACTGCACCTTGTCCTGCTTCCTTCCCAGCTGCCAGAAGAGTGACCCAGTGGGCCGTGAAAGACAGGTAATGTCCCTGTCCATGCCTGCTGGACCATGAGTCAGCGGTAAAATGCACCTTACCGCTGACTGCCCTGTCAAGCGAGGCAAGGACATTGCCTTCCACATGCGATAGAGATCCGGAATCGCCTTCCGTGAGAAAAAGTGCAGTTTGGGGACCTGCCACTGAGGAACCGCACATTGTACAAACTCACGGAAGGGGGCCGAGTCTACCAACTGAAAAGGCAGCAGTTGAAATGGTAGCAATTTAGCCAAGCTAGCATTCAACCGCTGGGCATGTGGATGGCTGGGAGTGAACTTTTTTTGCCAGTCCAGCAGCTGGGGCAGGGACATTTGCCTGCTATAATCAGACGTGGGTGTACTGCAAGCAGAGTGCACAGAAGCACTTGGCTGTGACACAGCTAATTCTACACCTTCATTCCTCTCAGAGCAGGTTTCAGAGAGGACTGAAGGTCTAGTGGGGTTGGAGATGCCAGCTGATGAGGAGCAAGGAGAGGTCCGCCTTGTTCTTTGGTGTGGGTCTTTGAGGTACGCTTGCCAATGAGCTGCATGGCAGGTCAACATATGTCTGGTCAAGCATGTGGTGCCCAAGCGGCTGATGTTTTGGCCACGCGAGATACTCTTGAGACATATGTTGCAAATAGCAGCGGTGCGATCTGATGCACTCGTCTCAAAAAAGGCCCACACCAAAGAACTTTTAGAATAACGCGCAGAGGCAGCGCCCTGCACAGGCGGAGCTCTGCGGTGTGATTCAGTTGGTGTGCTGCCCCTAAGCTGGCCCCCGGAGGGCATCCTGCCTGGTTGGACATGTGCCTCCTCCTGCTCCTACTCCTCAGGAGGATGTGGTGGGTCTAGGGAAGGAGTCACTGATGATGACATTGAGAGGAGGGAAGACGATGCGTTGGCAGCTGCTTTGCTAGTACCCTGAGCCTGGGTGAGGGAGGATGAGGAGGATGAAGAGGGCTTGGTCATCCACTCTACCAAGTCTTCGACATGTTGCGGCTCAACATGTCCAGCTGCCGAAAAGAAGGACAAGCGTGTTCCATGGCTACGTGCTGATGATGACGATGCACCGCGTCCACGACCAGCAGTGTTGTCTCTAGACACAGAGCCTGCTTGCCCTCTTTTATCGACTCGCGCCTGTCTGCCTCTCCTTGCTGGCCTTCCAGACATGGTAATGGCCTGAAGGGAGATGGGAAAACCAGCAATTGGGTAGTGTATATTGTGCTGGAGGCACACACAACACCCACTAACTCCTGCAGATGGCAGATGGCTCAATTAGAGAAGAGCTATGTAGGTGGATATAACAGTGTAATCTGTGGTCAGGGCACACAGACAGCACGCACAATCTCCTACAACTGACTGCAAGCTCTATTTAAAAAGAGCAAGACAGCTAGCTATATAGATGGATATAACGGTGTATTCTGCGGTCAGGGCACACAGATAGCACGCAAAATCTCCTACAACTGACTGCAAGCTCTATTTAAAAAGAGCAAGATAGCTAGCTATATAGGTGGATATAGCGGTGTATTTTGCAGTCAGGGCACGCAGACAGCACGCACAATCTCCTACAACTGACTGCAATCTCCTACAACTGACTGCAAGCTCTATTTAAAAAGAGCAAGATAGCTAGCTATATAGGTGGATATAGCGGTGTATACTGCGATCAGAGCACGCAGACAGCACGCACAATCTCCTACAACTGACTGCAAGCTCTATTTAAAAAGAGCAAGATAGCTAGCTATATAGATGGATATAACGGTGTATTCTGCGGTCAGGGCACGCAGACAGCACGCACAATCTCCTACAACTGACTGCAAGCTCTATTTAAAAAGAGCAAGATAGCTAGCTATATAGGTGGATATAGCGGTGTATTCTGTGGTCAGGGCACGCAGACAGCACGCACAATCTCCTACAACTGACTGCAATCTCCTACAACTGACTGCAAGCTCTATTTAAAAAGAGCAAGATAGCTAGCTATATAGGTGGATATAGCGGTGTATTCTGCGGTCAGGGCACGCAGACAGCACGCACAATCTCCTACAACTGACTGCAAGCTCTATTTAAAAAGAGCAAGATAGCTAGCTATATAGGTGGAAGTTTTTTATTCCAGAAAACTGCTACCATATTTACAAAAATAACATTTCAAACTATAAAATTACATCATAAACAAACACAGAAAACTTAACAATAAACAACTTAACCAAACTTCTTATGTGTTTTCAACCCTCTGCCCCGGAAGAGTAAGGGGTTATTAATTCTCGAAACTGAGCATCAGTTAGGTTTTCAAGAATTTTATCCCACTTACTACGTTCCTTCAACTTTTTCTTCTTTTTTTTCCCAATGCCACCCTTATTACCTGGCACCGGGCTTTTTGGAACCTCTGCCACCACCCTGGACTCTTGACCATGTTGGGGTACCCCAACCTCCTCACTATCTCCCGCTTCAGACCCCTGCTCATCATCAGACATAGATGAGCCCGAGGACTCCCTCGCTGCCACAGAAGGCCCAGGAGGTGGGGAGGGGGGTACAGGACTAGGGGACCTGAGAGGGCTCCTACTCCTAGAAAGACTTGCACACACAGATTTTTGTCTTACACCTCTTCTTCCAGTAACTCTACCCTGCCTATCCCCCGCCGGACTTCGCTCCCTTCGGGCCGCCACCTTCCCTCTAGGAGCCATACCGGCGGCAGGAACAACAGGAGAGGGGTCCCCAACCTTAGAAACACCAGAAGAGGGAGGGGGTACTTTACTTGGAGGAACCTCTCCCCCAGGGCATCCGCCACCTTCCGCAGGCGCGCCCCCAGCAGATGAGGCAGCGCCCGCAGGTGGGACACCACTGGGACATGGGACCTCCCCGGGAGCAGGGACATCAGTAGGGACATCAGCAGGTCCCGGGGGCCTCTCCCTGTGGGCCCTAGGGCACCTGCTGAATGGATGCCCCATCAGCCCACACAAATTACATTGAATGAGCCCACAGGACTCGCTGGAATGACCAAACTTATTACATTTGGCACAACGCACCACCGTGCAGTCCGCACTGAGGTGGGTTGGGCACCCGCACCGGAAACAGCGGCGGGGCTGACCGGGATAGAATACCAGAATACGATCCCTGCCTATAAAGGCACTACCCGGGATGTGGGCAACGGTGTTACCTTGCCTTCTTAACCTCATTCTGGCATTCCAAGCCCCGGTCCACACCCCGCGCTCATCCAACCCCTTTCTCAGCGGGCCCTGCAGTTGGCCGTGCCTGCTCAACCAAGTACTAATGTCTTCTGGCGGCAAGCTTTCATTGCGCACCAGGACAGTAATACTTTTTACTTCTTCCTGTCTACTTATTGGGAAGACCTTAAACCCTTTCCAGGGATCTGTACCACTAATAAGCCCAAAGGTGGTTAAAAACAACTCCATAATGACCACGCTTACAAAACTGATATCAAAGTCGCGGGACCCCGCGGGATGAATCACCGCAAAGATTTCCGCGACCTTGATACCTAAGGAGATCACCATGTCTACCACCTGCCCCCTACTAGGGCACTGACCCTCTCCCTCCCACCTCAATTGGACCACATTTCTGCGTTTTCTTTCCGGTCCCCCAGTCCCTCGTGACCATGAATTGGCCCCGGAGAACTGGTCTGCCGGAGGGACCCGGAAATTTCCCGCCCCAAACTGTTCATATATTGGGCCGAGCGGAGCCACAGACCCTGCCACATTGGCATATGAACGCCGTTCGCCCAATGCTGTCAGGAGCTTGACCTCCGGCGACCCCTGCAGAACCCGCCCAGGGACGGACCTCGGGGCAGGAACTGGCGCATCCGCCACAGGTGTGGCACCAACAGCATCCTTCCCTGGAACTCCCTTGCTATTACCCTTAGGCTGGACCGAGGACCCAGAAGGCTCTCTTCTATCGGTAGAAGCACCCTGAGCCTGACCTGCCAAAAGCGCATCCCAGTCCTCAGACCACCCTTCACTTAGCTCCATATGGGCCCCACAGGAGTCCACTCTAACTTCCTCCCTCTGGGAACCCTCTAAACTGCGAATAAAGGCTAGTGCCAGATCATTCTCACCCAGAGGCTCCATAGGGCAGTCCCCCCAAGCCACATTCTGCGCTGGATATAAGGAATCACCGGCCGATGCTCCAGACTCCTTTCCCGCATCGGCAGAGGCCCGAGAACCGGAAGCCGCGGAGGACGCGGACCGGAAGTGACGCGTGACCACCTCCGCCGGAACTCCGCCCACATCCGGCGCGCCACTCCCGGAGACCGCGGGAATCGCGGCCCGGAAGTGACGCTCGGCAACCTCCGCCGAGGCTCCTCCCCCCTCTTTCGCGCCATTCCCGGAATTCACCGCCTGATTGGGCTGAATCTTGCTAGAAACACCCCCTGCCCTCCGGGAAGACGGCGTGCTTCTCCCACCCTCCGCCATTGCAGGAGTACTGGTAACAACCCGCTTAGGTACCACTAAACAGTCCGAGCTGGGTCTCCCAGCTTTGGTCTTCCCCTCACCTTGAGGCTGATTTACAGCAGTGATGGCCGACATCTCTGCTGACGGCCCATCCTGCTCACAGCTGACTCCAAGGCTCACCGGGGTATTTACAGGTAAGTCCTTTTTCCCTTTAATCTTCTTTCCATCCTTCAACTTGGGGATCTTCACAATCAGGGTTTTTTGTATACACTTTGGGTCATTTGCTGTATCCTCAGGCACCCTGTTTTTTACACCATCACCCACCTTACTGACAGGTAGGGGCACAGATGACACAGAGGCACCCTCCACAACATCCCCTTCTAAGTCCATCACCTCACCACCAGTCTCCGGAGCTACCACCTCCATTGCTGAGGCACTATCCAAGTCCTTCTTTCCTTCATCTGAACCATGGGCTTTGGCTGTAATGGCCGCTGGCTCCCTATCACCCAGTGGGGTTTCTTCCTCCATAGCCGGGTCTACTTTACTGCTTTTGTCCTCCGCCGCCTGGGAAAGACCACGTCTTCTCACGGCCTGGGAACCTTCCTTATTAGCCACACGAAGGGTCTCAATCCCTTGCACTGTCTGTGCACCCACACTTGTGGGTTCCTCCGCCTCTCCCATGGGCTCCGCCGCCTGTGATAGACGCTGGTTGCGGCGTCTTACCGCTTGAGAGCCCTCATCGCACGCCACTCTCATAACTTTATCTATTCTCAACAGAAAGTCCTTTTCGCTTGAGGCATTGTCAATTAGTTTTGATAAAAGCTCACCAAGCATGTTACACTGCTCTTTCAGTCCATCTATGACAGGCTTGAATTCTGTTCTTTTCTTGATACCTGATCTGTCGCGTCTATTCCTCAGCTCGGCCAAAACTTTCATTTTTTCGCAGTAACAGCGAGAAGCCTTTACCATTAAGCTCTGGGCTTTTCTTTTCCTCTCCGCAGATTTCTCCACGTCTTCTCCTGGCTGTCTCAGAGACCAGTCAACCAAGTCAAGCTGGTTTTCTAAGTACAGCCTCTCCTCCTCAACAAACTCCAGGAGCTTCAGGGCTCCACGCCTTTCCTCAGGCCGAGAAACAGGCCCCTGGCCTGGGCTGACCGACGCCATCAGCTCCCTGTCCTCCTCCACCACTCTGGAAGTCCTCAGAGATCAGAGCACGCAGCCAGCACACACAAGCTCCTACCACTGACTGCAAGCTCTATTTAAAAAGAGCAAGATAGCTAGCTATATAGGTGGATATAGCGGTGTATACTGCTGTCAGGGCACGTAGACAGCACGCAGAATCTCCTACAACTGACTGCAAGCTCTATTTAAAAAGAGCAAGATAGCTAGCTATATAGGTGGATATAGTGGTGTATACTGTGATCAGGGCACGCAGACAGCATGCACAATCTCCTACAACTGACTGCAAGCTCTATTTAAAAAGAGCAAGATAGCTAGCTATATAGGTGGATATAGCGGTGTATTCTGCGGTCAGGGCACGCAGAATCTCCTACAACTGACTGCAAGCTCTATTTAAAAAGAGCAAGATAGCTAGCTATATAGGTGGATATTTTTTATTGATAATGACTGCTACCAATATAACACATTACAAACAAACTTTACAAATCACTTTACAAACAAACCTAAACAATACTACAACTTAATTATTTAGCAACACTTTGCCTACACAGGGGGGACATAACCAAATCACGCACTTGGTCATCTGACATCCTGTCAAGAACCTTGTCCCACTCATAACGTTCTTTCTTTTTCTTTTTCTTCCTAACAAGAACTTTACCACCACTATTAGGATCAGGACCACCATCATCCCTCGGGACTTCTTGCGCTACTTCCCCTTGAGCCGTTTCAACAGACCTACTCACTAATTTACTGTATCCATGTTCGTCTCCAGACACCGAGGAGGCCGAAGACTCAACTCCTTTACCCGAAAGGCGACATGGAGAGGAAGGAACCGGACTGGGGGATCTGAGAGGACTCCTACTCCGCGAGGAGCTTACCCGTGCCGGTTTCCTCCTTGCTGACCTCCTCCTCACCACTCTCCCTCTTTTCTCCTCCGCCGGGCTTAGCCCACGACGAGACGCTCTGCTACATGGAGCACCCCCAGCACGAGGAGAGGTAGCAGGAAGACTCTTCCCTAAGGGACCTTCATTAGTGGGACCGACTACACCTTCCATTGGGGTTTCGTTAACAGACGGGCCTTGACCCCTGGGTACTTTGCTAGCATCGGGGGTCACCTCAGCATCAGTTCCCCTAGGGGGTGCTTCCTTGGTTTTCCCCACCACATTTTGATTACCCTGAGCACTTTCCCCTGTGGGCCCAGGGGGAGGTCCCTCCCCCCTGGGTTGACCACCAGGTGGAACATCACCTCTGTAGGCCTTAGGGCACCTGCTAAATGGGTGACCCATTTGGCCACACAGATTACAACAGATAAGGCCACATGCATCGCTTGAGTGGCCAAATTTGTTGCACTTTATGCACCTAACAACTGTGCAATCTGCGCTTAGGTGGGTTGGACACCCACACTTAAAACATCTCCGGGGTTGTCCTGGATAGAACACCAGGATTCGGTCCCTCCCGATAAATGCACTACCGGGAACATGTGCCACCGTATTACCGGCTCTCCGTAACCGAATCCTGGTGTTCCAAGCCCCGGTCCAAACTCCCCGCTCATCCAGGCACTTATTTAGGGGACACTGCAATTGGCCGTGCCTACTCAGCCAAGTTGAGATGTCCTCCGGGGGCAGACTTTCGTTCCTCACCAGAATAGTGAGGGCTTTCACATCTTCTTGCCGACTCAAGGGGATGATCCTGAAACCCTTCCAGGGATCAGTCCCCTTGATCAACCCAAAAGAGGTGATAAAAATCTCCATCACCACTAGGTTTGTGAAACTCAAATCAAAATCATGCGACCCTGCAGGGTGGATGACCACAAAAATTTCACAAACTTTAATTCCCAGTGATAAAATCATGTCAACCACCTGGCCCCTACTAGGGCACTGACCTTCCCCCTCCCACCTTAACTGTACAACATTACGGCGCTTGCGCTCCGGGCCACCCGCACCCCGAGACCACGAACTGGCCCCAGAAGGTTGACCAGCCGGGGGAGCACGGAAATTACCAGCCCCAAACTGGTCATACAGGTGGCCCAGAGACACATTCGCCCCTGCGACATTTGCGTAAGAACGCCTTTCTCCCAAGGCATTCAGGAGCCTGGCCTCCGGTGAACCCCTCAAAACAGATCCTGGGGCAGAAACCCCTTCTTTAGGATCCGGATGAGCCACCCCAGCTTCCAAGCCCCGAATACCTTCCTCCAACTCCATACCCCCTTGCTGGACCTCCGGGAGACCCTCCGCCAGACCACTTAGCGATTGGTCACGGAGAAGGGCATCCAGGCCATCCGACTCCTCTGCAGTCTCATGAGCCCCACACGAGTCCACTTGTACATTTTGTGACCCTTCCAAGCCTTTAATAAACACCAATGCTGGATCATCAGCCTCATCCACATCCCCCATGGGACAATCACCCCATGCTGACACTTGTCTAGGGGGTAGATTGTCCGAGATTTCCATAAACTCATTTTCCTCCCGTTCGGATACGGAAGCTGCCGAACGAACGTTCTTCACGCGGGCTTCCTCCCGTTCGGATGCCGAACGAACATTCTCCCGTTCGGATGCTATACCGGAAGCTGCCGACCGGACGTTCTTCACACGGCCAACTTCCGCTTCCGGCCCTGGCGTCACTTCCGGCGCGACCGCAGCTTTCCTCCTTACAGAAACCCTGCCAAATTCTCCCGCCAAACGATTCTTAGTGTCAGCATGGGAAGACGGCGTCCCTCCATGCTGTCCCGCCATTACTTCACTACTGGACACCGCTGTGTTTACTACAGAGGTAGCCAGGCTGACCTGAGTCTTTTGTCCACCCTTACCCTGGAGCTCCTTCCCCTTACCCTGCGACCGGGTTGCAGCAGTGGCAGCCGACAACTCAGCTGACGGCGTGCCCTGCCCGCAAACAGCGGCTGGGTTCACTGGGGATTTACAAGGTAAGTCCGTGTTTTTTTTAGTCTCCATCAGTCTTTCCAGCTGTACCACTAAACTCTGCTTTCCTCTCTGACCTTGGCTTGGCACTGCACCACTGGCGTCCACAGCTACCACCGGGTCTGCAGCCCTGTTAACAGGCTGAGAACCACTAGGCTTGCCGGGACCCACTGTAGCGCTACCTAAGCCCTTAGTCACTGGGATAGAGTCTTTCATGTCACCTTCTGTCTTTGCTTTGGTCTTTGTCTTTTCCAGGGACACAACCTTCTGCTTTCCTCCTTCATCTGTCCGTGCACTCTCACTTGTGGGTTCCTCTGCCTCTCTCATGGGCTCCGCCGCCTGTGATAGATGCTGGTTGCGGCGTCTTACCGCCTGAGAGCCTTCATCGCACGCCACTCTCATAACTTTTTCTATTCTCAACAGAAAGTCCTTTTCGCTTGAGGCACTGTCAATTAGATTTGATAAAAGCTCACCAAGCATGTTACACTGCTCTTTCAGTCCATCTATGACAGGTTTGAATTCTGTTCTCTTCTTGATACCTGATCTGTCGCGTCTATTCCTCAGCTCGGCCAAAACTTTCATTTTTTCGCAGTAACAGCGAGAAGCCTTTACCATTAAGCTCTGGGCTTTTCTTTTCCTCTCCGCAGATTTCTCCACGTCTTCTCCTGGCTGTCTCAGAGACCAGTCAACCAAGTCAAGCTGGTTTTCTAAGTACAGCCTCTCCTCCTCAACGAACTCCAGGAGCTTCAGGGCTCCACGGCTTTCCTCAGGCCGAGAAACAGGCCCCTGGCCTGGGCTGACCGACGCCATCAGCTCCCTGTCCTCCTCCACCACTCTGGAAGTCCTCAGAGCTCAGAGCACGCAGCCAGCACACACAAGCTCCTACCACTGACTGCAAGCTCTATTTAAAAAGAGCAAGATAGCTAGCTATATAGGTGGATATAGCGGTGTATACTGCGGTCAGGGCACGCAGACAGCACGCACAATCTCCTACAACTGACTGCAAGCTCTATTTAAAAAGAGCAAGATAGCTAGCTATATAGGTGGATATTTTTTTAATGGTTATCTGCTACCGAACATACAAATTTTTCATTACAAATCAAATATCAGTTAACATACACTTTGCAATTTAACAGATAATAAACTATACAAACAAAAGGGAAAAAACAACTTACATGTCATCTTCCCCCTCCTCCTCCCCAGAAGAAAAATTTATAAGTAGAGCATCACCCCTACTGCTAGGCCCTTCTGGTGGCCCAGGATCCACCTCAGGTAACGGGGCCCTTTTTTTCTTCTTCTTCCCCTGCTTTTTCCTAATCGTGACCCAAGCCACTTCACCTTCCTCATCCGATACTTCTTTTGGGCGTTTCTGAGCCCCCTTAACCGAGACTTCCATCTCCTCCTCCCCAGACCTGTCATCCCCAGCCGAAGAATCGGATGAGGAGACAGTGACCAGACGTCTGCCCGGCCTACATCTCCGAGGAAGGGGAGTGGGAGCAGTAACCTGGGAAACAGAACCCTGTGCCCCCCCCTTATCCAAAAAGGGAGGCCCAACTACCTCCACCTGACCAATATCTGGACCGGGCACCTGAACTTCAGTGACAGGGGCCTGGGCAACATCTGCATGCCGTACCCCCTTTTCTCTTTGAGGGACCCTACTTGCCTTTTGGGTTCGAGGTGCACCCTGTGGCTCCGCCGTAGGAGCGCTTCCCTGCCTTTCCCCTCCAGAACTCTGCCCAGCAGGAGGAGGTGCACTATCCCCTCCTGGCCCACCACCTGCTGCAGCTTCACCCCTGTAGGCTCTGGGGCATCTGCTAAAGGGATGCCCCATTTGACCGCAAAGGTTGCAGCAGATCAACCCACACGTGTCACCTGAGTGTCCAAACTTATTGCACTTAGTGCAGCGCACAACTGTGCAATCTGCACTCATGTGGGTTGGACACCCACACCTGAAACACCTACGGGGCTGGCCTGGGTAGAACACCAGGATTCTATCTCGTCCCAGGAAAGCACTTCCTGGGACATGTGCAACCGTGTTGCCAGATCTTCTCAAACGAATCCTGGTGTTCCATGCTCCAGTCCATACCCCACGCTCGTCTAAGCATTTATTTAGAGGACACTGCAACTGGCCGTGTCTCCCCAGCCAAGTTGCTATGTCCTCCGGGGGCAGGCTCTCGTTCCTTACTAACACCGTCAGGTTTTTAATCTCCTCCTGCCTACTCAAAGGAATCAGGCGGAACCCTTTCCAGGGATCAGCCCCTTTAACCAACCCAAAAGCGGTTATAAAACGCTCCATAGTCACAGCGTTGGTGAAACTGACATCAAAGTCAGGGGTGCCAGCTGGGTGGATCACAGCAAATAGCTCAGCCACCCTGAACCCCAACGCCAGGACCATGTCAACCACTTGGCCCCTCGTGGGGCACTGACCTTCACCCTCCCATCTCAGCTGGACCACATTCCTACGCTTGCGCTCCGGACCACCTGTCCCCCTAGACCAAGTACTGGCCCCAGGGGTCTGACCAGCCGGGGGTACCCGAAAGTTACTGGCCCCAAACTGGTGGTACAGGTGGTCCAGAGGCACACTGGACCCAGCCACATTGGCGTAGGAACGCCTTTCACCAAGTGCCGTCAGCAACTTTACCTCCGGTGTCCCCCTTAGTACGGGTCCCGGAGGAGGAGCCTCTGCCACAGACACTGGGGGTACAACATGAGAAGCAGCCCCCCCACTCACGGCATGGGAAGTCACACTCCCCACATCGTTTACCCCAGCCTGAACTTTAGGATAGGTCTCATCCTCAGAGCTATAAAGCAAAGCCTCCCAGGCTTCCTGCCACTCCACCTCCATATGGGCCCCGCAGGAATCCACTGACACTTGGCTCGGCCCTGATTGAGAACCCTCCAAGCCGCGAATGAACGTCATTGCAGGGTTCTCACCATCAAGCTCGCCCATTGGGCAGTCACCCCAGGCCGTAGCTTGTTCTGGCACTATACAATTAGACATTTCAACATTACTGTTACTGTTACTGTTTACACTCTCTTGACCAGAAAGCAGACCGGAAGTCCTTTGAAAACGACCCTCGGGGTCAACTTCCGGACCCGCCACCGTCACTTCAGGCCGCGGGCTATTCTCGCCATGAACCAGCTCGCGCACCGGAAGTGCGTCATCACCCCTTCCCGCGCTACTATTGGCCTCGCGGTCAGTAGCACCACCCCTCCTCCCGCGGGAAGACGGCGTTCTCTTATTCACGGCCGCCATTCCCGAACTGTCAGATGCCATGCCGCCGGCCGACACTGCACCGCTGCCCACAGCGGCAGCCAAGCTGGCTTGACTCTCATATACCCTAGTCCCCTTACCCTGAGACCGGCTTGCAGCAGTGGCAGCCGACAACGCAACTGACGGCGTGCCCTGCTTGCAACCACCGGCTGGGATCACTGGGGACTGTACAGGTAAGTCCATTTTTCCTTTGCTTACTATCCTAGCAAGCTGCACCACTGGTATCTTCTTAACAACACTCCTGTCTTTAATGTCCTTTTGCTGCCTCCTTCCCACTTCACCGGGGTCTAACCTGCCCTCTGGGGACACAGCCTCATTCATAGGCTGGCAACCCTTAGGCTTACCTGACCCCTCTGCAGGATTAGTGGAGTTAGCAGGGCTAGCAGTCTTTTCACCAGGAATGCTCTTCACATTTTCAGCCTTCACAGCACTCTCTCTCTCCAAAACTGTTTCTTTACACACCGCTGGCTTTCTTTCCACCACAGTCTTTCCCTCTGGTTTGTCACTGGCCACCTTTCTTTCCACCGCACTTTCCTTTTCTTCATGGCTGGCTTCCACAGAGGGACCCGCCATTTCCTCCTCCTGCGTTGTGTTCGGGGCTGGATACAGTCTACGGCGTCTCCCTGCCTGGGTCCCCTCGTCACACGCAATTCTCATCGCTTTGTCCACGTTAGATAGAAAGTCTTTCTCACCAGAAGCACTGTCAATCAGGTTGGATAACAGCTCACCCAATATGTTGCACTGCTTCTTCAATCCGTCTATCACCGTCTTATACTCCTGTCTCTTTACAACGCCTGATCTGTCTCTCCGGTTCCTTAGCTCCGCCAGGACCTTCATTTTCTTGCAGTAGCTGCGGGAAGCCTTTACAATTAAGCTTTTAGCTTTCTTTCTTCTGTCTGCAGATTTCTCCACATCCTCTCCTGGCTGTCTCAGAGACCAATCTGCAAGATCCAGCTGGTTCTCCAAAAACAACCTCTCCTCCTTGACGAGCTCCAGGAGCTTAGGGGCTCCACGTCTTTCATTAGGCTGAGAAACAGGCACCTGGCCTGGGCTGACTGAAGTCATCAGCTCCCTCTCTTTCTCCACCACTCTGGAAGTCCTCAGAGATCAGAGCACGCAGCCAGCACACACAAGCTCCTACAACTGACTGCAAGCTCTATTTAAAAAGAGCAAGATAGCTAGCTATATAGGTGGATATAGCGGTGTATTCTGCGGTCAGGGCACGCAGACAGCACGCACAATCTCCTACAACTGACTGCAAGCTCTATTTAAAAAGAGCAAGATAGCTAGCTATATAGGTGGATATAGCGGTGTATACTGCTGTCAGGGCACGTAGACAGCACGCAGAATCTCCTACAACTGACTGCAAGCTCTATTTAAAAAGAGCAAGATAGCTAGCTATATAGGTGGATATAGTGGTGTATACTGTGATGAGGGCACGCAGACAGCATGCACAATCTCCTACAATTGACTGCAAACTCTATTTAAAAAGAGCAAGATAGCTTGCTATATAGGTGGATATAACGGTGTATTCTGCGGCCAGGGCACGCAGACAGCACGCACAATCTCCTACAACTGACTGCAAGCTCTATTTAAAAAGAGCAAGATAGCTAGCTATATAGGTGGATATAGCGGTGTATTCTGCGGTCAGGGCACGCAGAATCTCCTACAACTGACTGCAAGCTCTATTTAAAAAGAGCAAGATAGCTAGCTATATAGGTGGATATAGCGGTGTATACTGCGATCAGGGCACGCAGACAGCATGCACAATCTCCTACAACTGACTGCAAACTCTATTAAAAAGAGCAAGATAGCTTGCTATATAGGTGGATATAACGGTGTATTCTGCGATCAGGGCACGCAGACAGCACGCACAATCTCCTACAACTGACTGCAAGCTCTATTTAAAAAGAGCAAGATAGCTTGCTATATAGGTGGATATAACGGTGTATTCTGCAGTCAGGGCACGCAGACAACAACCACTACAGAAGAGCAAGAATGCAAAATCGGCCGATAATGAACGGTGTATACTGTGTTGAAGGTACCCAGAACACCCACTAACTCCTTACGACGCCAACACACTACACAAGGCCGCCGCGCTGGCGGCCTTATATAGTGTGGGGCGTGTACTACACAGCCTGAGCTATGATTGCCTGTGGCCAATCATGGCTCTCCTCGCTGCCGGTGCTGTGATTGGCCAAGCATGCGGGGTCACAGTGCATGCTTGGCCAATCATGAGCAAGCAATGCACTGCGATGGCGCAGTGCATTGTGGGCCGTGAACGCCACACGAATTTGGCACGAATGGCCCATAACGTTCGGTATTTGCTCATCCCTATTGGTGCAGCCTTCTGCACTTCTCCCTTGCAAATACTGCCAGCCATCATACCCTCTGCACTACTTTTCTGCACAGGATTCTAAATGTAATTTTCTTTGAGCTCCTGTTCTGTATATACTGCCTGCTGCCATGCACTCATTACCCCTCTACTGCACATCATACCTAAAAAAAGCAGTTCTAATCATTTGTAGATTTACATGTTGTTAGTTGGGTGGGGGCATGCTATTGCATGAAAAGTAGTCAACATGTAACATATGTTTGTTAATTCCTATATCACAATGCATCAAGCAAGTGGATAGATAACAGTGTCAGCATGCAATAATTGTATAAATAAATATCTACATTAGTTAAAACTATAAACTACAGAGGGGGGCATGTCCGGACGTGAGAGAGACAGGACGCGCTGTGGCCCATCTCCACTGTCCCTGGCATAATCCACAGCCCTCCAGCACCATAGATTAAGTTTTTTCCCCTGCAGACCCTCCATCCATATTCCTGGGCATCCCCTGAGCCGATCCACACCAGTTTGGTGATCCCCGGCCGTCCGCTCGCTTTGTAATCCGGCCCGCAGCCGGCACCATCCTCTGGGGTCCGGCCACCATCTTGAGGCCTATGAGGCCTGCAGAACTGCCATGCTAGATTACAGAGATCCGCGGGACTATCAGCGGCCCCCTCCACATACACCAGCGGCGGCGCCCGCAGACCAGGAGGAGAGCATTTGAGGGACCCAGGGGCGGCTGGAGACACTCTGCAGAAGACGGTGCTCTGGAGACAGAGGTGAGAGTCGGCCATCTTGGTACACCCTTAGCCCACCAGCAGCTCCCTGGTCTCCCTGGAGCCAGATCCTTACCTCACCATACATCAGAAACACCCCGCTTGTGTGGGAGGCCAACCCAGGCCGTGGCACTGGGGGATTTACCCTCTTGAAACAACCCTGTCCCCATATCTATGTGCAGTGGCCATCTTACTGCACCCACACAGGCCATATTTTCTCTCTGGAGGGAATCTAAAACTGCCTAACCCCTGTGACACCCCCTGGGGTCCTTATTCGAGATCCCCCACACCACTTCAGAGAGTGCTGCTGTTTGCATTGCAGTCAGAGACTATCACCTTGCTACACCCCATAAACTGATTGCCCAAAAGTCCTGGATTTTGGATCCTTACCCGAACAAGGTCCTGTACACCATATCGGGCAACATGTAGCCACACTGCAGATTCAAAACAAGTTATAACCCTAGGACAGGGGTGATAAGATGAGCTAAAGTCATAATCGCAAACTAATTGGGGGCGCATTCGAGACGGGAGGCAGTTCACCATCTGTAATTGAGAATTTCATAGATTCAGCGAGGATTTAAAACATACTGTAAGGATCTATTACCCTAAATAGCTATATTTTCTATAAACAGCCTCACAGTTCATACAAGTGCATGCCTTCGGGCAAAAAATGCTCACAAAGGCGCCAGTTCATTGCCAATACAGTCCTCCACAGCTGTCAGTGGCCCTTCGCCTAAGTCTCCTTCAACACAAAATAACAGTGATCTCCCCTCTCAGATCACAAAAGCAGATTTGGATTCCAGCTTAACCAAGATCTACGAAAAACTTGTAGACAAAAAACAACAAACACACTCACACAAGAAATAGCAACCTTGGGAGGTCGCACAGATGTACTAGAAACCAAACACAATGAGCTATCACTTGCACACAACGACCTTGGAAGGGACTTTGAGCTTTTAGCTGAAAACCATTCATACTTACAATCACAAGTGGAAGATTTGGACAATCAAAACCGTAGGAACAACCTGAGGTATCCCAGAACCTGTTACTGAACTGATGCTAGCAGTATCCAAACTGTTCCACAATCTGCTTCCTGATTTACCTCCATCCTCATTTGTGTGTGACAGGATTCATAGAGCCCTGCGTCCTAAACCACCCCCAGACAAACCTTCACGGACATTATTCTATGCATGAAAGACATCACAAAAGAAAGCATACTAAGAGCATCTAGGACTATGCACAACATTGAATTGGATGGCACTAAAATTCATTTCCAGATATCTCACAAGCTACCTTGGAAAGGAGACGCAAAATGAAAGAGATAACTTAGTTATTACAATCGGCTCATATTAGATACCGGTGGGGTTTCCCCTTTAAATTAACAGTACCACATAATGGCACCACCTATACAGTCTTTAACATCTTGGAAGGTAAAGATCTCCTTGTAAAGTTGGGTCTCCTGGATCTGGGTGACATCGCAAGACCTCCTACCACTCCTCATACTTCACCTATCTGGGCCACCCCAGCCACACTTCGTGGACAAGGAACATGGTGTCCATCACTCAGAAATTTAGATTCCTGAAGATATAGCTGATACATACCTGCGGTTGAAATTTCACCGTTCTTCTGGTTTTCCCTTCAGTTTTTTTTTTTTTATATATATCTTTCACAAGACCATAAGAACTATTTTTACAGTTCTAAACATTTGCAAGCTCTGATGTTTGTTTTATGGTGATTAGGTCACAGCGGTTCCACACCTTTAAAGGGTATTGGATTGGTATAACATAGTTCCTTCTATGTGATCTTATATGAACTTATACACCTAACATTTTTTTATTTTTCTTATTTACGATGTTTATTTATCTATTTAATTTTTTTTTCTCTTTCTTTCTTTTCCTCTTTTCTACAAATCTTTTCCACATATGAACAATATGCTCTTAAATATTTGCTTATAGAATCCTCGCTGATGCTGATCTGCTCCGCCTCTGCTAGTTTGTTCCCCTACTCACAATGGACTCAACTGATGGATATACTTCTACGTTTGATCCTGCTATCCATTGTTTTAATGGTGGATGTTCCATTTGTGAGTAACGGACAGTATTGTCCACAATATTATTTTTGGTCATTTAGTGCTTCTCACACTGACCGCCGAATTATCAACAATTTATAACTATACTAAAATACTTACTAAAATAATATTTTTAAAAGGTCAAACAAATGTTCTCTATTTTGCTTAAGGCATTATGATGGTGCATTGTTGTGCAATACAGCATGATTACTTTCTAGGAGTTCATTGTTTCTAGGGTTCCACAGTTCAGGTACCCACATCTCCAATGTTCACTTGTATAGGTACAACATGTTGTTCAATATAAAAAGGTTAATTAGTAAATACATATGCAAGATGTTGGTGTATATTTTGATATATGGTATATTTGAAAATACAGATGGCAACACAGTGATCACCAGATTTTTCTCTATCTCAGGTAATTTCTCATATTTAATGATAATGGTGTTAACCATATTATTAATACCACACCAACTTTACCATATGTCCTGCCCTGGGCCTTGGGATCCATTACCACTACCTCATAACCATCCTTTTAATACCATTACAATGGGTCTCAGGATGATTTCTCACAATGCCCAGGACATTAATTCCCCTCACAAGAGAAAGAAAGCTTTGCGCCATTACACAAGACTGGGAGCGGATATAATCTTAATGCAAGAAACCCACTTTGCAACAGACAAACACCCCAATTTTTTTTGACAAAAGTTTCAACCAATTTTATTGCACTACTTATAACACAAAATCTAGGGAGCAGTTATATTTATTAGGAATTCTGTGGTTTTTGAGGTTTAGAAGGTCTTTAGAGACCCAGACAGTCATTATTTGATTTTAAAAGGCTCAATTAAAGGACATTCTGTCACTATTGCCTCGGTATATGCTCCAAATGATGCCCATACAAACTTTTTCAACAAATTTTTTGATACTCTAGACAATTATTATTCCACGCATCTAACAGTGGGTGATGATTTCAATTTAGCTGTTCATTCTGCTCTGGACAGAAGTAAAGTCGTTCCATCTTCTACAGCTTTCCCAAAATCTTTGAATAGATCACTATATAATCATCAATTAGTAGACACTTGGAGAGCCCACAACACAGACATCAAATCCTACACATTCTATTCTTACTCGCATAACAGATTGCACCCCAATCCTACTTGCCAATTCCTCTAAGGCAGATATCCATGCATGCCCTTGGTCTGATCACCACATAGTCTCCTTTAACACTTCATGCATAGGTCTTGTCAATACAACACACTCATGGAGAATCAACGATTCCTTGCTCACAGATCCATCATGCAACCCACAAATACTGTCACCTTGAGCAATACTTTGCTCATAATGTTTCACCAGACATGTCACCTACAAATATATGGATGGCGCATAAGGCGGTGATGAGAGGCCACCTGATAAATATCGCCTCAGTCAAAAACAAATCCAAACTCGCTGACATTAGGTCCCTCACATAAGATCTAGACCAATTATATCACAGAAACAATCAACACCCATCTAGTGACCTTCTTAACCACTTGCTTACTGGGCACTTAAACCCCCCTCAGTCCCAGACCAATTTTCAGCTTTCAGCGCTGATGCACTTTGAATGACAATTGCGCGGTCATACAACACTGTACCCAAATGAAATTTTTATCATTTTTTTCCCACAAATAGAGCTTTCTTTTGGTGGTATTTAGTTACAGCTCGGAGTTTTATTTTTTGCTAAACAAACAAAAAAAGATGCAAAAAAAAATAAAAAATCATGTTTAATAGTTTGTTATAAAATTTTGCAAACGGGTCATTTTTCTCCTTCATTGAAGTGCGCTGATTAGGCGGCACTGATAGGCTGCATTGGTGGGCACTGATGGGCTGCATTGGTGGGCACTGATAGGCTGCACTGGTGGGCACTGATAGGCATAGTTAAGGCGGCACTAATAGGCACAGATAAGGCGGCACCGATGGGCACAGATAAGGTGGCACTGATGGGCAAAGATGGGCACAGATAAGATGGCACGGATGGGTGGCACGGATAAGTGGCACGGATGGGTGGCACGGATGGGCACTGATAGGTACCACTGATAGATGGGACTGATGGGCACTGATAGGTGGCACTGATAGGTGGCTCTGATAGGTGGCACTGCTGGGCACTGATGGGCGGCACTGCTGGGCACTGATGGGCGGCACTGGGGTGCAGCACCTTTGAGGCAGATTGTGGGCACTGTGGGTGGCACTGTGGGTGGCACTGTGGGCACTATGGGCACTGCTGGGTGGCACTGACGGGGGGCACTTACTTTTATTCAGGATGGCACTGCAGGGGGCAGGTGGGCACTGGCAGGGGGCAGGTGGTCGCTTGTATTGCTGGCTGTGATCGGGACTGATGTCCCGATCACGGCCATCGGTGATCGGCTTTTTTTTTTCTCCTCGCGCTGTCAGCGCGAGGAGGAATAATAGCCGATTACCGGCTCCGTTCTATCACATGATCAGCTGTCATTGGCTGACAGCTGATCACGTGATAAGGGGTCTGGATCGACCCCTTGCACGGATCGGTGATCAGGCGAGTCTCATCAGGGGGCGCGCAGGCCGCTCGTGCACGGGACGACGTCAATAGACGTAGTCCCGGAAATGTAGGTCCGCGCTAATGCCGTCATTTGCCAATAGCGCGGATCCCAAGTGGTTAAACAAATTCAAGAGAAACGCACTACCTTAGACACAATATTAACATCAGACACCGAAAAAACCCTCAGATGGTCTAAAGCTAGATTTTTACTCAACAGTAATTCATATTCCACCATGTTCGCTAGAAAACTAAATCAATCCATGAAACCACCCCACACATACAAATTAAGGAACCCATCTGGAAACATAGTGTCCATCCCAAAGAAGTCATGAAACAGTTTTTAGACTTCTATAAAAATCTTCTTTCCACACCACAGTCCTCTCCCAAACAATCCTCCCTGGACTGGCTTAACGACATTACATTACCCACTCTCTCTAGGGAACAAATCAAATCTCTCAATGCCCCTTGTACTGACATAGAAGTTAACAGAATCATTGGAACATTAAAGACATCCACAGCCCCAGGCCCAGACGGCTATTCCACATCTTACTATAAAACATTTGCCTCTACTATCACCCCACACCTTACTAAACTGTACAATAATATCTTACAAGGCGGCCATTTCCCATCTGAAATGCTTTTAACTAACATGTCCCTTCTTCCCAAACCAAATAAAGACCACTCCACCCCTCAAAACTACCGCCCAATATCAGTTATTGACAATGACTTAAAAATATTTGGCCGTATTTTGGCAGACAGATTATCTGCTATTATCTCCCCATTAGTAGATCCTGATCAAACAAGCTTCATTCCTAATAGATAAATAATAATAAACATATGAACTGACTACAAATATCATTCAAGACTCCAACATACATTCCAAATCCACATTACTACTTAGTCTTGATATACACAAAGCTTTTCCTAGTCATATCATATCATATCATATCATAGCGTTTCCTGGTCATATCTTGACACTCTACTCCCCAAATATGGCATTAACAATGATTTCTTACATGGCTTTAAGGCTCTCTATCACAACCCACAAACACGTATCAAACTCACAGGCAACAACTCTGACTTTTTCCCCCTGACCAAAGGTACCAGACAGGGTTGCCCCCTCTCCACTCTTCTTTTCACCCTAGCGATAGAACCACTTGCCTGTGCTATTAGAAACACAGACATTAAAGGATATTTTAAGGGATCCAAAGAATACAAACTGAGTCTTTATGCAGATGACGTACTTCTATTTATAACTGGCTCTCTCATCTCCCTACCCAATCTAACTAAAACCCTTGACATCCTTTATGACCTGACAGGTCTGGGGGTAAATTTATCCAAGTGCTCAGCTTTACCGATCAATATTCCACCAGCCTTAATATCTTCACTTAAAGACAAATTCCCATTCAATTGGAATGCGGATTTGTTTAGATATCTAGGTATTCAGATTACACCGGTGTATAAAACATTATACCAAGCAAACTACCCGCTCATATTTAACGGTATTAAAAATCTACGTAAACTTTGTTCATCATACCAGATTTCATTCTTGGGCAGAATAGTTGCCATAAAAAGGATGATATTACCTAAACTTTTATTTTTCTTTAGAGCCCTTCCTCTTATTCTCCCTAAAAAAACATTAGAATCCTTACAGAAAGAGATCAACAAATTTATTTGGCTAAACAATAAATACAGATTTAGCTATTCCCTTATGTTTAGACCCCAAATAAAAGTAGGCCTCAGCATTCCCAATCTTTGGCTTTACTATCTATCGGCCAGATTCACCCAATTAGCCCAATGGTATGCCCCTTCACTCCAAATCCCTTGGCTCCGTTTTGAGGAAGAATCTATCCTACCCTACAATCTACAAGGACTTCCTTGGTCCAAGACTATCCCACCACAAAAATTAAGAACCTTAAACCTCATTGTCACTCACACCCTTCAGCTATGGAACAGACAAGTCACTAAATTCAAGTTATTCTCTGACACTCCTCCCCTGGCTTCTTTTCTAGGTGATCCCCGTTTTTCCCCCCCAGATAGAGCTCAAGATTAAAACTTTCTAACGATTTGGAAGTTACATAACCTAACACATTTAAAATCGCTCTCACAATAATTCATTCCTCACCTTTACTAGTCTACAAACAAAATATGATTTCCCACCTACTGAACTAAAGAACTATACAAATATAAGACAATACTATCAGAAATATCATTCACTTACACTCCACCCCCCATATACTCAATTTGAGCAAATTTGTATCTCCTCCCCTCGAGATAGGAGTTTAATCTGCTGAATATATAAATGTTTAAATGAGACTGATATGCCTGAGAAAAAACACCCCATGCTTCAATGGGAATCAGATTTAAATATCGCATTTACTCTTGAACAATGGGATACTATTTTTACAAATCTACATAAATGTACCAAAACAACCTCGATCAGAGAATCAGCCATGAATGCTTTATAGATGGTATCTTACCCCTGCTAAACTTAACTCATTTTATCCCTCACTATCCCCACTCTGCTTTAGGGGTTGCCCCTCTCAAGGAACACTTTTACATATCTTTTGGGATTGTCCCCTCATAAAAAACACTTGGCACAAGGCCAGCATAATCATAGAAAAAATATCAGGTAGAAAGATTGCTCTTACACCCCAAATATGTCTTCTATTCTCCCCTATACAAGATACCCCAAGGACTAACACAAGCCTAATCCATACATTCCTCGGCTCTGTTCACTGGGCCATAGCCTTTAATTGGCGCTCCACTACAGTACCTTGGCCACAAATTCTCAGCCGCATGACAAACATTAAACTTTCTGAAAGAATTCCCCACACGTTATATGATTCAATGCCCCTCTATCAAAAAAAAAAATGGATTCTATGGGATACCCTCTCTTTGATTTAGGAGGGGGGATAGAGGAGACGATGAAAGGCGAAGAAGGAGGAGAAAGATAAAGGAATTCTGGTTTTGTTTTTTGATTGTTTTTTTTTTCCTTTCTCTCAACTCCCCTTCTAAACATATACGCATTTGTCATTTATTTCTTCTCTCCACTACAATACTCTTGATCAACCTGACTATAACACTGTGCAATTGTTTTTTGTTACCTGACTAACCATAACCCTTTTCCTCTTCCTGTACAACATTCACTGCCAAAGATCATTGTATTTATACCTGTACCATCATCGTAAATGTTCTATATTTTGACCTTTTACATAATAAAAATCGTTTGTAAACAAAAAAAACTACAAACTACATTAGTTAAACATACTTTAAAGGCAGCTGCTACAGGTAACAGGAGGTGCACTGCATGTGCAAGGGATTTGAATGAGGAAGAGTGCTTGCTCATGTGATTCTGGGTTGAGTGCTTCACTTATGATGTATCCCAGATCCTGGAAAGGACATGGTTGATCTCTTACAGTGGTATTTTTTTTTTTCATGCTATTTCGATGTTGCTTACGGCCTACTGGCAGAACATTTATCTATTTCATAGCTGCACAGTATTTAACACATTGGGGCCCCTTGACTGTATAGGCTATTAATGAAGAGGTAAACCTAGCCTTTAAATATCTGACAAACTGTATTTTAAATCTGGTCTTTTTCTCTACAGATAGTCCCTGGCTTTGTTAGAATTCCAATTGCAAAATAACGGAAAATTGTTACCAATACTTACCGTAATTTTCCTTTCCTGGCTCTGCCTCGTGACAGCAACCTTGAGTGATCACTATACCAGAGACTTCCTCCTTCACAATCTTCAACCAGGATTTGAGCATCAGGGCCATTGGAGGGAAGATCTAAACCAGACTGAATCCCCACCTCTGGAAGAGGGCATCCTGGGCTAGAGCTTGTGGGTGAAAGAAGCTGGGGGAGAAATGTCTGGAGTCCCCCACTGTGCAAATATCTCTAACACATATCGGGATCAGCTTCCATTCCATGTGGCTGGAGAAGTTGCGGTATTTTGAGAATCCGGAAGATACGCTAGCCGTTACTGAGTGGCTCACGATATGGGCAGTAAATCTGACCACCGATTCAGCTATGAACTCGGCTGACAGCTTCAGGCCATAAAGGCTTGAAGACTAGGGATGAGCTGGGTGTTCGAGTCAAACGCATGTTCGACTCGAACACCAGCTGTTCACCCGTTCGGCAAGGCCAGAACTTTGTGGGCTGTTCGCGCAATATTCATGTGGTGCTCACAGCCCACAATGCACTGTGCCATCGCAGTGCATTGCTGGCTGATGATTGGCGAAGCATGCACTGTGAACAGCATGCTTGGCCAATCACAGCTCCGGCAGTGAGGAGAGCCATAACTGGTTTAGTACGCGCCCCATACTATATGCGCAGCGGCCTTGTGTAGTGTGTTGCGGCATTCAGAGAGATAGAAGGATAGGCAGGGACAGTGTCTTCTTTTCTTGTGATTGAACCTAGCGCAGTTAGAGTTGGTGTATTGTGCCTCCTGCACAGTATACACCTGAAGCTACCCCCAATTGCTGGTGTTGTTCTGTTCCTATACCACAGGCAGCTGCAGCAGTTACAGTTGGTGTATTGTGCCACCTGCACAGTATACACCTGAAGCTACCCCCAATTGCTGGTGTTGTTCTGTTCCTATACCACAGGCAGCTGCAGCAGTTACAGTTGGTGTATTGTGCCTACAAGGCCAACAAGGAGATGCAGACAGTCACAAGCCAATAAAAGAGGGAAAGAAGGCTCTGTGTCTAGCAGCAACAGTGTTGGTCATGGACGCAGTGCATCCTCATCAGCACGTGGCCATGGGACACGCTTGTCCTTATTTTCGGCAGCTGGATGTGTTGAGCTGCAACATGCCGAAGACTTGGTAGAGTGGATAACCCCTCCTCATCCTCCTCATCCTCTCTCACCAAGTGTCACGTACCTTCTAGTAGCGAGCCCGGATTGCGGAAAGAGGCCTCCCTTACGACTCCCACTACCGGTCTCCTGGCAATGTAACAGGGAACACAGGAGTAAGGAGGGGTACAGGTGCCTGGCAGGATCAACAGATGAGTAGGATGGGTAGGTGAAGTTCAGTGGAGCAGGTAATCACAGCGAATGGAACAGCTGGTAATTCATAGCAGATAACACGGTTCAATGGAACAGGTAACTTGCAGCAGATGAAAAGCAGTGCAGGGAAGTAGGCAACTTGTAGTAGATGAACAGTGCAATATACACAGGTACTTGCAGCAGATAAACAGTTCAATATGAGCAGGCACTTGCAGCAGGTGAACAGTTCAATACAAGCAGGTTACTTGTAGCAGATGACACAGTTCAATATAAGCAGGTACTTGCAGTAGGTAAACAGTTCAATATGAGCAGGCACTTGCAGCAGGTGAACGGTTCAATACCAGCAGGTTACTTGTAGCAGATGACACAGTTCAATATGAGCAGGCACTTGCAGCAGGTGAACAGTTCAATACAAGCAGGTTACTTGTAGCAGATGACACAGTTCAATATAAGCAGGTACTTGCAGTAGGTAAACAGTTCAATATGAGCAGGCACTTGCAGCAGGTGAAAGGTTCAATACCAGCAGGTTACTTGTAGCAGATGACACAGTTCAATATAAGCAGGTTCACCTTAAGCAGACGGATGGTCAAAGCAAGCCGGGTCAGATATCAGACTGGAAGCAAAGTACAAGGGAGCAGGAAGGAGAATCGTCACAACAAGCCGGGGCCGGGTGCAGGCAGATAGCATATGGGTCACAGGTAAGCCGGGTCAAACAGGAACAAACACTACGGATCAGGTCTCACAGGTATAACGCTGTAGAGCAGACAGCAAAGACTATTGGCAAGAGGCTAGTTTAAATAGGCCGTTTGGCGCCAACACGGACACACGCACGCGACCGCGCACGTGCCCGCGCACCTGTGTACGAACGTAAGGGCGTTCGTACGATCGTGCGTACCCGCGACGAACGTAAATCAGAAGACCTGGAGGACAATCTCTTCATGCGATTTTCATGACACCAAGGCTCAGGGTACTGGCAAAGCAGCTGCCAACTCGTCCTCTTCCCTCGTCTCAATGTCATCAGTCACTCCTTCCCTAGACCCACCATGTCCTCCTGAGGAACTGTTTAAGCACAGTGTTGGGTACATGCTCCAGGAGGATGCCCAGCGTTTTCAAGGCTCTGATGATGATACCCAGCTAGAGGAAGGCAGTAGCGTGAGCCCAGAGAGAGGGGATGCTCAAGAAGGACAGCAATCTGGCAGTCATGTTCCACCAGCTGCAGCATACTGCCAGGTTTGCTCCAGTGATGAAGAGGGAGCAGATGATGAGGTCACTGACTCCACATGGGTGTCTGATAGGAGAGAGGAGGAGGCACATCTCCAAAGAGGCAGGATACCTTCTGGGGGCCAGCTTAAGGGCAGCACACTGACTGAATCACACCGCAGAGCTCCGCCTGTGCAGGGTGCTGCCTCTGCGCGTTATTCCAAAAGTTCTTTGGTGTGGGCCTTTTTTGAGGCAAGTGCATCAGATCGCACCACTGCCATTTGCCACATATGTCTCAAGCGTATCTCGCATGGCCAAAACATCAGCCACTTGGGCACCACATGCTTGACCAGACATATGTTGACCTGCCATGCAGCTCATTGGCAAGCGTACCTTAAAGACCCACACCAAAGAACAATGCAGACCTCTCCTTGCTTCTCATCAGCTGGGATCTCCAACCCCACTATACCTTCAGTCCTCTCTGAAACCTGCACTGAAAGAAATGTAGAAGGTGTGTCACAGCCAAGTACTTGCAGGCACTCTGCTAGCAGTACACCGACGTCCGATTTTACCAGGCAAATTTCCCTGCCCCAACTACTGGACCATCGAAAGTTCACTCCCAGCCATCCACATGCCCAGCGGTTGAATGCTAGCTTGGCTAAATTGCTAGCACTTCAACTGCTGCCTTTTCAGTTGGTAGACTTATCAACTGAGTTTGTGCAATGTGAGTTTGTGCAATGTGTGAGTTTGTGCAATGTGTGGTTCCTCAGTGGCAGTTTCCCAAATGCCACTTTTTCTCACGGAAGGCTCTCTACCGGCATGTGGAAGGCAATGTCCATGCCTCAAAAAAACAACAATAGACTACCGGCACAAAAGGAACTACCAATCTAAATTTTAGTTTGCTGCAACCTAATATAAAAATGTCACTATGTGAGCAAATTTTATTTCAAAATGTGTATAAAGCTTGGCTTGTGCTAACTATTTAAATTCCACAGTGTTTTACAAAACCCACATAGTGCCGTGCATATATCAATACTTCCTACAAAAATACTTAAAATTACTTAATGTTACAAAATTGCAATATGACACTCCCCCAGTGTGTGTCAAAGCCTGCAAAATAGCGTGATTGAAATGGCACCACTATAGAACTGCCTAATTGGCCCACATTATGGGTATGCCACCTCTACAGTAGTGTCAAATAGTATAAAGTGCAATACATAACTATAAACAATGCCTAAAAATATGAAACAACTAATTTCAGTGCACAATGAATGTCCTAAGCGAGTGATCATTCCAGCATCAAAAAATTAATTTGAGTGCACAATGCGTATCCTAAGGGAGCGATCACTCCAGTGCCGATCAATTCCTCCTATTTTAAGGTGTTTCTTTAAAATAACGTGCTTCTTATGTTCATCAAACAAGTGGCTTCACCACCACCATCTACAATGGCCACTCACCAGATCAAATCTGTATATGCGCCTTTAGTTCATTTAGGATAACCACTCCTTTAGGGGATTTCACCAACTGCCTCTCCAAACGGAAAATAGAAACCTCTCGTGCTAGTTTTTCTAAAAAAAAATATATAAATGGCCATCATAGTGTAGTATATCAAAAAAAGTATTTAAAATATTGTAAAATGACAAAATATACACTCACGTGTGCTTGTGCCTAGACCGGCACCAAGCATGTTCAGCCATGTACATGGGGATGTAGGTTAGGTCTGTCCCCCTATAGTCTCAATCCCCTCTGGGTAGCGGCGTGCATGCCGCGGTTTTCGAGTGCGTTCCAAACCTCCTTTTCGTACACCGGAAGCGGTGAGCGGAGTTCCCAGAAGCCTCTACGCGTTTCGCAAGGTATATTGCATCATCAGGAAGCTGCCCTTTGTCTCCATCTATCCTTTTTTATACCCTACTGTGCTATCAAACAAGCTAAATGCCATGTTTTCCCCACCCCGGGGCACCACTAATGAATGGAATTGCACTCCCAGAAGGCACTAACGATGGAAGTGCATCACTGGATGTTCCTTGTTCGCCATTTTTATTCCTGTGTTTCCCTACTTGGTCCTAAAAGTTCCCCACCGGAGGTGCGCCGCCGGATGTTCCTCATTCGCCATCTTTACTCCTGAATTTCCATACCTAACCCCCGAAAATCCTTTGCCAAATATCTCTCATCCATCATCTTTATTCCTATTACTAGCCACCTCACTATCTTTGTGATCAATATAGTCACCAGAGTACATTCCCAATTCTAAAGGCCATCCTTTCCTCTTATATTTATACACATCTCCCCTTATATTCAACTAATGTGTGGGCTATCCCCATGTAAACCGCTGGGCAGCTTCCACAATTTTTGATTTAAAGTACATAATATTAACATTAAAACTCAAAATCTTATACCGATTAGTTTACAATAATCCATTTAAATTAAATTTAATCTATAATAAAAAAATATGTCCTAAAAAAGGCCTCCTTCATAGGATTATTAACCATTCACGTACCCATCTCCTCGTTCACAAAATACAATAAAAAGCCAAAATAAAATAAAAATAAAAATAAATAGAAACAATAATGAATAATGAAAATGAAAAAAAAAATAAAAAATAAGAATAAATAGAAAAATAAGATTTGGGGTTGAATCGAGTTAGATTTGGGGTTGAACGTGGATTTGTTCTTCAAACCGCTGTGTACATAAATAGAATCTATTGGTTGTATTTTACTTTCCCCTTTCTCTAAAAATTGTTTCCTGATGAATTTTTGTAGGTCAATAAATGCCTCAAACTGGTTGAAGGGTTTATTGGGAGCAAATTGAATTCCTTTGTCCAATACTAATAATTCCTCTTGGGAGAACACTACATCTGTTAGGTTAAATATCCCTTGGCCTAATTCTCTCTTTTTCTTTTTGCTTCCCCCTCTACAGCCTCTCCTTCTTGTTGGTTTCTGGCCCCACTCCCTTCCTGCGGATTCCTGTTCCAGCCACCTCTGCTGGTTTGAAATACTGGCATTGGGGGTCTGTAAGGTTCTCTCCAGCCCCTCCATTCCCTCTGCCACTGGGGGGTTCCATAATGTGGGTTAAAATAACCCCTACCCCTCCCTCTATATCCACCCCTCCAAGGTCTTGTATATTGGTTCCCCCGTGGGGGAGATTGGGGGGCTTTACTGTAGGGTTTCCCTGTTCCATCCTATTCCCATCCTGTACACAGCGGTTTGAAGAACAAATCCACGTTAAACCCCAAATCTAGCTCGAACCAACACATTGAGGTCTTCAAAAAAATGGTGGAGAGGGAGATAAAAAATATGGTACCAGAGAAAGCGAAGAAAAATGATAGGGCAAGGCATAAAAAAATTGGAAAAGCAAAAAAATATAGTGATAAGACCTGCAGACAAAAGGGGGGGGGGGGGGGGGGACTGGTAGTGTTAACCAAAGAGGATTATGGGACAGAACTTGAAAGACTGGTGAGGGATAATACAACATATCTAGAGCTAAAGAAAAACCCTAATAAAGAATTTAGATCTAAATTAAAAGAATTTCTAAATAAAGGGATTGCAGATAAAATATTAAACAAAAATGAAGGCCGCTATCTATTACCTGATGCACCAAAAATAAGCGTTATCAGGTACCGAAAGTTCATAAACACAAAACAAAACCACCAGGCAGGCCTATAATTAGCGGCATAGGGTCAGTATATTCCAGATTAGGAGAATACCTAGATGTGTTTTTGCAACCTTTGGCAGGAAAGGGACAAGCCTTTATAAAGGATAGCAAGGATGTTATCCAATTTTTTAGGACTGTTGAGGTTGACGACTCCACGTTGTTGGTTACCATCGCCGTGGAGTCGTTATATACCAATATTAAACAAACTGACACCTTGGCCGCAGTGGCATGGGCTTTAAAACATGTCTCAGATATAAGATTGAAACAGAGAAGGTTCATCTTGGAGGGATTACAGATGCTATGGGGGGTAATTTTGTCTGGTATAACCACAAATTCTACAGGCAAATTAACCACTTTCAGACCGGACCATTTTGCTGGTAAATGACCAGAGGTCTTTTTACACTTTGGCACTGCGCTGCTTTAACTGGTAATTGCGCGGTCATGCAATGTTGTACCCAAACAAAATTTGCGTCCTTTTCTTCCCACAAATAGAGCTTTCTTTTGATGGTATTTGATTGCCTCTGCGATTTTTATTTTTTGCGATATAAACGTAAAAAGACCGCAAATTTTGAAAAAAAATGATATTTTCTACTTTTTGTTATTAGAAAAATCCAATAAACTCAATTTTAGTCATACATTTAGGCCAAAATGTATTCAGCCACATGTCTTTGGTAAAAAAAAAGTCAATAATTGTATATTTATTGGTTTGCGCAAAAGTTGTCACATCTACAAACTAAGGTACGTTTTCTGGAATTTACGCAGCTTTTAGTTTACGACTGCCTATCTCATTTCTTGAGGTGCTAAAATGACAGGGCAGTACAAAACCCCCCCAAATGACCCCATTTTGGAAAGTAGACCCCCTAAGGAAATTGATAAGAGGCATGTTGAGCCCATTGAATATTTTATTTTTTTGCCTCAAGCGATTGAATAATGACAAAAAAAAAAATTTTTTTTTTTTTTTACACAAAGTTGTCACTAAATGATATATTGCTCACACATGCTATGGGCGTATGTGAAATGACACCCCAAAATAAATTCTGCTGCTTCTCCTGAGTACGGGGATACCACATATGTGGGACTTTTTGGGAGCCTAGCCGCGTACAGGGCCCCGAAAACCAAGCACCGCCTTCAGGCTTTCTAAGGGCGTAAATTTTTGATTTCACGCCTCACTACCTATTACAGTTTTGAAGGCCATAAAATGCCAAGATGGCACAAAACCCCCACAAATGACCCCATTTTAGAAAGTAGACACCCCAAGCTATTTGCTGAGAGGCATGTTGAGTCCATGGAATATTTTATATTTTGCCACAAGTTGCGGGAAAATTACAAACTTTTTTTTTTTTTTTTTTTTTTCACAAAGTTGTCACTAAATGATATATTGCTCATGCATGCCATGGGCATATGTGAAATGACACCCCAAAATAAATTCTGCTGCTTCTCCTGAGTACAGGGATACCACATATGTGGGACTTTTTGGGAGCCTAGCCGCGTACGGGGCCCCGAAAACCAAGCACCGCCTTCAGGCTTTCTAAGGGCGTAATTTTTTGAGTTCACTTCTCACTACCTATTACAGTTTTGAAGGCCATAAAATGCCAAGATGGCACAAAACCCCCACAAATGACCCCATTTTAGAAAGTAGACACCCCAAGCTATTTGCTGAGAGGCATGTTGAGTCCATGGAATATTTTATATTTTGCCACAAGTTGCGGGAAAATTACAAACTTTTTTTTTTTTTCACAAAGTTGTCACTAAATGATATATTGCTCACGCATGCCATGGGCATATGTGAAATGACACCCCAAAATAAATTCTGCTGCTTCTCCTGAGTACGGGGATACCACATATGTGGGACTTTTTGGGAGCCTAGCCGCGTACGGGGCCCCAAAAACCAAGCACCGCCTTCAGGCTTTCTAAGGGCGTTACAGTTTTGAAGGCCATAAAATGCCAAGATGGCACAAACCCCCCCCCCCCCCCCAAATGACCCCATTTTAGAAAGTAGACACCCCTAAATTTAGGGGTACACTAGTGAGACTAGGTAATAAATGGCGGGTGCCCTGAAACTATAAAAAAATAACTAACCAACCAGCGTCACCTGTAACAGTTATATGGTGATCACTGGTGAAAGGGTTAACTAGGGGGCAATCAGGGGGCTTTATGCGGTAGTATATGGGGGTCCCTGGCGCTATAAAAAGCTGCGGCGAACCTAAATACCTACCTGCCTAACTAGCGTCACCTGTGACACTAATACAGCGATCAGAAAAACGATCGCTTATTAGGCTGGGTTCACACTGGAGCGATGCGGGAACGCCACGAATGCGCGGCGGGTTCCCGCATCGCATGCCTCCCGGCGGCAGTTCACACTGCCCTATGCGAACTGCTGGGAGTGTCAGTGAAATGTTAATGACACCCCCAGATCAGTTCGCATATCGCAGTGCGATCTGCAAACTTGGATCGCATGGTGTGAACACCCATGCGATCCGATTCTGCTGCGGACCAAAAAAAGGGTCCCGTGCGAGTTTGCGGCGGGTGCGGCGGGTGCGACACGAATTCAGCCATACTATCTGTATAGCTGAACTCGAATCGCACAGAGATCGGATGTGATTTGCACTGCAGTGCGGTGCGAATCACATCCGTTCTCATAAACCGCTGCAATGTGAACCCAGCCTTAGTGACACTGGCGACGGGGGGTGATCACGGGGTTAAACCTTTATTGGGGGGGTTAGGGGGGTACCTTAGAACTAAAGGGGGCTAACCCTAACTGCCCTAACAGTTATTAGTCACAAATGACACCTGCCGGGTGATCAGGGGGTTAAACCTTTATTAGGTAATAAATGGCGGGTGCCCTGAAACTATAAAAAAATAACTAACCAACCAGCGTCACCTGTAACAGTTATATGGTGATCACTGGTGAAAGGGTTAACTAGGGGGCAATCAGGGGGCTTTATGCGGTAGTATATGGGGGTCCCTAGCGCTATAAAAAGCTGCGGCGAACCTAAATACCTACCTGCCTAACTAGCGTCACCTGTGACACTAATACGGCGATCAGAAAAATGATCGCTTATTAGGCTGGGTTCACACTGGAGCGATGCGGAAACGCCGCGAATCCGCGGCGGGTTCCCGCATCGCATGCCTCCCGGCGGCAGTTCACACTGCCCTATGCGAACTGCTAGGAGTGTCAGTGAAATGTTACTGACACCCCCAGATCAGTTCGCATATCGCAGTGCGATCTGCAAACTCGGATCGCATGGTGTGAACACCCATGCGATCCGATTCTGCTGCGGGCCAAAAAAAGGGTCCCGTGCGAATTTGCGGCGGGTGCGGCGGGTGTGGCGGGTGCGGCGGGTGCGGCGAATGGCTGAACTCGAATCGCACAGAGATCGGATGTGATTTGCACTGCAGTGCGGTGCGAATCACATTCGTTCTCATAAACCGCTGCAATGTGAACCCAGCCTTAGTGACACTGGCGACGGGGGGTGATCACGGGGTTAAACCTTTATTGGGGGGGTTAGGGGGGTACATTAGAACTAAAGGGGGCTAACCCTAACTGCCCTAACAGTTATTACAGTCACAAATGACACCAATGCAAAAAAAAAAAAAAAAAATGACATTGGTGTCACTGTGACTGGGGGGCAGGGGTAATTGGGGGGGTGATCGGGGGGTAAAGGGGGGGTGTGAGTGTGCCTGGCATGTTCTACTGTGTGTGGGATGTGTTGGTGCAACTCACTGATCCGCTCTCCTCCGTGTCGGAACGAAAAATACCGACACGGAGGAGAGAATACATCACTTCCTCTCCTGTGTTTACATTACAGGAGAGGAAGTGATGTCACCGGGGATTTCCATTCGTCGGGAGCGATCGCGAGGGGGTGGCCATGAATGAATGGCCGTCCCCTCGTCCGGGATCGCTCCCGAACGAAAACCGACCGCCGCAGGCACCGGGCGGGGGCCCGATCGGGCCCCCGACCCGCGGGAGGCAAAGGACGTACATGTATGTGCTTATGCCTGCCCGTGCCATTCTGCCGACGTACATCGGCGTGCGGCGGTCGGCAAGTGGTTAAGGGGGTAGGAATGGGGAACAAATAAGCCCCTAGTGTGGCCAACATTTTCCTGAATAAATGGGAGGCAGAGGAGATATTCGAAAATGTTGGCCACACATGGTTGTCTATAAAAGATTTATAGATGATATCATAATGGTTTGGAAGAGTAGTCGGAAGGAATTAGATTAATTTATCCAGCGCATAGATGAGAACCAATATGGGATTAAATTCACAGTGAATATACATCAGGACATCATCAATTTTTTGGACCTTGAAATATTCAAGAATGGCAACAAATTGAATACAAGAACCTATTTTAAGGAGACGGATAGGAACGATATATCCCGTTCAATAGCTGCCACCAATCTCAATGGAATTCATTAGGATTAAACGAAACTAATTAGATGATAGACTACCAGGAACAAACAGAAGTACTGATAGAAAGGTTTGTGGAAAAGGGCTACATAAGAAAGGAGTTGGAAAATATCAGAGATAAATAGATATAGATACTAGATATAGGACAATTAGATAGGGACCAATTATTGGAAAGTAAACAGAACCCCCCCCCCCCCATGGGGAATAATATACCTTTTATTACAGGATTCAACAGTCAATATAAACATTAAAAGAGATCATAGTGAAAAACTGGCCCATAATTTGTAATAATCAACATCTAGGTAAAATACTCCCACGAAAACCGGAATTTATTTATAGGAGAGCCAAGAGAGTAAGAGATGTTGTAAAAAACGTACCAGATCCGCCAAAAAAAAAGCATTTTTTTGACCATAAAGGTTTTTATAGATGTGGAAAGTGTAAACTATGCAGGCTTACTAATGGAAAGAAAAAAACCACAGAGTTCCAATCACATGTTACAAAACAGAAATATACAATTGACAAACTTATCACATGTGGCAGCACACATGTTACCTACGTACCAGAGTGCAGTTGTGGGCTCCAGTACGTAGGTAGAACAACCAGAACCCTATCAAAGCGAATAGGTGAGCATGTGAGAAATATTAAGAAAGGATATAAATACCACAGTGTCTCAAAGCACTTTAGGGACATACATAGTAGGGACTCGCGTTCTCAAATTTTATGCAATTGATAAGATAGAACAAAATTGGAAAAATATAAACCTGCGGAGAGAGGTATCGTGTAATGAAACATTGGATTTTTAAATTATGTACAATGAGACCTCTGGGAATGAACATGGAGCTTGACATAAATTGCTTCATAGAAGGCTATTGACCTACCCATTTGTTATATTTTTTATTTTTATTTTATTTTATTTTTTATTTTTTATGTTTATTTTCATTTATATTTTTATTTTATTTTTAATTTAATTTTTATTTTATTTATATTTATTAAATTTTTTTTTTCATAATCCTCTTTGGTTAACACTACCAGTCCCCCCCCCCCCCCCCCCTTTGTCTGCAGGTCTTTTTACTATATTTTTTAGTTTTTCCAATTTTTTTATGCCTATCATTTTTCTTCGATTTCTCTGGTACTATAGTTTTTATCTCCTTCAACATTTTTTTGAAGACCTGAATGTGTATTTATTTTTATTTTTATTTTATTTTGGCTTTTTATTTTATTTTGTGAGCGAGGAGATGGGTACATGAATGGTTAATAATCCTATGAAGGAGTAAGAAAACATTTTTTTTTTAAATGTTTGTACTTTGCCTTTTTTAGGACATCTATTTTTTATTATAGATTAAATTTAATTTAAATGGATTATTGTAAACTAATCGGTATAAAATTTTGAGTTTTAACGTTAATATTATGTACTTCAAATCAAAAATTGTGAAAGCTGCCCAGCGGTTTACATGGGGATAGCCCACACATTAGTTGAATATAAGGGGAGATGTGTATAAATATTAGAGGAAAGGATGGCCTTTAGAATTGGGAATGTACTCTGGTGACTATATTGATCACAGAGATAGTGAGGTGGGTAGTAATAGGAATAAAGATGATGTTTGAGAGATATTTGGCAAAGGACTTTCGGGGGGTTAAGTATGGAAATTCAGGAGTAAAGATGGCGAATGAGGAACATCCGGCGGCGCACCTCCGGTGGGGAGCTTCCAGGACTAAATAGGGAAACTGTCAGGGCTGGCTTAGCCCTTCCTCCTCTGGGCTGGCCGCTCAGCTGTCGGCCCTTGCCAGCTCTCTTCTCTTTCCACAGTTACCAGCTGTTCCCGATGATGCTTGTCTGACCTGCCTATTTAAAGCCTTCCTGCTTACTTTTCCATTTGCCTTCGCGTGGTCACATCACTAGGAACCATCTCCTGCTGTTGTTTCAAGACTAGCTTGCTGACCTCCTTCCTGGCTTCCAACCTGTTTGCAGTTGCTCTCCTTGGATCCCTGACGTCTGGACTGGCTGATTACCTGATCTGGTTTATGAACTTTGGACTGGCTGACTACCTGATCTGGCTACTGGACTCTGGCATGCTTGACTACACTTTTTCCTATTTACCTTTTTATTTTTATCAATAAACAAGTGTGATTTGATTGTATTTCTCTGTCTGTTTCATGGTTCCTGACAGTACGCGAAGGCCATGAATTCAGAAGATACAGTCAATCCACTTGTTGGTAATATTTTTTCCAGATTGGATGAGCAAGACCACCGCATAGATCAGTTTGCCTTGGCGTTACAAACGCTCCTGAATCGCACGGCTCACCTTGAATCCCCCACGGTGGCTGCTCCGGTACAACCTGAGTCGCAGGACGTCCCTGCTGCTCCGCCAGTCTCTGTGCAGGCACCTACCTCGAGTATTACCTCCATAAGAGGTATGTCTGGTTCTGCTCCGCTTCCCCAACGATTTGGGGGAGATCCAGTTTAATGCAGAGGGTTTCTCAATCAGGTTGAGATATACTTTGAAATGCTGCCCCAGGCATTTCCTACGGACAAAAGTAAAGTAGGTTTCGTGATATCTTTGCTTTCTGAGAGAGCCTTGGCCTGGGCTAACCCTCTATGGGATAAGCAAAAACCTGTTGTCTTGAGTTACCCTCAGTTTGTGGCCTCCTTAAAAAGAGTTTTTGACCTTATGGCACACTCCGCTTCTGTTGCCAAGTGCCTCATGTCCATCAAACAGAGTACGAGAACTGTTGCCGACTACGCCATTGAATTCCGTACTCTGGTAACAGAGGTTGCTTGGAACAATGAGGCCCTCGTGGCTGCTTTTTCTCATGGTCTCTCTGATTCCAACAAGGATGAGATAGCAACCTGAGATATACCCACTGAGCTGGAGAGCTTGATCTTGTTTGCCATCCTCATTGACTCCAGACTCAGATAAAGACTTTCTCTTAAGGAGCGCTTGCGGAAGCCTCCTGTACGTTTGCCTCCGAGCTTTGTAGTCCCACCCTTGCCTCCCTCACTTCCCATGCCTCCTGGTCAGTGAAGATGAACCCATGCACCTGGGCTTCACACATCTCTCTGCGGATGAGAGAGCCTTTAGGAGGAGGGAGAGATTGTGCCTTTATTGTGGCCAGGCAGGTCACTTTTTGAAGTCTTGTCCCACCCATCCAGGGAACTATCATGGACAGACCTTAGGTGGCGTTGTTTCGTCCCCAGTTATGGATAAGCCCCTGGTTTTGGTCACCCTTTCTTGGGCTGAGTCGTCCATCGAGATACAGGCTCTAATCGACTCTGGGGCTGCAGGCCTGTTCATTGATGCTGCATTTGTTTTGTAGCACTCGATTCCGCTGCAGCTGCGTGACACTCCACTTGCCATTGAGGCTCTTGACGGGAGACCTTTACAGCCTGCCCATGTGACTCATGAGATGGTTCTGTTGTCCATGGCCGTAGGGGCTCTTCACCATGAGATAATCCAATTCCAAGCTATTTCCTCACCCAGATTTCCGCTGGTTATTGGTTATCCTTGGTTACAGAGGCACAACCCCTCTTTTGATTGGCTCCATGCTGAGGTTCTCTCCTGGTCACCACAATGCAGTGAGACATGCTTCCTGAAGGTATCCAAGGTCCTGTGCACCGCTTCACTCCCCTCCTTGCCGGAGGAGTACCGTGATTTTGGCGATGTCTTTGATAAAGGTCAAGCCGGTAGTTTGCCTCCACACCGGCCTTATGATTGCGCAATTGATCTTCAACCTGGTGCCATACCTCCTCATGGCCGGGTTTACCCTTTGTCGGTCTTGGAGGATAAGACCATGGAGGAGTATGTTGCTGACGCACATTCTCGAGGTTTAATCCGCAAATCCTCGTCTCCTGCTGGTGCTGGTTTCTTCTTTGTGAAAAAGAAGAGCGGTGAACTGAGACCTTGTATAGATTATAGGGGTCTCAATCGTGTCACGATTAAGAATGCCTTCCCGATTCCATTGATTACGGAGTTATTTGACCGCTTCAAGGGAGCAACGGTTTTCACAAAGCTTGACCTGAGAGGGGCATACAATCTCGTGCGTATTAAGGAGGGCCTCGAGTGGAAAACTGCGTTTAATACCAGAACAGGCCATTATGAATACCTGGTAATGCCTTTTGGCCTTTGTAACGCCCTGGCAGTTTTCCAGGAATTTATTAACGATGTCCTCCGAGATTTATTGCAATTGTGTGTGGTGGTTTATCTCGATGATATCCTCATATTTTCCAAGTCCCTGGAGAGCCACTACACAGATGTCTGTCGTGTACTTCAGAAACTAAGAGAGAACAATATCTATTGTAAACTGGAGAAGTGCGAGTTCCATTGTGAACAGGTTACATTCCTGGGCTATGTAATTTCCACTGCTGGTTTTTCGATGGATCCAGAGAAACTGTCGGCAGTCCTACAGTGGCCTTGTCAGGAAGATCCTCCTCACGGACGTCCGAGCGGCGAAAGTCGCAGAAGATCTTTTGCCCAGTTTCAGGAGCGTTACCGCGATCAGCGGTGCGCGCGTGCGCGTGCGCGCGCGGCCGTATGACGCAAATTGGCGCCAATAGCGCTATTTAAACGGGAGCCATGCTTCACTGCTTTGCTGCCTGATCAACAGCGTTCATGTGCTTCCTGGTGATCCGTATCTGAACCTGAACCTGTACCTGTACCTGTATCCTGATCCGTATCGAACCCGGCTTGTTCCCGACTCTGCTGTTTGCTGCCTGCCCCCCCGACTTTGGCTTGTACCCGACTACTCTTCTGGATTCCGTTTCTGTACCTGATCTGCCCGCCTGTGCCTGACCTGGACTGTTACACCATCCGTCAACTGTAAGTTGCTTGCTGTTGTACTACAGGACACAGTCCTCCGCAATATTTGGCTGTACTCCTTCTGCGTTTGTAGCCTTCTACCTCTGGCTGCAGACTACTGGACTCTTCCACTTCCGCTTATCCATTGCACCTGCATCCGTTGTTGGACTACAATACCCCTCCGTTGTTTGTCACTTCCTGCAATCACTTGTATGCCGTTGCTGGACTACAGGAACCCTTCTGCTGTCTGCTGAACCTTATCTCACCTTTGCCTGCATTCTGACACCGGACTACAATACACCTCCTCCTTCAACGGTCTTCTGCCTCTACCACCTGCTATCCAGTCAGGCACTTGTGCCCCTCTGTGCTCCTGAGCCCCTGTCATCACTACCAGGGTCTCTCGAGTCAGAGGTCTACGAGAGGCCACTCCCTGCACTCCGGGCTCTTAAAGGTACGTGACAGGCCTTGACCCGTGGGTTTACGTCCTCTGTAGCGTTTCCTGGGCTTTGCCAACTACTATCGGAAGTTTATTCGTAACTTCTCGTCTCTGGTCAAGCCTCTGACTGATATGGCCAGAAAGGACGGTAACCCACAGAGTTGGTCTCCGGAGTCCATTAAGGCCTTTGAGACTCTCAAGGCTGCCTTTGTTTCTGCTCCTGTGTTGGCACATCCTGATTCTACGTTGCCTTTTATCCTAGAAGTTGATGCTTCTGAGACTGGAGTCTGCGCCCTTCTGTCTCAACGTCCTAACTCTGAGAGTGCTATGCATCTGTGTGGCTACTTTTCCAAAAAATTGTCACCTGCTGAGTGCAATTATGAGATTGGTGGCAGAGAGCTTTTGGCGCTCATTTTAGCCCTGAAAGAATGGAGACATGTCCTTGAAGGTACCACTTTGCCCGTTCTTATTCTTACTGACCATAAGAATCTTACATTCTTGTCTGAGGCTAAGTGACTCTCTCCCAGAAGGGCGCGATGGGCTCTTTTCTTGTCCAGCTTTAATTACATTGTCTCATTCTTACCCGGTACTAAGAATGTAAGGGCTGATGCCTTGTCACGACAATTTTCCTCCACTTCCAAGTCGGAGTCGGTTCCTGTTCCTATGATTCCTGTGTTAGAGGAACATCTCCATGGTCTTTATTTCCACTTGGGTACAAGTCCAGGAGGCTTTGCATCATGCTAATGATAGGTACAGACTCCATGCTGACCGCAGACACCTGCCTGCGCCTTCCTACCAGGTTGGGGACTGGGTCTGGCTGTCATCTCACAACCTCTGGCTTCGTGTACCCTCACTGAAGTTTGCACCTCGGTTTATTGGGCCGTTCCGTATCCTTCGCAGGATTAACCCAGTAGCTTACGCGTTGGACCTTCCTCCTAGTATGCGCATCTCTAATGTGTTTCATGTCTCCTTATTGAAACCGTTGGTCTGTAACCGATTTACCACCTCGGTGCCATGTCCTCACCCTATTCTGGTTGAGAACCATGAGGAGTATGAGGTACAATCCATTGTTGACTCCTGTAGGTTCCGTGGGCGCATACAGTACCTGGTGCATTGGAAGGGGTGCGGTCCGGAGGAACGCTCCTGGATTTCATCCTCTGACGTACATGCCCCTGTCCTCCTCCGCGAGTTCCATAGACGGTTTCCCCTCAAGCCCGGTGGCCCTCCGAGGGAGAGGGATCATTGAGGGGGGGTACTGTCAGGGCTGGCTTAGCCCTTCCTCCTCTGGGCTGGCCACTCAGCTGTCAGCTAATTGCCAGCTCTCTTCTCTTTCCACAGTTACCAGCTGTTCCCGATGATGCTCATCTGACCTGCCTATTTAAAGCCTTCCTGCTCACTTTTTCGTTTGCCTTTGCATGGTCACATCACTAGGAACCATCTCCTGCTGTTGTTTCAAGACTGGCTTGCTGACATCCCTCCTGGCTTCCATCCTGCTTGCAGTTTCTCTCCTTGGATCCCTGACGTCTGGACTGGCTGATTACCTGATGTGGTTTATGAACTTTGGACTGGCTGACTACCCGATCTGGCTACTGGACTCTGGCTTGCTTGACTTACCTTTTTATTTTTATTAATAAACAAGTGTGATTTGATTGCACTTCTGTCTCTGTCTGTTTCATGGTTCCTGACAGAAACACAGGAGTAAAGATGGCGAACAAGGAACATCCGGTGACGCACTTCCAGTCGTTAGTGACTTCCGGGAGTGCACTTCCATTCATTAGTGGCGCCCGGGGCGGTGAAAACACTGGCAATTAGCTTGTTTGGTGGCACAGTAGGGTATAAAAAAGGATAGATGGAGACAAAGGGCAGCTTCCTGATGACGCAATATACCTTGCGAAAGGCATAGAAGCTGCTGGGAACTCTGTTTACCGCTTCTGGTGTACGAAAAGGACGTTTGGAACGCACTCAAAAACCATGGGACGCACGCCGCTACTGAGAGGGGATTTAGACTATAGGGGGACAGACCTAACCTACATCCCCACGTACACGGCTGGACATGCTTGGTGCCGGTCTAGGCACAAGCACATGTGAGTGTATATTTTGTCATTTTAGAGTTTTTTTAAATACTTTTTTTGATATACTACACTATGATGGCCATTTATATATTTTTGTGAGAAAAACTAGCACGACAAGTTTCTATTTTCCGTTTGGAGAGGCAGTTGGTGAAATCCCCTAAAGGAGTGGTTAATCCTAAATGAACTAAAGGCGCATATACAGATTTGATCTGGTGAGTGGCCATTGCAGCTGGTGGTGGTGAAGTCACTTGTTTGGTGAACAGAAGAAGCACTTTATTTTAAAGAAGCACCTTAAAATAGGAGGAATTGATCAGCACTGGAGTGATCGCTCACTTAAGATACGCATTGTGCACTGGAATTAATTGTTTGACACTGGAGTGATCACTCACTTAGGACATTCATTGTTCACTGAAATTAGTTGTTTCATATTTTTAGGCATTGTTTATAGTTATGTATTGCACTTTATACTATTTGACACTACTGTAGAGGTGGCATACCCATAATGTGGGCCAATTAGGCAGTTCTATAGTGGTGCCAATTCAATCACACTATTTTGTGGGCTTTGACACACACTGGGGGAGTGTCATATTGTAATTTTGTAACATTAAGTCATTTTAAGTATTTTTGTAGGAAGTATTGATATATGCACGGCACTATGTGGGTTTTGTAAAACACTGAGGAATTTAAATAGTTAGCGCAACCCCCGCTTTATACAAATGTCCAATGCTTCGCTGGACAGGGCAGTCAGCGGTAAGGTGCATATTACCACTGACTCATGGTCCAGCAGGCATGGACAGGGACGTTTCCTATCTTTCACGGCACATTGGGTCACTCTTCTGGCAGCTGGGAAGGATGCAGGACAACGTGCAGTGTTGGAGGTTGTTCCGCCACCACGCCTCAAAAATGCTTCTACTGGTTGTGACACACCTCTCTCCTCCACCCCCTCCCCTTCTTCATCCTCCATGGCCTCTTCCAGTGCTTTGTCCTCGGAACCAGCTGTGCTCTGTAGGCATTCAAGGGGCTACACAAGTATGCAGGCAAAAAGATGCCATGCTGTGCTTGCGCTGGTGTGCTTGGGGGACAGGAGCCACACTGGGGCAGATATTTTGTCAGCTCTGCAGGGGCAGGCTGAGAGGTGGTTGACACCACGCCAGCTTAAGCCAGGAATGGTGGTTTGCGACAATGGCACCAACCTACTCTCCGCCCTCTGACAGGGACAACTGACCCATGTGCCCTGTGTGGCTCACGTCCTTAACTTGGTGCAACAGTTCATGGGCAGGTACCTGGGCCTACAGGATGTCCTGAGGCAGGCCAGGAAAGTCTGTGTGCATTTCCACTGATCATATAAGCTGGCTGAGCTCCAAAAGGAGTTGAACCTGCCCAAGAACCGCTTTATCTGTGACATGCCCACCAGGTGGAACTCAACATTGGCAATGCTGCACATGTAGCAGAGGGCTATCAATGAGTACCTATATGACTACGGCACCAGAACAGGGTCACGGGAGCTTGTTTTTTTTCCCCGCGCCAGTGAGGCATGATCAGGGATGCATGCACTGTCCTGTCACCATTTGAGGAGGCCACGAGGATGGTGAGCAGTGACAGTGCATGCATCAGTGACACTGTACCTTTTGTCCACCTGTTGGAGCATACGCTGCATGGAATAATGGGCTGAGCACTTGAGGCAGAACAGAGGCAGGAAGAGGAGGACTTCCTTGCCTCTCAAGGTCCCCTTTATCCAGCCAGTGTTCCTGCTGTTCCACCGATCACACAGGAAGAGGAGGAGGAGGATTATGTCAGCATGGAGGTGGAGAAGGGCACTCAGCATCAGTAGTCTTTTAGGGATGATTTACAGTCCCATGAAACCCGTGGACTTCTACGTGGCTGGGAGGAGGTGGCTGCGGATCATGTCATCCTTAGTGACCCAGAGTACTCCGGACCAAATGTCTCAGCTAACATACGCTGCATGGCCTCCCTGATCCTGCAAAGCCTGCAGAAGGATCCTTGTATTCTTTGAATCAAGGAGAGGGATCATTACTGACTGCCAACTCTCCTTGATCCACGGTACAAGGGTAATGTTGTGGACCTTATCTTGCCGTCGCAGAGGAAGCAGAGGATGAGACATCTCCGTCTCCAAAAGGTCTGTGCAACACGTTCCCAGAGACTAGGAGGTTACAAACTCCTGGTTCTCGACAACGTGTTGCTGAGACTTCGGTCAGTCACAGAAGGAGCAGTGGAGAAGGTGGCCATCTGACCGATGCATTCAGACAATTTTTTAGTCCGCAGCCCCAAGGTATGATCGGTTCCAGCAACCATAGCCAGCGTCTGATTTACATGGTGCAGGAATACCTAAGGGCAAGGTCCGACTTGGACACCTTTCCCACCGAAAATCCCCTGGTTACTGGGTCTTGAGGATGGATTACTGGCCAGAGTTTGCACAGTATGCAATTGAGCTACTGGCCTGTCCTGCATCCAGCGCTCTTTCGGAACGCACATTAAGTGCTGCTAGAGGCTTTGTAACTGATCACAGGGTGCGCCTGTCCACCAACTCGATTGATCGACTGACCTTCATAAAGATGAATCAGTCTTGGATCACCACCAGCTACCAAGCACCTGAAGCTGATGGAACCGAATAATTTTTTCTTAAATGTCACATCGCTTCAAGACTGCCTATGCTGAGTGACTATCCTGTTATGTTGACTGACTATCCTCTTCCTCCTCAATGATCCTGTTGATAGCTTGGAAGAACATTTTTGGTTCTGGGTGCCTCCACCAGTGGCTAAGGCCCAATTTTCAGCCCAGGGGCATGTAATTGCAATTTTTGATGCAATACTTTGTAGCAGGGCTCATTCCTGCACTCCAACTAGAGTATCTGTGAGGGGTTGCAGTGTTGTGGCACCAGCACCACTGGTTAAGGCCCAATTTTGCAGCCCCGATTAACAGTGGCGTGTAATTACAATTTTTGATGCAATGCTTTGCAGCAGGGCTCATTCCTGCACTCCAAGTAGAGTATCTGGGAGAGGTTGCAGTGTCGTGGCACCAGCACCAGTGCCTAAGGCCCAATTTTTCTGCCCTTGTTTAACAGAAGCGTGTAATTACAATTTTTGATGCAATACTTTGCAGCAGGGCTAATTCCTGCTCTCCAACTAGAGTTTCTGTAAGGTGTTTCAGTGTTGTGGCACCAGTGCCTAAGGCCTAATTTTTCAGCCCTTGTTTAACAGGTGCATGTAATTACAATTCTTAATATAACATTTCACAGCAGGACCTGTTCCAGCGCCCACCGAGAGTCACTGTGAGGACTTACAGTGTTGTGGCACCACCACAACCACCAAAGGCCCAATTTTTCTACCACTGTTCAACAATGGCATGTAATTACAATTCTTGATATAATAGCTCACAGCAGGGTGCTCCAGGACCAACAAGAGTCACTTTGAGGGCTTACAGTGTTAACTTGTGGCAATATTAACACCTAAGAGCCAAATTTCTGCAGAGCATATAGGGCAGGCCCCTACTTTCAAACATCCAACTTACAAACGTCTCCTACTTGCAAATGGAAGGAGACAACAGAAAGTGAGATGAAAAAAGACAGACGGCCAAAAAAATGATACAGGGGTGATAACCCTTCCCTATGTTTTCCTAAAAGCTTAAAAATAGATTTTTTTACTGGAGCTACACTTTAAAAATGTACCACTTCAAAATTACAAACAGATTCTACTTAACACAACAAACCTACGCAGTTCCTGTCTTGTTTGCACCGCCTGTATACTGCTGTTCTGAGTATATAGTGCCTGGGAGCCCACACCTTTTCTTTTTTTATTTGGGTATGGGGTTCCCCTTAATATCCGTACAAGACCCAAAGGAGCTGATAACGGGCAGGGGGGCTACCCCTGCCATTTTCCTCACTGACTTTCATCCATATTGCTGGAACCAGACATTACATTAAAACCGCAAGAAGTTTTAAATTACTTTTTTTGTGTTAAATGTCATTTTGTGTAGGGACTGTTCTAATTCTAAACACAGGAAACATGTGCCACTTCACAGGCATAATATAGACCCCCCCTCCAGCACGACATTTAAAGGAATAATTCACTTTTTTTCAACTTTAAGCGTCATTAAAATCAGTGCTCCCAAAAACAGGGAATTTTTTGGGGCAGGAGCTAGGTCCCCAAACCTTTTTAGGACAATAACTTGCATATTAGCCTTTAAAATTAGCACTTTTATTTAGAACATTCGAATACCATAGACTTTAATGGGGTTCTAAAGTTCATACGAATTTTCGGTCCATTCAAAAGTTCTGGTGAGAACCGAACCGTGGGGTGTTCGGCTCATCCCTATTGAAGACAAGAGTTCCTCTTTTGGACAGCAATCTAAGGCTGACTCCAAGTTTGATGACGATCCCTAACTTCTTTTGCAATAGAAGTCAGGGCTACCACTGGCCTGCAAGCAGCCCCTGCTGTGGCAAAGATTCTCTTCAACTTTGAGTCAGCTCTTCTCTCCATGGAGTCTCTAAATGAGACCATCCTCCAAAATTCAGAGTGATATGTCTCGCCAGCCACTGCAAGGATGCATTGACCTATCAAGGCAACTCCCAGGGTTCTTACTCCGACTGGTGAAATGGGTATAGCTTGCTAACCCTATTCTGCACTGCCAGTCTCCTGTCTGACATGGCCCACTTGTCTCCCATGAACTTCTTCTTTTCTGACATGGATACTTCTTTCTGATCCCCAATTTGAGCTAATAGCCCCAGGCTCTGTCAAACCATCTTCATGCCGTCTTGAACAAGGAGATCCTCCTTCGTTAGTGGGGCCTGGCAAGAGGCTCCATCCTCAACATTTTTTTTTCATATACTGCTTAATATCCTCGTTGATCATCTGGGAACTCTGAAAGGCCTCTCTGAAGCATAACTCGCAGAGATGCTTAGATGGCAAAGGTATAGCAATGCATATCCAACATGAATTTGAGGAAGAAATCACTTGAGGAAGAAATCACTCTCTTGCGGCTTCTGTATGAAGAACCTCTCCCCCTGCAATAAGGAAGGATCATTAGCAAATATGCAGTACAAGATATACAGTTGCCCACAAACGAGTCCCCTACCTTTCAGCAGCTTTCAGTGCCTCATCCAACGAGACTGTCAAGCTCATCCTGGGCTAGAAATACAGGAACCAAGGAAGGAAGATATAGGAAGCCAAAAGAAAGAGACAATCCCTCAGAAGGAACCCTGAGGAACACACTCACCAACTGCAACAGCAGGCAGGTATCAGGCAGAACTCTCCAGGCAGACCACCAGGTAAGACAGCTGCAAACATGACAACCATTAGTCTACATACCTGTAAATCGTGTAAAGGAGCAGGAGGACAGCACAGAACAGAGCACTTACAGGACTAGTGGGACAGGCAGAAAACCGGCTGCCGCAGCGTCCAGGCTAACCCCAGACCTTTTAAATGCTGCACCTCCCATTTCCTACCATGGAAAGTGGCGCTTCCCTGCACCAATAGCTAGTCAGCCAGCGGCCAATCAGAAGCAGCCTGGTGACATCATCACCACCGATGGAACTCAGAAGGAGCGCAGACCCAAATAGAGAAGAGGGCTGGGACCCACAGCAAGGGATGACGTCATTGATCTGTGCCTAGCCCTCATGGAGCCTTGCAGACTCTGTCAGCCTTGCTACAGGAATGCCAGCTCATGCTATAGCTTCAGTAGTTGGAAAGTGAGGAAGAATAGAGAGAGAGAGAGAGAGGTGGCTACTCTAGATTCTAGGCTTGAAGAATTTTATGCCTGTGCCAGCCATGGCACCAGGGGAACCCACAATCAGGGGGATTTACCCCCAAAAAGGGACCAACGGCAGGATCACACGAAACAGGAATGTCCTGAGCAAGGACAAAACAAGAACACTTGCACCAGGTACTGGTGGCCTTTTATTGATCTATTCAGGGATATCCTATATGTCAAGAGGGCGGAGTCGACCCAAGGTTGCTGGCTTGAGGCTGAGCCAGGAAACTTATATGTTTGCTGGGAAAAGCAGAATTATAATTGCACAATCTTTAAAGCAGTGGTTACTAAAAATAAAAAAAAATAATGGAAAATCTGCTAGTAAGAATTGTAATTTGCACACATTATCGCATAACCAGGCATGCCACACAGGTATTCCTTGGCTCAGCAATGTTGCTTCCCAAGTCATTTCTTCTCCAGCCATTTTATTGGCCAATGAACTATAACCTCTGTCCAATTAGCAAAATTGAAATCCAAGAAGTGTTATATGTACTCATAGAGAAGTGAATCAGTAAGCAGTGATCTTCCTGGATGTGCAGTGCAGTAGAGGTGTGTGAATCACAATACTGACTGAACAAAAAGTTAAATCCTTTGGAAAGTAAGCCCTTGTAGACACGGTCGGAGAATCTGTCGGAATGTGTCCTATCGGACCGTGTTGTCGGATAATCCGACTGTGTGTGGTATGCATCGGACTGATTCCGTCGGAATATCCGTCGGACCCAATTTTCCAACTTGTTGGAAATATTTTCCGACCAACTGGTTCGATCGGACATACTCCGATCATGTGTAGAGAATTTTGATCGGACCAAGTGCCACGCATGCTCAGATCAAATTTCTACATCAAAGCTATTGGCTACTAGCCTGAACGTAGTCCCATCGTAACGAAATTACGTCATCACGTTTTAAATGATCGGATTTTTCGACAACTTAGTCCGACCGCGTGTATGCAACAGTTTCGGACAAGATCCGACGGACAAAATCCGACGGATTTGGTTGGCAGAATGTCCGAATGTGTACAGGGGCTAAGGCAGTAAACCTATATGTATTTTCTCTGTCTATTTAGCTGTCTATTTAGCTGCTTGCTTGAAGTTCTGATTTAAAAATACCAAGGGAATCCAGTATTGAGTAACACTGTTGATGAAACTTTGTGACAGCATGACTGTATATCTGGAGAAGATCCCATGGGATAAGAAACATTAATATATAAGCACAGGACACTGCAAGTCAGAGGAGGCAGCTGGAGAGAACAGGAAATTAGACTTCTAAACCCACAGAATATTTATTAACCATTTGATTATTGCAATATACATTGGGGCAGCATGTATAATGATTTGTTTTATTTTCATATAATCACTACAGTAACTATTTCCCTTCAAATCCAATGATTTCAGTGGAAATGCATATTACAGAATGTATAGCCATTGACAGTCTCATAGTTAATTAAAGTTACTTTAGTCTTTATTTTGACATAAATAATGGCATAAATTAAAGATTGCATTTTTAGTGTTTAGTGACAATTTTATGTATGCTCACAAAACCCTGTGACAGTATGCAAATTATGCACCATAGTCAAAGTGTTAATCTAGGCCAAACTTTTTTTTTAGCTTTGGATAGAGTAGGGAGGGGTTAAAGCCATCAGGGACTTATATGTAAAATTGTGTATATGAAATGAAAAACTGTGAGCTATCTCTTCAAACTGGTTGTGTGTTTTAGCATTTGTCCCTTGTTTTTTCACATGGCAAAATGTGTGTTTGCTTCTGTGTTTGGTGTGCCGTTAATTAATGGCACTGAAAGTGCAACTAGCAATTTTAGGTGTATAAACATGGCCATACACTATGCAATCTGATTGTATATTGTGTATTTAGTGAGAAGGGTGATCACTGATTGCATTTAAGTTAAAAAAAACGTGCACCTGGGAATGGGTGGGTGGATGATGCAGGGTGTGTGCTAATGAAGTTAGCTGGTCAATTCCTTCTTGTGTCATGACCTAAAGTCTGATCAGGTAGAAAGACATTACAAATAGAAGTGTCCGGAAACATGGTCTAGGACAAGAAAAGTAAGTGACTGTAGATTTAATGGAAAGCTTTGATATTTTTGCAAAAAAAAGTATATAAAAACACAATCTTGGTGCATAGGGGAGCTTTAATTTAGAAAAAAAGTGTACAATGGTGAAGTTACCCTTTAATGGCATTCCAGTATTAGTTTGTAGGTTTCAATATTGAGTTGGCCCACTTTTTGTAGCTATAACAGCTTAAACTCTTATGGGAAGGCTGCCCAGAAGGTTTAGGAGTGTGTTTTTGGGAATGTGTGACCATTCCTCCAGAAACGCATTTGTGAGGTGAGGCACTGATGTGGATGGGAAGACCTAACCCGCAGTCTCTGCTCTAATTCACCCCAAAGTTATTCGATCGGGTCGAGGTGCAGACCAGTCAAGTTCCTCCACCTCAAACTCACTCATCCATGTCTTTATGGACCTTGCTTTGTGCACTGGTGCACAGTCATGTTGAAACAGAAAGGGGCCATCCCCAAACTGTTCCCACAAAGTTTGGAGCATGAAATTGTCCAAAATGTCTTGGTATACTGACACCTTAAGTGTTCCCTTCACTGGGACTAAGGGGCCAAACCCAACCCCTTAAAAACTATCGCACACCATAATCCCCCCTCCACCAAATGATTTTGACCAGTGCACAAAGCAAGGTCCATAAAGACATGGATGAGCGAGTTTGGGGTGGTGGAACTTGACTGGCCTGCACAAAGTCCTGACCTCAACCCAACAGAACACCTTAGGGGTGAATCAAAGCGGAGACTGTGAGTTAGGCCTTCTCTCCAAAATCAGTGCCTGACCTCACAGATGCATTTCTGGCTTTTGGAAGAAAGGTTAAACATTTCAAGAGACACACTCCTTAACCTTGTGGACAGCCTCCCTAGAAGAGTTGAAGCTGTTATAGCTGCAAAGGGTGGGCCAACTCAATATCGAACCCTACAGACTAAGACTGGGATTCCATTAAAGTTTACATGTGTGTAAAGGCAGGCGTCACAATACTTTTGCCAATATAGTTTAATGTCCATTACACCTCCTGAGAGCAAGCCCACTCCTTGCTTTAGGGATGAGGGCTTTGTGAGGAGTACTTAGGCAGGTGCTATAATGTTTTCAGGAGGCTTTGTATAGCTGGCCCCTTCTGCCATCCTGATCTGCCCTGCATTGTACAAAAGAAAAAGCATAGAATACCAGTGATGATATTAAGTCTTAAAGAGGAAGTAAACCCTGATGGGTTTACTTCCTCTTTTTTTCCCTGCAAAGGTAAAGCATAATGGACTACTATGCATCGCATAGTAGCTCATTATGTGTCACTTACCTGACACAGGAGCCAGCGAAGTCGCCGCTGATCCCTGTAGTCCGCCGCATCCATGTTGCTGGTGGCGTCTCGCAGATCCGACGAATCACAGCGGCGAAGCCGCGATGACGTCACTCCCGCGCATGCGCACGGGAGTCGCGTCTCGCAGCTCCGCCGCTGCCACTCGGCGGAGCCGCGATGACGTCACTCCCGCGCATGCGCACGGGAGTCGACAAATTTGGCAAATCCATTCATGGATTTGCCGCATTTAGTGCGCCTGCGCGCCGCTGTCTACGGCGCATGCGCCGTAGACAGCGGTGCCCATTTTCGGGCAAATATCTCCTAAACCATATAGGTTTAGGAGATATTGCTTGGACCTACAGGTAAGCCTTAATCTAGGCTTACCTGTAGGTCCAAGTTGTTTGGAAGGGTTTACTTCCTCTTTAAGATATTAAGTCTAAAATAAAGTATAGCAATAACAACAATTGCTGCAACAACCAAACCAATCTGTCAGAAGGTCTCCAAATGTATCCACTTTTAGGCGATCCCTGAAAACCTTCCTCTTTAGAGAAGCCTATCCTGCTTCCATCTAACAACTGCACTATTTTCTCCATTAACTCATCCCCCACAGCTATTACTCTTTTGTATAACTTGACACTCCCTCCTAGATTGTAAACTCTAACGAGCAGAGCTCTGATTCCCTCCTGTATTGAATTGTATTGTAATTTTACTGTCTGCCCTCATGTTGTAAAGCGCTGAGTAAACTGTTGGCGCTATATAAATCCTATATAATAATAATAATAATAATAGTAATATTAAAAGTTTCAACAATCACTGCCTCCAATACTATATTATCTTATCTTATCTTAATAATACAGTGATTACCACTAATATTAAAACATTTTCATTCCTTTGATAGTGCCTGAGTACATGGAAGTCGCAAATACAACATTGCATTCAGAATTCATTCTTCTGGGGTTCTATGAGTATCCACAACTTCATGTCATCCTATTTGTGATATTTCTTCTGTTCTACTTAATGGCCCTGACTGGTAATCTGATCATTATTGTGGTTATAACCTCCAACTACAATCTCCACACGCCCATGTATTTCTTTTTGGCCAATTTAGCCACTGTTGATATTCTTCTTACGTCGACCATTATGCCTAAGCTCTTAGACATATGCCTAACTAAAAATCAATCCATTACATATCTGGGATGCTTCACTCAAGTCCTGTTTTTTACCATATGTAATGTGGCTGAGAATTTTCTGCTTGCAGTCATGGCCTATGACCGATGTGTGGCCATTTACTCTCCATTGCGTTATTCTTATTTTGTGAATCTGAGGATCTCTCTTCAGCTTGCCCTTTCATCATGGGGATTTGGTGTTCTGGAATCTCTACTGTTGACTGGATTGGTTTCTTATTACTCATTCACTAGTTCCCACATAATCAACCATTTATTTTGTGACCTGGAATCTCTTTTGAAGCTATCCACTAGTGACACTCATGTAGCACAAATGTTTTTTTTAGTGTCAGGTGTTATGTTTGGATTTATTCCTATGGTCTTTATCTTGATAACGTATGTCTTTATTATTTACAGTATACTACAGATAAGCTCCATTGAGGGAAAACGCAAGGCCTTTTCGACCTGTTCATCTCACATTATAATGATCACCATATTTCTTGGGATTATCCTCAGAATATATACACGGCCAAAGTCAGCAGATGCAATAGAACAAGATAAAATTCATTCAGTGTTGTATATATCTCTCATTCCAACACTTAATCCTATAATCTATACTTTAAGGAATAAGGATGTGCATGTTGCTTTAAAAAAACTTAAGCTAGCCATACATGGAACTAATGTCAGATGATGTTAACAGTTTCAGACAGTTTCAGTGCAATCATACACTGATCAACCATAACATCATGACCACAGACAAGTAAAGTAATTAACATTGATTATCTTGTTACAATGGCATCTGAAAGTGGGTAGGGCATTAGACAGCAATTGTTCATGTTGTCCCTGAAGATCATGTGTTGAAAGCAGAAAAATTGGCAAGCATAAGGATTTATGCAACTTTGACAAGGATCATATTGTAATGGCTAGATGACCGGGTCAGAGCAACTCAAAAACGGAAGCTCTTGTGGGATGTTCCGGGTCTGGAGTGGTCAGGACTGAACAAAAGTGGTCCAAGGAGGGAAAACCAATGAACCGGTGATAGGGTCATGGGTGGCCAAAAGCTCTTGGGAAAGGGGTTCGTTCATCCATTAAAAATTACCTTTTTCTCTTCCTCTCGCTTTTCACCAGGGTCTTGCTCAGCTATCTTTTTCATTAAAAAATAAATGTATGTGGCTCTAGAAACATAACATTAAAAGTAAAATTCCATAGTGTTTAACCACTTGCCGCCCGCCATATAGCAGAATGACAACTGCAAAGTGATTTCAATATCCTGGCTGGGCATCATATGACGTCCTCAGGATATTAAGCCGATGTGCGCCCTTGGGAGCTGTCTGACACACCGCAACTGCGATCTCGGTAAAGAGTCTCCAACTGAGACTCTTTACCACGTCATCAGCCATGTACAGTCACGGCTGATCACAGTGTAAATAGGAAGAGCCGTTGATCGGCTTTTCCTTACTCGCGTCTGTCATGCGTGAGTAGAGGAGAGCCAATCGGCTGCTTCTCTGACAGGGGGGTCTGTGCTGATCGATTATCAGTGCAGCCCCCCCGAGGATGCCCACACTGGACCACCAGGGATACCAGTCAGTGTCCACAATGGATGCCAATCAATGCCCACAATGGATGCCAATCAGTGCCCACAATGGGCATCACTGATTTGGATGCATTATTGTTTGGCACTGATTGGCATCCATCAGTACAATACGTTACACTACAATGCTGCCTATCAGTGCCCATCCGTGCCACCTATCAGTGCCCATCTGTGCCGCCTATCAGTGCCCTTCTGTGCCACCTATCCATGCTCATCCAAGCCGCCTATCCATACCCATCCATACCGCCTATCCATGACAATCCGTGCTGCCTATCAGTGCCTATTTGTGCCACCTATCAGTGTCCATCTGTGTCGCATATTAGTGCCACCTATCAGTGATGCATATCAGTGCCACATATCAGTGCCCATCAATGCCACCTCATCAGTGCCACTTCATTGGTGCCACCTCATTGCTGCCCATCAGTGCCACCTTATTAGTGCCCGTCAATGCAGCCCCATCATTGCCCATCAGTGAAGGAGAAAATGTACTTATTTACAAAGATTTGTAACTGAAACAAAAAAAACATTTTTTTTCAAAATTTTCGGTCTTTTTTTATTTGTTTAGCAGAAAATAAAAATCCCTGAAGCGATCAAATACTACCAAAAGAAAGCTCTATTTGTGGGAACAAAATGATAAAAATTTATTGAGTACAGTGTAGCATGACCGTGTAATTGTCATTCAAAGTGCGACAGCACTGAAAGCTGAAAATTGGTCTGGGCAGGTAGGTGTAGAAGTGCCCTGTATTGAAGTGGTTAAAATAAAGTTCTTGTTCAGGGAAAAAGCTGGAACCACCCACAGTGTAGACAAAGACACAATTAGGTGAGCACAAACTTATCCTCCACCAAACATCAATACACCAGGCCTCTTACCAAAGAAAATGAACCACTGAATTACAGGTGATCAAACAAGCATGATACATCCACAGCACCACAAAACCATTTCACTTAAATCATAGATGGCTGGGTCTTGCAGTCTCACCAGATGGAAATTCAAAGGTGCATGCATAGAATACAAGAAAGCAACTCCTCATGGTGTAGTACAGTATATTAAAACCAGCATCACAGTTATTTAAAAACAGCCAGGATACTCACATGTTAGCAAATAAAAACAGGTATACCAGAAGCAGCAGTCTGTTATGGATAGCATTAGTTTACAACCACAAAGATGCCCGTGGTCGACACGTTACAGTGTCGTGATGTCAGAGCTCCATCCTATGCAGCGTTTCATCCAATAGATTGTCATCAGGGGTGTGGTCAGAGCATGTTGTAGCCTCTCTTCCATCTGTCGGAAGCAGAATCACGCTCAATCCGGATGTTTACATCAAGGCTTAGAGGTGCATGGCTAGACACACCCACAGTGGTCATGTTTAGGGAGACCAGATAGGAAAAAATTATACAGTATGCCCATCTGGGTATGCCCATTTCTGAGAGAGGTAAGGAGAGAAAACCAGGCCAAATTAGAAACAAAAATAGTAGATATGTAAAAATGAGAGTACTTAAGACATCCAAAAATGGAAATAAATGTAACATTAAGATACCAATAAAATGTATAGCTTGATCAAAAGCTGACTATATAATAGACATAATGCCACCATCTAGTGGTTGAAAATAGGTAATACACAAAATCGAAATATATAAGAACAACATAGAGAAAAACCTAGCTAAAAAATACTAGAAGAGGAAAAGAAATCTGCAGATTCAACTGTTATTGATAAAGGCATTCACATCCCATTCTATGTTTAAGCCAAATGGTCTATAAGATTTTAAACAGAAAATCAACCAGGTCTCCATCTTTGAGATTTCCCTCCTAATATGGCTGCCTCTCTAATGTGGATCAAACCTATCTATAGCCATAAAAGCTTTTGGGCTCTTATCATGACACAAAGCATAGTGCTTTGATAAACTATGATTCAAAAAGTCTTTAAGAATATTCGCCAGGTGCTCCTTGAGTCTAGTTTCTAGCTTGTGAATAGTGTGACCCATGTAATGTAGGCCGCAAGGGAACGTGATCATATAAACCACATTCTTGGTCAAACAGGTGATGAAAGATCCCATATCATACGTTCAACCAGTAACATTAGAGCTGAAAGAGCGGTACTTTCTCTCCCTAAGACAGTTATTTAGACAAACCTCACACTTTCTGAATTGATAGTAGCCCTTAAAATCTCCCAAAAAACTTGGTCTTACTGGGGACCAAATACATTACATTTGGGGCTATCTGGAGTCTCAGAGGGGGTGTACCCCTTTAGATGACCCTAGGTAGTTCTGGGAGCAAGGGACTTAGTATTCTGTAATTTTTTTAGCATGCACCAGTGTTTTCTAAAAATCTTTTTGATCAAAAAGTGTTGATTCGAATAGGTGGTATAAAATGAAAGCCGAGAAGAAAATTCTCCCCCTTTATCTCTTATTTTAGGCTTCAATAAATCATCTCTTTCTCTCGAGGTGACATCAGTTATGATCTGATCAAGATCATTAACTGCATATCTTTTCTGCAGGAAGCGAGTTTTCAAGAACTCCACCTCCTTCAGATAATCCTCCTGTAAGGAGCAATTCCTCCTCAATCTAAGGAATTGGCCCATAGGGACAGATATGAGCCAGGACTCATGATGGCAACTGTTTGTCCCTATGTAGCCATTCCTATCAGTATCTTTAAAGTATGTAGATGTAATAAGCATGTCATTCTCTACTCTGATTTCCAGGTCTAGAAAGTGTATAACGGAAGTACTGGCCTCATGTTGGAGAACAATGCCTCGATCATTGGTGTTAAGCTCACCAATGAAGAGATTTAAAGAGGTACATACTAGGTGCAAATTTGGCACCCATCGCTACTCCCAATCTTGGTGGATGCCAAATTTGCACCTAGTATGGCCAATCTTTTTATGACCAAATGGGAAGAGGACGTCATCTATGGTCGACAGAGTACTGAGTTGATCTTCTGGGGTCGATACATTGATGATTTCTTCCTCCTATGGAAAGGAGACCGTGCCTCTTTAGATCTCTTCATTGGTGAACCGTGTAGGGTGGAGCTCTGACATAATGCTGCTGTAATGTGTCAACTGACGCCATCTTTGTGGTTGGAAACGAATGCTATCCATAACCAGCTGCTGCTTCTGATATGCCTGTTTTTAAATAAATGTGATCCTGGTTTTTAACCGCTTGCCAACCAGCCACCGTCATTTTACTGCGGCAGGTCGGCACGATCCTGCGAGCCGTCATAGCTATACGTCGGCTCGCGGGATCAGAATATCAGGCCTGCACCCGTGCTGCTACACAGCGCGGGTGTGGATGCTTGTGGCTGGTGGTCACAATGACCACAGGCCACGAGCAAACGCAGGCACAAGAGGCAGAACAGGGATGAGTGTGTGTAAACACACAAATCCCTGCTCTGTTCTGAGAGGCGTGATAGATCGTGACTTCCTTTTAGCTAGAACCATGATCCATCACTTCCTCTAGGTCAGTCCCCTCACCCTACAGTTAGAAACACAAACAAAGGGAACACAGCTAACCCCTTGATCTCCCCCTAGTGTTAACCCCTTCCCTGCCAGTGAAATTTTTACAGTAATCAATACATTTTATAGCACTGATCGCTGTATAAATGCTAATGGTCCCAAAAATGTGTCAAAAGTGTCTGATGTGTCCGCCATAATGTTGCAGTCCTGATAAAAATCGTAGATCGCTGCCATTACCAGTAAAACAAATAATAATAATAAAAATGCCATAAAACTATCCACTATTTTGTAGAAGCTATAACTTTTGCGCAAACCAATCCATATACACTTATTGCGATTTTTTTTTACCAAAAATATGTAGAAGAATATATATCGGCCTAAACTGAGGAAAAATGTTTTTTTATATATTTTTGAGCGATATTTATTATAGCAAAAAGTAAAAAATATTGCGTTTTTTTCAGAAGTATTGCTCTTTTTTTGTTTATAGTGCAAGAAATAAAAACCACAGAGGAGATCAAATACCACCAAATGAAAGCTTTATTTGTGGGAAAAAAGGACATCATTTTTTTTGGGTACAACATCACATGACTGGGTAATCGTCAGTTAAAGTGACGCAGTACCGAATCACAAAAAATGGCCCGGTCATTCAGCAGCCAAATCTTCCGGGGCTGAAGTGGTTAATATACTACACCACGAGGAGTTGCTTTCTTGTATTTTATGCATGCACCTTTGAATTTCCATCTGGTGAGACTACAAGACCCAGCCATCTATGATTCAAGTGAAGTGATTTTGTGGTGCTGTGGATGTATCATACTTGTTTGACCACCTGTAATTCAGTGGTCCATTTTCTTTGGTAAGAGGCCTGGTGCGTTGATGTTCGGTGGAATATAAGTTCATGCTTACCTAATTGTGTCTTTGTCTACACCGTGGGTGGTTCCAGCTTTTTCCCTGAACAAGGACTTTATTTTAAACACTATGGACTTTTACTTTTAATGTTATGTTACTAACTCATACATTTATTTTTTTAGATTTTTTATGCTTTTTATTGTCACTATACAATTCATTCAGCTGCTTCAATAGTACTAGCACAGTGATTAATTTTGAATTTATTATCCTTTTCATTACTCTATTCTGGGTACTGAAATCCTGGATGTATTTCTGAACATCAGTTGTTGTACATTCTAAATGTAGCTTGCTGTATGCATGGGTAGCACCCTCTACCAATAGGTAGGTGCTAGTAAGGTTTATGTTACTAGGTTAGCCAGCACAGGTAAATTTAAAAAGGTTTATGCTGCATGCTAGGCCTGTCTGTTTTGATCTGGGGGTTAGGAGTGGTCAGAGTAGCAGTGGGTGTGACCACCTGCACATCAGTTCTGAGGCGCCTCCCCTGTTTCTGAGGAGAATGTTCTAGAAAAGGGGCTGGACCTGAAACTGGAGTGGCAGGCAGCTTGTGTGTGAGCCCTGACCAATCCCCAATTGGTATTGGCAGGGGGACTGGTCTCATATATAAGCTGAGGTGATTTTCCACTGGGGGTCAGGGTCTGCTGGGTGAAGTGAGGAATTGCATGTTAGAGTCACAGGAGGCCATCCCCATCTGTGGGGGTATGCCAATTACAGGAGAAGGCCTGGGGAGAGCTGGGAGGGAACATTGCCTCTACACAGTCGTTGGCAATGTCTCTGCCACCACACGGTCAGATGGCAGAGAACTCCTGGAGCAGAGGGGCAGGTGAAACTATCGGTATGCATGGTCCAGTCAAAGTCCTCATCAAGAACTCATGGCTGTTGGAAGGTCGTGAGTGTTACCACAGTGGGCCTGGAGGTGCAAAGCAAGGGCTGGAAGTGCAGAGGAGTCCGTGAGGGAACTCTGCTAGTACACAGTCACTAGTGGAATCTTAATCAATACACATGGTGGATGATGGGGAGTCCTGAAGCAGAAAAGACATTGTGGGGATCTATGTTAAGTGGATGTTGCCTGCGGGCACATGATTTGCATTTGGGCTGGCTGGGAACAGTAGTCCATGTTTCCTAGAAGATATGCTTTTAACCCACTGGGCCTCTGGGAAGAGGTTCTGCAGGCCTCAGGCCTAGTGGCAGCGATCAACCAGAGCCACAGTAGGGAGGCTTATTCAGAGTGGGCCCCTACTATTCAACAGAAGAGGATGTGTCAGATTTCAATACAGTAACTTCACGTTTGTGCAGGAGGAACCAAGTGAACAGGAGAAAACAAGTTATGGTGAAAGAGATCTAAGAACATTGCTTTTACACTGTCATTAGTGATGCCTCTGCCACCACATATGGTCGGATAGTAAGAGAACTCTTAGCCCTTGTACACGCGGTCGAGATTCCGTCGGAATCTTTCCTATCGGACCGTTTTGTCGGATATTCCGACTGTGTGTGGTCTGCATCGGACTGTTTCTGTCTGAATATATCCGACGGACCAACTTTTCCAACTTGCAGGTAAAATTTTCTTAGAAAATGCTCCGATCGGACATACTCCGATCATGTAGCCTACTCCGACAGACAATGTGCCACGTATGCTCACAATCAAATTCGGACACGGAAGCGCTTGCTCAGGTAAAACTACTGCTCGTAATCGATATAGCACATTCGTCATGCTGCAATGTTAAAAATTCTTTCATGAAGCGCATTCTCTTGTTCTTTACAATGCTGCAAGAATGAACTTCTTTTGATGCTCATCATAGTCACACACACTTCTCCCGAACGTATTTCTTCAGTCTTTTTTACTCATTTCAGCAATAAAATATTTTAAATCGTCACATCTACACATTTTTTTTGTTTGTTTGTATTTTTTGGTGAATTTTGTGGTTTGTTTTTTTCATCAACATCTCCTTTTTTGTCTGATTGCTCATCTTTGCATTTTTTGGGGTGTGTTTTGGGTTTCAGCTTACCACAACACCATTATTATCTTTTTTTTTTTATTTGTTATTCATTTCACTTTGTATTTTTGAAATGTACTGGCTGAGGTCTTCCTGTGTATGAAAATGGGACATAGTTTTAGTTTTTCATCAATCACACCATTTTGAGCTCATGACTGTTGTAAATTGAATGTTACCAAATAGAACAGACTATCATTCTGAGCCCAGCATTTTTCATTCTGGCCCCAAACATTTTGCTCACTACTGTCTATTGAGATGTAAACCACTTTGTTAAATCACAACTTACTGATCAATAAGAACATCTAGTTAACATCATTAAATGTACGACAAGAAATATGTTCAACAATGCAATACCTGTCTCAAGCTGGGCCCCTCCACATGTTGTTGCTTGGAAGGCCCAGGTTGGACATTGGAAGCCTCAGCTGGGGGTGAAGGAAGCCTTGAAGGAAGACGGTCGAGTGGTGGCCTGGGTTCCCCCTGGTCTAACAGAAAATGCAGCCTCTCGAAGTACAACATCCTGGGGTAATAAATGGCATCTGGATCTCCTGATCTCAGGGACTCCAGGTGCTTCTTTCTCTCCCTGAGATATGTAATCTTCATGGCACCAATTTTCAACTTCACATAGGTCATGTCTGCCATAGGGACCATGATCTGCACCAAAGAAAGACGTTTCTCCAGCGCTGCCTTCCTCTTTCTTCGGTCATGATAAAACGGGTTGTTGATCTGCCACAGGCAGGGCAGCTCCCTGAACAGTTCAAGGAATAGCCCCATAAAATTGGCATTTTTGAAGGGATCCATCTTGTCTGCAAGGCACAACACAAGACAAACCCTAAAATACTAATAACGCCATGATAAACCCTCCTAATCTTGTCCCAACATAGGCCTAGATAGAAGCAGTCTAGTCTAGTGATGTACCAAGTTCAAAATTTTACCTTCGTTTGCACGATCATCGCGTCAGCTCCTCACTCTGTTGACAGATCATGTTGCGTTTTATATACAGTGCCCATGCGTGAAACTCCGCCTGCCCCTGACGTTCTTTCTAGACTATTCCCCACCCCTTCTCTTTCGGCGCAGTGGGGAGAGCACATGGTGGAGACAACGCAGGTGCGCAATCAGAGTTCCACTAACGAGGAGGAGGGCAAGGAAAGCCCGGAGCCTGAAACGTCCCGATCCAGGAAGAGAAGATTTAAGGCCTCAAATATGTCTGTTGTAGAGATGTTGGAGATGGTCGACATATTGAAGAGGACCGACTATGATGGGAAGCATGGACCTTACCCAAACCCAAATATCAGAAAGGCCAAGATCATGACTAAAGTTGTGAAGAGTATTCAGAAGAATTTTGGGGTAGGACGATCCAAGGATCAACTGAGAAAACGCTGGTCAGACCTGAAACTGAGGGAGCACGATCAGTACAGAAGGATCAAGCGTGTTCTTCAAAAAAGTAAGTAGTTGTCGTGTGTTCCTATGATTATTCTTGCTTGCATACATGCTCCATGTGCTTTGATTTCATGTTGTGCAGTTTAAAATAGCCACTTTCAAGTTCATGGTTTAATTCGTTCGTAAGAAACATCGTTCTGCAGGTAAGTATTCCAGCTTTAGAAAGTGTTCACAATAATGTTCTCACCTTTAAACTCGGCCAAAAAACACAAATGTACAACACTTCCAAGCAATGTTTCATATTCCTATTTCTGCCCTCTGTATGCGAAGTATTCCTTGTTTATATTCTCATAGGGGAGAGAAGACTCGGCAAGTCTGAGGACACCAGGCACCCCACCCCTCCCAAAGAAGGCGAAATTCCAACACCAGAAGCAGAGGAGCAGGAGGAGGAGGAAGGAGAGATCGTTGAAGTTGGACAAATTGTCACCACAACAGGTGAGTGTCGGAGACCACAGCTTCCGGTAAGCTCATCAATGTATGTCGGCATATTTATAATACATGGTGTGTTTTTTTGCTTTTTTTTGTAGGTGATGTGGAAGAAGAATCCCATTTTACCAGTAAAAGTGCCCAGATCCTGATTGGGGAGATAATGGGGTGCAATGGGGATTTAGAAAATATACAACAAAACATCAATGATGTTAAAAATAAAATGAAGAACATCATTGATGTTTTGGGTAGAGTGTGAAACACCCCAAACTAGCTAGGGTTTTATTTTTTTGTTTTTAAACAACAACTATTGTCTTTTACAAAAAGCCAAATTTGGAAGATGCACACAGTGTGTCAACATGCGCTATCTCCCATCATGGGGGATCAATGTACGTGTTTTGTGGAAAGTGGCTGAGTTGAAGGGGTTGCAGCCCCAAAACATGTACATTAATCCCCCATGATGGGAGATAGCACATGTTGTCCAAAAATTTTGGATTTTCCAGGGGTGACACCCCATGTGATGAAGGCAATATCAGCCCAGTTTGTACATACTTATGTCTGATATTGTCTTCACTTTTTAAAGTTGAACTTTGTAAGTTCCTGTGTTCTGTATGTTACGCTTTGATACATGCCTGTGTACACAAAAACACCAAGTTACCCAAAAATGACCTTAAATAATGTTTTTGATACACCCAATATGTTGGTTTGTTGTAAAACCCTTTTCTAAACGCACATGTGAATGTGCTTTGATTAAAAAGTGAAATTATCAACATTGTGTGGCTTCCTTTTTCAATGCGCAAAAGCAGTGTTTGGAGTAAAATTGTTGTTTTCAGTGACAATGGGTTTTATTTACTAAAGGCAACTCCACTTTGCACTCCAAGTGCAGTTTCAGGTGCATTTTTGCAGTGCACTTGTAGTGCATAGTGTATGTGCCTTTAGTAAATAACACCCACAGTGATGTGTTAATTTTCACAATCATGCCATTTTCCTGACCCCACATATTTATGACATGGTGCTGAAAATGAGCAAGATTTTGGTCAGTTATGCACTACATACATTAGTTAAGAAAACAAGGTGTGTGTGTAGCAGGCCCACAACATAATAAGATTATCTGAAGAAGAGACTGTCACCTCATCTCGTTTAGAACTTGGGTTTGCACTGTTGTAGAAAAAGGCACAACAACAAAAAACAAAAATTTACCTAGGAGACACCTAAAACCAAGCCAAGCAGTAAATGAAAACAAAGATTATTGGAGATTCAAAGAAAAATGTATTACAAAAAATGCCGCTCAGACATTGCCTGGCATATCAATGGCCCCCCTATCCACAAAGTACTCCAGGTATTGGGTTCGGACGTCAGGGGCGCTTTGGGGGGGCAAGCCAGGACGAGCAGCTTCAAGGCCCGTGAGGTTCTCATTTTCAAGCAAGTCTGCATCTTGGCCAACTGAGACCTCATAGTTTGCTGAATGTCTTTTTAAGAAATTGTGCAGAACACAGCAGGCAAGCACTATGTGATTTATTTTATATTCCGCCATGTGGATAGTCATTAAAAAAAGGCGGAACCGGCTGGCCAGTATTCCAAAAGTGTTCTCCACCACTCTTCTGGCTCTGGCCAGCCGGAAATTAAAAATCCTCTGGTCCGGGGTGAGGGTCCTCATCGGGAAAGGCTGCATCAGATGGTTTGCCAGGGCAAACGCCTCATCCGCAACAAAGACGTATGGGAGTCCTTCCTGATTCTCCTCTGGGGGTGGCAAGCCCAGACTGCCACTCTGGAGACGCCAGTAGAACTCCGTCCATGCGAACACTCCACCATCCGACATCCAGCCATTTTGCCCCACGTCCACATACAAGTCATAGGTCGCAGACACCACCGCCAACATCACGATACTATTAAACCCCTTGTAGTTAAAATAGCACGACCCCGAGTTGGGGGGTGGGACGATGCAGACATGTTTCCCCATCAATTGCACCTCCACAATTGGGAAAGTCCCAACGACTGGCAAAGTGGGAGGCCCCAGTCTGACATTCCTGTGGCGTTGAAGGAAACTGTGGAGTGAAACAAGACAAAAAATTAGTAATTTTTCAAATCAACATTGCAAGCAAATTAGACACCAACATTTTTGGCCAAGATCAGTATAACATTTTGGGAAATGAGTATTTAAAGCCTAAAGTATAAGGTCCCCTTATCAGAGTCATCACCCCCCCCCCATCCCCCCATCTGATGGGCCCTTGCTAAAAATGGGGGGGGGGATGTTTTGGACAGGTAACCCTCTCCACTTGATTGAGAGCTGAATGCCTAAATAATGTATGATACTTTGGGAAGCCCCTCCTTACTTACACTATTGGCAGCCCACCGGACAGGTAAGAAGTGTCATAATACCAAAAATTGTAAAAAATGGAAGCACATTTTGACATTCTGCTATTACATATCAAGATAATAATAGGGGGAAAAAAATGATAGCATTTAAAAGTATTGAGGCAGGCCCTCACACTACATGCTTTGGTGAACTCGTCCATAAATGTGACCATCAAAAAGGTAGGTAGAGTGTGTATTGGATTTGGTAAAGTCAGCAGACCTAGCAGTTGGGGGGAGGGGGGTTCCTAATGAGTTTGGCATAACACAAAAAAAAAAGTCACTCTGCATGAATTGAAGCACACACATAACATTTGTAGAAATTTTAGGGGGTATTTAGGGGAAAGCAATACTATGGAGTTGACAAAAGACATTGGTAAGTGACTAGACTATAGTTTTATGGGCCAAGAAGAGCATGGTGGGGAAGTTAGTGAGGCAAATATGCATGAGGACAAAGGGGCAGAGCATATGAATTAGAGCATATTGCAATGATGGTAATTAGGGAATGAGGAAAGAAATGCAATACATTAGCAAGCATTAAATACATAGAATGTGATGCTAAAGGATAAAACTTACCTTCATATAGTCCTTCTGCAGGACCTGAATGATGGCAGAAAAGGTCTCTGGAATAATGATCCCCAGAGCCTGGGGGGAGATGCCTGTGGAGAACTCGAGGTCCTGAAGGCTTCTCCCTGTCGCCAAGTAGCGCAACGTGGCGATGAGCCTTTGCTCCAGAGCGATGGCTTGCCGCATGCAGGTATCCTGCCTGGTGATATAAGTGGACAGCAAAGCCAACAGATGGTGAAAAACGGGGTCTGTCATCCGGAGATAATTCCTGAAATCATCAGGATTATTCTCCCGGATCTCAAGGAGCAAAGGCATGTGCGAGAACTGGTCACGCTGGCGCAACCAATTCTTGGTCCACAAACGCCTCCCCTCCCTGTTCATGGACCGGGCTTGTGTCAAAGTAAGAACCCCAACACGAAGCCCCTGCCCAGCACAAACTCTACGACGAGTACGTAGACGAAACATGGTTTGAAAATGGTCGGCTGGTCAGAACGGACAACAGAAAGCGCTGATAAACAGCAATGCCTGAAAGAACGACCTGAATAGCAGAAGCAAGCAGACAATAAGCAATGCAAATCAAAGCATACTATACCAAGATATAGTCCACAATGAGAAACTAATGCTTACTGACTACACGCACTGATTATCAGATACGCAAAGACAAGCAGAAACTGAAGAGCAGTAGCGAACTGAATCACAAATCTGAAAAAGCGTGAATCGTCTCTCACCAAACTTCTACTAACACGCAATAGACACGAGATCAGCAGAAGGAGCCCAAAGGGTGCCGGACGTGGTGCTGAACTTCCTTTTTCTAGTGCCGCCATACGCGGCTTACGTCACCGCGTTCTTGGCAACCGGAAATTCCGACAACTTGGTCCGACCGTGTGTATGCAACATCACTTCCGGACCTCTTCCGGAATTAATCCGTTGCAATAACTCCGACGGATTTGGTTGTCGGAATCTCCGACCACGTGTACAAGGGCTTAGATGTTGTAGTCTGCGGAGGTTGAGCTGCAGGAGGAGTAACAGTCTGCATCAGTGATGGCTGGTGCTCACAAGTTTTGGGGGGGCGCAAACAAACTGTGCCCATCAAACGCAGCCACTGTGCCCATCAAACGCAGCCACTGTACCCATCAAACGCAGCCACTGTACCCATCAAACACAGCCACTGTGCCCAAACACAACCACTTTACCCTTCACATGCAGGCACTTTGCCCATCAAACGCTGCCACTGTGCCCCAATTGCTGTCACTGTGCCCCTCCAATGCTGCCACTGTGCCCACTAAATGCTGCCACTGTGTCCCAAATGTTGCCACTGTGCCCACTAAATGCTACCACTGTGCCCCAAATGTTGCCACTGTGCCCATTAATGCATGAATCTATCTATGGTCATTACAAAGTGACAGGAGAGGGGGGATGCGCTCCTGTGCCCTTTATGGATGCACCGCCACTAGTCTGCATGGAGATGCAGGAGCAGATTCATATCTAATTCAATTTGCACATTCAATCTTCTGGCTCTAACTTTATTCAGAATGTACTAAATCCCTAAATATGATGGCAATAACTTATCCCATGGGCATCCCATATTCCTAATACCTATTCAAGTTGTAGCCCCCAATAAAAACAACAAAAACAAAGCTTGCAAAAGACCGTTCATTGCCTTTGGAAGTGATGTATGAAGTCTGGCAGTGGGGTGATTTGGCGGATTGTTTGTTATCAGCTGCAATATCGTGGGGGTTATTTACTAAAGGAAAATCCACTTTGCACTGCAAGTGCACTTGAAAGTAAAGTCGCTGTTGATCCGAGGGATACATGCAAGGAAAATAAAAAAAAAGCATTTTGGCTTGCAAATGATTGGATGATAAAATCAGCAGAGCTTCCATTCATTTCAGATCTACCCCTTAGATTTAGAGCGACTGCACTTCCAAGTGCACTTACAGTACAAAGTGGATTTGCCTTTAATAAATAACCCCGCATGGCTACACATGCATGTATTTTTGTTGGTGTGAATTCAATGATGGAGTGAACACCTTTGCTGTATTGTGCTTGGTGTGATATGACACACTTGGATATTTGTATAACTGCATGTATATTCCTAATACAAATTTATTGTTAAAGCATTTTTTGTTATATGGTATATATATATATATATATATATATATATATATATATATATATATATACTCTATATACTTAATCTCATGAAAGAACTGGGAGATTATTTATTTCCGTAGCCTGATTACTAGGATACAACAAGCTATGACTTCTGACTGTGGTAGGGAATAAGTTTGAGCATAGTTTAAAAATTACTCCAGAAACAGATACCACTGTTGTTTGATGAGCAATAGAAATGTGCTATTAAAGTGGTTGTAAACCTTCAACAAGAAAGATGAACAAAGCATATCCCTCTATAGTGTGTATTTGTCTCAATCGCTAAGTGTCATTTTTGTCCACTGCTTTGTTCCTCTGCTATCTAGATGAATCACTTCTGACACATTTTCCTGACACCAAGAGAAAATAGGGGACAGGGAAGGGAGCTCCAGCACACAGCCTGTAATTGACAGTCCCAGCTCTGTTCATGTGTACTGTGTGAATGGGGTGTATCCATTCTCTCCAATCACTCTCCACTATTTTCACTGAACTTGGCAGAGGGTAACTTTAGTTGCTTGCCACTGCTTTCTATAAGTTTAGACAAGCTGAATCAATTCTGGTCTTGTGGCAGTAGAGAACAGAGAGATAGAGATAAACAGGTACAACTTATTTAGGAGGATTTGTTTAATCTCTGTGTATCACCTGAGGCGGGCCAATCACTTTACTGGTTAAATGTAAGCGTGTACAACCACGGGCACTGGAATATCAGGCTGGACTGTGGACACTGGAATGTCAGGCTGGACAGCAACCACTGGAACATTAGGCTGGACCGCAGGCAGAGGGTTGGTAGGGTTAGGTGGGTCATTGGGTTCAGGACCATCAGAGACTAGCCTAACCCCATTGGCAATCATGGAGGCAGGCTGGAGTGGATCAGCTGGTGTGGAGGCAGGCTGGAGTGGATCGGCTGGTGTGGAGGCAAGCTCGAGTGGATGGGCTGGCATGGAGGCAGGCTGGAGCGGATCGGCTTGTGTGGAGGCAGGCAGGCTGCCCTGGATAATAGTTCTTCCTGGTGGACATGTTAAATCTTTGTGGACCTTGGGCTGAGTATAGAATGTGGGGGTATGTGGAAAGGGATTGACCTGATACTCCAAAGTGTCTTTATCAATCAATCCTTTCAATGTGGGCCTGAGTACAGAAAACCCGAAATTCACTCTCAAATAGACATGTGCATTAGTTTTCGTCTGAATTTTGGGTATTTTCTTTATCGTTTTAACAAAGGATAACGAACGTGCAGAATCCGAAAACCGAAAGATCCAACATAAACAAATGCTTTATTTTAATATTCGTTGTAACAACAGTTCGATATAGATAGGAGATTCGACATGACGCTGACAATAGCAATCTCTGTCCGTCAAACCTGTGGTCGATTGTGCCTAACCTTAGCTCTATCAGTCCAAGATTATTCGACATAGAGAGAAAAGATTTGAAATTAAGATTCGACTAAGCAGTTGCCTCGAGTGGACATTTATGGTCAAATGCTCCGCCCATAGGCTATAGAAGAATTCTAATGTTGGTTGACTAGTAATAATAATTAATAAACATAATTGTTACTAGTGTCATACAACATTAGAATTCTGCTATAGCTTGTAGGTGGAATATTCGTCTGGAAATGTACGATTGCAGTGTCAAACAGTTTAGCTGCTCTGTCGAATCTTCTTAAAACATTCGACAGACACCATAAGCCTTCAATGACAGATTCAACCTTAATTATTTTGGCTTTTTGGACGAATGCATTTTTTAAAGAAACTAAATAAATAAAAACGAATTTCAGGAGTAACTAAATAAATTTATTTTCCGGATGAAAACGAAATTCCGAAACAAAATATTTCAGTGTGCACATGTGTACTCTCAAATGAAGACACCATTTGTGAATCAATAGGGCAATGCCATTGCCTATTATTCAATATGTCATAACACATACGTTGGTACTTTAGGTGAGACATCAAGACGATGTTAACACGTTTGTCTGATGGTTTAATGACTATTTGTATTTGTGTTTTGAGTTGTTGTAGTGCAAGTAATTGTAAATCAGAGAGATTAGAAGAGGATAGGGAAGAATGGGATGGCCAATGCACATTCTTGAGGCCCCTTATGGATTTCTGGAGGAACTTCCAGACATTTGGAAATAGTGATAGTTCTGTGAAGGGACATGATTTGGGCTTAAACTTTTTCACCCCGTGCACGTTAGATTCAGAGGTGTCATCTGTTGCCTCAAGTGGAGGGTCAAGTTCTATCTTTCCCTCATCATATAGAATTATCAAGTCTCTCAGGCCGCGTACACACGCGGGGACTGTCTGCCGAAACTAAGTTCGTCAAACAGTCCGCTCAAACTTTTGAATGAACGAACACGCCCACACACGGCACTTTTTGAGCGGACAAGTACGGCAAACTAAGTTCGTCGTACTAAGTCCGCGCAACTTTTGAAATGAACGGACTCACCCACACACGAGGCAACAGTCCGCTCATTTAGAGCGCGTGTCAAGGTGGGCGGGGCCCGCGACGGAGACGTCGCGGGCTCCGCCGCCTGAAATGGACTTAAAGGGGAACCCCAACGCCGAAAAAAATCGGCGTGGGGTCCCCCCAAAGTCCACAACAGACCCTTGTCCGAGCACGCTACCCGGCCGGCCAGGAAAGGGGGGCGAGCGAGCCCCCCCCCCCTCCTGAGCCGTACCAGGCCGCGTGCCCTCAACATGGGGGGTGCCTTGGGGAAGGGGGGGCCGCTCGCCCCCCCCCACCCCGAAGCACCTTGTCCCCATGTTGATGAGGACAAGGGCCTCTTCCCGACAACCCTGGCCGTTGGTTGTCGGGGTCTGCGGGCGGGGGGCTTATCGGAATCCAGGAGCCCCCTTTAATAAGGGGGCCCCCGGATACCGGCCCCCCACCCTATGTGAATGAGTATGGGGTACAATGTACCCCTACCCATTCACCTGTAAAATAAAAGTACCCAAAAAAAAACACAACACACAAGATAAAATATTTTATTGCACAGCTCCGGGGGTCTTCCGTCTTCGGGGGTCTTCTCGCCGGACTCCTCCGCTATCTTCTTGTAGCTCTTTTGCTAGCGGAGGAGTCCGGCTTTCTTCCTCCCCGCCGCCGGCCTCTTCTCCCGACTTCGGGGGTCTTGTCCCCCTCTTCGGTTCTTCTGCCGGGCCACCGCGCCTTCTTATAGCTCTTTTACAGGCGGTGGCCCGGTCTTCTGTCGCCGCTGTCGTCGCCGCCGCCTTCCGTTCTTCTTCTTCTTCTTCTTCATCTTCTTCTTCTTCTTCTTCTTCTCCAGGAGATGTTGACACGTCGCTCTCTCCGGCCGGAATGGCAGAGCCGCGCTGCGCGGCCACTTATATAGTGACAATGGGGCGGTGTCACATGGTATATGTCACATGGGTTGGTCACATGGTGACCCCGTCCCCTTACGATGTCATAGTCCCCATGTGACATCAACCCATGTGACCAACCCATGTGACATATACCATGTGACACCGCCCCATTGTCACTATATAAGTGGCCGCGCAGCGCGGCTCTGCCATTCCGGCCGGAGAGAGCGACGTGTCAACATCTCCTGGAGAAGAAGAAGAAGAAGAAGATGAAGAAGAAGAAGAAGAACGGAAGGCGGTGGCGACGACAGCAGCGACAGAAGACCGGGCCACCGCCTGTAAAAGAGCTATAAGAAGGCGCGGTGGCCCGGCAGAAGAACCGAAGAGGGGGACAAGACCCCCGAAGTCGGGAGAAGAGGCCGGCGGCGGGGAGGAAGAAAGCCGGACTCCTCCGCTAGCAAAAGAGCTACAAGAAGATAGCGGAGGAGTCCGGCGAGAAGACCCCCGAAGACGGAAGACCCCCGGAGCTGTGCAATAAAATATTTTATCTCGTGTGTTGTGTTTTTTTTTGGGTACTTTTATTTTACAGGTGAATGGGTAGGGGTACATTGTACCCCATACTCATTCACATAGGGTGGGGGGCCGGTATCCGGGGGCCCCCTTATTAAAGGGGGCTCCTGGATTCCGATAAGCCCCCCGCCCGCAGACCCCGACAACCAACGGCCAGGGTTGTCGGGAAGAGGCCCTTGTCCTCATCAACATGGGGACAAGGTGCTTTGGGGTGGGGGGGCCGCGCGGCCCCCCTTCCCCAAGGCACCCCCCATGTTGAGGGCACGCGGCCTGGTACGGCTCAGGAGGGGGGGCGCTCGCTCGCCCCCCTTTCCTGGCCGGCCGGGTAGCATGCTCGGACAAGGGTCTGTTGTGGACTTTGGGGGGACCCCACGCCGATTTTTTTCGGCGTTGGGGTTCCCCTTTAAGTCCATTTCAGGCGGCGGAGCCCGCAACGTCTCCGTCGCGGGCCCCGCCCACCTTGACACGCGCTCGAAATGAGCAGACTTTTCACCGGGCGGGAACAGTCCGCTCATTTCGAAAGTACAGCGGACTGGCCCACACACGGGCGGACTGTCCGCTCAAACCAAGTTTCAGCGGACAGTTTTTCGGGATTTCCGAAAAACTTTGTTCGTCAAACTGTCCGCTGAAACTGTCCGCTGAAAGCCCACACACGAGCGGACTGTCCGCTGAAACACTGTTCAGCGGACAAAGTTGAGCGAACAGTCCCCGCGTGTGTACGCGGCCTCAGAGCTCGAAAGTCTTTCATGGTAAAAACCTTAACATTTTCTGATAGTTCTCTTTCAGTTTTCTTAACTTTACATTCTGGATCAAACATATATTTATATGTTAAGTTACGGGCAAATAAGTATAGATCTTTCCATTATGTCAATCTCATGAGAGGGACAGAACCCAAGACCCATTCGAAGGACAGATATCTGTGTGTCAGTCAAATGAAAATTTGTGAGGTTGATGATTATACTGAGCTCTGAGGATTTGGTGTCTGTGGAGCTCTTACCACAAAGGTGTTCAGATTGCTTTGGATTTTGGCTTCTGCCAGAGACAGAGCTGGATTTAAACAAATCAAGATCAGTAGGAAGTTTAGTGTTAGTTGACACCGCAACTGTGCCCTTGTTTAACAAACTTTGTATTACTGGTGTAAAGTTGCTCTTTACAGTACCTTGATCCCCCAATTCGAGGCGACACATTAGAGCATGCTCTTTTTATCATTCTCAGTAGGTGAATACCCACCACCTTGATTACGTGAGCTTTAGTTCTGGTGTACTCGTGATGCTTGAGAATTAGATAATCGTGAGTGAACCTGTGAGGAAAAAGAGGCAGTAGTAGAATAATCAGATTCAGTTTCAGTTTATGTATGCATGTTTTTTCCATACTGTCGTGTATAAATACACACATGCAGCATTTAACGTGAAAATGTATCTATCTCTACCCTATAGATAAATACCATCCTATAGGGACTTTCTCAGTAACTTTGGAGCTTTTATGGACAAGTCTCACTGGTATGAAATCTTATGGTCATTAAACTTTTCTACTCTTCACTATATTTACCAGTATGGTTTGAATGGTGATGAATATGTTTTATCTTCTAAAAAGACCATCACCTTTGTGTCCTGTGCCTCCCAAGGGGCCCCCGTGGCCTCCAGGGTGGGGCATCCTCCTATGGGCCCCTGGCAAACCAATGTTCCTGGTAAGACAGCTGTTTCGGGGATTACTCACAGCAGATGCTTTTTCTGCTTTTTCTACATTAGTATAATATGCAACTTTAAAAATCTTGTTCTCTTGTCTTATGTGACTAATATATATATTCTCTTTATTTCATAGTTATGTGATAATCATCTTTTCTAATTGTATAATAAAACAATGTTTTTGTAATAAACTTTTTCAAATATTTTCTTCACAACTGTCTATCATCAGTTGATACATGGTACCCTCTGCTAGTCCATACTAGCCTCATCTCTCCAATCTGTACTTTACATTATCAGGACAAAGGTACCATAAGTAAATATATTATTGTTATGACACTCCTCTATAATCAAAATATTGTGTAAATCACAGCAATTCAAATTGTGCAAAACAATAGGTGAAAATCAGTGAAAAAGTCCTCAAAATCTATGAATAGTGATGGACAAACTTCCGACGGGACGTTTCGCGAACGTGCCCGAATGTTCGCGAGCTGCAAGGTTCGCAGTGGACCCTATTCACTTTAATGTCAGGCAAACCATAAAAACCTCCAGGTCATATTTTCAGCCAAAAAATACATACTAGCTGTGCACAGATAATCCCACAACATGGACACTGACATACCAGAAGTATTAAGTGAATCTGGGATCAACAACGACAAGCATTCTTTTTTTATCTGTGAAATTTTGTCAATTCAGGAGCGCATGAAGGCCATGGAGGAGAGGCAAGGTCAGGCCAGGCTATGAAGGGGGTGCAGGAGATGATCAGTGCCACAGTCAGGGAAGTGCAGTCCTGTGCAAGTGTCCCAGTGTCCCAACCTGGCACCTGGTGCGGTGGTGCCAGTCCAGTGCCGATCCTCAGCCATGGTGCTGGCACTGCCTGCTGATTGGCTTCTCAGCTGCTATCTCCCTCACTGACACCAGCACTGTGATAGAGACTGAGTACTAGACACCAGCACCGAGATAGAGAGCACTGACACCACACCACCCCCGAGATAGAGCACTGACACCAGCACTGTGATAGAGAGCACTGACACCAGCACAGAGATAGAGGGCACTGACACCAGCACCGAGATAGAGAGCACTGACACCACACCAGCACTGAGATAGAGAGCACTGACACCAGCACCATGATAGAGAGCACTGACACCAGCACCATGATAGAGAGCACTGACACCACCCCAGCACCGAGATAGAGAGCACTGACACCAGCATCATGATAGAGAGCACTGACACCAGCACCATGATAGAGAGCACTGACACCAGCACCGTGATAGAGAGTACTGACACCACATCAGCACCGTGATAGAGAGCACTGACACCAGCATGGTGATAGAGAGCACTGACACCACACCAGCACCATGATAGAGAGCACTGACACCAGCACTGATACCAGCAACTCGCTGCAGGACCCAAAATTATGACAGCGCTCAGCCTCTTCAAACAGGAGGTTATGGGCATATAATATGGTGTGCTTTTTTTGTACAAGTGAACCAAAGGTAGAAAAAAGGTCAGTGTGCTAGATTATATAAATCTTTTATAGAGTTATGCATATACATGGTCTACTGGTCACATGTTGTCATAAACTAGAAGTTACCAGAACTATGTGATTGCGACAGAGTGAACCAGCCATAAATAGGTGAAAGTAAGTTTATTAAAGTAAATGCATATAAATGTGAATACACCACCAATACAAACTGAGTGAACAAACCAAACAACCAAACAGTGAAGATAAACAAACAAGCATATGTAACAAAAGGGAGTACCAGAATCGTAGTCAAGCCAGGCCAGGGTCATAAAATAGGAGGTCAGCAGATGGGGGGACAAGGAGAAAGGGATCAGGTTGCAGAATAAGGTTCCAGGGATGCAGGAATAGATAGGATCAGGTACAACAGGTTCAGGAGGCAGGAGGCAGGAGGCCGGATGCAGGAATCAAGGTTCAGGATCAGGCAACAGATAAACAGGCTGCGGGTCAGGGCACAAGGACAATACCAGGGCAAGGTGTGTGTGCACTTGCCGGGTATTTATAGAATGGCTGCTATCAGTCATGTGACGCCTGACTGCAGAAGGTAATACCTGCTCCACACTGCCAGGATCCCTCCGCTGGTGGACGCCAGTACTGCGGACCAAAGATGACATAATTCCAGCAGGGAAAAGCTCTTCTCACAGCTCCAAACTGCCAGGAGACACCTGCTGGTGGATCTCAGTACTGCACGCCAAATGATCGATATTACCAGCGGAGGGAACCTTTCCTGACACATGTGTTGAATTCCTCCGAGATCCATGCCTCATCCATTTTTATAAATGTGAGGTAGTCAACACTGTCGTGAGCTAGGCGAGTACGCTTATCGGTCATGATCCCCCCTGCTGCGCTGAACGTCCTTTCGGACAGGACACTGGACGAGGGTCAAGCCAACAGTTCCATTGCAAATTGTGCAAGCTCTGGCCAGAGGTCAAGCCTGCACACCCAGTAGTCCAGGGGTTCATCACTTCTCAGAGCGTCCACATCAGCCGTTAACCCAATGTAGTTAGACACCTGTCGGTCTAGGCGTTCCCTGATGTTGGATACGGACGACACCTGTCCATGGGTAGGCTGAAAGAATGATCTCATATCAGAAGTGACCAACACATCTTCAAACCTCCCTCTTCTTGCAGGCGCTGTTGGATTGGTACCTACAACTCTTTCTCTGGGAGTGGGAATTCCTCTGCCAGCGCACGCAAAAGCAGAATGCAACATTTCTCTAAACAAGGCCCGGAAGTGCTCCATTCTGACAGCCCTCTGTGATGGTGGTAACATTTCTGCCATTTTGTGTTTGTTCCAGGGGTCTAAGTATGTTGCCACCCAGTACTGGTCCTTGATCTTTATGCTTTTTATACGTTAAAACACTGGAGCATGAAGGCCCCTATTTGCACTAAACTGGAAGCGGTGTGGTGACCTGGCTCCTGTTCATCATCCAGGATAATGTCGTCCTTCTCGTTCTCCTCCCCCCATCCACAGACAACAACAGGGATCCCAGAAAGATTTAAAGCATGCTCTTCTTGCTCCTCCTCATCCACCCCGGCATCATCCTCCTCTAACTCCTCTTCAAACTCCTGTTGTTGACTTGTCTCAGATAGTGTAGCCCCCCTGGGAATTCATCCAGCATTGTGACTTCCTAATTTTCCTGCTCCTGCTCCTCCACGGCTTGATCAATGACACGACGCAATGCACGCTCCATAAAGAAGGCATAAAGTACGATGTCACTGATGGCGCCATGGCTGCGACTGACCAGTTTGGTGATCTCATCAAATGGCCGCAGAAGTCTGCATGCATCGCGCATGAGCAGCCACTGGCGCGGTGGAAAAAAAACAAGCTCCCCAGTACCTGTTCTGCTGCAGAGTTCGTACAGGTAGACGTTAACTGCACGTTTCTGCTGGAGCAGCCTATCAAGCATATAGAAGGTCGAGATCTATCGCGTCAGGCAATCGCAAATAAGACGTCTGACCGGTGTGCTGATCTGTGTCGCCGCTGAATGTCAGGAAGGCGAGCCATGGCCATGTAAGATCTTCTGAAATGGGCTGAGATTTTCCTTGCCTGCCGCAAGATGTCCTGGAGCCCAGGGAATTTGACAATGAATCGCTGCACGACCAAGTTTAAGACGCGTGCCATGCATGGCATGTGCGTAATTTTGCCCTGTTTCAATGCGCTAAGCAGAGTGGCACCGTTGTCACACACCACTTTACCAACTGTCAAATTGAGCGGTGTTAGTCACTGATCTGCCTGTGAACGCAAAGCTGAAAGGAGTGCAAGGCCAGTGTGGCTCTTGGCTTCCAGGCACAACAGACGCAGCACAGCATGGCAATGTCTCGCCTGGCATGTCAAATAGGTTCTGAGGAGCTTGGGCGGCACAGCGGAAGAGACGCTAGCAGCGGAAAAGGAGGAGTCAGCCGAGGAAGAGAGGGAGGATGGAGTAGGAGGAGGAGAAGAAGAGCCAGGCCTGCATGCAAACCGCGGCGGTAAAACGAAATCTACACGGGTGCCACGGGTTACATGCTTGACGGCCGTCAGAAGGTTCACACAGTGGGCAGTAAATGTTATATACCTTCCCTGCCCGTGTTTGCTAGACCACGTGTCTGTGGTCAGATGTATCTTGGCACCGACACTGTGTGCCAGAGATACATTCACTTGCCGCTGAACATGGCCATATAGCTCTGGGATGCCCTTCAGTGAGAAATACTTCCTTCCTGGGACCATCCATTGTGGTGTTCCAATGGCCACAAATTTTCAAAAGGCCTCCGATTCCACCAGTTTATATGGCAGTAGTTGGTGGGCTAACAGTTCTGACAAGCCAGCAGTCAACCGTTGGGCAAGAGAGTTATCCGGCGTCATCATTTTTTACGCTCGAACATTTGGCCCAATGAAGGCTGCCTTTTTCCAGAAAAATGTGAGGACGGCATGATGGAAGGTGGAGTGGAGGACAATTCTGAGGAGAGAGAAGGAGAAGTAGAAGAGGCTGGACGGTGAGAGCCTGGAGTGTGGCTTTGTGGGTTCCATTGCTCCCACTGGGCTCGGTGATGGCAGCTCATGTACCTTCTTAAGGAGGTCGTCCCTAGGTGAGTTGTGGGCTTACCGTGACTTATGCGTTGATTGCAAAGGCTGCAGATGGCAAAACTATTGTCAGCATTGAACACGTTAAAAAAAGCCCACACTGCGGAGCCATGTGCCAACGTCCTGGGAGTGCCAGATGTGACCGTACATGGTTGATGCCTCGCTCCTGATACATTAGCAGTCTGGTTTGTCCCTCCTGTGCGATGTAAATTCCGCCTGCTTCTCCTCCCTATCTGCTGGTCCATATCTCCCTCTGAACTCCCCTCCTCTTCCTCTCTTGTGGGCACCCACGTGACATCACTAGACACATCATAATCAACGTCACCTTCCCCACCCTTATAATTAGAGATCTCGGAGTAGGCAGCAACAGCGGGGACTAACCTCCTCCTTGGGCTGATCTGGGTACTGTCGTCAGATTGTTAAGTGGCGGTTGTTGCTACCTCCTCTTCCTGATCCAATGCCAAGAATGGCTGCGCATCAGCAATGTCTTGTGATGGATCGTAAAATAATTCCTGTGACTCAAGCAGAGGGTATATGGTGGTGGTGGTGTTGGTGGTAGTGTCTTTGGGGGTGCACACAGCAGAGAGTGAAGAAGAGGGAGCAGAGCGAGAGGATGAGGAGGGTGCAGAAGAGTAAGGCTGAGTGAGCCACCCAACCAAGTCTGGTGCGTCCTTTGACGTAATCAAACGCACCTTCTGCAATTTGCCACTTTGGCTCAAGCCTGTTGCTTCTGCCCTACCCCTACCACCCCTGTGGAAGGGCCTGCCTCTTCCTCTGCCTGTCATTTTTTAAATGACCCTGTGACAAAAGTCTCTAGAGAAGTGCAGTATATGTGGAAGAAGGTATATAACACTCCGCTTCAATCTGTCATTTTGGGGGGCCGCTGGTCTATCACACCAGTTATAATACTTTTTTTTAATTGTATTTGTCACTCTTTGTAGTATTGCTGCAGAACCGCTCAGCAGTCACAATGCTGCACAGTGGAAATGCTTTCTATATTTGAAAGTATTTTATACGTGTATTACACCCCTATATACTGCACACCAAATAGTACACCTATACCAGTCCTTAAAAGGACCTTTGTGGACCTAATAGTAGCTAATTAGTAGCTAGTGAATTGCAGACTGTCCCTGCTCCAAACACCAAACTGTCCCTACACTGAGAAATGACAGCTGTAGAATCGGTCAGCAGCACTGCAGTGCACTATAATATGCTTTCTATACTTTAAAGAAAGTATATTATATGTGTATTACAACCCTATATACTGTACACCTATACCAGTCCTTAAAAGGACCTTTGTGGACCTAATAGTAGCTAGCTAGTAGCTAGTGAATTGCAGACTGTCCCTGTTCCAAACACCAAACTGTCCCTACACTGAGAAACGACAGCTGCAGAATTGGTCAGCAGCACTGCTGCAGTGCACTATAATATGCTTTCTATAGTTGAAATAAAGTATATTATACGTGTATTAAAACCCTATATACTGTAAACCTATACCAGTCCTTAAAAGAATCTTTGTGGACCTAATAGTAGCTAGCTAGTAGCTAGTGAATTGTAGACTGTCCCTGCTCCAAACACCAAACTGTCCCTAAACTGAGAAAAGATAGCTGCAGAATCGGTCAGCACTGCAGTGCACTATAATCTGCTTTCTATATTTGAAAGAAAGTATATTATAAGTGTATTACAACCCTATATACTGTACACCTATACCAGTCCTTAAAAGGACCTTTGTAGACCTAATAGTAATAGCTAGTGATTACTGACTGTCCCTGATCCACACAGCGTCCTTTCCCTACACTGACAAAAGACAGAATGTAAAATGGCCGCCAGATCAGGTCTATTTAAAAGGTAGGGGGTAGGTCCATGTGCTGAAATGTCTCAATTGGCTGTCCTGTACCCCATGATGGATGTGTCATGGGTCAAAGTTCTTCACAATGTAAACTAATATGTCTGCGGCAAACAGTGCCAGAAGTCCGCCAGTTCGGCGAATCGTGAACAAGCAAAGTTTGCCGCGAAACAGACCACCTGGCGAACCGCAAGGCTATCTCTATCTACGAATCCATTCTAAAATGTGTTTCCTTGTTATGCCATTTCTTTTACAGAAAATATATAGTTCTTAATAGGGATGAGCTTCGTGTTCGAGTCGAACGTATGTTCGACTCGAACATTGGCTGTTCGTCCGTTCGGCGAAATCCGAACTCTTGGTCCGTTCGCGTCAAAATTCGTGTGGCGCGCACGGCCCACAATGCACTGCGATGGCGCAGTGCATTGCTGGCTCGTGATTGGCCAAGCATGCACTGTGACCCCGCATGCTTGGCCAATCGCATCGCCAGCAGCAAGGAGAGCCATGATTGGCCACAGGCATCCTGCCTGTGGCCAATCATAGCTCAGGCTGTGTAGTGCACGCCCCACACTATATAAGGCCGCCTTTGAGGCGGCCTCGTGTAGTGTGTTGGCGTCTGAAGCAGTGGGTGTTCTGTGTACCTTCAACACAGTTACACACCAATCGTTTTTGGCTGATTTCCTATCTTGCTCTTGTGTAGTGGTTATTGTCTGTGCCCTGACCGCAGTATACACCACTATATTCACCTCACCTATATAGCTAGTGATCTAGCTTTAATAATAGAGCTTGCAGTCAGTAGTGTTAGGAGTGCGTGCTGTCTGCGTGCTCTGTACCCAGTACATACCGCTATAATCCACCTACATAGCTGTTCTCTATTTGAGCCCAATTGCCATCTGCAGGAGTTATTGGAAGTTGTGTGGGCTTCCAGCACAGCACAGTATACATCTGTATATACCCCTTTAACTCTGCTGTTTTCTGGTTATTGTCTGCGTGCCCTGACCGCAGTATACACCGTGATATTCACCCCACCTATATAGCTAGTGGTCCATCTTTAATAATAGAGCTTGCAGTCAGTAGTGTCAGGAGATAGTGCGTGCTGTCTGCGTGCTCTGTACCCAGTACATACCGCTATAATCCACCTACATAGCTGTTCTCTATTTGGGCCCAATTGTCATCTGCAGGAGTTATTGGAAGTTGTGTGTGCTTCCAGCACAGCACAGTATACATCTGTATATACCCCTTTAACTCTGCTGTTTTCTGGTTATTGTCTGCGTGCCCTGACCGCAGTATACACCGTGATATTCACCTCACCTATATAGCTAGTGGTCCATCTTTAATAATAGAGCTTGCAGTCAGTAGTGTCAGGAGATAGTGTGTGCTGTCTGCGTGCTCTGTACCCAGTACATACCGCTATAATCCACCTACATAGCTGTTCTCTATTTGGGCCCAATTGTCATCTGCAGGAGTTATTGGAAGTTGTGTGGGCTTCCAGCACAGCACAGTATACATCTGTATATACCCCTTTAACTCTGCTGTTTTCTGGTTATTGTCTGCGTGCCCTGACCGCAGTATACACCGTGATATTCACCCCACCTATATAGCTAGTGGTCCATCTTTAATAATAGAGCTTGCAGTCAGTAGTGTCAGGAGATAGTGCGTGCTGTCTGCGTGCTCTGTACCCAGTACATACCGCTATAATCCACCTACATAGCTGTTCTCTATTTGGGCCCAATTGTCATCTGCAGGAGTTATTGGAAGTTGTGTGTGCTTCCAGCACAGCACAGTATACATCTGTATATACCCCTTTAACTCTGCTGTTTTCTGGTTATTGTCTGCGTGCCCTGACCGCAGTATACACCGTGATATTCACCTCACCTATATAGCTAGTGGTCCATCTTTAATAATAGAGCTTGCAGTCAGTAGTGTCAGGAGATAGTGTGTGCTGTCTGCGTGCTCTGTACCCAGTACATACCGCTATAATCCACCTACATAGCTGTTCTCTATTTGGGCCCAATTGTCATCTGCAGGAGTTATTGGAAGTTGTGTGGGCTTCCAGCACAGCACAGTATACATCTGTATATACCCCTTTAACTCTGCTGTTTTCTGGTTATTGTCTGCGTGCCCTGACCGCAGTATACACCGTGATATTCACCCCACCTATATAGCTAGTGGTCCATCTTTAATAATAGAGCTTGCAGTCAGTAGTGTCAGGAGATAGTGCGTGCTGTCTGCGTGCTCTGTACCCAGTACATACCGCTATAATCCACCTACATAGCTGTTCTCTATTTGGGCCCAATTGTCATCTGCAGGAGTTATTGGAAGTTGTGTGTGCTTCCAGCACAGCACAGTATACATCTGTATATACCCCTTTAACTCTGCTGTTTTCTGGTTATTGTCTGCGTGCCCTGACCGCAGTATACACCGTGATATTCACCTCACCTATATAGCTAGTGGTCCATCTTTAATAATAGAGCTTGCAGTCAGTAGTGTCAGGAGATAGTGTGTGCTGTCTGCGTGCTCTGTACCCAGTACATACCGCTATAATCCACCTACATAGCTGTTCTCTATTTGAGCCCAATTGCCATCTGCAGGAGTTATTGGAAGTTACATAGTTACATAGTTAGTCAGGTTGAAAAAAGACACAAGTCCATCCAGTTCAACCTTAAAAACAAATAAATAAAATAAAAAATAATCGTACAATCCAGATACCCAATTTTATGCCCACAATTGATCCAGAGGAAGGCGAAAAAAAAACCCAGCAGAGCATGCTCCAATTTGCTACAGCAGGGGAAAAAAATTCCTTCCTGATCCCCCAATAGGCGATCGGATTTTCCCTGGATCAACTTTACCTATGTTAGTACCTAGTTATATTATGTACCATCAGGAAAGTATCCAAGCCTTTCTTAAAGCAGTCTACTGAACTGGCCAGAACCACCTCTGGCGGGAGTCTATTCCACATTTTCACAGCTCTAACTGTGAAGAAACCTTTCCGTACTTGAAGATGAAATCTCTTTTCCTCTAGACGTAAAGAGTGCCCCCGTGTCCTCTGGGTTGACCGTACAGAGAACAACTCAACACCAAGTTCACTATATGGACCCCTAATGTATTTGAACATGTTGATCATATCCCCCCTTAATCTCCTCTTCTCAAGAGTGAATAAATTTAGTTCCTCTAATCTCTCCTCATAGCTGAGTTCCTCCATGCCTCTTATCAGTTTGGTTGCCCTTCTCTGCACTTTCTCCAGTTCCCCGATATCCTTTTTGAGAACTGGTGCCCAAAACTGAACGGCATATTCCAGGTGAGGTCTTACTAATGATTTGAACAGGGGCAAAATGATATCTCTTTCTCTGGAGTCCATACCTCTCTTAATACAAGAAAGGACTTTGCTCGCTTTGCAAACAGCAGCTTGGCATTGCATGTTGTTATTGAGCTTATGGTCTACCTTGCTTCCAGCACAGCACAGTATACATTTGTATATACCCGTTTATCTCTGCTGTTCTATAAAAAAGGCATCTGCAGGAGTTAGTGGGTGCTGTGTGCCTCCAGCCCAATATAAACTACCCAACTACTGTTTTACCCAACTCCCTTCAGGCCATTACCATGTCTGGAAGGCCAGCAAGGAGAGGCAGACAGGCGCGAGCCGATAAAAGAGGGCAAGCAGGCTCTGTGTCTAGAGACAACAGTGCTGGTCGTGGACGCGGTGCATTGTCATCAGCACGTGGCCATGGGACATGCTTGTCCTTCTTTTCTGCAGCTGGACATATTGAACCGCAACATGCCAACGACTTGGTAGAGTGGATGACCAAGCCCTCTTCATCCTCCTCATCCTCTCTCACCCAGTCTCAGGGTAGTAGCAAAGCAGCTGCCAACGCATCGTCTTCCCTCCTCTCAATGTCATCATCAGTGACTCCTTCCCTAGACCCACCACGTCCTCCTGAGGAGTCTCCTGAACTCTTTGAGCACAGTGTTGGGTACATGCTCCAGGAGGATGCCCAGTGTTTGGTGGGCTCTGATGATGACACTCAGCTAGAGGAAGGCAGTAGCGTGAGCGCAGAGAGAGGGGATGCTCAAGAAGGACAGCAATCTGGCAGTCATGTTCCACAAGCTGCAGCATACTGCCAGGTTTGCTACAGCGATGAAGAGGGAGGGGATGATGAGGGCACTGACTCCACGTGGGTGCCTGGAAGGAGGGAGGAGGAGGAGGAGGAGGAGGAGGAGGAGGCACATGTCCAACGAGGCAGGATGCCCTCCGGGGGCCAGCTTAGGGGCAGCACACCGACTGAATCACACCGCAGAGCTCCGCCTGCGCAGAGCGCTTCCTCTGCGCGTTATTCTAAAAGTTCTTTGGTGTGGGCCTTTTTTGAGACGAGTGCATCAGATCGCACCGCTGCTATTTGCAACATATGTCTCAAGCGTATCTCACGTGGCCAAAACATCAGCCGCTTAGGCACCACATGCTTGACCAGACATATGTTGACCTGCCATGCAGCTCGTTGGCAAGCGTACCTCAAAGACCCACACCAAAGAACAAAGCAGACCTCTCCTTGCTCCTCATCAGCTGGCATCTCCAACCCCACTAGACCTTCAGTCCTCTCTGAAACCTGCTCTGAGAGGAATGAAGGTGTAGAATTAGGTGTGTCACAGCCAAGTGCTTCCGGGAACTCTGCTAGTGGTACATCCACATCCGATTATAGCAGGCAAATGTCCCTGCCCCAGCTGCTGGACCGGCGGAAGAAGTTTACTCCCAGCCATCCACATGCCCAGCGGTTGAATGCTAGCTTGGCTAAATTGTTAGCACTTCAACTGCTGCCTTTTCAGTTGGTAGACTCGGCCCCCTTCCGTGAGTTTGTACAATGTGCGGTTCCTCAGTGGCAGGTCCCCAAACGCCACTTTTTCTCACGGAAGGCGATTCCGGCTCTCTACCGGCATGTGGAAGGCAATGTCCTTGCCTCGCTGGACAGGGCGGTCAGCGGTAAGGTGCATATTACCGCTGACTCATGGTCCAGCAGGCATGGACAGGGACGTTACCTGTCTTTCACGGCCCATTGGGTCACTCTTCTGGCTGCTGGGAAGGATGCAGGACAAGGTGCAGTAGTGTTGGAGGTTGTTCCGCCACCACGCCTCCAAAATGCTACTATTGGTTGTGACACACCTCTCTCCTCCACCCCCTCCTCTTCTTCTTCCTCCATGGCCTCTTCCAGTGCTCTGTCCTCAGAACCAGCGGTGCTCCGTAGGCGTTCCAGGGGCTACGCAAGTACGCAGGCAAAACGATGCCATGCCGTGCTTGCGCTGGTTTGTTTGGGGGACAGGAGCCACACTGGGGCAGATGTTTTGTCAGCTCTGCAGGGGCAGGCCGAGAGGTAGTTGACGCCACGCCAGCTTAAGCCAGGAATGGTGGTTTGCGACAATGGCACCAACCTCCTCTCCGCCCTCCGACAGGGACAACTGACCCATGTGCCCTGTGTAGCTCACGTCCTTAACCTGGTGGTGCAGCGGTTCTTGGGCAGGTACCCCGGCTTACATGATGTCCTGAAGCAGGCCAGGAAAGTCTGTGTGCATTTCCGCCGATCATTTAATGCCTGTGCTCGGCTGGCTGAGCTCCAAAAGGAGTTGAACCTGCCCAAGAACCGCCTTATATGTGACATGCCCACCAGATGGAACTCAACATTGGCCATGCTGCAGCGGCTGCACACACAGCAGAGGGCCATCAATGAGTACCTGTGCGACTACGGCACCAGGACAGGGTCAGGGGAGCTTGGTTTTTTCTCACCACGCCAGTGGGGCATGATCAGGGATGCATGCACTGTCCTGTCACCGTTTGAGGAGGCCACAAGGATGGTGAGCAGTGACAGTGCATGCATCAGTGACACTGTACCTCTTGTCCACCTCTTGGAGCATACGCTGCGTGGAATAATGGACAGGGCACTTGAGGCAGAACAGAGGCAGGAAGAGGAGGACTTCCTTGCCTCTCAAGGCCCCCTTTATCCAGACAGTGTTCCTGCTGTGCCACCCATCACACAGGAAGAGGGTGAGGAGGAGGAAGAGGAGGAGGAGGATGATTGTGTCAGCATGGAGGTGGAGGCTGGCACTCAGCATCAGCATCAGCAGCAGCAGTCTTATAGGGATGATTTACAGTCCCAAGAAACACGTGGACTTGTACGTGGCTGGGAGGAGGTAGCTGCGGATCATGTTGTCCTTAGTGACCCAGAGGACTCCGGACCGAATGCCTCAGCTAACCTACGCTGCATGGCCTCCCTGATCCTGCAAAGCCTGCGGAAGGATCCTCGTATTCTTCGGATCAAGGAGAGGGACCATTACTGGCTGGCCACTCTCCTTGATCCAGGGTACAAGGGTAAGGTTGCCGACCTTATCTTGCCATCGCAGAGGGAGCAGAGGATGAGACATCTCCGGGAGGCCTTGCAGAAAGCTCTGTGCAACGCGTTCCCAGAGACTGGGAGGTCACAAACTCCTGGTCCTGGACAACGTGTTGCTGAGGCATCAGTCAGGAGGAGCGATGGAGAAGGTGGCCGTCTGACTGATGCTTTCAGACAATTTTTTAGTCTGCAGCCCCAAGGTATGATTGGTTCCAGCACCCATCGCCAGCGTCTAATTTACATGGTGCAGGAATACCTAGGGGCAAGGTCAGACTTGGACACCTTTCCCACTGAAAATCCTCTGGCTTACTGGGTCTTGAGGATGGATCACTGGCCAGAGCTTGCACAGTATGCAATTGAGCTACTGGCCTGTCCTGCATCCAGCGTTCTTTCGGAACGCACCTTCAGTGCTGCTGGTGGCTTTGTTACGGATCACAGGGTGCGCCTGTCCACCGAATCAGTTGATCGACTGACCTTCATCAAGATGAATCAGTCTTGGATCACCCACAGCTACCAAGCACCTGAAGCTGATGTAACCGAATAATTTTTTTTGAAATACCACATCCCTTCAAGACTGCCTATGCTGATGCTGAGTGACTGTCCTGTTATGTTGATTGTCTATCCTCTTCCTCCTCCGCTGATATGTTGGAAGAACATTTTTGGTTCTGGGTGATGCCAGCAGCCCAATTTTTCTGCCCCTGTTTAACAGGGGCGTTTAATTACAATTTTTGATGCAATGCTTTGCAGCAGGGCTAATTCCTGCAATAAAACTAGAGTATATGGCAGAGGTTGGAGTGTGGTGGCACCAGCACCAGTGCCTAAGGCCCAATTTTTCTGCCCCTGTTTAACAGGGGCGTTTAAGTACAATTTTTGATGCAATGCTTTGCAGCAGGGCTAATTCCTGCAATAAAACTAGAGTACAGTGGTGTGAAAAAGTGTTTGCCCCCTTCCTCATTTCCTGTTCCTTTGCATGTTTGTCACACTTAAGTGTTTCGGAACATCAAACCAATTTAAACAATAGTCAAGGACAACACAAGTAAACACAAAATGCAATTTGTAAATGAAGGTGTTTATTATTAAAGGTGAAAAAAAATCCAAACCATCATGGCCCTGTGTGAAAAAGTGATTGCCCCCCTTGTTAAAACATACTATAACTGTGGTTGTCCACACCTGAGTTCAATTTCTCTAGCCACACCCAGGCCTGATTATTGCCACACCTGTTCACAATCAAGGCATCACTTAAATAGGAGCTGCTTGACACAGTAAGGTCCACCAGAAGATCCTTAAAAGCTACACATCATGCCGAGACCCAAAGAAATTCAGGAACAATTGAGAAAGAAAGTAATTGAGATCTATCAGTCTGGAAAGGGTTATAAAGCCATTTCCAAAGCTTTGGGAATCCAGCGAACCACAGCGAGAGCCATTATCCACAAATGGCGAAGACATGGAACAGTGGTGAACCTTCCTAGGAGTGGCTGGCTGCCCAAAATTACCCCAAGAGCGCAGCGACGACTCATCCAAGAGGTCACAAAAGACCCCACAACAACGTCCAAGGAACTGCAGACCTCACTTGCCTCAGTTAAGGTCAGCGTTCATGCCTCCACCATCAGGAAAAGACTGGGCAAAAATGGCCTGCATGGCAGAGTTCCAAGGAGAAAACCACTGCTGAGCAAAAAGAACATCAAAGCTCGTCTCAATTTCTCCACAACACATCTTGATGATCCCCAAGACTTTTGGGACAACATTCTGTGGACCGATGAGACAAAAGTGGAACTCTTTGGAAGGTGTGTGTCCAAGTATATCTGGCGTAGAAGGAACACTGCATTTCATAAAAAGAACATTATACCAACAGTAAAATATGGTGGTGGTAGTGTGATGGTCTGGGGCTGTTTTGCTGCTTCAGGACCTGGAAGACTTGCCGTGATAAAAGGAACTATGAATTCTGCTGTCTACCAAGAGATCCTGAAGGAGAATGTCCGACCATCTGTTCGTGTACTCAAGCTGAAACGAACTTGGGTTCTGCAGCAGGACAATGATCCTAAACACACCAGCAAGTCCACCACCGAATGGCTGAAGAAAAACAAAATGAAGACTTTGGAGTGGCCTAGCCAAAGTCCTGACCTGAATCCTATTGAGATGTTGTGGTATGACCTTAAAAAGGCCGTTCATGCTCGAAAACCCTCTAATGTAACAGAATTAGGACAATTCTGCAAAGATGAGTGGGCCAAAATTCCTCCAGGATGCTGTAAAAGCCTCATTGCACGTTATCGCAAACGCTTGGTTGCAGTTGTTGCTGCTAAGGGTGGCCCAACCAGTTATTAGGTTTAGGGGGCAATCACTTTTTCACACAGGGCCATGATGGTTTAGATTTTTTTTCACCTTTAAACACCTTCATTTACAAATTGCATTTTGTGTTTACTTGTGTTGTCCTTGACTATTGTTTAAATTGGTTTGATGTTCCGAAACACTTAAGTGTGACAAACATGCAAAGGAACAGGAAATGAGGAAGGGGGCAAACACTTTTTCACACCACTGTATATGGCAGAGGTTGGAGTGTGGTGGCACCAGCACCAGTGCCTAAGGCCCAATTTTTCTGCCCCTGTTTAACAGGGGCGTTTAATTACAATTTTTGATGCAATGCTTTGCAGCAGGGCTAATTCCTGCAATAAAACTAGAGTATATGGCAGAGGTTGGAGTGTGGTGGCACCAGCACCAGTGCCTAAGGCCCAATTTTTCTGCCCCTATTTAACAGGGGCGTTTAAGTACAATTTTTGATGCAATGCTTTGCAGCAGGGCTAATTCCTGCAATAAAACTAGAGTATATGGCAGAGGTTGGAGTGTGGTGGCACCAGCACCAGTGCCTAAGGCCCAATTTTTCTGCCCCTGTTTAACAGGGGCGTTTAAGTACAATTTTTGATGCAATGCTTTGCAGCAGGGCTAATTCCTGCAATAAAACTAGAGTATATGGCAGAGGTTGGAGTGTGGTGGCACCAGCACCAGTGCCTAAGGCCCAATTTTTCTGCCCCTGTTTAACAGGGGCGTTTAAGTACAATTTTTGATGCAATGCTTTGCAGCAGGGCTAATTCCTGCAATAAAACTAGAGTATATGGCAGAGGTTGGAGTGTGGTGGCACCAGCACCAGTGCCTAAGGCCCAATTTTTCTGCCCCTGTTTAATAGGGGCGTTTAAGTACAATTTTTGATGCAATGCTTTGCAGCAGGGCTAATTCCTGCAATAAAACTAGAGTATATGGCAGAGGTTGGAGTGTGGTGGCACCAGCACCAGTGCCTAAGGCCCAATTTTTCTGCCCCTGTTTAACAGGGGCGTTTAAGTACAATTTTTGATGTAATGCTTTGCAGCAGGGCTAATTCCTGCAATAAAACTAGAGTATATGGCAGAGGTTGCAGTGTGATGGCACCAGCACCAGTGCCTAAGGCCCAATTTTTCTGCCCCTGTTTAACAGGGGCGTTTAAGTACAATTTTTGATGCAATGCTTTGCAGCAGGGCTAATTCCTGCAATAAAACTAGAGTATATGGCAGAGGTTGCAGTGTGATGGCACCAGTGCCTAAGGCCCAATTTTTCTGCCCCTGTTTAACAGGGACATGTAATTACAATTCTTGATATAATATTTCACAGGAGGGCCCCTTCCTGTGCCCACCCAGAGTAACTGTGAGGACTTATATTGTTGTGGCACCAGCACCACAACCACCAAAGGTCAATTTTTCTACCACTGTTCAACAATGGCATGTAATTACAATTCTTGATATAATCGTTCACAGCAGGGCGCTTCAGCGCCCACCAAGAGTCACTTTGAGGGCTTACAATGTTGTGGCAAAACCAACACCTTGTTCCGCCATTTCTGCAGAGCATATAGGGCAGGCCCCTACTTTCAAACATCCAATTTACAAACATCTCCTACTTGCAAACGGAAGGAGACAACAGCAAGTGAGATGAAAAAAGATGGACGACAAAACAAATTATACAGGGGTGATAACCCTTCCCTATGTTTTCCAAAAAGCTTAAAAATAGTTTTTTTGACTGGAGCTACACTTTAAAAATGTACCAGTTGAAAATTACAAACCGATTCAACTTAACACAACAAACCTACACAGTCCCTGTCTTGTTTGTACCGCCTGTGTACTGCTGTTCTGAGTATATAGGGCCTGGGGGCCACACTTATTTCCTTTTTTTAATATGGGTATGGTGTTCCCCTTAATATCCGTACAAGACCCAAAGGGGCTGGTAATGGGCAGGGAGGGCTACCCATGCCATTTTTCTCAATGATTTTCAACCATATTGCAGGAACCAGATATAACATTAAAACCGCAAGCAGCTTTAAATTACGTTATTTCCGTTAAATGTCATTTTGTGCAGGGACTGTTCTAAACACGGGAAACACGTGGCACTTCACAGGCATACTACAGACACCCCCCAGGCACCATATTTAAAGGAATATTTCACTTTTTTTTCACTTTAATCGTCATTAAAATCAGTGCTCCCGCCAAAACGGCCATTTTTAAAAACATTTTAGGCATTGACCCATGTCCCCTGGGGCAGGAGCCAGGTCCCCAAACCCTTTTTAGGACAGTATCTTGCATATTAGCCGTTAAAATTAGCACTTTCCATTTCGAACGTTCGAGTCCCATAGACTTCAATGGGGTTCTAACGTTCGTAACGAACGTGGGGTCCGTTCGAAAGTTCTGGTGCGAACCGAACCGGGGGGTGTTCGGCTCATCCCTAGTTCTTAATAAGGCAATGTGGCTCCTGCCCCCCTCAACTCCCTTTGATTGTGATAGAGGACATAACCCTTTCAGCATAGGCCAGGATAACAGTTCAAAGAAAGAAAGAGTGAAAAACAAAAGGATTTATGAGCACATCGTGGGAATTGGATGTGAACAATATTTTTAGTTGTTGTCTCTGAAATATTAAACGTAAACTTTTATTTCTTGATAACACCTGCTTGGGCTCTCCCTCTTGTTTTGTGGCCTAGTAAAGTTACTTATTTACTGTGCATTCAGACTGTACAATGTTTATGGCTATTGTCTCTGAAATAATACACTTTAATTTTTTATTTGATGATTCTATTCTCTCCCCATTTAATTACAGCTCACTAAAGCTACTTACATATTGAGCATCAAGTATCTGTAATATTTATCACTGTGGTGTCTGAAAAAAAACACTCAAATTTTTATTTCTAAAACCTGCCTGTTTCATTTAAATTTGTAGCCGAATAAAGTGCAAACATATAGTACATAGACTACAATATTTCTAGCTAATCCTATGGAATGCCTTACCCCAATCTGTCTGATTATCTCCTACTCTATTAGCTTTTGGACGATTCCTGAAAACCCTCCTCTTCAGAGAAGCCTATCCTACCCACACATAACAACTGTATTTTCATTTTCTCCATCAGCACATCCCCCACAGTTATTACCTTTTCTTCCACTTGACCATTCCTTCTAGATTGTAAGCTCTAAGGAGCAGGGCCCTCTGATCCCTCTGTATTGATTTGTATTGTAAGTGTGCTGTCTGCCCCCATGTTGTAAAGTGCTGCACAAACTGTTGGCGCTATATAAATCATGTATAATAATAATAATTTCAGAAGATTCTTTCTATTTTAATCATTTTTTTTTATTTATTCTATTCTTTTCTATTCTAGTCTTTTATTTTGTTCTGTTTTACTCTATTATATTCTATTTTATTTTCTGTTATATTCTTTTCTATTCTATTCCTTTATTTTCTATTATATTTTATTCTCTTTGGAAATTGTAAAACAAAGCAAACTATTCAAATTTGAAAACTTTTCGAATTCAAAAACTTTTGAAAATTTGAATTTTAAAACTGTTTGAATTTTAAAACTATTCAAATTCAAAAACTTTTCGAAATTGATTTGAAAACTATTCAAATTCAGAAAAATTGAATACGAATAAACCAAACAAATTCCGAAAATGAATCGAACAGATCAAACAAATTTTACTAAATTAATTTATGTAAGTAATAAATTGAAACAAAATAAAACAATACTATTTTTTTCGTTCTACACACGTCTAATTTTTATTTCTGATAAAATCTTGCCTGTTTTTTTCCCTCTTAAACTGGGGTCTACTAAAGCTGCTTGCATATTTTGCATTAAATGTACACAATATTTCTGATTTATTATACTCTAATTTTTATTTTACAATAAAATCTGCTTCATTTCTCCCTCTTACATTACTTTACATACACTGCATCAATTGTACAAATTTTATAGTTATGAACTCTAATACATTACAATTTTTATTTCCGGATAACAAGCTGCCTTATCTCTGGAATGTAGGGTTGTATTGTATAGTTTTAGTCAACACGTTATTAATATTTAATTTAAGACAATCCAGTGATGAAATGAGAAAAAAATATCACGATCTATACTATGAAAACATTTCACAACTGGCCAATTGGTACAAAGTTGAGGGCTTTAACTGTTGTATTCATATAGGATAAACTTTCCTATATCTTTTAGCCCTTGTACACACGGTCGGACATTTCGACAACCAAATCCGTCAGATTTTGTCCGTCGGATTCTGTCCGTCAGGTCTTGTCCGAAACAGTTGCATACACACGGTCGGACAAAGTTGTCGAAAAATCCGATCTTTCAGAACGTGATGACGTAATTTCGTTACGATGGGACTACGTTCAGGCTAGTAGCCAATAGCTTTGATGTAGGAATTTGATCTGAGCATGCGTGGCACTTTGTCCGATCGAAATTCTCTACACATGATCGGAGTATGTCCTATCGGACCAGTTGGTCGGAAAATATTTCCAACATGTTGTAAAATTTGGTCCGTCGGATATTCCGACGGAAACAGTCTGATGCATACCACACACAGTCGGATTATCCGACAACACGATCCTATAGGACACATTCCGACGGATTCTCCGACCATGTGTACAAGGGCTAAGATCTTTTGTGGCTGCTGGATTAAAAAAATAAGATGTTGCTTCAAAAACCAGCTAAAAAGACTTTTTTTTTAGTTCAAATCAATTAGATTGGATGTTGTTGCTGTTGTATTTAGGCCAAGCAAGAATGTAAAAGTAAAAAAATCAATTACATATTCTAAATATGTGTTGCTATTGTTTTCAGACTTTATGATGAGTTAATTGAAAGCCCTAAAAACTGAACTCAGGCACATTAGCTTATCCCTACTGGTGATGCAACTAAACATAGTTAGAAAAACTGTTGTCAGTCCAAATTCTCTAGGCACCTCTTTCAGCTTTCCAATTAACACTGCTGTGTATTTTAGCCCAGTGTGACAGAAGGCAATAATGTTTTACATTCATGTCTAGGTGGCACTGAGAAATTGTCTTGTTCTCTAGTGGCTCGTTATTAAGTCATGTTTGCAATTTCTCTTAGGAAAAAAGTCTTCCAACAGATGTCCAAGTCTGAAGAAAATAGTATGGAGCACAAATAAGGAATAAAACTATACAAACATGTAGCGCCGGTACTCCTAATGAGTACACGCTATGTACGTAAATTTAGTTTTGCTCAAAACTATAGTTAAGTTTTGGGGTTAATTGTGCTAAATTGTGCTTTGCCATCAGTTTGATTGGGCTGTATTAAGGTTCTGCCTGATCATAGGTGGGATTCGCACCTGTGAGAGGCCTTAGAACGCAGTCTGGTTAGACGCATTAGGTACCAATCTCTCTCTCGCAGCCAATCAATGGGAGTTTGTCTCACTGTGTATTCCGATCCATCCGTTTCCGAGCCTCAGAATTGGCTAGTCCAAGGTGCAGTAACTGGAAGGAGGATTCTAAGGTGTTCCAGTGCCGTCTCGGGTTTAGAGAGGCCCAGCAACTCTACACGTGACCAGGGGAAGACTCTTCAGTAAGAGAGCCATGCAAAAGGCTGGCTGCTCAGTAAGCTCAGTAAGAGCCTGGAAGCTGAGCTGCCATGGACATTGATTGAATCCACAATTCTTACGGTATCACCGGACCGGCTGAAAAATTCTGGTACAGTAAGAAAAGTTCCTACTTCTATCCTTCCGCTTACAACTACGTTTTTCAACCAAGTCTGCGTGAGAGACTTTGCAAAGCTAGAATTACCTGTTGGCCGCTAAACCCAAATGCAAGGATTTATCCAACAGTTAAAGAATCCAGTTGCGAGTGGCCATTCCCTGGATTATGTACAGAGAGAGACTTTTATTGAAGTCAGCAGGTCCAAGAACCTGAGCTAAACTTTACCCTGATACCCTCTATTCCCAACTTAAGCCGCGTAAACACGGGCGGACTGTATGGCCTACTTAGTCCGTCATACAATCCGACGGACAGTCCGTCATACTTTCGAATGAACGGACTTGACCACACACACCACTTTTTGAGCGGACTAATACGGCGTACTAAGTCCGCCATACTATCCGCCCTACTTTTGAAACGAACGGACTCGCCCACACACGTGGAGGAAAGTCCGCTCATTTCGAGCGCTTCTCCAGGTAGGCGGGGCCCGTGAAGGAGATGTCGCTGACCCCGCCGCCTGGTATGGACTTAAAGGGGAACCCCAACGCCGAAAAAAAATCGGCGTGGGGGTCCCCCCCAGGTCCACAACAGACCCTTGTCCGAGCACGCTACCCGGCCGGCCAGGAAAGGGGGGCGAGCGAGCGCCCCTCCTAAACCGTACCAGGCCGCGTGCCCTCAACATGGGGGGTGATGGACAAGGGCCTCTTCCCGACAACCCTGGCCGTTGGTTGTCGGGGTCTGCGGGCGGGGGGCTTATCGGAATCCGGGAGCCCCCTTTAATAAGGGGGCCCCCGGATACCGGCCCCCCACCCTATGTGAATGAGTATGGGGTACAATGTACCCCTACCCATTCACCTGTAAAATAAAAGTACAAAAAAAAACACAACACACGAGATAAAATACTTTATTGCACAGCTCCGGGGGTCTTCCGTCTTCGGGGGTCTTCTCGCCGGACTCCTCCGCTATCTTCTTGTAGCTCTTTTGCTAGCGGAGGAGTCCGGCTTTCTTCCTCGCCGCCAGCCTCTTCTCCCGACTTCGGGGGTCTTGTCCCCCTCTTCGGTTCTTCTGCCGGGCCACCGCGCCTTCTTATAGCTCTTTTACAGGCGGTGGCCCGGTCTTCTGTCGCCGCCGCCGCCTTCCGTTCTTCTTCTTCTACCTGGATACCCGCTCGAAATGAGCGGACTTTTCTCCGGGCGGGAAAAGTCCGCTCATTTCAAAAGTACGGCGGACTGGCATACACACGGGCGGATTGTCCGCCGAAATGCGAGTACGACGGACAGTATTTTGAAAAATCCGAAATACTTAGTACGCTGGACTGCACGCTGAAAAAGTCAGCTGAAGCCCACACACGAGCGGACTGTCCGCTGAAATGTGTTTTGGCGGACTAAGTAGGCCATACAGTCCGCCCGTGTGTACGCGGCATTAGAGACTGAGTTTGTTCAACCATTTTATGCAAAATAAAAATCCTAACACGGAATTCAAGTGTCGGTCTCTACAACTACTGGGTTATCAACCCTGGGAACCCCTAGACAAGGACAACGAGTACAAGCTGGTGGAGGTAATCTGTAAGCCCAGAAAAATTCAGCCGATCCTTCGGGAGTAAGTGCTTCAAACAGAAAACCTATTTCTGACATATATTTTTTATTTTTATTTCAGGTACTGTGCCGTCAATTTACGTAGCACTTTACACATACATATTGTACATTCACATCAGTCCCTACCCACAATGAGCTTACAATCTAAGGTCTCTAACTCACATTCATACATACACATAGTATGACCAATTTACACAGGATCTAATTAACCTACCATCATGTCTTTGGAGGGAGGAAACTGGAGAACCCTACTTTCTAGATTCAGCAGTGCACCAACACCACCACCTTGTCCTCCTCCCCGCACCTCTACCACACCTCTACCACAGCATAAGGTAAAGCCATGGGGGGGGTGGAGGTGGGGGTAGTGCGAGTGTCTCGCCACCTATCAAGCTCCGGGAGGTGGGGCGAGTGGATTGCTGCCTATCGAGCTCTGGGGGGGCAGTGCGAGTGTATTGTTGCTTTCCCGACCGAGGGGGGGTGGTAGAGCGAGTGAGGGGGCCAGGTTTGTTTGCTGCCCCCTCCAAATATTGACCACCAGCCGCCACTGCTAGCTGGTTAAGGAGGCGGGGCTTCAGAAACACTTTGTGGCCATCCCCTCTTTGCCTGTCTGTTCTTGGTCTCCTGTGAGCAGCCAGTGTGAGAGCCCAGGGCTTTTTTTCTTCATTGTGGGTTCATGTTTGTGCCTTGCAGCTGCCCTCCAGTCCATTGAGATCGCTGCCTGTTTGTTTACAGCATATAGAGTTTTTAATGTAAACGGACTTTGAATAAATTGTTCTTGCTTTTAACTCATACTTGCCTGGTGCCCCTTTTATTGTTTTATTTGTAAATGATAGCTGTTAAATGGTTAAATTATGGGATTATAGGATTAAACAGAATCATAACTGAGGAAAATGGTGACTTTTTTCTTCTCTCTTTCCTTAGATAGATGGATAACAAAACAAAAGAGGTTTTATGCCCACTTTTCTGGCTAACCATCTCTTCCACCTCTATAAATCTTTGGTATTCAACACTTCCATTATTGTTGGATGCTGCATGGTTCCATCCAACATACACATCACTACAGGACTCAACAGTGACATTGAGTCACTAGAGAGGTAAGTGCACAGCCTTTTCTCTTACAGGGATCCGAGATTTGGATTTCTTTAGAGGCCTCTTTAAAGGACTGCCATTACAACATTCTTGTTTTGAAGAAGATAGCTGCTTGGCTTTCATTCTGACCCTTATCCTCCAGTATTTTGTGTCACACTTGCTCCATGCCAGTGACACAAAATATTAAAGGCAGTGTGTCAAAATAACAACTAGTTAACTAGCAGAAGGAAGTCAGAAATGGCAGGTGCTTATTTCTTTCATGACAGGCTCACTTTAATAACGTTTCAAATAGGGTTTTATGAGCTCTGTTATTAAGTGAGTCCAGCCTCTTCTCCTCTTGGTCACAGAAGTGCAATTTGTTCTTCATTCCTGTGACCCATTTTCAGCCGGAGATCGGTCTGACGCCACTGCTATCAGTAGAGGCAGCGACTCATCCCAACTTTCGAAGTCTGGATCCGCCAGCTGCCTTGTCCGATGGCAGTCTCAGTGAGTCACTGAGACGGCCGCCCCCTTCCACAGCTCAGCGCTCCAATGAGCATGGAGGAGCAGAGAGAAGAGCTGCTGACTGATAGTCAGCAGCTCTCCTGTCGGGGATCTGTGAGAATCAAGCCATAGGCGGTGTTCGGTAGCTTGGTTCTCAGTGCAGAGACGGGGGGACAGCTGCAGCATCAGTTTGATGCTGCATCCACCTAGGTAAGTATGAATAAAAAAAAAAAAAAATAGATACTTTTCTTTTAAGTTTAAAACAAGTTTAAATGGTATCAGCTAAAATATAGAGGGAATAATCAACTGTCATGTAAAGTACCTGTTAATTGTAGTGCCATTCGTTTTCAAGGGCACCCACGTAGCACATGCTCTGGAAGGTGTCATAAAGCATGGTAATACACTACCGTGAACTGTGGTTCACTGAGTCAGCTTTTTTTCAACTTTTTCAAAGAAGCTTTGAAAATTAGAGATAGAAGCTGATTAATTGCTCTTCACAACTTCTCCAGATCCAGTTTAAACTGATAATTTCCCCTCAGTATGCATTACTATAATGCACAGTGGGCAATGAGGGTCCTGTAGGGTGTTGCGCTGCCATTCATTTGAGTGTCACCCCATTGCACCTGCTGAAATATACCGTAATTAAATGCTGCTCATTACTAGACATTCCAGGGGAGCTCTGTGTAAGGTTTGTTGTCCATAAGAACACTCTTGAAGGCTACAGTGTAATGGTGACTCAGACCCTACAACCATGCCCCCCCCTCCCCCCCTGTAGGTTGAGAGTGCGGGGGGGGGGGGGGGGCTGAATAAACCAGGAATGCCAATGACAGTTATCTACCCCATACAGCATCTCTTTCATCTTCTGAGAAACTCTCTCTTCACATGCATTCCATGAGGGGAGGAGGTGTGATGGGTTAAGAGCAACTTGAGAAATATCACTGCACTAAAAAAGATAGCTGCTTCCCTGGCTAGCTGCACACAGGTGCTGAGCCACTTTGAAATATAAGGGAGAAACAGCAGGGCAGCAGAAAATTGGCTAGATCTACTGAGAAAAAACAAAACAAAAAAAAAAACCTCTCCATGGTGCCCAACATGTCAAGCTCTAACAGTGTTTCAGGCAGTCAACACAGTCGAGACACTGCAGTCCACACACAGAGTGCTGTCAGGTCACATTTATTCATTTATTACGGATACTTATACAGTAGGTGTCCCCTACTTAGAAACATCTGACTTACAAACGACTCCTACTTACAAACGGAGGGAGACAACAGGAAATGAGAGGAAATCTACTTCCAGGAGGGTAAATTCTCTCCTGTAAGAGTTAATATGGGAAAAAGGTGTCCCCACTGATGCTTTATCACCAATCCTTGTTTCCCTAATAACCCAACATTTTCTAAATCCAATTGTCATTGGGACAGAAAGTGAGGTGAAATCTTCTGAACAGGGGCACAGACAGCAAAACAAATGTTACAGGGGTGATGATAACCCTTCCCTACGCTACCCAAAAAGCTTAAAAATAGATTTTTTGGCTGGAGCTACACTTAAAAAATGTACCTGTTCCAACTTACAAACAGAATCAACTTAGAACAAGCCTACAGTCCCTATCCTGTTTGTAACCCGTGGACCGACTGTATAGCGCCACCAATTTATTCAGCACTTTGCATATACAGTATATTATACATTCACGTCAGTCCCTGCCCTCAAGGAGCTTACAATCCAAGGTTCCTAAATCACATTCATATGTACTCATAATAGGGCCAATTTAGACAGGAGCCAATTAACCTACTAGCATGTCTTTGAAGCGTAGGAGGAAACCGGAATACCTGGGGGAAACCCACGCAGGCACAGGGAACATACAAACTCCAGGCAGGTGGTGCCATAGCATGTGAGCTGCATATTGGGCACCAGGAATTTAAGTTAATAACATTGGAAACACAAAGTTTAGGCCAAGCAGGACTATTAGGCCCTTTCACACTGGGGCGGTGCGGGCGCCGGGGGTAAAACAGCGCTATTTTTAGCGCTGTTTTACCATCGTTTTAGCGGTGGTATTCAGCCACTAGTGGGGGGATTACCCCCCCACTAGGGACCGAGAAAGGGTTAAAACCACGCCAAAGCTGTATAGCTGCGCTGCCCCATTAATTTCAATGGGCGGGAGCGGTCAAGGAGTACTATACACACCGCTCCTTCATTGCTCCAAAGATGCTGCTAGCAGGAATTTTTTTACCGTCCTGCCAGGGCACTACTCCAGTGTGAAAGACCTCGGGCTTTCACACTGGAGTGTGAGAAGCGGCTCTTTCAGGGGGCTTTGCAGGCACTATTTTTAGTGCTGTATCGACTGCAAAGCACCCCAGTGTGAAAGGGGTCTAATTCTGAAGGGGAAAGAGCCTATATTCCATAAATGACTACATTTTTTTAGGCTGACCACAGGTCAATCTTATGCTCCTAAGCTGAACTGAGCATAATGGATCCTAAAATTGGAAGCAACCATCTACAGTATGTCTCTTCTGGGAGAACAATTTTTGTTTCACACTATTCACCTTCTGCAAACACTTATTCACACTCAATAGATTGATAGATAGAGATATAGAAAGATAGATAGATAGAAAGAGTAGCCTTTTTTATTCCTCTTATGGTTCATATTATAAAACTAGTATAAGACAGTGGACATCTCCTTCATATCTAAATGTTTTTTTTTATAATTAAATTTTTATTGAGTTTTGACAATTACACAGAAAGGTGTTTACAACAGATGATATCCTTGTGGAGTCGAAAATAACAATGATATGGTAATAAAATCAACACTTTTAATCATATGCTACGTCACACTAATCAATAGCTCTAATATATTTCAGCAAAACAATTCTCAGCAGTCAGGTCAGGTCCTCTGCCCAAGTCGCCCCATTGGGGACTGGCTGCGGCTGGGGAAGGGACACCTTCGTGCTGGCATGTAGATTATGTAAATATAAAACAATCAAAAAAAAAACTTGGAAGGGGGTTAACATAAGGAAAAACAAAAAGAAAGCGGAGTTAGGCTCGGTTCACACAGGGGGCGACACGAGGCGACACGACTTGCCGTGCCGCGACCTGACAAGTCGCCCCCGTTCTGTACTACGGAACCGTTCTAAGAGGAGCGACTCGAGTCGCTCCGACTTAGAAAAAAGGTTCCTGTACTACTTTTGGGCGACCTCGGGCGACTTGCATTGACTTCTATACAGAAGTCATTTGCAAGTCGCCGCTGAGGTCGCGGCAGGTCGCGGCGCGGCAAGTCGTGTCGCCTCGCGTCGCCCCCTGTGTGAACCGAGCCTTAAGGAACTTTAGTTCTCCAGATGGGGTCAGTGTTTACATACAGTTACTCGGCTGCGTGGAATACACTAATGTTTTGTGTAGGTGGTCCTACTTTGTCAGTGGGTATTATAAACCTTATACCATTCAGTCCATGGTCCCCGATGTTTGAGGAAGTCTGTATACTTTCCTGCAATATTAGCCAACATGCTTTCATATGTATAGTGGATCGTGAGTGTGCGCATGACCTCTGGCACTTCCGGAGGGTTAGGGGATTTCCATAGTCTTAGAATGTCCAATTTAGCGGCGAGAAAAAGATGGGTGGTGAACTTTCTAAGCAGGGGTGGTATGTTTTCTATTCCTAGGTTGAGGAGAGCCAATGAAGGTGAACATTGTGTGGGGAGGCCTGTGACTTGTTGGTGGATAGCAAATATCTTGGACCAAAACCTGGCCAGTTTCCCACAAGACCATAATATATGGTATAGGGTACCAGCTTGTGAGAAATTCTCCAACATAATGGGGGAAAGGTATGGTCGAATTTTGCAATTCTATATGGGGTGAGATACCACTTCTGAGAGACTTTGTATGCTAATTCCCACAGGTTGATGCATTTAGTGGCTGACTAGATGTGTGATAGAGCCCTATACCACTGATCTTCAGTGAAGGATGTGCCTAAGTCTCTTTCCCATGCAAGCATGTGGTTTGTTTTGGTTAGGGTAGTTTTATCCTCAATCGCATTGTAGAACAGCAAAATACTGCCTCTGCGATATTCCTTAGTGGTAAAATAAGTGTGTAATTTCCATAAGAGTTTATACTGTATTGGTTGTCTGCTGTTGACATAAGATGAGATTCTAAGATAATTGAAGTGTTCTTGTGGGGGGAGGTTATATTCAAGTTGAAGTTGCTTAAAAGATTTGAGTTTATTAGACATATACAAGTCCGTTATACGCCGAGCTCCTCCAGAAGTCCATCTGGACAAACACAGATCGGGCAGAATCAGAGTCATAATGTTTATAGGTATGTCTAGACAGATTATAGGTTGCAGAAGAAAGTTAAAATGTGTCAACCTTTTCCAGTAATCTAGTGTTACTAATATAGTGGGTGATACACCCGTAGCCCTTTCTTTAATGAAAGGGGAGGCCAAGATGTAGTTGTGTAGATTTTTGCCTGGGATTTGTGATTGTTCCAATGACGCCCATAGTGGCTTTTGCTGACTCCGGAACCATTCTTTAGTTTGTGCTAGAACTGCCGCCATGTGATAGTCTTTAAAAATCGGGGCTCTCACTCCTCCCGCTGATCTAGTTTTGAAAATTTTAGGAAAGGAAGATCTAGCCTTTTTCCCCTCCCACAGATACCCAGAAAGAAGGTGCTGTAGGGTGGTAAAGAAAGATTGAGGTGCTGGTATAGGGATCGTTCTAAATGTATAAAGGACTTGGGGTAATATGAGCATCTTGAAGGCTGCCAGTCTCCCTGACCAAGAAAGTATGTGTTTGTTCAATTTTTGTATTCCTGTTTTCATGTTGTCTTCAAATGGTATGCAGCTTGATTTAAATAGTTGATCTGGATGGGAGGTAAGATCGATTCCTAGATATTTAATTGTATGGTTATTCCAAATATAAGGGTGATTAGCTTGTAAAGTTGACTTGTGTTGTTGGGGTACCCCTAGATCAAGAATATATCATTTGGTATCATTCACCTTGTAATATGACACTCTTCCATATTCTTGGAGTACATATGAGACATTTCTTAGGGAAGACACCGGAACGGTGAGCATTAGTATCACGTCATCAGCAAAAAGACTTATAACATATTTCTTGCTGTTAATTGTGAAGCCTTGTATGTCAGGCGATTGTCTAATGAGTGCAGCTAGCGGCTCTATTAGGAGATTAAAGATAAGGGGGGACAATGGACACCCCTGTCTCATACCATTTGTGATTGTGAATGACTTGGAAAGCATCCCTGAGGTGTAAACTTTAGCTGAAGGTAGGATAGTGGACAAAATGTGTCCTTTAAATCCAATTTATTTTTAGGGTTTGGGAGAGGTAGAGCCAATAAACCCTGTCGTATGCCTTCTCCGCATCCAAAGCTAGAAGCAGAGAAGGTGTTCGGGTCCTCCTAGCGATATGAACTATGTTGATAAGTCTTCTAGTTACGTCTGAGGCCTGTCTGCCTTTCGTGAAACCTGATTGGTCAGAGTCAATTAGGGTGGAGAGAATATCCATTAATCTTAGGGCTATCATTTTAGCATACATTTTTAAATTATTATTCAATAACGAAATAGGCCTATAGTTCTGGGGTTGATCCGGTGGTTTGGGTATGGGCAGCCGCTTCATCAAAAATTTTAAGGAGATGCGGTCCTAAGATTTTTTGAAAGTGTTTATAGTAGTCGTGAGTGAGGGTATGTCGATGTTAGAGAGGAAGTCTGCTATAGTTGATGGTGTGGGCTGTGGGGTCGAGTCGTCCATGTTTAAGTTGTAGAGAGAACTGTAGTAATCGCTAAATGCATCCCCTATGCCCTGAGGGTCGTATATCTTCTGTTTGCTTTTGGAGTGGAGGAAATGTGTTATTTGGGATTTGTACCGTTGTCCTCGTATTCTTCTTGCCAGCGCTTTACCTGCTTTGTTGCTAGTAGAATAAAAGGACATTTTAGACATCTTTTGTATCTGTTTATATGCATGTAAAATAGTCAATCTTAGGTCATGTCTCAATGTGGCAAGTTTGGTGCTGGTGGTTTTGTTTAAAGTTTCAAGTTTGTCTATTTGTGAAATTAGATCAGGGTTGGTTTTGTTTAAAGTTTCAAGTTTGTCTATTTGTGAAATTAGATCAGTGATCTTGTGCTGCCTCTGCTTCTTAAGTTTGGCTCCCAGCTGGATAAAAATCCCCCTGATATATACCTTATGGACATTCCATACTAAAAATGCATTCGTGGTGGATGGTGAATTAATCTGGAAGTAATCAGAGTGTTTTTCTAGAGTTTTTTTAGTAGCAGGATCCTGCATAATTCTGGTATTGGCTCTCCACAAAAATGTGGTGGATTTGGGGTGGGAATCATTGAGTACTAAAAGAATAGGGGCATGATCAGACCACGTTATTGTGCCAATTTTAACATGGGACACTTTTTGGAGTAACCACTTGTCTGTTAGAAACAAATCAATTCTAGTATATGTACAATGCCTGTGTGAAAAAAAATATTTGTCCCTCTCATTTGCATGGATACAGCGCCATGCATCCTATAGCTCGTTTGAGCGTAGAAAGTTCGTTATATGCAGTGTTTTTTTAGAGGAGGTAGCAGTGGTGTCCATTTTTGGGTCAGGGACGATATTGAAGTCTCCAAAAATGATGAGTGACCCTTGCTGTATTTTCCTTACCTTTTTCATTAGGTTGTTGAGGAATCTAATCTGGCGGTTGTTGGGAGCATATAGGTCAAGTAGGGTGTAGAGAACATTATTTATGTCACAAATGAGAATGAGGTAACAAGCTGAGCGGTCTTTCGTTTCGCAGACGAGATTAAAGGAAATTGTGTCATTCACTGCTACCATCACTCCTCTCTTTTTGGCCAAAATACTGTAGGAAAAATAGTGCTGAAATTATTTGTGGGCACATTTGGGAGGTGCGATGAGGTGAAAGTGCGTCTCTTGTACGCAAAGAACATCACAGTGAGAAGAAACCGCTTCATTCCATAGTGAGGCCCTTTTGGCTGGGTGGTTCAGACCATGAGCGTTTATAGATAATATCTTAAGTGCCATATTTGTTTGAAAGGAAGAGCTTTCAGTGTTGCACGGGTAGTGTACTCACGTTTGGGGTATTCTGTAGTTGAGTGCCAAAGGCAGGTCACTTCAGTGTCTTGTTTGTAGTAGTTCCTTCTGGATGTAGACATGGTTCATAAAGTAGGAAGACCTTCATCTAAGAGGTCAGAATAGAACGCTTTTCATAGTTGCTGGAAGTAAAACTTGAAAAAGAACATTGAAAAAGAAAAAAAAACAATTGAACTGTGAATTAAAAGGAGGGTATTTATAACCCGGGTGCAGAGTATATCTGCTCAAATGAGGGGAGCTTATGAGGGGGAATAAGCTCCCAAAGCGGGGTCCTATATAAGGACATGTCATTTGAGGTTTGGTGTAAAGGCCAACTGAAGGGGACCTCACTTAGATTCAGAGGCCTGTTGCCAGTCGGGGGGATTTTGTTGAGGATCTTCTCATCAAAGGGTGTGGAGTAGTCAGGGACTATTTTCCATTTTTGGAGCAGTTCCAGACCTTTATTAGGGGATGTAATTACGTGATTTACTCCATCTTTGGTGATCAGCAGTTTGGTCGGATATCCCCATCTATAGGTGATGTCATGGTTTCTTAAAGCTTTGGTGATAGTGTTAAAATTCTTGCACAGTTGCAGGGTGAACTGTGACAGGTCTGCATAGAATTGTAGATTAGAGTATACAGTATTGTGATGTTCCCCTTTGCGCATAATAGACATTAGGCGCTCTTTCTCTGGTAGAAATGTAGTCGGAATAAAATGTCTCTGGGGACATTTTCTGGTATGAATGAGGGTTTCGGTAGTCTATGTATTCTATCTATGGACAATTCGATAGGATAGATATCACGTATGAGGACTGTCAACATCGTATTCGCATATTTACGCAGATCAAAAGATTGTATATTCTCAGGGAAACCGCAAATTTTGATGTTGTTGCTCCTGGATCTGTCTTCTAAATCAGCTAATTTAGCTTTTATCTATGTTTATTCTTCCTCAGCAGTGTCATGTGCATTGACTAAGTCATTTATGGTTGTGGCGTATTCCCCCATTCTTTGCTCAATATGATCCACTCTTTCACCCACTGCTGTCAACTCAGTGTTGAAATTTCTCATACAAGCCATCATATCTGTATGTATGGTGCTCCTAAATGAAATGAGCATGTCTTTGAGTGTAGTGTCTAACACTGGTTGATTCAGCGTGGGGAATGAGACAATAGAGTCAGGGAGCTCTCTTGTGTCTTCTAATGTCTGCATTAGACCTTACCTCACACTGCTGTGTCCCTGTGTCATCTAGCCTGCTGCGGGATTTAGCAGGGCTTCTTTGCAGAGGAGAAGGGGGTTGTGAGGACTCCTACAGATCCAAAGTCTGCCTACTGTATATGCTGATGGAGTTAGTGCTGCGTGACCATGTGTCTTTCTGTGATCTGTCCTGTGTGCCGCAGAGGAGTCAGCGCCATCTTGTCCACGAGGCCGCGCTGGCTGTGCATAATAGTCCTTCCGATTTTTCGGTCGGTGTGCGGCTTGCTGTTTCCTGGACATGATCCTGGGGGGTCGAGGAGTCAATCCACGGGTATAGAGGAGAATTCTAGTGCCTCTAGTCGCCGTGAGCCGCTTATATTGCCCGCTACGTGCCGGAGCTCAGGATTCACAACGGGGAGTCCAGGCCACGCCCCCAGATATCTAAATGGATTTAAGAAGAAATTAAAAAATACCCTGCCCATCTCCTATGGTCAGACAGGGAATTCTCTCTGACATCCTTCAGATATTACAAGCAAAAAGTACAGTTAAGACATCACAAACAATACCTCCTACTCCTTTCCTGCACTAGAATTATGCAGTGTCCAGATCTATATGACAGGGAGGGCTCCAGTCACCTGCATAACCCACTCCTAAATTCCAGAGGACCCATGTGCTGACAGTGTAACTCTGTGTGAGTGTCACGGTCAGGAGTGAGGCCGAAATGCTGAGAGGGCTCCCCTTGCGGCCGAGCGCAGCACAACCCTGAAGTTGACACAGGGATGCAGTGCCCACAGTAGCACAGGTTGCCAGGTAGCAGCAGCAGAGGCCAAGTACGGAGTAAGCAGGCCTAGAAGGGCAACTGTGCTAGGAAGTCCGAGAGTAGGCAGCGGAAGTCCAGAGAATAGTCAAACAGGCCGGGATCAGGTGCAGGAAGCGGATCAGGAACGTCAGGTACAAGCCAGGAGTCAGAGCCAGGAGAACAACAGGAGCAGGTCAAGCAAGCCGGGTCGGTACACTGGAGATCAGAAAACAGGAAGCACGGGTACAGGTTTCACAGGAGAGCTGACGATAATCCAGCAATGCAGGAGTGTCAGGCGATCGTTTAAATGGACGAGATGACCGGGTCACGTCGTGAGCGTGTTGGAGCGATCGTACGTCTACGTCGAGTACGTTGAGTATTCGTGGCATCACCGCGTATGCCCGCCCGGTTAGACGTAGCGTCGGTCGTTCGTCTGGAAACTACCTTGCGCTTACGTAGGCGCCGACGCGCGTTAACACGAACGAACCTCGTGATATTGCGGCTATTTCCCTGACAGTGCCCCCCCCCAAGGGGCAGCCTCCGGATGCCCAACCGAGCCCATTTTTCAGGATACCGGCTGCGGAACCTATGTAAAAGCTTAGGAGCATGTACGTGGTTGGCAGGCTCCCATGAGTTTTCCTCAGCAGAATACCCCTTCCATTTAATTAAAAACTGGATGGTCCTACCTCTCCGACGACAGTCGAGGATGGACTCCACTTCGTACTCGGTTTCTTCACCAACCTGAACTGGAGCCGGGGGTATTTCTTCTCTACCTGAAAATGGACTAAAGGTAACAGGTTTAAGGAGGGAGACATGAAATATGGGATGGATTTTAAACGATTCAGGCAAAACAAGTTCAAAGGCTACGGGATTAATCTCCCGTTTGATCTCAAAAGGACCCAGAAATTTAGGTCCCAGTTTCCGGGAAGGGCAAGGCAGTTTGAGATTTGCTGCTGAAAGCCACACCTTATCCCCTGTCTTGAAGGTAGGGTTGACTCTCTTCCTTTTATCATACTGCTTCTTGTATTCCTCCTGGGCCCTTCTCATGGAATCTTGCAGTGTTTGATAGTTCGAGTGAATGAGATTTACTCTGTCTTGGACTGCCGGGACAGACGATTCAGGGATGGTGTTAGGCAGGAACGAAGGGTGAAATCCGCAGTTTGCCCAGAAGGGTGACTGGTTGGTGGAGGCGTGCACAGAGTTATTATATGCGAATTCCGCACACGGTAACAGGGAAACCCAATCATCCTGGGAGAAGGAGCAGAAGCATCGCAGGTATTGCTCCAATGTTTGGTTTGTCCTTTCGGTTTGTCCGTTACTCTGTGGGTGGTAGGCAGACGACAAACATATCTTAATTGAGAGCAACCTACACAGTTCTTTCCAAAATTTGGAGGTGAATTGTACCCCTCTGTCCGATACGATGCTATCAGGTACCCCGTGTAACCGGACTATCTCCCTTATAAAAGTTTTTGCCGTATCTAGGGCAGAGGGGGTCCCTTTTAGCGGCAAAAAATGCGCCATTTTGGACAGGCGGTCTACGACTACCAAGATGGCCGTAAACCCCTCAGAGGGAGGTAGTTCCACAATAAAATCCATGGAAATTTCTTTCCATGGTTTCTCCGGGACTGGCAGTGGCCTTAACAGACCCCAGGGTCTGGTGTTGGATCCCTTATTGCGCTGGCAGATGGTGCAGGAATCCACTTATAATTTACAGTCCGCCCTTAAAGTAGGCCACCATAGGGACCGCCGTACAAGGTCTGTCGTTTTCCGCACTCCAAAGTGGCCTGCGAGTTGGTGGTCATGGAAGGTGTTCAATACCAGTAACCTGGCCTGTTGGGGAACAAAAATCTTGTCCTGGCGCCATAGAAGCCCTTCTTGGCTCCTCAGGGAAGAAACTTCGGTCTCCGTACACTGCCTAGTAGCCAGTTCAATAGAAGACCTTAGGTCTGGTTGTAATAACAGGAAATTTTGGGGAGACAGAATTGTACTGGGTGGAGCTCCTTCAGGGGTGTCAGGAAACATCCTCGATAAAGCATCCGCTTTGCTGTTCTTAGATCCCGGGCGGTAAGTAAGGTGGAAGTTGAATCTTGAAAAGAACAGAGCCCATCGGGCCTGTCGGGGTCTCAGACGTCTGGCCGTACGGAGATACTCCAAGTTCTTATGGTCCGTGAAGATTAGAATGGGATGAGCGGCACCTTCCAGGAGGTACCTCCATTCTTCAAGAGCGGCTTTGATCGCTAGAAGTTCCCGGTCCCCAACATCATAGTTCTTCTCTGGGGGACTCATCTTCCGAGAAAAAAAAGCTACGGGATGCAGTAAAGCTTTGGGACCTTGGCGTTGGGATAAGATCGCCCCGGTGGCCACCTCCGAGGCATCAACCTCTAGCACGAAGGGTAAGGCGGGATCTGGATGCTGCAGGATGGGCGCAGAGGTGAAAAGGATCTTGAGCTGATCAAAGGCGGACTGAGCTGCTGGGGACCAGTGGAACTTGGTGTGCTGGCGAGTGGTCAAGGTGATGGGGGCTACGATGGTGGAGAATCCCCGTATGAATCTTCGGTAAAAGTTAGCGAACCCGATAAACCTCTGTACCCCCTTTTTGTCGGAAGGAGCGGGCCAATCCAGGATGGATTTTACTTTCTGCGGGTCCATGGCAATTCCACCTGTGGAAATAATGAGTCCCAAGAAATGGATGGATTCCTTCTCAAAATCACATTTTTCGGCTTTGGCATATAGCCCGTGAGTTCTAAGAATACATAGTACTTTCTTAACATGTACCCTGTGAAGTTCTAGTGAGGTTGAAAAAATCAGAATGTCGTCAAGGTAGGCGACAATAAAGTGGTCAAGGTGCTCCCGAAAGATATCATTAATGAAATGCTGAAAGGTTGCCGGGGCGTTACATAGTCCAAAGGGCATGACTAAATACTCGAAGTGACCAAATCTTGTTCTGAAGGCGGTCTTCCACTCGTCCCCTTCCCGGATACGGACAAGATTATAAGCCCCACGTAGATCAAGTTTCGTAAAGATACGTGAGGTATGGAACCTCTGGAGGAGTTCAGGGATAAGTGGAAGAGGATAACGGTTTTTGAGGGTAATATTATTTAATTCCCGATAGTCCACACATGGTCTTAGGGTCTTATCCTTTTTCTCCACAAAGAAGATACCTGCTCCGGCAGGGGATGAAGAGGGACGAATGAATCCTTTGGCCAGGTTTTCGTCAATGTATAGTCTCAGAGCCTCCAGTTCAGTCTCCGAAAGGGGAAATATCCGACCAAAAGGAATGGGGGCCCCGGGTAATAATTCAATGGGGCAGTCATAGGGGCGGTGTGGAGGTAGGGTATCGGCTTTCCTCTTGTCAAACACGTCTCGGAATTCCTGGTAGACTGCTGGTATGTGAGAAGCCGGACTGGGTACAGGTTGTACAGTCAGACAACTGGTCAGGTTGCAAGGGACGGGATCTAGGCAGTGCTGCTGGCAGTAGGCAGATGTGAAGGAGACCACCCTTGTGGGCCAATCGATCTGAGGGTTGTGCGCCTGTAGCCACGGGATCCCTAGGATAACAGGGAACATTGGGGAGCTCAGCACATCGAATTTAAGGAATTCCCGGTGACCCGAATCGGTGACCGTCAGGATGGGACTAGTTTCCTTGGTGACATGACCTGAACTAGGTAAGGAGCCATCGGCCAAACGGACGGTCAGTCTCTGTTCCTTGAGGTTCAGTGGGAGAGCCAGGCTCCTAGCCAAGGTTAAGTCCAGAAAGCAGCTGCAGGCTCCAGAGTCGATGATGGCTTGTAGAGGGATCCTGCTGCCTGCCACCATCAGTGAAACTGGAAGAGTGATGTGGGCAGAAGCTGACTTAGCTACCTGAAGATGAGATGGGGTGCTTGGGACTGGTTTACTCGGCCTTGTGGGGCAGTAGTTAATGAAATGTCCCGATTTCCCACAGAAAAAACAGAGGTGTGCCTGACGGCGATGGAGTCTCTCTTCGGGGGTTAAAGCGGGACGGGGAGTGTCCTCCAGAATGGGAGCTACTGCTGGATGAGCTGAAGGTGGGACCTGGATGGAGCAAGTAGTCCGAGAGCGTTCAGACTGTCGTTCCCGTAGGCGCCTGTCGAGCTGGATGGCGAGTAAAATGAGGTCCTCAAGAGTAGTGGGGATCTTTAATCTGGCCAACTCGTCTTTAAGGGCTTCGGACAACCCCATACGGTAGTGAAATTTTAGTGCTGCTTCGTTCCAGCCGGAGTCAGAGCTCCAGGTACGAAATTCTACTGAATAGTCCTCCGCAGGTCGCCCACCCTGGCGAAGGGCGTACAAAGTTGCTTCGGCTGTAGCTGTCCGGAAAGGATCATCATACAGGCGGGTCATGGCTTCAAAGAACAAGTCCAAAATATCTACATAAGGGCTACGTTGCTCCAGCAGGCCGTGGGCCCACGTCTGGGGATCGTCCCTTAGTAATGAAATGGTGAACCCCACCTTGGTTGCTTCTGAAGAAAAAGTCTGAGGTTGCAGGGAGAAGTAGAGGAAACATGAGTTCTTGAAGGATCTGAATCTTCTTCGGTCCCCGAAGAAGCGCTCCGGGGCTGGGACTCGTGGTTCCGGGGTAGCTGAGACTGTAGAAGCAGGAACTTGACCAAGGAAGGTGGATGGTTCAAGCGGGTGTTGCAGGCGTTCCTTCAGCCAATGATATTTCTCTCGGAGCTCCTGAATAGCTGGAGTAAGGGCCGTAAGTTCCTGTAAAACGGCCTCCAACGGGGAGGAACCTCTGTCGACCTCTGACATGGCTGGATTATACTGTCACGGTCAGGAGTGAGGCCGAAATGCTGAGAGGGCTCCCCTTGCGGCCGAGCGCAGCACAACCCTGAAGTTGACACAGGGATGCAGTGCCCACAGTAGCACAGGTTGCCAGGTAGCAGCAGCAGAGGCCAAGTACGGAGTAAGCAGGCCTAGAAGGGCAACTGTGCTAGGAAGTCCGAGAGTAGGCAGCGGAAGTCCAGAGAATAGTCAAACAGGCCGGGATCAGGTGCAGGAAGCGGATCAGGAACGTCAGGTACAAGCCAGGAGTCAGAGCCAGGAGAACAACAGGAGCAGGTCAAGCAAGCCGGGTCGGTACACTGGAGATCAGAAAACAGGAAGCACGGGTACAGGTTTCACAGGAGAGCTGACGATAATCCAGCAATGCAGGAGTGTCAGGCGATCGCTTAAATGGACGAGATGACCGGGTCACGTCGTGAGCGCATTGGAGCGATCGTACGTCTACGTCGAGTACGTTGAGTATTCGTGGCATCACCGCGTATGCCCGCCCGGTTAGACGTAGCGTCGGCCGTTCGTCTGGAAACTACCTTGTGCTTACGTAGGCGCCGACGCGCGTTAACACGAACGAACCTCGTGATATTGCGGCTATTTCCCTGACAGTGAGTCCTTACTGACAGATTACACTTATCAGTAACAAATGTCTAGTAAATACAGTTAAAAATCCTGGTCATGATATACAATAATGCTTTTTTTGGTGTTGTCATTTCTTGTTCTCTGGCTGAAGCAACAGTATCGTTCTTGAGTCTGACTACATGCTGGGTTGTTTCTCCTTGGTTGATTCATGTGAATGGTAGGTGGGGCTTCCATCTTTGATCGTGCTTACTATACTTTGTCTTCATATTAGCTCAATCTATGAAGCTGTATCTTGATCATTTCCTTATGCAAGTCAAATTATCATTCTGCCTGATACTCTTTGGCTTACACAGTTCTCTAAAATTGCTCCCTCCGCCTTAATTTTTCCTTCCACATTGAATGCCATGACACAGTGCGAATACCAAGCTGATCCTGAAGAAGCCTGATGCGGGTGAAACACGCTTATCTGACCTTCATTCTGTGCTTTGTTGGTTGTATAAAAAATATGGCATTTCAAAAATACTTGTTTCTATGTTTTTAGCTTGTACTTTCAGATTTTAAATTATGAATAATAAATATTGTAGATTTGAATATCTATGGAAATTATTCTTGTATACTATTTCAGTCAGGCTCATAAAAATCCCTATATACCCGTGTCTCCCCTAGTGGCAGATTCTGAGACACTCTGTTATTCACACGATAATGTACATTGGATCATGACAGCCTAACCCCAACCTAACCTAACCTAATTTCTCATGTTTCTCAGGTTTCCATGAAAGATTCCTTGATCCTTATTTAAATTCTCACACTGCTATCAGCTAAGAAGGTATACTTTATATAATTAATAATGGAACATTCACAGCTTATATATTTATAGTATGTTTTGTTTTCCATGCTATAAACTAGGGATGGGCTCGATGTTCGAGTTGAACATCAACCATTCATTTGTCTGTAGAACAAACATATGGGTCGCTTGCAGCAAGTTCGCCCACTGCGGAGCACCCAATAATGCACTGCGTTATTGCAGTGCATTGATGCCTGCTGATTGGCCAAAGCATGCACCTGTCCTGCATGCTTTGGCCAATCAAAGCGTGATGTGTTAAAGGATTGATTGTTAAAGCATGATTATTAAAGAATGCTTAATTTTATTATTTCACTTTAAGCATTATTAAAATCACTGCTCCTGAAAAAAACGATTGTTTTAAAAAAATGTTTACATGTCCCCTAGAGCAGTACTCGGGGCACCATACATTTTTTTATGGCAATAACATGCATATCTTTAAAATTAGGACTTTTGATTTTTCATGCTCGTGTCCCATAGACTTTAATAGGGTTTGCATGTTTGCTAGAACTTTGCTAGGTCCCTCTGCTTGAGGGATTCTGGTGTGAACTGAACCGGGGGGGGGGATTGGTGTTCGGCCCATCCCTACTATAAACTATTGATATACTAAGAGTAGATACGACTAGATGTAAAGGAAATCCTGAAAGTAAAGGATGGGATACAAATGTTTTCACTGCAGTGAATGGCAGTTTTCTAGGCATAACTTATATATTTTATAAAAATGTATTCTTGGAACCCAAAGAAGCATGTTATTGGACACTGTTTCCATTTTCTGTAAGAATGATCAGAGACTATAGTAGTAAATAAGGGATTATAGTGTCTTGAAAAATAGGAATTGGTTTTGACATGTCTAACCCAATGTCCGCAAAAAGTTGACAAATCCATATTGCTTCTTGAGATGCGTGTGCTGCTGCAAAGTGAGGCCCGGAACGCAAAAGACAAAAAAGAAAAAGTAGTGCAGGGCCGGGCATGACAGTGTGTTTAGGGGAGAAAATGCATGGGTTAATATGAAGAGCTAAGAGGGGAGGGGACAGTGAGTAAAGTCCAAGGGGGAGTGGTACTATATAAGAAGGAGGTGGGACTGGGCTGGGGAACAGAAAGTTGTGGAGAAAGAAAGGAGGAGGCAGTTTTTTCCTCTGCTCCTCCAACATGGCTGAGATGTCACTTGGATGAGTTTTCAGCAGCAGTGGCGAACAGGGGACCAGGGGTGGATGCACAGACAGGTTGCGGTCTTTATGGATGACCAGGTGAGCAGATCGAGGCTGGAGGTGAGGGTTGCTGTGCATGTGGCGGTTGGGGCCTCTGGCACTCTGTTTTCACCAGGTCCCTCATCCGGGGCCATGCGCCAGGCGAGGAGCCCTCTGGGGGGGAACAATCCAGTCTCCCACCAAAGAAAGCTGGCAGTCTGCCTGAGCAGGGCCTGGGCAGACTCCGCGGGCTGTTGTGGCGCCGCTTCCCCGCCCGCGAATTGCAGGACTACTACCTCCTCTGCCTGCATTGCTGCGCGGGGAGAAAGGCTCGGCGAGGGAGATTTATTAGTACAACCGTCGGGCCGCTTATACAAAAAAAGGGGCGGAGCTCCACGGGTGGGCATGGCCTACACAGGCGGCATGAGATGGCACAAGATGGCGGTGGAAGGACGGGGTTGACCATCCAGGTCACAGTATGTGAGGGCATGTGTGTAACCGTGGTGGAGGTGGAGCTTCGGGGATGAGACGGGCACTACAATGAGGGACTCCACAGACCCAAGGACCTCTTTGCCTGGGGGGCTGATGACACCACCGGTCCTGGTCTAGGACGAAAATTCGGAAGGTGAGCTGTCGGTGTGTGAGGAGGAGGAGCCACAGGGATGCAAGCCAGTGATGGAGGCAAGCGAGGAGACTGTTGGGGTTCCAGCCAGCCCGGTAAGTCAAATAATGTCTACATTTTTTCATTTAAGCTGCATTGTGGGATTTGTTGGGGGGTTGGAAAGGGGGTGCAATGTCGGCGGCGGTTGCTCCGTCGGGAACAGAAGTGGTGGATGCTGGCCCACAAGTGGCGGGCGGTGGGGTTGTTAGGTAATGGTAGGATGGAGATGGTAAGGATTGCAGATGCAAAAATAAAGAAATAAAGAAATAAAAAATGGGAGATGCAAAAAAAAAAAGGAGGGGGAATTAAAATTTTAAGTGTATAGGGTCAAGCAGGAAAATTAAAGGAAAAGAATGAAGGTAAGAGGAGGTACCGATTGATTTTGTGGAAGGCGGTCACCATTATGCGATTGTTATGGGGGGAAGAACCCGAACACGGTTCAGCGTTGTTCTGTTATATGTAGGCCATTGGTAGGTGCACATGTTAAAAAGGAGGATCTGATTGACTACGGGATGATGAGCAGTTTAGACCGCGCAGGTCGATATGGCCGTCTCTTCATGGGGATCAAATGATAGTGGGTGGGTTGGCAGTGCAATGTGAGCTCCTGTCAGTTCGGTGGTTTTAAACACGAGTGTTAAGGGGGTGGGGGGACCCATCCATTGTATCGTGGTTTCACGTGAGGACAATGTACAGGCGAGCCTAGTCACACAAGGGATGACTTTTGGAAGGAGGTGAAAAGGTTGCAGCCTTTCATAAGTAGATACCTGGATAAGGAAATAGCGAGTCGGCTTGCCTCCGGGGTTTTTAATTGTGTCTACAGCGGGGGTGGTGCCTGAGAAGGAACCAAACATATTTTGTCTCATTTCCCCACTTATCTGTTAAAAAAAAAAAAAAAAGAGTTCTGTCATAATCCGATGCGGTGCACTGTGTCCGATACTTCAGGTACACAGCTATAAGGTGGGTTAGGTGTGATGGAAAAGGATCGCCTATGGAAAACTAGGAATCTGTGTTCCACTTGCTTACAGTTTATTCAGAGAGCTTCGGCTGCTGGATAGATGCTGGCAAGAGGAGTTTTTTACTTGGATCGATGCCTACCCATGGGTTGCTCGACGCGAGGTACAGTTGAAGACTTTGCATTTGTTGCTGGGTAAGGTCAATTTCACCTGCTGGTTTTATTCCGATGAGTGGGTTTTGGCCGACGGCTGCCACCTGCTACAGTAGGGGTTTCAGGCCCCGGCCAATTTAAACGGTTGAATACGGAACATAGGGAGGGTTAGAAGGTTTGGTACGAGTTCTTGGCCGCATACAATGGACAATAGGTGTGGATGCCAGCTTATGTGAAGGTATGAAAGGAAGGGTGGGTTGTTCGGTGCAGGAGTCTGAGGTCAAACATGGCTATGTGGGGGGTAAGGTTGTTGGTGGTACTGTGGTTCCAGGAACTTGTTAAACGGGGCTCGGTGTCTGTCATTGAGCGGAAACTGGTGGGTTTTTGGCTTTTGTTTAACCTGCTGTGCAGGGTGGATTGAAAAAGGAGTTTGGGTTGGACAATTTAAAAAATAAAAAAAATGATCAAAGGGTTAGAGGGGGTGGAGGTGCTGCTGTTTGTTACCAGGCTTCAGGGTAATAATAATAAAAAACAAAACAAAAAAAGGGACAAAATGGTAAGGGGTTTTCTAGGGTTTAGAACAGATTGCATGGGGGCAGTTCATGTGGCACAAGGCTGGGAAGTATTGGTCGAGGTTACAGTTTGGGTAGGTGTTCTGAAAATGCCACTGGGACGCAAGGTTGGATGGTGCAGAATACGCTTCGCACTCCTTCTGCATCGGGACGGCTGTAGAAGCTGCCAGATGTGGGTTGGATGAGGCGGCGGTAAGGAGGAATGGTAGGTGGGAAGCAAAGAGATTCCGCACTTACCTATGCCTTCTATGCCTTCATGTGGTGGTGGAATAAAAAAAAAATGAGTGGGTTAGGCTGTACATACAAGCTGTGTTGTTTGTGGTGTGGGGTATGTTGGTTTACTTTAAAGTTAGTGCTGCCTTTGTTTGGCATTTTTTTTTCATCCAGATGGAGGACTTATCCGCCTTGCCTGGATTTTCTTTGTTATCTTTATGTTTGTTGGGGGGCCAGGAGAGCAGATGCGAGATAAGTTGGCAGACAGTTGGGTAGCTAGAGGAGGGAGGCATGTGTTCGCTGGCTAGGGGTATGTGAGTTGAGGTGGAGCCAGGTGATATCGGAAGTGGAACATTAGGCGTGGCGGGATAGACCGCCGGTCGTTTAGGTTATGCATGCAAGGGGTAATGCTTTTGGGTTCGGATGATCAGGGAGCTGATTTTTTTACGACTTCATACGCTTGCCTAACACTCTGGGGAGGTTGGGGCTCAGAATAGGGGGCATGGTGATCAGGCAATTAGAGGTGGAAACTAATGTGGGCCTGTAATTGAGGGTGTTGGAATACACCTCTAGGTAGTGGGGATTGTTTTCTGGGCACTGGGGCTGCAAGATGGGATCCAGCGGGCCCTGGGGGTGTGGGGGAGCCCTTAAGGGTAAGGTGTCATTCTTGCGGGCTGTGTCTGTGTTTTGTTGGTCTTTGACGGTGGCAGTAAACATATGTGATGGAAAGGGATGGGGGGCTCATCGGTAGTATGTGCCCCTCCGCTGTATTCCAGGAAAGTGTTAGCTGGAATACTGTAATGGTTGCACTGCGGGAAGGGGGTTGTCTTCGAGCTGATTATCCGCTGGAGGCCTATCATGTGGAAAAAGGTCCCATAGTGTATTGGTGCAATATGTGTTGGAGTTCGGGGGTGCCGTCAAAGACCAACAGACTGGAGTTAAACAAGTTGTTACGGAGGTGATATTTTGGTATATATTTGATCTTGGAGTTATTTGGTGTGAATAATAAATAGACTGCTATGGCCATTTATACTCCAAAATTAATGTGTAGTCTCATAATTTTAGAAGGGTAAGAAATAGGAATGTTGGAGTACAAGTGGTATAGCAGTAAGAGGCAGGTTGGGTACCTCTGAACTACACTGGTCAAGTGAGGCCAGATTGGAAAAGAAAAAGTAGTGCAGGGCCAGGCATGACAGTGTGTTTAGGGGAGACAATGCATGGGTTAATATGGCCTATCATGTGGAAAAAGGTCCTGCAGTGTATTGGTGGAATATGTGTTGGAGTTTGGGGGTGCCGTCAAAGACCAACAGACTGGAGTTAAACAAGTTGTTACGGAGATGATATTTTGGTATATATTTTATATAGGAGTTATTTATATGGTGTGAATAATAGGCTGCTATACTCCAAAATTAAGGTGTGGTCTCATCATTTTAGAAGGGTAAGAAATGGGGATGTTGGAGTACAAGTGGTATAGCAGTAAGAGGCAGGTTGGGTACCTCTCAAATACACTGGTCATGTACTCTGCTTCAGTTGAAGATAGAGCGACAGTTACTTGTTTTTGACTAGACCAACTTATGGTTCCTCTCCCACACTGAAAGAGGAATCCACTTGTGGATTTGCGGTCTGTGCTGTCCCTGGCCCAATTAGCATCCACATATCTGACCAGTCTTGGATTAGATGTTGCTGGTAACCGTAATTACATCTGAATTGTTCCTTTGAGATACTGAATCACTCTTTTTACTGTGTTCCAATCACACTGACAGGGAGCTGATACTTTCCTGCATAGTACGCCCACTGCTGTGACTATGTCTGGTCTTGTCACAGTGGCAACATATAGCAGCTTACCGATTGCTCTGTGATATGTGTCTTTGTTGGCTAGCTGGGTAGCAAGTTTTCTGCTTTATTGCTCTTTAGATAGCCTGGTTCCATAAGAGTTCTCAATTCCTTTGCATCTTGCATATGGCATTGTTTTAGAGATTTTCTGAGCTTGGTTCAAAAGATAACTTACATATTTTCTCTCTGTTTGGATACCCAGATAGTAGCTAATGTCCCCTAGCTCTTTGATTTAAAAGTTTACTTTGAGCTTTTGAACTATCTGTTTGTTATCCCCTTCTTGTTCAAAATAGGTTACAATGTCATGGACATAGATAATGATGTATAGCCATCTGTATTATTGATTCCTGGAGTAGAATCAGGGGTATGCTTTACTTCTTGAGAATCCCTCTCTAGTAAGCACTTTGTTCACTTTCTCATTCCACATCCTTGCAGATTGCTTAAGACCATAGATGCTCTTCTGAAGTTTACATACAAGGTTATCTCCTTGCTCAAACCCTGATGGTTGCTCCATGTAGAGATCTTTCTTAATGCCTCCATATAGGAAAGCAGTTTTAATGTCTAGGTGTTTGACTTGCATGCCCTTCCCAGCTGGAACGCTAAGAAGCGCTCTGATGGTAGAATATTTTACGACGGGAGCAAATGTTTCATCGCAATCTTCACCAAATTTCTGGCTTCTGGATTTCACCAACTAGTCTGGCTTTGTATTTGTGGATATTCTCTTCTGTGTCTGACTTTACTTTCAAAGTCCACTTACTTCCTATAGTTTTGCGGTTAGGCGGGAGCACTGTGAGTGCCCAGGTTTTATTTTCTTGAAGTGACTTTAATTCTTCTTCTGTTGCCTTCCCCCATTTATTGGCTTCACATTTTGGCAGTTTTTCTATGTCTTCCCAGGATGTTGGCTCAAGTATGCTGTGTGTTTTGACAGTGTATGACAGCTTGCGGAGTGGAATCCCCTTTGTAGTCCGAGTGGATCTTTTGACTTCCGGCAGTTCAGCAGGACTATCACCATAGAATAACACAAATGTTTACTGACTTGGGTTTTAGCATATTGAACAAAGCACACAAACACATGATAGCTGCCGCATTTGTCTCAGGTCTTAAAGAATCCATCTGAAAAGGTCTGGTCCTATCACTCCCAAAGTATAAAATGATGGAACTTGAGATGCTGTTATTAGTGGCAAAAGGCTTAGAATCTTTAAAGGGCAACAAAAAGGTAGCTCCTCTCATGATGGCCTCTGACACACCATATCCACCGATACCAACTCCCAGTGTCTGTTACCAGCCTGTGTCACCTGCCCCTGCCATGGTATCCTCTGGAGACTCAGGAGGCCCTCTTGCAAAAATAACCCTCCCCAATGAGGGCCACCCCACCACTTTTCTATGAGACACAGGCGCTGCCAGATCCGTGATTAGGGCAGAAGAACTACCCGATACCTCTTTCCTGTCAGACATTGACATAACATGGGTGGGGGTGGATGGAACACCCAGGAAAAATACCCTTACACTCCCTTTACAAGTTGGTAATTTTCCTGATCTACTAGCAAGATTTGTGGTCTCGTCCACATGCCCCTTAAATCTGTTAGGGGCTGATGTCTTGTCCAGACTCCAGGCTTCTATTTCTTTCCAACCCGATGGTGGTGTTCTGGTCTCTTCACCACTAACCAGCAATGATGCCTCAGCACTATGTTCCGTCCCCCTTCTATTAACCTTGGATGCACAAAGTGAGGCTGAAATCCCAAAGGAAGTCTTGGACCGAGTCCCCACCTGCCTATGGTCTACAGGGCCTGAGGGTATAGGACACCTAAAGGTGCCACCAATCATGGTGCAACTGAAACCTGGAGCCCCCTTGCCCAGAAAGCCACAATACCCCTTGAAAACAGCTCAATCTGCATCCATTTCAAAGCAAGTCAAGGCCCTTTTGGCAAATGGAGCTCTGGTAACTTGCACATCCCCGTGTAACACACCACTGTTTCCAGTGAAGAAATGAACCGTGAAAGGAGAGCTGGAGAAATACAGACTGGTACAAGACCTCAGGGCCGTGAATGAAGCTACTGTACTGGAAACGCCCATCGTGCCCATCCCCCACACACTGCTGGGATACCACCCACAGCAAAGTACTTTACAGTGGTGGACCTAGCGAACGCTTTCTTTAGTGTCCCCCTTGACCCCTGTTGCTAGTACCCATTTGCCTTCACCCACGATAGGCGGGGCTACACCTGGACTGTTATACTTCATGGGGCCCAGAACTCCCCTTCCCAATTCGCCAAGGCAATGGCCCTCATTCTGGCCACTTGGATGAAGTTACACCCAGACACTGTACTTCAATGTCCTCCTGCTCTGTGCAGATACTCTTGGAGACGCCTCAATCTTCTCCGAAAGCTTCCTCCACTACCTAGCCGAGCAAGGATGCAAGGCCTCAAAGCAAAAGGTCCAGTGGTGCAGAGAGAAGGTGGTTTTCCTAGGTCACTGCATTTCCCAAGGCACTTGACACCTCACAGAAGAAAGAGTTGCTGCAATTAAGGCCATCCCCTTGCCTCAAGGCCAAAAGCCCCTACATGCTTTCCTGGGATTAATACCCTATTGTCACTCCTGGATCCTAGGAGCCTCCCTCTTAATGCAACCTCTCTATGATGCCCTGAAATCTGATCCTTTCTCGCTTTCCCCAGACACTGCAGACAATTTTGGGGTTCTACAGGAGATCCTCTCAACGGCCCCTGCTTTGGGCCTCCCAGACTATGAAAAGACTTTCAAACTGTTTGTCTCAGAAAGACAAGGCTCAGGCCCATGGCAACAGGCACAGACCCATTGGTTATTACTCCTGTCAGCTGGAATAAGTGACCAGAGGGGGACCCTCCTGCCTTAGAGCCATCTTTGCAGCCCAAGGACTTTTGGACAAGACCGCTGGCCTTGTGTTGGGCCACCCTCTGATTCTCCTTGCCGCTCATGACCTAACTGCCATACTAAACCAAGTACAGCCTAAACACCTGTCCTCAGCAAGACACCTCAGATTCCAGTGTGCCTTGCTTCTCCCCAATAACACTATCCTCCGATGTGATACCCTTAAGAAATCCACTCTTCTTCCGTTTCTCGAGGGGGGAACCTCTTTGGAGAATGCTCCTCATCTCACTGCTCATGACTGCTTTGAATTGATGAAAATGGAGAGAACACACCTACCGACAGTCAGTGAAACAGCCCTTGAAAATTCTGACTTGACAATTTTTGTGGATGGTTCCAGGTTTGCAGACAGCGCTGGATGGTACCACACAGGAAGATACAGTTCTTCAGGCTTCAGCATTACCCTCCTCCATGTCTGCCCAGGAAGCAGAACTCCGGGCCCTAACCATGGCATGTAAATTGGCAAAAGGATAAAGAGCCAACATTTATACAGATTCAAGATATGCTCTTGGTGTTGCCTGCGATTTCGGTAACATCTGGAAAACCAGAGGGTTCCCAACAGCAGCAGGTGCACATGTAAAACATAGTGCAGCTATCAAGAACTTGATGGATGCCTTACTCCTCCCAGCACAAGTGGCTATACTTAAGGTGAAGGCACACGGGCATTCCACACCCCATATTATCCTCAGAGCAGTGGGAAAGTAGAAAGACTGAATGGCATAATAAAGTCTAGAATGCTAAAAATGTCTTAGGAAACAGGAATGAGTTTGCCAGATAGCCTACCCATTGCCTTATTCAGTGTTAGGTACACCCCAAGGGGAAACTATGGCCTATCACCCTATGAGATATTGTTTGGTTCAGCCTCCAGATTGGGTTGTGATTTCCCACAACAGTTACAGCCTCATTCTGATGTGTTGACTGATTATGTGACTGCTTTATCTCGAGAACAAACCCTCATTCATTTGCAGGTATTTTCTTCCATTCCAGATCCTGAGCTAGATACAGGAACACACAAGCTGGTCCCCAGTGACTGGGTCCTGATAAAGAAGTTTGTGAGAAAACACACTGTTGAACCCAGATATGATGGTCCTTTCCAGGTTCTCCTAACAACCGCCACATCAGTCAAGGTGGCCGGGAAGAACACATGGATACACGCCATTCACTGCAAGAAAGTCCCTGTACCTGAGGAAGAGGTCGTGGGGACCAAACCAAGCTTCTGTATATTCTTTTTATTATAATCATTGTTCAGGCACAGGAGGTAGCCATCAAACAGAAAGATGGTATAACACAATTCTGGCATAACTCATCCCTCACCACCTTCAATTCCAGGTACTGAGTACATGGTTCGGTCCAGAGAAAAAGCAGTAGGTCCCATGACTGTGTATGTATGCATTACTGACACCTATTGGGGTAACAACTGCGATTCCTGGGGAGCAGTGGGTTAGAACACTGGAAAAAAAAGGGGATACAAGTCTGAGAGCGCCTTGAATAGAAAGGACAAAGATGGAAAGTCACTCATGGATAGAATGACAATCAACAAGCACACAGATCGGTATTTCACCAAAGAGTTCAGGCTGACCATTAGTAGGACTTTTTAGTAGATTGAAATAGACACTTTCAAGGGGGGACTGTCATGGATGGGATTAGTATATCATGATGAAATGTCTATTCCAATATATGAGTACATGCTTTATAGTACATGTTTCAGCTTCTGCTTATCAGCCTTAAAACATATTCAGTAGATATCTGCAAAGCTCACCCTTCCCTTACTGTGGAACTGAACTGTAAAGAATTAAAGAAGATTGCACCTGCTTCTACACCCAAGAGATAACATCAATGTTTTAGGAGCAAGATACCCTACATGGCTATGATCGGTTGCTACTCCCTTATATGGACATGACCTAGCTAAAGCCTATACATCAGGGATATGCAATTAGCGGACCTCCAGCTGTTGCAAAACTACAAGTCCCATCATGCCTCTGCCTCTGGGAGTCAAGTTTGTGGCTGTCAGAGTCTTGCTATGCCTCATGGGACTTGTAGTTCTGCAACAGCTGGAGGTCCTCTAATTGCATATCCCCGCTATACATTGTCATAAGATATATGTGTTTTGTGATTGTTTTGTAGGTTTGCATATGCCTGCCTTATTTGATAACAAAATATCTGGCTGTTAGTATATAAGTCTTGAAGACAGAAAACAATAAAGAGAAGTAATTTTACACTGAACTTGGTGTCTGTCTCAGTGAATTGTTTTGGTGAGGCCATACCCTGATATTGCCTATTTATCAATTTGGCCAGGGGCAGATATAAAAATACTGGACCTTGGTTCTGGTCCGAAATAAGAGGACAGCGGGATATAACACTCTAAGGTGTCAGTTTATGAAGCAGTAAAAAAATGTTTCATTCTCCAGCATTCTCAGAGGAGATCGTTCTCCTCTGGATGCCAGTTTATGAAGCTTTGTAGATTGCTTCTCCTTTGGAAAAGTTAAGCAATCTACAAACGCTTCAAACAGTTCAGAATGGCCCCTGATACTGGAATCTCTTGAGACTTTACGAGATTACAGTACCAGAAATTCACTGAAACACAGAGGTGTCAGTTTATTAAGATCACTTCTCAGTACAAGGACAGACGGCGTGGTTAATGCTAATAAAATAAACACATTATATATATATATATATATATATATATATATATACAGTATCTCACAAAAGTGAATACACCCTCACATTTTTGTAAATATTTTATTCTATCTTTTCATGTGACAACACTGAAGCAATTACACTTTGGTACAATGTAAAGTAGTGAGTGTACAGCTTGTATAACAGTGTAAATTTGCTGTCCCCTCAAAATAACTCAACAGACAGCCATTAATGTCTAAATCACTGGCAACAAAAGTGAGTTTGCTTTACAATAAAATGATACACTTTATTTACAAAGGTTTTAAAACATGCTTGGAAACCATTACAGGTTCAGAGGAAAGTGTACACATTCTTTAGTCATACATAGAACAGAAAATACAACACTTTTCTTGTTCAAATATCTAAAGGAAAAAAACGTAGAGAAGTACATTGCAAAGAAGGGGAATAAATCTTAAAGTCCAAAAATGCAACATTTAACTGACTGGGTCGCAGCCCGTATACTGGGACAATGCTTAATCAAGGTAGAATATATAAGTATATAACTAGTGCATAGTACTATGAAATTAAAAGTCAAGGAATGTCATTTGCGTACACTGAATTTCAGGAGGAGAGAATCCTTGAGAGGTGATAGTAGTGGGCGGTAACATGAAGCCCAATGTACAAGGGGCATCTAACGCTATAGGAATTAAAATAAGGGGAAAGATAATAAACCATATGTTAGATGAGAATGGTGATAAGAGGGTATGTTATGGCCACCTAATTTATCGGAATCCTGAAACATCTAGTTTAGATGAGGTCAGGACCAGGGCTCGAGTCCTGCGGGAACGCATGGGAACGGCGTTCCCATACTATTTCCACAATGGGAACACCGTTCCCATTAGCTGCCTGAGGCTATTCAGCGCGTAGTCCGCCGCGGCCGCCCGAGTGACTGGTTGCTAGGCTAGGGCCGCTCCGCGTCTAGCAACCAGTCACATGACGTCGGCCGTACACATGGGCATGCAGCGACAGACACACGCCGCTTGGATCCGGACTGTCCCCTCCCTCCCCTTTACCCAGTGCCAGACAGTCCTGGCCTCCTGGAGCCACAGCCGCTGCACTGCTTCCAGTTAACTTCTCTCCTGAGAAGGGAAGAGGATACCAGGTTAGTCACTAGTGTGTTATTAAGTTGCACTCTGCAATACCCTGCCAATACTCTGCAATACCCTGCCAATACTCTGCAATACATACCCTGCCAATACTCTGCAATACATACCCTGCCAATACTCTGCAATACCCTGCCAATACTCTGCAATACATACCCTGCCAATACTCTGCAATACCCTGCCAATACTCTGCAATAACCTATCAATACTCTGCAATACATATCCTGCCAATACTCAGCAATACATACCCTGCCAATACTCTGCAATACCCTGCCAATACTCTGCAATACATACCCTGCCAATACTCTGCAATACCCCGCCAATGCTCTGCAATACATACCCTGCCAATACTCTGCAATACCCTGACAATACTCTGCAATACCCCACCGCTACTCTGCAATACCCTGCCAATACTCTACAATACCCCACCAATACTCTGAAATACCCCACCAATACTCTGCAATACATGCCCTGCCAATACTCTGCAATACCCTGCCAATACTCTGCAATACATACCCTGCCAATACTCTGCAATACATGCCCTGCCGATACTTACCCTGACAATACTCTGCAATACTTACCCTGCAATACCCAGCAATAATCTGCCATACCCTGCCAATACTCTGCAATACCCTGCCAATATTCTGCAATACCCTGCCAATACTTACCCTGCCAATACATATTCTGCTAATACCCAGCCATACCCATCCATGCTCAGCCACCATATTATTGGGGGAGATGACGTGGATATTACAGTGGGGGAGATGTATATTACAGTGGGGGAGATGTATATTGCAGTGGGGACTATATGGTGGTGACATTTTCACAGGTTTTTGCAAATTCAATTATTATTTGCTGATCCGATCCGTGACTCTGATCCAAGGAATGATCCAATCCGTTGCCGATAATCTTTCACGGCAAGGGCAACGTTATTCCAGTTTGTGGGATATTTTCTAATTTGCTGTATTTGAATTTGGAACAGGGGGTATTTGTGTTAGAAATTCCCTGCGAGGGAAAGATCATCACCCATTGTGCTGATTATTCTGTTTGACAAGTTAACTTATTTTGTTTTTGTAAACTGGCACTTTACATTAAATGTTGTACTGTATTTTCTGTGAAATATATATGCATATGAGCGTACCTTTTTTTTTTGGTGGGGGAGTGGATCTTGGGTGGGAGTTCCCACACTTTTTTCCCCAGGACTTGACCCCTGGTCAGGACATGTCCTCATGATTAGAGCGGACTATTTTAAGTCTATGGAGCTAGTGCATATGGAATCTGACGGGGGGTAGAAAGGGTATTGGAGGGGAAAAATAAAGGATGAAGGAGAAGAAGGAGGAGGAAGAGAAGAGGGGGATTCCGGGGGGTGGTGTGTTAGGGGCGGAATTGAAGATCTGTATCAGAGTGACTCTGGCATCAAATTTTCATAAGGTTCAAGGGGATGATAGCGTTTCATCAAAATCTGGGGGGATGAAGTGGTCAATCCATGGCCATCTTAAGCGGTCGTATTTGAGGGTTTTGTCCAGTAGGGATGCCTCTATCTTGGCATGAATCATGGCTCTGGTAATTCTGTTTTTGGTCTCTGCAATGTTGAGATGGGGGGTCTTGGCAAGCCTTGGCAATTGTTTGTTTAGCCGCAGTGGTAACCTGCAGGAGGAGTTAAAATTGGAGGTGGGTCACATCTTGGGGTTTTTTATTGAGCAAGGCTGTAACTGGATTTGGGTCCAGTGAGTTTTTAAACAGTATGGAAAGGGTATGGAAAATATCAGTCCAGAAGGTTTTAACCAGTGGACAGGTTCACCAAATGTGGAGGTGGGTGCCTGCTTTTGTGCAGCCACAGAAGCAGAGAGGGGAGTATAAGGCTAGGAATTTGGAAATCTCTGCAGGGACAAGGTACCAGAGCATGAGGACATTATATTTCGTCTCCAATGTTACGATATTTTGAGAGGCCGATTTAGTGGCTTCCCATATGTCTGTCCAGTCTTTGCCATCTAGTTGAAGTCCAAGGTCCCTCTCTCATTAAGTTGCATAGTGGATTGAAGCATGGGGTGGGGGGTCAATTAACTGAGCGTAGAGGTTGAAAATGAGACCGTGAGCGTGTGGATCTTTGTTGCAAGTGTGTTCAAATGTTGTCATGGCTGGCAAGGATGTGTCTTTACAGATGCAGGGGGTAAAGAAATGTTTGATTTGGAGATATTGGAAAAGTTCCATGTTTGGGAGACCATGAGTTTCACATAGGGATGTGAATGGCTTAAATGTGTCTGATGTGGTGAACTTATATGCTCGGATAAGATTGGATGAAGACCTTATATTGAAGGACATGAGAGAGATCCAAGGTAAAAAGCCGGGTTGTGGAGGTATGATAGAAGTGGGTTATGGGGGGATTTTAGGCCAAATTTGTTTTTATGCCTATCCCAGATGGTTAAACTATGTTTGGTTATGGTATTTTGAATGGTCGTGCGGGCGAAGCCATAGCATGTTAGCTACTGATAATGGATCACACTCTAAAGATTGAATTGCAACTCATAGTGGTGTTTCTTGTGTGGCATGGTATTAAAGTAATTGGGCTACTTGCACGGCTTGAAAGTATTTTCTTGGGGATTTCTAGGCCCCCCTCTGGTTTTAGAAAGGAAAAGTATGTTTCTAGCGATGCAAGGTCTGGTGTTGCCCCAGATATATTGGAGTGTAAATCGTTGTAGGATTCGGAGAAAGTGGCATAGGATGTGGATTGGTAAGACCCGAAATAGATATAGTATTTTCAGAAATACGGTCATTTTAACAATGGTGATGCAGCCCAGCCAAGAGTAATACAACACTTTTCATAAATTTGGGCTAGGACCCACCCAAAAAAATTTGCTAATGTACAATATATGTAAAAAAATAGAAAGAAACCCTGTGCCAAAAAAAAATATATATATATATATATATATATATATATATATATATATATATATACTTAAAAAAACTCAAGAATATTCTATAGCTGCTTCAAGTAAGGAGCCATTTGGCTGTACATTATTTTAAATTTTTTAATAAAACTGTATTACGCTATGGAGGCTTTCCATCTGTTTTTTATATACCGCACCTACCGTACTTGTCTGTGAGGAGGAAGGCTGAATCTCTCTACAGGTCAAAGGCATGTGAGCAGGCACAATTCTGCAGAAGCGAACGCTGACTTGCTTTTTCAGTTAAGTGGTCAATAAAATCTGGTAAGCTGAACAATATACTATCATTTATTTGGTGTGGATGATCAAGGCTGTGGTGAAGGATCACGTACAAAGTTGAGATTACATTTTTCTACACAAGAGATTTAACATATATTTTTTGTGTGACTATCACATCATGTTCATGGAAGAACTTTTTCTGTTATAGTTTAAATTGAAGGACTTTCTTATTGTAATTATTGCAGTAAATGCTGTCACCTCTTTTATTTTGTGTGTTGGATTCATGATGCTGAATGCACTTTAACTAGTTGCACATATGTTATGTATTATTAAAGCGGGAGTCCACCGGGACTCTGCGTTTTTTTTTTTTTTTTTAAAAGCCAGCAGCTACAAATACTGCAGCTGCTGACTTTTAAATAGTGACACTTACCTGTCCAGCGCGCCCGCGATGTCGGCACCCGAAGCCGATCGCTCGCTCGTGCCGCCGCCATCTTGGGTATGGGAATCAGGAAATGGAGCCTTTCGGCTTCATTTCCCGGTTCCCTACTGCGCATGCACGAGCCGCGCGGCGCAATCCGGACGGTCCCCGCTGCCTCTGGGAGCTGTGTGTTTCCCAGCAGGCAGCGGGGCACTTGCTGAAGGGGGCGGGCGCTTGCGGAAAGGGGCGTAACGTACTTCCCTTTCCGCAGAGATTTAGCCCGGAAGTGGGTGCAGTTACCTGGATTATCCAGGTAACTGCACCCCCCTCCCCCCTGAAAGGTGCCGATTGTGGCGCCGGAGGGGGGGGGGATTCCGATGAGCGGAGGTCCATTTTAGGGTGGACCTCCGCTTTAAGTAGCCAAATTATTCATTATCAATAAGAAGGTTATTGTTCACATGGGTGATTAATAATTTTTGTTAATTAGCGCCCCCTACATGTTATTTATATCTTGAATGTACAATATGTCATTTTCTAATTGCTTTTTGGAGGACTTAACAGGGTGTCCTTCCCATATTGTCAATGCTCTTTGCGGTGGCCACTGCTTCCTCAGGACAGAACAGATGTTGTAAGTTGCAGTAAGCATAATCAAAAGAACACTTTATATAATAGTTATTCAATATAAATATAAAGAATACAAAACAGTCGAATGTGCTCTCACAATTTAAGGTGATGTTGCAATGGGATACCCATCTGTCATGGTAGACATAGGGGCACGTGGGGAGCACATCAACTGGCAACAGTGGAGCAATCACTGAGAGAAAACAACTTCTGATTAATATGTTTTCATCCTTTTTCAAAACAAACAAACAGCAATTCTCATTAATTAGTTTTTCTTGACTAATTATGTTACATTGCTTACCAAATCTATATGTCTAGATAACTCCCTCTGGAATTGCAATGTTATTTAAATAAATGTATAGTTAATTGGCTGTCATAGGTAGCAATGTAATAATATCAACTCAGACTACTGTGCATGGATATTTTATATATTATTTGTTAAAAAATTATTTAAGTTGATTTGATAGGCGTTTACATTATATTCATTTTTTTCTTTCCATTGAAGCCACAATATTTATTTCTTTGCATAACATCTCTGGCCTTATTCTTTTTTTTTTTGCCTAAAGTATAGCTGCCAATTATACTCTACAACCTTAAAGGTAAGTCTTTTTGTTGAGGGTTCTTATCAGGCAACAATTAGGTCTGTATTTTGTTGCAGATTTTTTAAAAGACAAGGTCTGCTTATTTAATAAATCCACCCAACCCATGGCAAAAGGCCCTTTGGAAAATAAGGCTCTGTTTACACCTGAGCATTGTGCACCGATAGCTGCTAAAACTCGTTTTTTTTTAGCTTTTTTTGTGCTTTTAGTGGTGCGTTTTTGGAGTGGCACCATTGATTTGAATGAGCATCCCTCTGCTCCAAAAATGCTCCAAAGAAACTCATGTACCAAATCTTGACACAGACCTGGAAGCATTGAGATTTTTGCCGCCATTGCAGCGTGTTTTGTTGCTCAAGAATCACAGAAAAATTGCACCATGTTTGGGGTGACATTAAGAAATAATGGAATCACAAATGTATCCTGCATTTTGCCACGATTCTGGAAATGCAGGCAGAATCATGTCAATTTTGCCCGCAATTCAAATTGCCTAGGTGGGAACCTAAAATGTTAGTTAATATACTTATCTCACCCCCAGCTTCCACCCATGACACCCAAACAAGTTCCTGGGAACAATGAGATTCCTGAACCTTGTGAAAAGTTGCACCTGCACAAGTGCTGTAGTATCTTCTATCAATATTTGTGGTTACTTAGCTTTTCCAGGATATCACCAGAAAAATTGCAATGTGTGGAAGCCCGGCGTAAGGTGAGTAATTTATATATATTTTTGAACTTTTTTACCCAGAGTTTCTTTTACACTGTAGTGTGACACTTTTGCATGGCGTGGAGCCCCTGATAAAGTAACCCAACTTTAGGTTTTAGTACAAGGTCCATAAAACTGGATGTTTACATTGCCATGTATTTTACACCATGATCTTTGTGTCATACACATAAATTCCATCTTACAAAACTCACTATAGTTATAAAAAAAGGTGAGAGCATAAATTGCAAAAATTAATAGGATCATAAACAGAAGTAGCAAATAAAATAACAATTTATTGTGCAAATTAGCTGATAGATAATATATTCCCTATAAAAATCAATCCCATAAGGGAATATTAAATAGTCCCAATGTATTTGCTGATGTGAGCTGCTATATTATTAAATTGTGGGATTAAACAAAATAAAAAAGGACAAAGGGAGTCTTTTTACTCTTCTTTCCTTTTCTTTTCTTTTTATAAATATTTAAAGAAACACTTTGGGGTCTCCAAGGAAATCAACATGTTGTTTCTCTGCAGAATGAATATCATATTCACTTCTCTGGCTGATCATCTCTCCTAACTCCCCTCCATTCCAGCTTTGCAACCTTAATAAGCCTCTTTGGCATTCAACCCTTCCAGGATTGTTGGATGCTAGTGTCCCTCACCATGTTCCATGGTTCCATCTGACCCATACATCATACATCACTATTCAACCATAACATTTGGGCTAGAGGAAAAGAGAAAGGTAGGGGGGCATGGGCGGTCAGAGAGGGGAATATGCAACCTCTTCTCTTACAGGGAGCTGTAGTTTGGATCTCTTTAAAGGCCTCACAGTAGGGTGACCAGATGTCCCCGGATTAAGGACACTGTCCCCGAACTAATTCTGTCCCCGGTTTTGTCGTTTTGTCCCCTGATTTGACTTCAACAGGAGCTGGGGCAATTTCAAAGACAGTGCAGAATAAAAAAAAAATCTGAATTACACCCCCCCCCCGCTCCTATTAGCTTAGGGGGTGTATTTTTTCCATTATCTGTGTCCCTTTCTGGTGATGATGTGCTGGTCTGAGCAGATGGACTATTTCTTCAGTTTCTGGCACATGCCCATTCAGCTCCGCTCACAGGTTTTTCTGCCTTGTCTCAAATCCCGGCCAGCCGCCTGCCCTATTATCTCCTTGCCTTCCCTCTCAGAGTCATTTTCCTCCGCTCCCCACCCAGTAGTAGCCGGGGTCCAGAGAGTGAGACCTGAGAGGCTGTGAGGCCGGCGGAAGCGACGGGAAGAGAGAGGCAGCTGAGCTCAGCTGATGATGTCCAGCGGCAGGAATAGAGGGGAAGCGGATACGATTGTGGGTCTGCCAGTGCCTTCAAGGCTTCAACACAGGTGTGCTTTGGGGGTGTCTGTGAATAGACTACATTGAACTGTGTCTGTCTCCCTGGCATAAAGGATGGTATCAGAACTCACAGGCAGCAGCACTTATTGGTCATACGTTAACAAAATCAGAACCCAGCAGCCATGTTATGTGACAAAATGTGACAGAGCCAGCCAGAGCCATGATAGAGTGCCCCCTGCCTGTGAGTTAGCATAATGCTGATGATCTTAACCAGTCTCTGATCACCTGATAGCAGATTTACTGCTACAGAGGGATTGCGCTGCACAGGATCACTTATATACGTGATCCTGCATTTCTGGGTGTCAGAGCCAATCAGCAGATCCGGCGGACTCGCCTAGTGGTCTGCCTATGTAAACAAGGCAGTTCACCATTCTGTCAGTATGGAAGACATTGATCCTGTGTTGCTGCAAAGCAAGTACAGGGATCTGTCTTCCCTTAGTAAAAGTACCTCCCCCCACAGTGAGAAAACACTTGTTAGGCACACATTTAACCCATTGATTGCCCTAGATGTTATCCCCTTCCCAGCCAGTGTCATTAGTACAGTGACAGTACATATTTTTAGCACTGATCACTGTATTAGTGTCACTGGTTTCCACTAAGTGTCAAAAGTGTCACTTAGTGTCCGATTTGTCCACCGCAATATTGCAGTCCCGTTATGAGTCACTGATTGCTGCCATTACTAGTAAAAAAACAATATGTCCCCGGATTTCATTTTAAAAATCTGGTCACCTTACCTCACAGGGTTTCTTTAAAAAGGTTTTCTCTACAGTACTCTTGAAGGATAACTGCTTGGCTTTCATGCTGACCCTTATCCTTCAATATTTTAAATCACTAAACCCCTATTAGTATGTAGATAAAGACTTCTGACTTAACTCTGACTCTCTTTAGCTTTATACTTGTTCTATGCCAGTGACACAAAGGCAGTCAAAATAACAATCTGGTAACTAGCAACAGGAAGTCAAAAATGATAGGTGCCTAGTTTTTTCATGATAGGTTCACTTTAACAACATTCTGCAATCAGATTAGGTTTTTATGAATTGTGTTATTAGGTTTTAAAGAGTTTAAATAGGATTAGTTAAAATATAGTGCAACAAGTCAAATGACATTTAGGGCTCATTCACACCTATTAGTCGCAGTGTCATGGTGCTTGTCCATGTTGACATCCGACTCAAGTGAATGGGCTCCCTTAACATAATGCACAGCTACAGACTGCCTAGGTGTGAATGAGCAGAGAAAGTAGAGAAAACATGTTTCCTGTTTTGCATCCATTTAGCACTATACCATAAACACATTATTTTTAAAATATTTACCTTTTAGACTCAAAGGTTCTGCTCTCAAAAACTTTGTACATTTTGTTAGAAAGGATGAACCACCGCTCCAAAGTAATCCTCGAGGACTGAAGCTCTGTCTCCTATTGATGAGCCCCAGGTGCTGGCCATTACACACAGCATGAGCAAACAAGCAGGACAAAATCTGCATAGCCTCACACTGGAAAAAGACTTGAAATCCCATCTTTAATTAAAACAACGTGGGTCACATCCAAACAAGATCAAAAAATCCACAGCAAAAGAATAACAGGGTACAGGAAAATACTGACGCGTTTCGCACCGCAATCAGTGCTTACTCATAGCTAACCATCTTTCAAGCAAATATCAAATATATAGCATAAAACATAAAAAGAGGCAAGGCATATTAGATCTTAGCATGTGCTGCTAAGCAGTGAAAATACTCAATAAAACTCAAAAGAAAGCAAAAAGAAAACATTTTCACCAAAAATCTAACCAAAATTTAACTCTTAGCCCTTGTACACACGGTCTGAGATTCCGATGGAATGTGTCCTTCAATCTTTCAATTATGTGATATGCCTTGCCTCTTTTTATGTTTTATGCTATATATTTGATATTTGCTTGAAAGATGGTTAGCTATGAGTAAGAACTGATTGCGGTGCGAAGGTATCACAAGAGTGTTCCATAAGTGTTAGTTTCCTGAAGTCTACAACACCGTCTGTGGCAGAGACGTTTTCCTGTATGTTCTACAACAAAGTCTGTAGCAGAGACTTTTTCCTGAGTAAAGCACCTTGTTGACTGCTAGGCCTTGTGAGAGAGAGAGACTATCCAACTTGAGTGAACATCCAGTTGTGAATGGCTATTCTCTGGAACTAGTCGAAGTAAGCATGTTCTTCATTATTGATTTTGACACTAAAAGTACCTGAACTTCCTTCCTAACCCTCTGATGCTATTTTGAGAAACTGTTCGTTGTCTACGTTTTGCAAATAAAAATCCCTTTATGCGGATCTGTCGTCAGTCTGTGAGTTTACTGGGCCATCTACCACAAGAACCCCTAGAAACAGATCGAGGAGGAGAAGGTAACGGTAAACACAATCCAATCAGCAGCTCCTTCGGGGGTCAGTGCTACATATATATATTCAGTCTAGTATATATATATATATATATATATACACTCTGCATCCAATGTAGTCTATATCTACAGTGCATTCCGTGGTGTATGGTGTACTATTTCTCATATACTTCAGGCAGTGTATTAATATATATATATATATATATATATATATATATATATATATATATATAGATAGATATATAGATATATATAGATAGATATATAGATATATATATAGATACAGATATACAGTCTAGTATCTATATCTATATAGATATCTATATATAGATATGTATTGTGGCAGCAGGCAGGTAAAGTCACCTGGTTGTATCCAGGATAAGAAATATGTGTGCCCTAGATTCAGGCTTTATGCAGACTTGTACAACTAGAGGAGAAGAGTTAATGAGCCCAGCTGAAGTAAGTGGGCTCATTAAGACCTCTACAAAAAACCCCAGCATGCTTAGGGAGATGCTCCATCCTGGAACCAGTTTTGTGTTGTATAGACTGGGGAGTGTGACACCTGTTCTGTGCGGTGAGTTAACGCCTGTGTGGCAAACCTCTACAACAGAGACAGGGACTGGTGCAGCACAAGGCTGCACTCAGTTGTTAGAAAGGGAATCTATGTGTGTATTTAGAGGTCAAGCTGACCAGGATTTATTTTCATGTTTTTCTTTTGTTTTGGCTGTTATATTTTTTACTGCATGTAGCATGAATAAACCGCATCTTTTGTTTTTTTTTTACCTACAACGCTGTCTGCTGTGCCTGATTTTGTGTTGTGAACCCATCCAGGGGGTCACACACACCCGCTGCCGAGCTAACCCCTCACAGTTGGTGGAGAATTTTGGTAGTTTTTTTTTAAAGGCCAGCATGGAGGAGATACTGAGACAGCTGGCTCTAGCAAATGCAAATCAGCAGCAAACAAATGCAAATCAGCAGCAAACAAATGCGGGTTTACAAAGGAGCCTTGCAGCCCAGCAGCAGACAAATGCAACTTTGCAGCAGAGTCTGGAAGCTCAGCAGAAGGCTCACCAGCAGAGTCTGGAAGCTCAGCAGAAAGCTAACCTGCAGAGTTTGGAAGCTCAGCAACAAGTCCAGCAGCAATCTGAAGCCCGCTTCATAGACCTGTTGCAGAAGCAAGAGCAGAGTTTTCAACGGCAAATAGAGACATTAATACAGCAACGTCCGCAGACCAATGAAGCAAGTGGTTACAATAATACTGCATCCTTTGGTGTGAGCCGATTACTGACAAAAATGACTGGAGAGGATGACCCGGAGGTGTTTTTGACCACATTTGAAAGGACTGCTGAAAGGGAAAAGTGGCCTAAGGAGCAATGGGCTGGACTGGTGGCCCCTCTGTTAACTGGGGAATCGCAGAAAGCTTATTATGACCTAGAGCCTGACCAAGCAAAAGACTATGTGGTGCTAAAAACAGAAATATTGGCATGGCTGGGTGTCACCCTGGCCGTCCGGGCTCAGCGTGTGCATAATTGGACTTTTCAGGTTGGAAAACCCCCCAGGTCTCAAATGTATGATCTCATTCACCTGAGCAGGAAGTGGCTGCAGCCAGAGACTTTGACCGCACCAAACATTGTGGAACGTGTTGTTATGGATCGTTTCCTGAGAGCTCTTCCTACTGCCATCCAAAAATGGGTAAGCCATGGAGACCCAGAAAATGCAGATAAACTTGTGGATCTGGTTGAGAGGTACTTGGCTACAGAGAACTTGACCACCTCTTCCAGGGACTCACGGACTTTCCATCCTAAGACCAGATCATCCCCAGTGGCGGGTAAGATGACTCCAAGGGGTGAGGGTGGAGAGAGTGAGAGGGTGGGAGTTCTACCTAAGGTCTGGCGGGAGCAGCCCGGGAAGCCCAGGCTGCAAGAGGCAGCGAAAAAGATTATTTGCTACCGCTGCCGCCAAGAGGGACATATTGCAGCCAATTGCCCAGTTGTGGATGAGCCTATGCAATGTGACTTTATAAGGGAGAGACGTCAGTCGCTGTTTGCGACAGTTGCATGCACTGCCATTCGGGGACCTGAGAAACATTTATGTAAAATGTGTATTAATGGTAGAAATGTTGATGTGTTGCTGGATTCAGGTAGCCTGGTAACATTGATAAAAGCTGAATTAGTTACTACAAAGTTCTCTGGGAAGAACAAGGTGGCTGTTATTTGTGTGCATGGGGACACCCGAGAGTATCCTGTAACTTCAGTGTTTTTTGAGACCCCCAAAGGTAACCTCTCTCATCAGGTGGGGTTAGTGTCTCACTTACCACATGATGCTATTGTGGGAAGGGATTTTCCAAAATTCTGGGAACTCTGGGATTGTCCTGAGCCCCCCACTGGTGCCCCTATAAACCAGGAAGATGACCAGAATTCCTCTGGGAGTGGTGAGGATTCTCCTGAATTTCCCTTGTCGGTATTGGCGGGGAAACTCGAGAAACTGGGGAGGAGCCAACATCCTCAGATGAAAACATGCCATCTGTGGAGTTTTCGGATCTTGAGGTTCACAGGGAAAATTTTGCCACAGAACAGTTAAAAGACCCCACCCTAATAAAGGCACGGGAAAATGTGGTAAAAATAGATGGCGAGTTAGTGAACCCAGATAAGACTTGCACTTATCCTTACTTCACTATGGAAAGGGACCTGCTGTATCGAGTGGCTCAAAGGGCAGAAGAAACCATTGAGCAACTTGTAGTGCCCAAACCTTACAGGAAGTTGGTGTTAGAATTGGCCCATGGGCACATTCTGGGAGGTCATCTGGAGGCCGAGAAAACCAGAGAGAGGGTACTGCAGAGATTCTATTGGCCTGGGGTCATGAAGGAAACAGAAAATTATTGTTCCTCCTGCCCTGTGTGTCAGAAGTCGGCACCTATGCCACATTTCCGTAACTCGCTGGTACCTCTTCCTATCATTGAGGTCCCCTTTGAGAGGATCGCAATGGATTTGGTAGGTCCGATAATGAAGTCTGCTAGGGGGCATCAGTACATTTTGGTTATATTGGACTATGCCACCCGTTATCCGGAAGCAATTCCTCTTCGAAATACCTCGGCCAAAACCATAGCCAAAGAGCTTGTTTTTAGCCGCGTGGGTATTTGTAAGGAACTGCTTACGGACCAAGGTACACCCTTTATGTCCAGGGTTATGAAAGAACTATGCAAGTTGTACAAAGTGACACAATTGCGTACATCTGTGTATCACCCCCAAACAGATGGGTTGGTTGAAAGATTCAACAAAACCCTAAAACAAATGTTAAAGAAGGTGGTGGATAGAGATGGAAAGAATTGGGACTGTCTAATACCCTATCTGATGTTTGCCATTAGGGAGGTACCCCAATCCTCTACGGGTTTCTCACCCTTTGAGTTGCTCTATGGGAGACACCCAAGAGGGCTGCTGGATATCGCCAAGGAAACTTGGGAAAATGAGAGTTCTCCTCACAGGAGCGTGATTGAGCATGTCTCCCTGATGCAAGATAGAATTGCACAGGTAATGCCAATCGTAAAGGAACATTTGACCCAAGCGCAGTTAGCACAGCAGAGAGTGTACAACCGTGGGGCCAAGACCCGTACTTTTTCCCCAGGGGATAGGGTCTTGGTGCTAGTCCCTACGGTTGAAAGCAAATTTCTGGCCAAATGGCAAGGTCCATACGAAGTAATTGAAAAAATTAGTGAGGTGAATTACAGGGTTAGACAGCCAGGAAGGCGAAAGCCGGAGCAGATCTATCACGTCAATCTGCTGAAAGCCTGGAGGGATAGGGAATCTCTAGTCGCAGAGACTTTGTCACAAGCACAGCCTGATTGCTTAGTTCCTGAGGTTGGAATAGCAGACACCTTATCGAAAGCCCAACAACAGGAGGTTAAAGAGTTTGTACTTCGTAACAAAGAGATTTTCTCTGAGCTGCCGGGACAAACATCTGGCGTAGAGCATGACATTATCACCCCGCCAGGAGAAAGGGTAAAACTAAAACCTTATAGAATACCAGAGGCCCGACGGGAGGCAATACGTGGGGAGGTTCAAAGGATGCTGGAATTGGGTGTGATAGAGGAGTCCCAGAGTGACTGGTCCAGTCCTATCGTACTAGTGCCCAAACCTGATGGGAGCTGGCGGTTTTGTAACGATTTTCGACAATTGAATAAAGTTACAAAATTTGACACCTACCCCATGCCGCGTATAGATGAGTTGATTGACCGGCTGGGAACAGCCCGATATATGACAACTCTTGATCTCACCAAAGGGTATTGGCAAATTCCCCTGGAATTGGCAAAGGAGAAAACTGCGTTTGTAACCCCAGATGGGGCATTCCAATATAAGAGAATGCCGTTTGGGTTACAGAATGCACCGGCAACATTCCAGCGGAAAATTGATAAGGTTCTGAGGCCCCATCAGAAATATGCTGCAGCTTACCTGGATGATGTGATTATCCATAGCACAGACTGGGTCTCACATTTGCCAAAAGTACAAGCAGTCCTAGACTTTATCCGGGAAGCTGGGTTTACGGCCAATCCAAAGAAGTGTACCATTGGACAGGAGGAGGCCAAATATCTTGGGTATACTATTGGGAGGGGGGTGATAAAACCCCAAGTCAATAAAGTCGAGGCCATACAGAGTTGGCCACGTCCCAACAGCAAGAAACAGGTACGAGCCTTTCTGGGAATCGCTGGCTATTATCGACGATTCATTCCCCATTTTGCTTCTCAGGCTGTGCCCCTCACCAACCTGACAAAAGGGAAAGAGTCGGTCATGGTTAAATGGTCCCCAGAGGCTGAAGAAGCATTTCAGTCCTTAAAAACAGCCTTATGTAGCCAGCCAGTGTTGTACTCACCAGACTTCTCTAAGGACTTCGTGGTACAAACTGATGCATCAGACGTTGGGTTAGGGGCAGTGTTATCCCAGGTCTGGAACGGGGAAGAGCACCCAGTCATTTACCTCAGCAGGAAGTTGAAGTCCCATGAGGTAAATTACGCCACGATTGAGAAGGAATGTTTAGCAGTGAAGTGGGCTCTAGATTCCCTTCGGTACTATCTGCTAGGTAGGCACTTTGACCTGGTGACTGATCACGCTCCTTTAAAGTGGATGGCTCAAAACAAGGAGACCAATAGAAGGGTAAATAGGTGGTTCCTGGCCCTACAGGAATTTAACTTTACAGTTAAGCATCGCCCTGGTGTTAAAATTGGGAATGTGGATGCTTTGTCTCGGATACATGCGTGTCTGACTGCTTGTGTTACAACCCCAAGGTTGAAACAAGAGGGGGGGTATGTGGCAGCAGGCAGGTAAAGTCACCTGGTTGTATCCAGGATGGGAAATATGTGTGCCCTAGATTCAGGCTTTATGCAGACTTGTACAACTAGAGGAGAAGAGTTAATGAGCCCAGCTGAAGTAAGTGGGCTCATTAAGACCTCTACAAAAAACCCCAGCATGCTTAGGGAGATGCTCCATCCTGGAACCAGTTTTGTGTTGTATAGACTGGGGAGTGTGACACCTGTTCTGTGCGGTGAGTTAACGCCTGTGTGGCAAACCTCTACAACAGAGACAGGGACTGGTGCAGCACAAGGCTGCACTCAGTTGTTAGAAAGGGAATCTATGTGTGTATTTAGAGGTCAAGTTGACCAGGATTTATTTTCATGTTTTTCTTTTGTTTTGGCTGTTATATTTTTTACTGCATGTAGCATGAATAAACCGCATCTTTTGTTTTTTTTTACCTACAACGCTGTCTGCTGTGCCTGATTTTGTGTTGTGAACCCATCCAGGGGGTCACACACACCCGCTGCCGAGCCAACCCCTCACAGTATATATATATATATATATATATATATATATATATATATATATATATATATATATATATATACAGTGCCTTGCGAAAGTATTGGGCCCCCTTGAACTTTTCAACTTTTTGCCACATTTCAGGCTTCAAACATAAAGATATAAAATTTTTATTTTTTGTGAAGAATCACCAACAAGTGGGACACAATTGTGAAGTGGAACGAAATCTATTGGATATTTTAAACTTTTTTAGCAAATAAAAAACTGAAAAGTGATGCGTGCAAAATTATTCGGCCCCTTTACTTTCAGTGCAGCAAACTCACTCCAGAAGTTCAGCGAGGATCTCTAAATGATCCAATGTTGTCCTAAATGACTGATGGTGATAAAGAGAATCCACCTGTGTGTAATCAAGTCTCTGTATAAATGCACCTGCTCTGTGATAGTCTCAGGGTTCTGTTGAAAGCGCAGAGAGCATCATGAAGACCAAGGAACACACCAGGCAGGTCCGTAATACTGTTGTGGAGAAGTTTAAAGCCGGATTTGGATACAAAAAGATTTCCCAAGCTTTAAACATCCCAAGGAGCACTGTGCAAGCGATCATTTTGAAATTGAAGGAGTATCAGACCACTGCAAATCTACCAAGACCTGGCCGTCCCTCTAAACTTTCAGCTCAGACAAGGAGAAGACTGATCAGAGATGCAGCCAAGAGGCCCATGATCACTCTGGATGAACTGCAGAGAACTACAGCTGAGGTGGGAGAGTCTGTCCATAGGACAACAATCAGTCGTACACTGCACAAATCTGGCCTTTATGGAAGAGTGGCAAGAAGAAAGCCATTTCTCAAAGATATCCATAAAAAGTCTTGTCTAAAGTTTGCCACAAGCCACCTGGGAGACACACCAAACATGTGGAAGAATGTGCTCTGGTCAGATGAAACCAAAATCAAACTTTTTGCCACAATGTAAAATGATATGTTTGGCGTAAAAGCAACACAGCTCATCTCCCTCAACACACCATCCCCATTGTCAAACATGGTGGTGGCAGCATCATGGTTTGGGCCTGCTTTTCTTCAGCAGGGACAGGGAAGATGGTTAAAATTGAGGGGAAGATGGATGCAGCCAAATACAGGACCATTCTGGATGAAAACCTGTTGGAGTCTGCAAAAGACCTGAAACTGGGACGGAGATTTATCTTCCAACAAGACAATGATCCCAAACATACAGCAAAATCTACAAAGGAATGGTTCACAAATAAACATATCCAGGTGTTAGAATGGCCAAGTCAAAGTCCAGACCTGAATCCAATCGAGAATCTGTGGAAAGAGCTGAAAATTGCTGTTCACAAACGCTCTCCATCCAACCTCACTGAGCTCGAGCTGTTTTGCAAGGAAGAATGGGCAAGAATTTCAGTCTCTCAATGTGCAAAACTGATAGAGACATACCCCAAGCGACTTGCAACTGTAATCGCAGCAAAAGGTGGCTCTACAAAGTATTAACACAAGGGGGCCGAATAATTTTGCATAATAAAGTTTGAAGCCTGAATTGTGGCAAAAGGTTGAAAAGTTCAAGGGGGCCGAATACTTTCGCAAGGCACTGTATATATATATATATATATATATATATATATATATATATATATATATATATATATATATACTCTGCATTCAGTGTAGCTTAAATTTACAGTGCATTCCGTGGTGTACTGTTTCTACTACTTTTCTGGTGGAGTAAACAGTACACAATACAGTGCAGCCGTAGTGCAGTTGCTACTACTTTTCTGGTGGTGTACACCGTACACAATACATACATCGCACCTGTAGTACAGTTGCTACTACTTTTCTGGTGGCGTACACAGTACACAATACAGTGCAGCCGTAGTGCAGTTGCTACTACTTTTCTGGTGGTGTACACAATACAGTGCAGCCGTAGTGCAGTTGCTACTACTCTTCTGGTGGTGTACACAATACAGTGCAGCCGTAGTGCAGTTGCTACTACTCTTCTGGTGGTATACACAGTACACAATACAGTGCAGCCATAGTGCAGGTGCTAGTACTTTCCTGGTGGTGTACACAGTACACAATGCGGTGCAGCCGTAGTGCAGTTGCTACTACTTTTCTGGTGGTGTACACAGAACACACTACATGCAGTGCAGCCGTAGTACAGTTGCTACTAGTTTTCTGGTGGTGTACACATTACACAATACAGTGCAGTCATAGCATAGTTACTACTACTTTTCTGGTGGTGTACACAGTACACAATACAGTGCAGCCGTAGTGCAGTTGCTACTACTTTTCTGGTGGTGTACACATTACACAATACAGTGCAGCCATAGCGTAGTTACTACTACTTTTCTGGTGGTGTACACAGTACACAATACAGTGCAGCAGTAGTGCAGTTGCTGCTACTTTTCTGGCGGTGTACACAATACATACAGTACAGCTGTAGTACAGTTGAAGTCTTGTCCTACCCATCCAGGGAACGCCCGAACTTTGAGGTCCTGTCATGGACAGACCTTAGGTGGCGTTGTTTTGTCCCCAGTTATCCAGAAGGATGGTTTCGGGCACCCTTTCTTGGGCTGAGTCTCCATCGAGATACAGGCTCTAATCGACTCTGGGACTGAAGGCCTGTTTATCGATACTTCATTTGTTTTGCATTACTAGATTCCGCTGCAGGTGCGTGACACTCCACTTGCCATTGAGGCTCTTGATGGGAGACTTTTACAGCCTGCCCATGTCACTCATGAGATGGTTCAGTTGTCCATGGCCGTAGGGGCTCTTCACCATGAGATAATCCAATTCCAAGTTATTTCCTCACCCAGGTTTCCGCTGGTTTTTGGTTATCCTTGGTTACAGAGGCACAACCCCTCTTTTGATTGGCTCCATGCTGAGGTTCTCTTCTGGTCACCACAATGCAATGAGACATGCTTCCTGAAGGTATCCAAGGTCCTGTGCACCTCTTCACTCCCCTCCCTGCCGGAGGAGTACTGCAATTTTAGCGATGTCTTTGATAAAGGTCAAGCCAGTAGTTTGCCTCCACACCGGTCTTATGATTGCACAATTGACCTTCAACCTGGTGCCATACCTCCTCGTGGCTGGGTTTACCCTTTGTCTGTCTTGGAGGATAAGGCCATGGAGGAGTATTTGACCTCCTCAAGAGAGCAACGGTTTTCATGAAGCTTGACTTGAGAGAGGCATTCAATCTCCTGCACATTAAGGAGGGCGACGAGTGGAAAACTGCGTTTAATACCAGAACAGGCCATTATGAATACCTGGTAATGCCTTTTGCCCTTTCTAATGCCCCAGCAGTTTTCCAGGAATTTATTAACGATGTCCTCTGAGATTTGTTGCAGTTATGTGTGGTGGTTTTTCTCGATGATATCCTCATATTTTCCAAGTCCCTGGAGAGCCACCACACAGATGTCTGCCATGTGCTTCAGAAACTAAGAGAGAACAATCTTTATTGTAAACTGGAGAAGTGCGAGTGAACAGGTTACATTCCTGGGCTATATCATTTCCACTGCTGGTTTTTCGATGGACCCAGAGAAACTTTCAGCAGTCCTACAGTGGCCTCGACCTGTGGGTTTACATCCTCTGCAATGTTTCCTGGGTTTTGCCAACTACTATAGGAAGTTTATTCGTAACTTCTTGTCTCTGGTCAAGCCCCTGACTGATTTTCCCAGAAAGGACCGTAATCCACAGAGTTGGTCTCCGGAATCCATTAAGACCTTTGAGACTCTCAAGGCTGCCTTTGTTTCTGCTCCTGTGTTGGCACATCCTGATCCTACATTGCCTTTTTTCCTAGAAGTTGATACTTCTGAGACTGGAGTTGGCACCCTTCTGTCTCAACGTCCTAACTCTGAGAGCGCTATGCATCTGTCATGGTCGATCTGTTGTCCCAATCGTACATAGGAGACCTGCCCGCAGGATTCCCTTATGGAGAACTTGTCGGTATCCTTGGGCGCGCGTTAGCGTGAACGGACGCACGCGAGTGCACGCAGACACGAACGGGCGCACGCGGGTGCGCGACGGCATGAACGGGCGCACGCGGGTGCGCAATGGTGCGAACGGGCGCACGCGGGTGCGCGGGGTCACGAACGGGCGCACGGTTACCCGCGGGGGCACGCAGACTCGCCGTGCGACCGTTCTTGGCGCCCAAAGGGCTACTTAAGGAACCAGCTTCTGTTCCTTCTTGCTGTCCTGTCTACAGCGTGTCCGGTGATTCTGCTATCTGTTTCTGTCGTTCCTAATTACCGTTACCCGGCCTGTTCCTAACTTCGTTTTGATTGCTGCCGGCCTCCGACGTCCTGCCTGTCTGACTACGTCTCCGTCTCCTCCCGTGTACCTCTGCTGCCCGCCTGATACCGACCCGGCTTGTTCCCGACCTTGTCTTCTGCCACCTGTTGTTCCAGCCTGATTGCTAGTGCCTGCTGAAACCCGCTGACTGTCACCTGCTGTTCCAGCCTGACCACCAGTGCCTGCTGTTCACACGGACCTCCGTCAGCTGTTCCAGTCATCCACCTGTGCCTACTGTGTGACCACATCCCCAGCTGCTTACTGGGTGTCTACCTTCCAGTGCCTCCATGGATCCCTTGCTGCTACAGGTCCGACCTACCGTATTCCAGCTTGGCACTTGTGCCCTCCGAACTCTTGAATCCCTGTCTCCACTTCCAGGGGCTCTCGAGCCGGAGGCTTACGAGGAGCCGCTCCCTGCATTCTGGGCTCTCCTACCAGGTACGTGACAGTACAGGACAGCCATGTCCGAGCCCACGCAGGGAGCCTCCCCTATGGACGAGCTTTGCCGCCACTTAGCTGGCCTTACCCAAGCAGTAAAGAACTTGCAGGAAGGTTACGGCCGACTAGAGGAACAGGTCCAGGCCCTATCTGCTTCCACACCAGCTGTCTCCGGACCCTCTGCTCCACCTTCGGTGGTGATGATGCCGCCTGAACCTAGGGTTCCCACTCCGGAACGATTCTCCGGCAACCGGAATAAATTCAGAACCTTTCGTAATTCCTGCAAACTCTTTTTTGCCTTACAACCCAGGACCTTCTCTCTCGAGGCAACCAAAGTGGGGTTTGTCATGTCACTACTGACAGACGAACCCCAGGCCTGGGCCCATCGTCTCCTGGAACGAAAGGACCCCTCTCTGGATACTCTGAATGCCTTTTTCCAAGCGATGTCTCAGTTGTACGAGGACCCCCAGCTTGCTGCCACCGCAGAGGCAGCTCTGCATGCGCTCCAACAAGGTCGCAGGCCCGTGGAAGATTATGTGTCTGAGTTCAGACGCTGGAGCTCCGACACGGACTAGAATGACTCAGCTTTACGATACCAGTTTTGTATGGGCCTCTCAGAATCGTTGAAAGACGAACTGGCTCGAGTGGGTATCCCTGAGACCCTAGAAGCACTCATAGACCTCTCTGTTCAAATAGACAGACGCCTAAGAGAACGTCGCCTGGAGCGTTCTTCTACAACTTCTTGCCCCGTCTGGATGATGCCACGTGTCCCAAGTTCCAACCATTCGGTCCCTCCTGCTCCTGCTATGCCCACTCCGGATTCTTCAGAACCCATGCAGCTGGGGTTACTTCGTCCATCTTTGACGCCTGAGGAACGCCAACGCCGTGGGACCGGCAACCTTTGTCTCTACTGCGGAGAACCGGGACATTACGTTCGCACTTGCCCTGCCAAAATGCGTAAGTGCCTTCTCATCCCTCCTGTTTCCTCTCCCGTCTTGCTAAATAACACCTCTCATCTGGCTGTACCTCTTCTTTTGCAGCTCTCAGGAAGGACTGTCAAAACCAGCGCAATTATTGATTCTGGGGCTTGCAGTGGCTTTGTGGATTTGTCCTTCGCCTTAAGTAATAACATCCCTCTTTGGCCTAGGGTGAAAGGACTTTCAATATATCTGGCCGATGGTTCCATCCTTAAGTCTGGACCAGTGACTCAGGAGACTTCCCCATTGCTTGCCATCGTTGCTGGAACTCACCAAGAACTTTTGTGTCTGGATGTCATTAAGTCTCCTTTATTCCCTGTTATACTAGGCATGCCTTGGTTGAAGGCTCACAACCCACACATCAATTGGTCCACTGGAAAGATTGAGTTCCCTTCTGCCTACTGTCTTCAGCACTGTCTCCCAGTTGACAACAAGGTCTCTTCTTCTCTACTCTGTTTAGAAACAGACGCTGAGGTCCAACAGGCTGTACCCAAGGACTACCATAACTTCTTGGATGTATTTAGCAAGAAGGGCGCAGAAACCTTACCCCCACATAGGCCATATGACTGCCCTATAGAATTGCTTCCTGGGGCAGAGATTCCCTTCGGAAGAATTTTTCCCTTATCCGAAACAGAATTGGGGACCCTGAAAACCTATTTGGACGACAACTTGGAGAAGGGTTTCATCCGACCTTCCACCTCCCCGGCAGGCGCGGGGATCTTCTTCGTTGAAAAAAAGGACCATTCCCTACGCCCATGTGTGGACTATCGGGCACTTAACAAGGTCACTATAAAGAACCGCTACCCCCTACCATTAGTACCCGAACTATTCCAGAGACTGGGGTCAGCCGAAATATTTTCCAAACTGGATCTTCGGGGTGCCTACATCCTTGTCTGCATACGAAGGGGCGACGAATGGAAGACTGCCTTCCGTACTCGTTTCGGGCACTTCGAATATTTAGTTATGCCTTTTGGTTTGTGCAATGCCCCTGCCACATTCCAACATTTTGTAAACGACATCTTTAGAGACTACCTTGATTTGTTTGTGATAATTTATCTAGAAGATATCCTGATTTTTTCCTCCTCTTTAGCTGAGCACCGGGAACATGTGAAGAATGTCTTAACCCGACTCCGTCTCCATGGTCTGTATGCCAAGCCCGAAAAGTGCATTTTCGAGCAACGAAGCATCCAATTCCTCGGTCTGATTATCTCAGTGAAGGGGATAGAGATGGATCCTCAGAAAATTTCAGCTATCCTGGATTGGCCCGCTCCTTCTGATAAGAAAGGGGTCCAACGATTCGTAGGGTTTGCCAATTTCTACAGGAAATTCATCAAGGGGTTCTCCTCCATCATCTCCCCCATCACCGGACTGACCAAACAGGGTCAGAAGTTCCAATGGACTTCCAAGGCACAGGAGGCTTTCAAAACCCTGAAAGACTTGTTTGTATCAGCCTCGATCCTAAAGCACCCAGACTCAACTCTGCCGTATATCCTAGAAGTGGATGCCTCAGAAATAGCGGTCGGGGCGGTGCTTTCCCAGAGACAGGGGCTAAGACTTTCATTAGGGAGATTGTGAGGCTTCACGGCATCCCCGCTAATATTACATCAGATAGGTGGGTGCAGTTCACGTCTAGGTTCTGGAGAGCGCTCTGCGGGGCCCTGAAAATTGAACTCCGTTTCTCCTCGGCCTACCATCCTCAGACCAATGGCCAGACTGAGAGAACAAATCAAACGCTGGAGCAATATCTGCGTTGCTTTTCTTCTTTTTCCCAAGATGACTGGGCATCGCTTCTACCATTAGCTGAGTTTGCATACAACAACTCTATTCATTCCGCCACCAAGCAATCTCCGTTTTTTGCAAATTTTGGCTTTCACCCACTTTTTCTATCCAATAATCTCCCCGAATGTTCAGTACCGGCTGTACAGGAAGACCTCAATTTCTTCAAAACTAATAATAAACTCCTACAAGAGACTTTGACCAAGACACAGAAATACAACAAGGAGGTCTTTGATAAGAAGAGAAGGGGGGAGCTTGATCTCAAGGTCGGGGATCAGGTTTGGCTGTCCACATTAAACCTAAAGTTGGCCTGCCCGTCTAAGAAGCTGGGTCCAAAGTTTGTGGGTCCATTTCCAATTGTGAGGAAGTTGAATGATGTGGCTTTTGAATTGAAGCTTCCGGAGTCATTTCGGATCCATCCGGTCTTTCACGTTTCTCTACTCAAGCCTGCAGTCCTGGATTCTTTTGCTAATCGAAATGCCAGCCCTCCGGAACCTGTGGTGATCGATGGAGAAATTGAATACGAGGTCGAATCCATTTTAGACTGCAGAAGGAGACGGAATCAGACTCAATTTCTAGTTAAATGGAAGGGGTATGGCCCTGAGGAAAATTCCTGGGAACCGGAACCCAACATCCATGCAAAAAGATTAATCCTTGCCTTTAAGAGATCTCACCCGGATAAGATGGCACAGTTGGGCATCCGGAGGCTGCCCCTTGGAGGGGGGCAATGTCATGGTCGATCTGTTGTCCCGATCGTACATAGGAGACCTGCCTGCAGGATTCCCTTACGGAGAACTTGTCGGTATCCTTGTGCGCGCGTTAGCACGAACGGACGCACCCGAGTGCACGTAGATACGAACGGGCGCACGCGGGTGCGCGACGGCACGAACGGGCGCACGCGGGTGCACGATGGTGCGAATGGGCGCACGCGGGTACGCGGGGTCATGAACGGGCGCACGGTTACCCGCGGGGGCACGCAGACTCGCCGTGCGACCGTTCTTGGCGCCCAAAGGGCTACTTAAGGAACCAGCTTCTGTTCCTTCTTGCTGTCCTGTCTACAGCGTGTCCGGTGATTCGGAACCTCCGTCAGCTGTTCCAGTCATCCACCTGTGCCTACTGTGTGACCACATCCCCAGCTGCTTACCGGGTGTCTACCTTCCAGTGCCTCCGTGGATCCCTTGCTGCTACAGGTCCGACCTACCGTATTCCAGCTTGGCACTTGTGCCCTCCGAACTCTTGAATCCCTGTCTCCACTTCCAGGGGCTCTCGAGCCGGAGGCTTACGAGGAGCCGCTCCCTGCATTCTGGGCTCTCCTACCAGGTATGTGACAGCATCCATGTGGCTACTTTTCCAAGAAATTGTCACCTGCTCAGTGCAATTATGAGATTGGTGACAGAGAGCTGTTGGCGATCACATTAGCCCTGAAAGAATGGAGACATCTCCTTGAAGGTACCACTGTGCCTGTTCTTATTCTCACTGACCATAAGAATCTTACATTCTTGTCTGAGGCTAAGTGACTCTCTCCCAGAAGGGGGCGATGGGCTCTTTTCTTGTAGAGCTTTAATTACATTGTCTCATTCTTACCCAGTACTAAGAATGTAAGGGCTGATGCCTTGTCATGACAATTTTTCTCCACTTCCAAGTCGGAGCCGGTTCCGGTTCCTATGATTCCTCCTGATCGTATCTTGGCTACGGTTCGCACCAGTCTTACTTCTCCTTTGGGTGACAAAATTCTTGCTGCTCAGGTCCACGCTCCTCCTGATAAACCTTGTGACTGCTGCTTTGTCCCAGAGAGTCTCCGTACTGCTGTGCTCCAGACTTACCATTCTCCCAAGGCAGCTGGCCATCCTGGGAAGAATCAACTCATTTGGGCCATTTCCCAACAATTCTGGTGGCCTAGTCTACAGGCTAATGTTACTGCCTTCGTAGCTGCCTGCCCCGTGTGTGCTCAGAGTGAGACTCCACGACACCTTCCAGTGGGGCCTCCTACAACCCATACCCAATGGAGAGAGACCCTGGACTCACCTGTCATTGTGGAGTTGCCCAACTCCCAAGGCAACACTGTTATCCTTATGGTGGTTGACCGGTTCTCAAAGATGTGTCATTGTATTCCACTTAAGAAGTTGCCTACCTCTAAGGAACTGGCTTCCATTTTTGCTCGGGAGATCTTTCGCTTACATGGGCTACCCAAGGTGATTGTCTTGGACAGGGGCAGTCAATTTGTCTCCCGGTTCTGGCGAGCCTCAGTTGGGAATCCAGCTTGCGTTCTCTTCTGCGTATCCCCCGCAGTCTAATGGGGGAGCAGAGCAAGCCAATCAGTACTTGGAGCAATTCCTACGTTGCTATATTTCTGATCACCATAACAACTGGTCAGACCTATTACCATGGGCAGAGTTTGCTCACAGTGCCTTGAATTCTGCCTCCTGATTGTCTCCATTTATGGCGAATTATGGTTTCCAACCTTCCATGTTACCTGACTCGTTTATTCCGCAGAGTATTCTTGCGTTAGAGGAGCATCTCCGTGGTCTTCGCTCCACTTGGGTACAAGTCCAGGAGGCTTTGTGTCATGCTAATGATAGGTACAGACTCCATGCTGACCGCAGATGCCTGCCTGCGCCTTCCTACCAGGTTGGGGACAGGGCCTGGCTGTCATCTCACAACCTCCGGCTTTGTGTTCCCTCACTGAAATTTGCACCTCGGTTTATTGGGCCTTTCTTTATCCTTCACAGGATTAACTCAGTGGCTTACGTGTTGGACCTTCCTCCTAGTATGCGCATCTCAAATGTGTTTCATGTCTCCTCCTTGAAACCATTGGTTTGTAACCGATTTACCACCTCGGTGCCATGCCCTCACCCTATTCAGGTTGAGAATTATGAGGAGTATGAGGTACAATCCATTGTTGACTCCCGTAGGTTCAGTGGGCGCATACAGTACCTGGTTCATTGGAAGGGGTACGGTCTGGATGTACATGCCTCCGTACATGCCCCTGTCCTCCTCCGCAAGTTCCATAGATGGTTTCCCCTCAAGCCCTGTGGCCCTCCGAGGGAGAGGGGTCATTGAGGAGGGGGTATTGTCAGGGCTGGCTTAGCCCTTCCTTCTCTGGGCTGGCTGCTCAGCTGTTGGCTAATTGCCAGCTCTCATCTCTCTCCACAGTTATCAGCTGTTCCTGATCATGCTCGTCTGACCTGCCTACTTAAAGCTGTCCAGCTCACTTCACCTCTGCCTTCGCCTTGGTCACATCACAAGAAACCATCTCCCGCGGTTCTGTTTAAAGACTGTCTTGCTGACATTCCTTCTGGCTGCTTATCCTGCTTGCTGTTGCTCTACTTGGATCCCTGACATCTGGCCTGGCTGATTACCCGATCTGGTTATTGAACTCTGGCCTGGCTGACTACCCTATCCGGTTACTGGACTCTGGCTATGCTTTGACTACGCTTTTTCTATTTACCTTTTTATTTTTATTTCATAAACAAGTGTGATTTAATTGTACTTCTGTCTCGGTCTGATTCATGGTTTCTGACAACAGTGCAGCCGTAGTGCAGTTGCTGCTAGACTTCTGGTGGTGTACACAGTACACAACACAGTGTAGTGTGGTGTTGCAAAACAAAATATACATTATGTTTGGAAGGCCACCAAGGAGAGGCAGATGCTCACAGACCACTAAAAGAGGGCAAGCAGCCTCCCTGTCTACAGTCAACAGTGCTGGTCGTGGACATGGTGCAGTTGAGTTGGTGAAGTGGATAACAAAGCCGTCCGCATTCTCCTCATTCTCTGTCACCCAGGCTCAGAGCAGTTTGCCTTTCAATGCAGCTGCCAAAGTGGCCTATTCCACCGACTCCTTGTCCACAGTCACTCCTTCTGTAGCCCCACCATCATGCATGGAGGAGTGCCCCGGACTATTCGACCACAGTGTCGGGTACATACTGCTGAAGGATGTGCAGTGTGATTTGAAGGCTCTAATGTTGGTTCCCAGGTTGAGGAAGGGAGTAACGTAATCCTAGAGAGATGGGGGTGCCCAAGAAGGACAAGAAACTGGTAGTCATGCTGCAGCTTACTGCCAAGTTTTCTCCAGTGACGAAGAGCGAAACTATCGGGTTGAGGTCAGTTTTCTGTGCAGGACAGTCAAGTCCCTCCACCCCAGACTCACTCATCCATGTCTTTCTGGACCTTGCTTTGTACACTGGTGAGTAGTCATGTTGGAACAGGAAGGGGCCATCCCCAAACTATTCACACAAAGTTGGGAGCATGAAATTGTCCAAAATGTCTTGGTATGCTGACACCTTAAGTGTTCCCTTCACTGGAACGAAGGGGCCAAGCCCAACTCCTGAAAAGTAATCCCACGCCATAATCCCCCCTCCACCAAATGATTTGGACCAGTGCACATAGCAAGGTCCATAAAGACATGGATAAGCATGTTTGGGGGGGAGGAACTTGACTGGTCTGCACAGAGTCCTTACCTCAACCTGATAGAACACCTTTGGGATGAATTGGGCCGGAGACTGCGAGCCAGACCTTCCACATCCATATCAATGCCTAACCTCATAAATGTGCTTCTGGAAGAATGGTCAAATATTCCCATAGACATACTCATAATATTCCCATAGACATACTCCTAAACCTTGTGGACAGCCTTCCCAGAAGAGTTGAAGCTGTTATAGTTGCAAAGGGTGGGACAACTCCATATTGAACCCTATGGAATAAGGCTAGGGTGCCATTGAAGTTTGTGTGTTTGTAAAGACAGGGGTCCCGATACTTTTGGCAATACAGTTTTATATATATATATACTCTGTGTATATATTTGAAATATTTTTTATATGAATTCAAACTCTTGCATACTCGATATATAAAGAAGCAGACATACCATCAATTATAAAGAAGTGTCTGACATCTGAAAACATAAGATCATTCATAACAAAATGTAGTATAAAATATCAATAGTTCTCCTTTATCAGACTAGGGTCACATCCAAAACAGTGAATGCAATGAAGAAGATACTGATAAATATACAGTAGTACATAGTGTAGAGAAAGGGTTGCAATAATCATTATGGTTTGAGTGTGTTTTATATGCAAGATGTCAAATCTAGTTTTAAATATATTACATATGAAGAAAGGAAATGGGGTTGGCACATACTGTGTATTTTAACAGGTATGTTACAATAAACCAGGCAGTGGCGTACTAACTAGGGGGCAGGGGGTGCGGACCGCCCCAGGTGCACATTAGGTGGGTGTCAGGCGGCTCCCCTGTATGAAATAGTGAGAGTGGGACAGGCTTGGTAGTGCAGCCGATGTGACATGCTGAGCAGGGAGAGGCAGACAGACCCATTGTCACAATGCTCTCACTCTCTGTTAAATTCTAACAGCCCAGTGAGTGAGTACAACTTCCCCCCCCCCTTCCCTCCACAGAGGTGGAAGAGTCTGCATTGGCTCTGCCCCCTCTCTCCCCTGCGTGTCCCATCCATGCTCCATGCAGCCTGTGTGCTGAGCTGTGCTGCGTCTGAACGGAATGTGGGGGCGGGAACATTTAAACAGTGTGAGCAACCTGGGAACATCCAAGTAAGTTATCAGCACTGTCCCTGTGCCCAGACTCTGCCCTCTCTCTCCCAAATCTTATCCACTCCCCCTCTTTCCTCTGTTGTCCTCCAGAGTCTTTCCATCATGTTCCCATCATGTTCCTTTACCAGGGTTTACACTAGTGTGTTCATAGACATTGCATGTGATTCGCACCGAATTGCTGTGCAAATCACATGCAATGACTGTGCGATGCAATTTCAGCCATACAAATTGTATGGCTGAAATCGCATTTGCACCAAAATAGTGAGGGACCCTTTTTTTGGTCTGCACTGGAATTGGATTGGATGGGTGTTTACACCTATGCAATCCCATTCTTGCACCATTTCACAGTTCTCACTGCGATTTGCAAACCGATCTAAGGATGTCATTAATTTTATATTGACACCCGTAGCAGCTTGCAAAGGGCAGTGTGATCAGCCAACAAGCATCATGCAATGCAGGAATCTGCACTGGAATCTCGTCGATTCCTGCATCGCATATATGTGAACCAGGACTCAAGTAGGTTCAAACTGATGCGCTATGGTTCAGTTGCCTCAATTTTCACTACAGTACCACAGACTTCTATTAGGTTACACATTTTTGCACCATTTTCTGAAAGCGCACCAAATGTCCTCTATACTGAATCTTTCAGAAAACACTGTAAAATTACACAAGCTAATAGACGTCTGTGGGACTGCAGCTAAAAATGAGGATTATATGCAGAAAAACTGCATATACCCCAGCACTGCGACAAACTCCAGGACACCAGTGTGAACCCAAAGGCTTCAGGGTGCTGTGTAATGTAAAGGGGTCCTGAAGTGCAGGGGGTTGTGTAATGTAAAGGGGTCTTGAGGTGCAGGGGGTTCTGTAATTTAAAGGGGTCCAGAGGTGCAGGGTGCTGTGTAATGTAAAGGGGTCCAGGAGGTGCAGAGGGTTTTGTAATGTAAAGGTGTCCTGAGGTGCAGGATGTTGTGTAATGTAAAGCGGTCTAGAGGTGCAGGGTGCTGTGTAATGTTAAGGGGCCCTGAGGTTCAGGGGGTTGTGTAATGTAAACGGGTCCAGAGGTGCAGGGTGCTGTGTAATGTAAAAGGGTCCAAAGGCACAGAAGGTTTTGTAATGTAAAGGTGTCCTGAGGTGCAGGGGGTTGTGTAATGTAAAGGGGTCCACAGGTGCAGGGTGCTGTGAAATGTAAAGGGGTCCAGGTGGTGCAGAGGGTTTTGTAATGTAAAGGTGTCCTGAGGTTCCGGGGGTTGTGTAATGTAAATGGGTCCAGAGGTGCAGGGTGCTGTGTAATGCAAAGGGGTCCAAAGGTGCAGAGGGTTTTGTAATGTAAAGGTGTCCTGAGGTGCACAGTGCTGTGTAATGTAAAGGGGTCCAGAGGTGCAGAGGGTTTTGTTAGGTAAAGGTGTCCTGAGGTGCAGGGTGTTGTGTAATAAAAAGGGGTCTAGAGGTGCAGGGTGCTGTGTAATGTAAAGGAGCCCTGTGGTTCAGGGGGTTGTGTAATGTAAAGGGGTCTAGAGGTGCAGGGGGTTGTGTAATGTAAAGAGGTCCAGAGGTTCACCGGTTTTGTAATGTAAAGGGATCCAGAGGTGTGTAATGTAAAGGGATCCAGAGCTGCGGGGGGCTGTGCAATGTAAAGGAGTCCAGTTATGGAAAGGGGGTACAAAGTAGTGACAAAGAGATATTGGGGGATGCAGAGGTATGCAGGGGACACAGTGCAGTGTTTTTACATTTTAATGTGAGGGGAGTGCCAGATATAGGAGTCGCCCCGGGTGCCGAATGCTCTAGGTACGTCTCTGAAACCAGGTTCTCTAGGGGCTGGTTCACACCACAAAAACGCACTCCAGATTAGTTTCGGATACGTTTTTGCATGCATGTTTTTTGGCGGGTTATTAATGCGTTTTTAATGCGTGTCCAGGTGCATTCCAGAACAAAATATTACAGCTCACAGATGCTAAAAAGACATTTAGTTCCTGCAAGGCTATTTAAACACATAAACATTTTCAAAAAATATGGGTATTTGGTCACACCATATTGCTATATGGTGCTTAAGCCCATGTACTGCGATGAAGTACCCCATAGTTAGTGGGTCCTACGCTATCCATAGAATGGAAGATCCTGCTTCTCTGAACCATGGGAGACATACACTCCTCTATATGGGAGGACTAAAGGACTCCGGATGCATTCCAGGTGCTTTCTTTTTTTTTTTTTTTTTTCCTGTTTTGTTTTTTTTATCAATATTCTGGGGGCTGGTGTGTTTATGATGCATTCCAGTGCAATCCGGTGAGTTTTTGATGCATTTTCGATGCACTTTACTGCATTTAAAAACAGTCCAGTGCAGGAAAAATGCTGAATTTTCTACTTTTTTTTCTGGAACTGGAAAGCCCTGGAATTGATCGCACTGATGTGATTTATGCCATTGGAAACCATATAACCTACTTTCACTGGATTGCATGTGGTGTGAACTAGCCCTAAACTAACATATTGTGCATATGTCACCATGGCTACCAGTTACTGTGGCGCTACAAGAGTTGTGCACTCTCTTTAGCCAACAGAAAACTGTCTCAAACCTAAAAAGACCAGTTGAATGCCTGTCCACCTCAGGATCACGGAATCATAATAATAATAATTACTAAAATTACAACTGTTATTATACTGTTAAATCTGTTTGCTTCTCTGACAGTTGGAAAATAGATGGATATTAAAAATACGACGACTCATGGATTCATCCTTCTGGGGTTCTATGAATTGCCACATCAGCAATCTGGTCTGTTTGTTATATTCCTCCTCATCTACCTCCTGGCCCTGATTGGTAACATGTTCATCATTGTGGTAATATGCTTCAGCTCCAAACTTCACACTCCTATGTATTATTTTCTATGTAACTTAGCCATTCTTGACATAATTCTCACATCTACTGCAATGCCCAAGCTCTTAGACATTTGCTTGACTGGAAACCAATCAATCACATATCTAGGATGCTTTACACAAGCACTATTCTTTATCATTTGTGTGATTGCTGAACCATCTCTCTTTATGTTCATGGCCTATGATCGATATGTGGCTGTTTGCTATCCATTGCGTTACACCTATTTCATGAGTACGAAGATCTGTTTCATACTTGCTTTGACACCATGGGGACTTGGTATTATTACATCTCTACCATTTACTATGTTGGTTTCTCGCTGCACATTTATAGAATACAATACAATTGATAGGTTCTTTTGTGACCTTGACTCCCCTATGAAGTTATCCGCTAGTAGCACTCAAGGAATACAGTTGGCAGTTTTAGTGTGCACATTTATTTTCGGGTGCCTTCCTTTGGTCTTTATCATAATGACATATGTTGCTATTTTTTACAACATATTGAAGATACATTCCAGTAAGGGAAAACGCAAGGCCTTCTCGACATGTTCTTCTCATCTTATAGTGATCACTATATTTATTACTATGGTCATCAGCATGTTTATAAGACCAAAGCCCAAGCACACAGTAGATGTGGACAAAATTATTGCGCTGCTGCATACATCTTGTATTCCATCCCTCAATCCTATAATCTATAGCTTAAGAAATAAGGATGTACATATCGCTATACAAAAACGTATGGCATCTATATGTCGGTAGTGTGGTATGAATGATTAAATCCCTCTGAGCAGTGCCAATTTTAGAGTGAAGATTTTCAGGACAGTCAATATGGGTAAATTAAATTGTCACATGCCTCACATTCCTTTATGCAATGCTTCCCTTCCCCTCTTTTTCGTCACATGGAGGAGGACTTTTCCAAGCATTTGTGGGCATGCTCTTGGGAGGGTATGCAGAGTGATGGAGATCAGAGAGGAAAGATGGGATTAGATGGAGCTGGAAAGGGAATGCTGCTGGCACTTTATATTGGCACACCCCTTATTTTAGAAAAACTTGGCATGATGACATCAATGTTACCAGAATTAAAGCTACAAGTGAACATAGAGCAAACTGGTCACCCAATAGTCAGAGAGCAAACAGAGGTAACCGGTTTCTCAACAGGAAGTAAATTGACTCCTACAGCCTGAAGGAAAAATGTAAAGATCATTAAATTGAAAGTAGAGTTAAAATGGTTATAAAGGCAGAAGGTTTTAAACCTTAATGCATTCTTGGAGTTATATTTCATGTGAACCTCTAAGCAGACTTATTTTTTTATTGTGATGTTTTAATTATCAATTAATAAAATATGTTTTTTGGGGGGGTTTTTTTTAACACAATAAATGTATATTTGTATAAAACAGCAGTGGGGTAGTTCGAGAGAGGTGTAGGAAAAAAGGAGGGGAGGGAGGAGGAGGAGGGAAAGGGGGGGGGAGGGGAAGGGGAATCGAAATAGAAGCAAAACCATTTTACTGTACTAGGAGACTACACTGTGAAATGCCTAACTTCCACCCAATCAGACCATGTTTTGTGGATTTTCTTAGGGAAGTAGATGCCCATATACGTACGTTTATACAGAGGTAAAATGGCATTAGCCATAGTTTTCCATGCAGAAACTGTGGGAGGGTCAGGTGCTTTCCAGTTAGACAAAATTGTTTTCCTAGTGCAGTACACAGTATAAAATATGAACAATTTTACATGGGTATGGGAAGGCAAGTTATCAGTTACCCCTAGCATAAGAACCAAATGATCAAGTGTGATGGGGGCATGTCAGGGCTGGGCTTAGCCCTTGCTTCTCAGAGCTCAGAGCTCTGTGCTCAGCTGCTGGTTAATTGCCAAAGACTCTTCCTTCCACAGTGACTCACCTGGTCTTCATTTCCTGCTAATCAGCTAGAGCTGCTGGTTATATAAACTCCTTGAATCAGATCTTCTGTGCCTTTGCCTTGGTCAACATATCCAGACTCTCCCTGCTGTGTCTTCCTGTGAAAGACTTTTTGCTTGGCTGACTGTTTGCTGCAAACTGACCTCGCTGATCTCTGGACTCCTGTTTCTCTGGCTTGTTCCGACTACCCGTCCTGGTTACCGAACTCTGGCTATGTTTTGACTATGTTTGCTCTGTTTATACCATTTTACCATTTTATTAAATAGTGTGATTTTTACTGCACTTCTGTCTCAGTCTGATTCATGGTTCCTGACAGGAGATAACTAATCGCACCAATGTCAGCAACCACTACTCTCCAAAATTCTTGAATAGATGGGTAGGACCATACCATGTGGATAAAATTCCCTACCTCCCTTTGGTATCTTGGGCATAAGTCATTCGATGTATGGAAAATAACCAACAATCTCTGCGGCGTGTCATATACCCTATGAAGAAATTTTAACTCAATAAACTGGTCTCTGTCCGGAATCATAAGGGGAATATATTGCTGAAGACTCTTAGTCCAGTCCTCGTCAGTTAGATTGAGCACATCCCATTGCCAGGCCTGAAATGTCCGCCTTGCACCAGAATCTCCAACAGAGGAGAGTCAGAGATAGATAGATGATAACGGCCCATCAATATTAGAGTTTGAATTGGCATTTCAACTCTGTGAAAGAGAGGAGATGACCATAGAGTCCTGACACCACACCAAGCTCAAATCTGCAGATCTGGTATGGTTCACTATATTGAAATCCCCAGCCAAAATGACAGCAGAGGTAGAATAGGCAGCAACAACTGGGTCACCTTAGTAAGGAGAGTGACCGTGGCCGGCGGGGGATATAAAGTCTGACCAATGTGTAAAGAGTAAACTAGTGCGCTCCACCTAATATGTCATAAAAAAATTATTAAAATATTTAAATAAATACAAAATTGATGCGCATAGGAAGCAGCCAGCATAAAAACAGTGATCTCTGCACTAAAAAATAAGTCTATAGATTAATAAGAATGCGGCGCTACCTAAAAGTACTAAAACTTATAAATGAATAATAATCCCAAAATCAATATAAATCAAATAATATCGACTAAATGAAACATGGATATAATAAGAAATGAATCAATATAAATAATCCAAATAAAGATACGTGTGCACGCAATAAATGTGCAACAATTAGTGAATAAAAGTCTGTGAAAAATTATCAATCCAGTGATTAAATAGAAATAATTTGCATAAGTAATCCAAATATAAACAAGCGTATAAAAAATATATATATATATATATATAAAAATATATAAAAATATATAAAGTGAAAAATCCGTGAAAAAAACAAATGTAGTGACTATTTAAATAATCAATATACACACGTGATTGTCCATAAATAAAGTGCACTGATGACTGATGAATTGCAAAAAATATACAAATAAAGTTCATGCAAAAAAGTGTGAAGAATCAATTCCCAAGAGTGGCAAATCACTGCAAACTTCAGTGCTTAATGGGTGCACCAACTATTTTCCCCAGCCTCTCACCTCCAATAGCTGGTAAACAGGCACTGTGTAAAAGGATAACTGCTGGCTTCTTAATCTTTCAGTCACACTGCTCCACCGCTGTTTGTATTTCACTGTAAGGTTATATATTATATGCCCTCCTAATAGCTCCAGGATATCCAAGCCATATAAAGTGGAAAAACACAGAGGGCTTTCATGTGTAGTATCTTCGCTTTTTTATTGAAATAAACAGGTAAAATCCACACTTACATTCACAAATACAGCAGAGTGTGCAGCAATCGCGGACTTCCGGTTTCGGCCGTAAACCGGAAGTGATAGGTCCGACACCAAATTCCTTCCCTGACGCGTTGCGTTACAGAACGTAACTTTTTCAAAGGGTGAAAAAGTTACGTTCTGTAACGCAACGCGTCAGGGAAGGAATTTGGTGTCGGACCTATCACTTCCGGTTTACGGCCGAAACCGGAAGTCCGCGATTGCTGCACACTCTGCTGTATTTGTGAATGTAAGTGTGGATTTTACCTGTTTATTTCAATAAAAAAGCGAAGATACTACACATGAAAGCCCTCTGTGTTTTTCCACTTTATATGGCTTGGATATCCTGGAGCTATTAGGAGGGCATATAATATATAACCTTACAGTGAAATACAAACAGCGGTGGAGCAGTGTGACTGAAAGATTAAGAAGCCAGCAGTTATCCTTTTACACAGTGCCTGTTTACCAGCTATTGGAGGTGAGAGGCTGGGGAAAATAGTTGGTGCACCCATTAAGCACTGAAGTTTGCAGTGATTTGCCACTCTTGGGAATTGATTCTTCACACTTTTTTGCATGAACTTTATTTGTATATTTTTTGCAATTCATCAGTCATCAGTGCACTTTATTTATGGACAATCACGTGTGTATATTGATTATTTAAATAGTCACTACATTTGTTTTTTTCACGGATTTTTCACTTTATATATTTTTATATATTTTTATATATATATATATATATTTTTTATACGCTTGTTTATATTTGGATTACTTATGCAAATTATTTCTATTTAATCACTGGATTGATAATTTTTCACAGACTTTTATTCACTAATTGTTGCACATTTATTGCGTGCACACGTATCTTTATTTGGATTATTTATATTGATTCATTTCTTATTATATCCATGTTTCATTTAGTCGATATTATTTGATTTATATTGATTTTGGGATTATTATTCATTTATAAGTTTTAGTACTTTTAGGTAGCGCCGCATTCTTATTAATCTATAAAGTCTGACCAATACCATAGGCATATTATCAATTACTGCACCCCAATTTACCCTTGGGGTCCAGAAGAACAAAAGGCAAAGTTTTACGAATAAGTATACTAACCTCGCCTAGCATGAGTGGAATAGGTGGCATGATAATAATATCCCACCCACAGATTTTTAAGGCCAAGTGCTCTAATCCCAACTAGATGCGTTTCTTGAAAAATACAGAAAACAGGTCTATATAATTTGAGTTGAAGACCAATGATCGCTTAATTTTAGAATTGAAACCCCCGGAAGTTTCAGGAGACTGAGCCAACTGAGCCATAGTAGTTGAGGGAAAAGTAAAAATATATATAAGAGAGAATTGATACCAGGATTGGCTGAACCTCAGCACTATCAGCAGCAGAGACATCTCCTAATGGTACATAATGTACAGTCCTTCCAAAACCAAACAGAAAAACAATACAGACCCACATACAAAACAGTCAACCAACCCCATCCCTCCCTGCACAACCATTCCAACTCAGATGTGCTTGGATCCCCAAACTGAACATGGTTAACAACCTACTGGGGTCATAAGTAATAGTCAAATAGGGGAAAACAAAAGATTATTACCTGGCCAAGGCCAGGGGGTACCAACTTATGTAACAGTTATTTCAGCATAGAAACAAAATAAAAAGAAGAAAGTCAACAGGGTCAATGTAAGGCCGCGTACACACGCGCGGACTGTTTGCCCAACCTTGTTCGTCAAACAGTTTGGGCAAACAGTCCGCTCAAAATTTGCATGAGCGGACTTGCCCACACACGAGCGGACTGTTTCAACGAACTGTTTGCCAAACAGTCCGCTCAACTTTTGAAATGAACGGACTCGCCCACGTAAGGCGGAGGCAAGTCCGCCCATTTCGAGCGCGTGTACAGGTAGGCGGGGCCCGCGAAGGAAACGTCGCGGGCTCCGCCGCCTGGAATGGGCTTAAAGGGGAACCCCAACGCTGAAAAAAATCGGCGTGGGGGTCCCCCCAAGTCCACAATAGACCCTTGTCCGAGCACGCTACCCGGCCGGCCAGGAAAGGAGGGGCGAGCGAGTGCCCCCCCCCCTCCTGAGCCGTACCAGGCTGCGTGCCCTCAACATGGGGGGTGCCTTGGGGATAGGGGGCCCGCGCGGCCCCCCACCCCAAAGCACCTTGTCCCCATGTTGATGAGGACAAGGGCCTCTTCCCGACAACCCTGGCCGTTGGTTGTCGGGGTCTGCGGGCGGGGGGCTTATCGGAATCCGGGAGCCCCCTTTAAGAAGGGGGCCCCCGGATACCGGCCCCCCACCCTATGTGAATGAGTATGGGGTACAATGTACCCCTACCCATTCACCTGTGAAATAAAGTACAAAAAAAAACACAACACATGGAAAAAGTATTTTATTGCACAGCTCCGGGGGTCTTCTCGCCGGACTCCTCCGCTATGTGTGTGTAGCTCTTTTGCTAGCGGAGGAGTCCGGCTTTCTTCCTCCCCGCCGCCGGCCTCTTCTCCCGACTTCGGGGGTCTTGTCCCCCTCTTCGGTTCTTCTGCCGGGCCACCGCGCCTGGTCCGGTGGCCCGGTCTTCTGTCGCCGTCTTCCGTTCTTCTGTCGCCGCCTTCGGTTCTTCTGCCGGGCCACCGCGCCTTCTTGTAGCTCTTTTACAGGCGGTGGCCCGGTCTGCTGTCGCCGCCGCCGCCGCCTTCCGTTCTTGTTCTTCTTCTTGTTCTTCTTCTTCTTCTCCTGGAGATGTTGACTCGACGAGCTCTCCGGCCGGAATGCCAGAGCCGCGCTGTGCGGTCACTTATATAGTGACAATGGGGCGGTGTCACATGGTATATGTCACATGGGTTGTTCACATGGTGACCCCGCCCCCTTACGATGTCATAGTCCCCATGTGACATCAACCCATGTGACCAACCCATGTGACATATACCATGTGACACCGCCCCATTGTCACTATATAAGTGACCGCACAGCGCGGCTCTGGCATTCCGGCCGGAGAGATCGTCGAGTCAACATCTCCAGGAGAAGAAGAAGAAGAACAAGAAGAAGAACAAGAACGGAAGGCGGCGGCGGCGGCGACGACGACAGCGGCGACAGAAGACCGGGCCACCGCCTGTAAAAGAGCTACAAGAAGGCGCGGTGGCCCGGCAGAAGAACCGAAGGCGGCGACAGAAGAACGGAAGACGGCGACAGAAGACCGGGCCACCGGACCAGGCGCGGTGGCCCGGCAGAAGAACCGAAGAGGGGGACAAGACCCCCGAAGTCGGGAGAAGAGGCCGGCGGCGGGGAGGAAGAAAGCCGGACTCCTCCGCTAGCAAAAGAGCTACACACACATAGCGGAGGAGTCCGGCGAGAAGACCCCCGAAGACGGAAGACCCCCGGAGCTGTGCAATAAAATACTTTTTCCATGTGTTGTGTTTTTTTTTGTACTTTATTTCACAGGTGAATGGGTAGGGGTACATTGTACCCCATACTCATTCACATAGGGTGGGGGGCCGGTATCCGGGGGCCCCCTTCTTAAAGGGGGCTCCCGGATTCCGATAAGCCCCCCGCCCGCAGACCCCGACAACCAACGGCCAGGGTTGTCGGGAAGAGGCCCTTGTCCTCATCAACATGGGGACAAGGTGCTTTGGGGTGGGGGGGCCGCGCGGCCCCCCCTTCCCCAAGGCACCCCCCATGTTGAGGGCACGCGGCCTGGTACGGCTCAGGAGGGGGGGCGCGCTCGCTCGCCCCCCTTTCCTGGCCGGCCGGGTAGCGTGCTCGGACAAGGGTCTGGTGTGGACTTGGGGGGAACCCCCACGCCGATTTTTTTCGGCGTTGGGGTTCCCCTTTAAGCCCATTCCAGGCGGCGGAGCCCGCGACGTCTCCTTCGCGGGCCCCGCCTACCTGTACACGCGCTCGAAATGGGCGGACTTTCCGAGCGGGAACAGTCCGCTCATTTCGAAAGTACAGCGGACAGGCCCACACACGGGCGGACTGTTCGCTCAAACACAGTTTCAGCGGACAGTTTTTCGGAATTTCCGAAAGACTTTGTCCGTCCAACTGTCCGCTGAAACTGTCCGCTGAAAGCCCACACACGAGCGGACTGTCCGCCCAAACACTGTTCAGCGGACAAGGTTGGGCGAACAGTCCGCCCGTGTGTACGCGGCCTAAGACACATCCAACAAACAGGGCTCCAGAGGAATAAGTGCCATATATTTGGAAAAATGAAACCCGGCATGTGAGAGAGGTCAGGCTCCCTCCAGGTAGCTCCAGGTGAAGAATAGAGCCATCTGCTGGCAGGTAGGAGCAAGAGATTTCCCAGCAACAGTTATTCCAGAAGTTGAGGTTACTACAGCACTACCAAGAAATGGGCATAACCAAAGTTATCCCCGGCTGGGTTAGGCCTCTGGTTTAAATGGAGGTATGCAAAAAAATATTCAAACAGACCAGGCCAGTCCAGGCCCAAAGGGTAAAGATGGCAGGGCAGTACTTACAGGAAACCCCCAAAGAAGCAACAGAGTTGGTAATTGTCACTGTCATGGCAAGGTATTAAACCATTGAGCAGCCTCTTCAAATTAAGTGAAAAAACAAAACGTCTCTCTAACAGCCACCCACAGGCAAGCTGGAAAAAGCATGCTGTAATTAATTCCTTTGGTGCGGACAGACTGCTTCACAGGTTCAAAGGACTTGCAGAGCTTTTAAGTGTCCAAGGAGGAGTCTGCGAAGAACATGAGCCGTTCAGCTTCATGGCGGATAACATCTATCTTCCAGGCCTCTCTAAGAACCAGGTCACAGTCACTAAAATTCAGCAGCCTAAAGATAAAGGTACGGGGTGGCACTCCATGGCATCCTGTGGTCGCGTTCCACTGCAGAAAAGGAGGAGAAGGCTGCTTGGGGCAGAGAGTGCACAGGAGCCGTTCCTCAGCTAGGTCTAATATCTGGAGATTGTTGCGCCAATTACAGTTTTCTTTGTCTTCAGTCCTGGACTCAACGTGTTTTACGTTCACTTGTAGGATATGCAGGATAGCAGTGGGATCCTTTACTGAATCCTCGGTGTCATGAAGGCGGTGTGCAGCCTCCATGAGTCAATCTTGGTGATAAGAGCTGTCTGACTTTCCGTAATAGCTTGCATCAGGATAGAGAAATTGGCTTGCTCCGTGAGAGCCGAGTCCGAGTCCTCAGTCTGCGTCCCCATATTGGATGTCTCTGCCACGTGGACAGCAGCTATATGCTCCACATAAAGTCCATGGCTACATGATTGAAATTTGTTATATGCATATGAAAGCATTTCATTACATATTTATAGTCTTGGAGCACAGCAATTTTATTTATTTTATTGAAAATGAAATGTTTAGTCATGTATCAGCAGCAAGATTTTTTGTAGTAATTGGGAATCCAAAACTGGTTATTTTTAATTAAATATTGCTGATCTACATTGTCAGGGGACAGCCCCAGTGGCTGTGGTTTAAAGGCTGCCACCACCACTGCTGCTCCTTCTTTCAGGGATAAAGAGGCATGTTAGTTATTAGAGGGGATCCTGCCACCATCAGGAAATGTAGCAAAGATTTTCCTGTGCAGTACCTACTCAAAATGCTATATTTGGGCTCCCCCTGGGATGGTGGCAGTAGTTTGACCATTTTAATCCTTGTATAGGCAATCTAATTTGATGATTATCCTGAGGTCCTTCATTTTGTTGTTTTGGGGTCCTTACATTTCAGCCTAAAAAACCCATTCTCTTCATATTGCATGCAGCTTGGGGTTTGGGAGGAGCGAATTATGGCTCATCACTTTAGTTTCCTTCATAAGGTGCCAACATGTTGTATGCATCCTGAATGGTGAGTCATTGACACCGTGAAAAAACCCCCAGCTCTGCAGAGTCTGTTCTTGTACCATAATTGCGCAGGTACTATATTGCTAGCAATATGCTCCCATGAAGCTTTGACAGCATGGCCAAAACTAAGTACTTGGGTTGTCACAGATGAGGCCATTGTCAGGCAGTGCATCTCTGACAGGCAAACTCTGGCCAGATATGACCACCTAAGGTGACCACATCCTTCTGGCCTGAAAGCCAGGGTAAATGTCATGGAGTGTAGCTGCGGATTACAGTACGTAAGAAGGACAACAAGAGCATTGTCTGTCCGTATAGGTGAACATATCAGGAACATTAGGAAAGGCTATAAGCATCATAGTGTCTCAAAACATTTTAGAGAAATACATAATAGAGACCCACGATATCTGAAGTTCTATGATATTGACAGAATAGAACAGAATTGGAGAAATTTAAATTTGAGGCGAGAAGTTTCATGTAATGAAACTTATTGGATATATAAGTTAAATACAATGTAGCCACTAGGATTCAATGTGGAACTTGATGTAAATTGTTTTATAGAGGATTTTTGAGTTTTTCACTCTTCTTTTTTTTTTCTGATATTTTAGAAATATGTTTTTATGTTTTTTATATATATATTTTTTTATATATTTTTTTCTTTTTTTCATATCTATATATATATATATATATATATATATATATTTTTTTTTTTTTTTTTTTTTATTATGAATATTTTTTATGAGTACTTGTTTAAGGATATGCAATATATAAAATATGTTTTAGATATATGTAATACATTTTTAGGGAATTGATTATGTAATATTTATTTTAAAAGTTGACTATGTAGCACCGTACCACTGGCAAAAAAACCTATAGTTATTGTATGAGGAAGTGAGACTTTTTGCCTATTGGAGACACCACAGTAAATGGAGGGATAGGCAGGAGATAAAGAAAGAGTTGAATAACCTAAAGTGTTGTTAGTCAAGAGGGGGAATATTAAGGAATAGATTGTGGAACTCCATATTTAACAGATATTGCCTGCTGGTATATATATATAATAGCAGGATAGGATTTGATTTTTTAGATTGGAAAGAGTGAATACCGGCCAGTATTTAAAATGGCGGATTCCCTATTTCCGGGGGCAGGGTTAAGAGATGGGTGGTGTTAAGCAATATAAGGGAATGGGTTGATCACACTGGTCAGGAATTAAGATGGCGGATTCGTGACTTCCAGAATTAAGATGGCAGATCTGCCACTTCCGGAAACAAGAGGAAAAAGCGATCATACACAATGGGATAGCGTAATCTAAATAATTCATTTAATTTAATTAACAATGGTATAAATACAATGGGGGACATTAACCCAGCAGTTTCCTGATGACGCAATTTTAGTTTGCGAAACGCATAGAGGCTGCTGGGACTTTGTGACGTGGATGCCTTCCGCATGATGGTGAGGCTTTGAGCGCACGCAGTACGGGAAACTACAAAGGATTACATGCCAGGACAGTGGACCCTGCATACATGGCTGGATAAGCTTGGTGTTGGCAAACTGACACCATAATATGTGAGTGCAACTCATTTTTAATCTTTTAATAAAATAATCGGAAATTATTACACTATGATGGCTTTATATATCTTTTATGAGAATTATCCAAGTGCTATATCCAGTAGCATATTGCTTGAAGAGCGCACAGATGACTTGTTGTAAGGAGTGGTTATCCCTTTAATGAACCAAAGGCGAGCATTCACCTATATCTGGTGAGTCGCCAATCTACAAGGTGGTAGTGGCACAAAAGGGTGAAGACTTTGGTGCATGACTACTATAGGAACGAACTGGAGTTGGTGATCGTTCACTGAGGATATTTATTTGGGACTGCATTTATGAAACGTTTTTTTCAATTTCTTTCACTTTTTTCTTTTTTGTGATGATGGACTGTCACTGTTTTAAGTTGATTTATTCATGAATTGTGCTCTCACAGAGAGGGATTTGTTAATATAGAGGGATTATTTAATATTTATTATCAATTTTTATTATAAATTTTATAATTTACCATTTCATAACCTATCATTAATAATTTATCGTTAACAATTAATTTATTAATATTAATTATATTAATATATAAGTGTAAACTCACTGGTGGTATTTAGCACATTTGCACATTTTTTTCATTATGACATTATGCCATTATGACATGCGAGGTAGACCGATGAAGGGGACATGATAGTATCTTAAAACACGTATCCCATGATCTTTTGCATCATCACACGAGAAGAATCACAGAGTGGTGATCCAGTGACAGGCACTGCTCAGGAGCCAGCACAAGCAGCATCTCCTTGGCCTAAGTGGTGGGATTCCTTCTTACTGCAGCGGTTCAACTTCATTCATCTCTGCCGAGATTGATCTTCATGATCTGACATGCTCCATTGTGTCCTCTTTTTGTGAGTGTAATTCGTTATCATGCCTTTACCTTTAATAAAATGTTTATTACACTATGATCTTACGGTGCCTCTCCCCCATTGTTTATCTGACATATGACCTTGCCTGTGCGACGATACCATGCATGGGTCTGAATAGGTCCCAGGAACTCTGGCCCTGTATGGCTTCTTTCCACCAGCCATATGAGCTGCAACACAGCATAGAAGTGTTTAGCCTGGGACAGTGCATATGCTCTGGGGTGCTTAGGAGGGACTGCTGGTTCTGAGGTGTCAGAGGATGAGACCAAAGAGGAGGAGGGGGTACAGGTTCCTATGCTGTCACCATCAGACAAGAAATGTGGCAGCACCACCAGCTTGAGTACTACCGTATGCACTGCACTGTCCTTTATCCTTCCCATCCACTGGAAGTTCAGCCCACTGTGCAGTATAGGATATGTAACATCCTTGTCCCTAATTACTGGTCTATGTGTCTGTAATCATATGTACCCTTTCACTGACAGCAAGGTCCAGTGATACAGCCACATCACTTTATACATTCTACTGGAGGGCATTTTGGGGAAAAATAATTGTGGCTGGGTACCAAATGTGGCTGGGTTTGTCACAGGGGTAATTTAATGACATTTATTCCACCCCAGCAGCTGCAGAAGAAACATCTGCCTTCGGAAAGGATGCTGGTTGACATGGTAGGTTGGGTGTAAGAGAATTCTACAGAAATGTCATGCTTTTGCTTGACCCTCCTCAGCCTGGCTGCATGACCCTCTTTCCAACTTCATGTAGAATATTCTAAGCTACTGCAATCCCTTTTGAGACTTTCTTCCCTGTCCACATAGGCCAAAGATGCTGCAGCAGATACCGCAGGAGAAGGCATGGAAAAAAAACAAAGAGGAGGAGTGTAGGCCTGTTTCTGTTTTTTTTTCCAATTCTCATTAATGTGCTGTTCCCACTAAGCTCTTTTGAGCAGAATTATATTTTTCTTTATGTATGTGGTGGCAGGTACTTTTAAGCCCCATACCAAAAACATATAATATGAGGTCAAACCTTCAGCGTTCCAATTTGTATGCAATCAGGCAGGTCCTTGCACTAGATGGTTTTGGTAAATCTGAAGACAAAAATCTATAGAATTCTAATAGTGTGTATGGGGTCTAACTATGGCTGATAAATTGCAGGCAGAGACCGCAGGCCACAATAGAGCTGAAGGATAGATAACATTAAACAAGTCCCACACCACAGAACTCTGTGTACTGGCCCTGGGTTTACCAATGGGCAAATTTTTACCAGAAATATTAATGTTAAACACATTAGATCTGCAATGAACCCATGGTAACCCCAAAATCATTCATAATCATAGGATGTCATGAGTTCACAAGATTTCTGGTAGGATCAATGTTTTTTTTTGTTTTGTTTTTTGTTTTTATAACATATTTAACAAATATAACAAAACAAATTAAAAGGATGCAAAGTAAGTTCATTGATACTGTTTACATACAGGTTTAGGATTTATACAAAACTAAAAGGTCTCAACTGTTGGTATAGAACTGTATAAGGATTAAGTAATGATATGACAATATGTGTATTTGGTTTAAATAAAAATTGGAAATGGAGACTCTTATAATTAAGTTCATCAATAAATATCATGTGTATTCTATAGGTGACTACTGGATATTTATAAATGATACATATATTTTGTTGGGTATATAAATAATTAGAGTACTCTGTAATGGAGGGTATAAAGTAAATAAACAGTTTTTATCATATTTGTTTATTAATATTGTTAATTAAAAGATGGTGTAATTTCATTTGATGGGTGCATTGTGTAACTGATATTTTTTGGATGGTTTGTTTTGAACAATTGTTGTGCCAAATAAAAGTACTGTAAATATAGGACCATCCACACCATTTTTCATGTGCATGGTTGCATTGCTGTGCTTTTGTGATTAGATTTACATGGGCTTTAATTTATTTATAAATTATCAAACCTTTTCTGAGTTTCAGAAAACCACAACCACTAAATGTTTTAAAACAAAATGCATTTTTCTTGATCATACATCACGGGACACAGGAGCTTCATTACATAGTGGGTTATATAGGCACCTCTGGTGATTGGACACTGGTTGACCCCAATTAAGGAGAATTCTTCCCCTATATAACCCCTCCCATATGGGAGGCACCTCAGTTTTGTAGCAAAGCAATAAGAAACCACGTAAAACCCAAGAGGGGCGGGAGCCCCGTGTCCCATGATGTACTCTCAAGAAAAGGATTTTACAGGTAAGCTGTATATAAAAATCCCATTTTCTTGATCATACATCACGGGACACAGGAGCTTCATTAAATAGTGGGATGTCCCAAAGCAATGCTCATATTGAGGGGAGGGAGACACAGATCATAATTATAGACCGCCAGGGACCGGAGGACCTAAACTGCAGCCTGCAGTTTAGGTCCTCCGGCCCGAAGGCGATATCCTCTTGCCCTCTGACATCCACCTGATAGAATCTGGTGAATGTGTGGACTGATGACCAAGTTGCAGCCTTACAGATCTGAGCCAGGGAGGCCTGGTGATGCACTGCCCAAGAAGCACTTACAGCCCTAGTAGAGTGTGCTTTCACTGGAAAAGGAGGGATTTTCCCTTTAACACTATAGGCCTGAGAAATAATCTGTCTAATCCACCTTGAGAGAGTGGATTTTGACGCCGCCTGGCCCTTCCTAGGGCCTTCCGGCAAAATAAACAAGCAATCAGTTTTCCTTATCCGAGCAGTTGCTTGAAGATATATACTGATTGCCCTAACCACATCCAAAGTGTGCAAAGATTCTTCTTCTGCGGACTGTGGGTCCAGAAAAAGGGATGGTAGGATTACGTCTTGATTCAAATGGAATCCCGAAACCACCTTAGGTAGAAAGGACCTGTTGGGACGCATGACCTCCCGGTCCTTGTAAATAATCAGATATGGCTCCTTGCTGGAAAGAGCTGCTAGCTCTGATACTCTTCTAGCCGTGGATATGCAAAGGTTCAAATGGTTGCCCCTGCAAAGCCGAGAGAACCAAATTCAGATCCCATGGGCATACCGGAGGTTTGACTGGCGGTCTTATCCGCATGGCCCCCTGGATGAAAGCCTGCACTAGGGAATGCGATGCAAGTGGCTTCTGAAAAAACACTGACAGGGCTAAAATCTGCACCTTGATAGTGCTTATGGCCAAATTCATTTCTAGGCCTGACTGGAGAAAGAGGGAGGATCCATGGCCTGCCTACTGCCAACTTCATGATCTCTGCCTACCACGGTCGCCTGGGCCAAGCCGGGGCCACTAAAAGGACCGATTTTGTCTCCCTCTTGACTCTTCCCAGGAACCGAGACAGAAGCGGGCTCGGGGGGAAGGCATAGATCAGATTGTACTGATCCCAGGGAACTGTCAGAGCATCTGACCCCTGAGCAAGTGCATCTCTTGTCCTTGACACAAAATTGTCCAGTTTCCTGTTGAACCTGGATGCAAACAGATCTACGTCTGGAGTACCCCACCTGTGACATATGTTCCGAAATATGTCGGGGTGCAGAGCCCATTCTCCTGGGCACAACTGTTGGTGGCTCAGAAAATCCGCCTGCCAATTCTCCACTCCTGGAATGAAGACTGCAGAAAGACACGGAACATGCTTTTCTGCCCAGACAAGTATGCGATTCACCTCTTTTTGCGCAACCAGACTCCTCCTGGTACCGCCCTGGTGATTGATATAAGCCACTGCTGTGGCATTGTCGGACTGAACCCGAACAGGGAGACCTCGTAGTCTGTAAGACCACTTTATGAGAGCCATATAAACTGCCCGGATCTCCAAGATATTTATGGGCAATAGCCTCTCGATCGCAGACCATTTCCCCTGCGAGCACGTCTCCTCCAACACTGCTCCCCAGCCTGTCAGGCTGGCATCTGTCGTGATAATCTTCCATGGAAGAGGAAGAAAAGTTTTTCCCTTCAGCAAATTCTTGGTTTGTAACCACCAGACGAGACTCTTGCGTGTCCCTGGGGATAGACGCATAGGAAGATCCAAGGATTGGAGCTTCCTGTTCCAAGCCGCAAGGATGCATCTTTGCAGAGGTCTTGAGTGGAACTGGGCAAATGGGACGGCCTCGAAGGAGGCGACCATGTTTCCTAACAGTCTCATGCACAATCGAATGGGGGATGATCTCATGCCCAGAATTAGGCGCACCAGATCCCCAATGGCCAAGGCCTTTGGCCTTGGAGAAACACCTTGCCCTGAGCGGTGTCGATGATCATACCCAGATATTCCAACCTGGTGGCAGGCTGTAGGGACGACTTTTCTAGGTTTATAATCCAACCTAGGCATTCCAGGTGTTCTAGCGTTCTGGTAACGCTGTGGTTCAGGAACGCTACTGTTTTCTCCATGAGAAGTAAATCGTCTACATAAGCCATGATGGCTATACCCTGAGCTCTTTGCCAAGAGAGGGTCCAGAATCTTTGTGAAGACTTGAGGGGCCTTAGCAAGCCCGAACGGCAAGGCCACAAATTGAAAATGGCGCCACTCTACCGCGAACCATAGAAATTTTTGGTGTGCAGGAAAAATTGGCACATGGAGATATGCATCTTTGATGTATATTGATGCCATAAATTCTCCCCCTTGCAGGGAGGAGACCACAGTGCGGATTAACTGCATTCGGAAGGACCGGATGCGTAAAAACCGGTTCAGATCCTTCAGATCTAGGATAGGTCTGACACTTCCATTTGGCTTCGGAACAGTGAAGAGATTCGAGTAAAACCCTGAACCCTGTTCTTTTGGGTCCACTTCTACTATCACCCCCTGGGATAGTAAGTGATCTAAGGCCAGAAATAGCGTTTTTTGCTTTACTGGATCCCTGGGGATGCTTGACCTTAGGAAACGAGAAGGTGTAATCTCCTGAAACTCTAGCCTGTAGCCCAGAGATACCGAAGAGATCACCCACTTGTCCCAGATTTCTTCCCGCCAGGCTCCTGCAAACTGCAGGAGCCTTCCCCCCACTCGGCCGAGTGGGGGCGCACCTTCACAAGGAAGCTTTTGGGCTCTGCTTGGCAGGCTTTCGCCTCCAAGTCTTTTTCTGCCCCTGGGCTCGGCCCTGAGCCTTTCCTGTAGAGGAGGGTTGAGAAGGCCATCGCCACTGCTTAGAGCTTGATGCTCCGGGAGAGAGAGCACGCCTAAATGAAGGACGCTTGCTCCTTTTGACTGGAAGGAGAGTAGATTTACCTCCTGAAATTTGTTGGACAAATTTGTCTAATTCTTCTCCAAACAAACGTTCCCCTTTAAACAGGAACCCAATCAAATGCTTCTTCCATGACAGCTCAGCTGCCCAATTCTTTAGCCATAGGGCCCTTCGCATGTGTACCAACATGAGAGACAAACGTGATGCTTGTTGGACAGAATCCAAAATTGCATCAATCATGAAACACAGAATATGAGGCAATTCTGCATAATTTTCTACTTCCTCACTAGGAAGGAGCCCAAGCATCTGCTTAACCTGTTCCTTGAGGAACTGACACAACCCCACGGCTGCGACTGTAGGTTGCACAACAGCGCTAGTCATGGAAAAGGAGGCTTTTAATAAGGTTTCCAGCTTCTTATCAGTTGGATCTTTAAATACCTGCGCATTATCCAAGGGACAAGTCAGGTTTTTATTCATGCAAGAAACAGCCGCATCAACAGATGGGACCCCCCACTTCTTGGTGAAACTTTCCTCCAGAGGATAATGCATAGAAAACCTTTTAGGAGGAGCAAACAGTTTATCAAGATGTCCCCAATCCTCATAAAACAATCCATCCAAGGGATGAATTGGGAAGGAATAGGCAGTCTGTGGGGCTTTCCTGACTCCCAGGGAAGAAACGAAGGAAGTAGTGACTTCAGCAGCAGGCATTCTGAATGTGGTACGCACCAATTCAGTATAATACTGCACCTGCTTTCTGAGCGCTTGGGAGGAGGGGACTCTCTCCTCTTCCTCTGATTCATCCGACTGCTCATGATCCCTGTTCCAAGATAGGGATCTCTCCTCATTGTCAGAAGAATCATCTGAGAGAGAAATCTCAGCAGAGGGAGGGGATCTACCCCTTTTCCTGCTATCTTTCAGGGAAGCAGAAATAAAATTCATTATTCTCCCTTCAAAACCCTCCAATGTAGCCCTTAGGGAGTCCTCAGTGACATAAACCGGGGCTGAGACATTAGGAGAGGCTGCAAAACCTGACAGGGGCACTGACTTGTCCTGAGAGGCTGGCTCCAGTCTTGCAGGGGGGGATGGTAACTTACAGGCACTTTTAGAACCCCTGGACCTAGGCGGTGATTTACCAGTGCTCTTGTTACCTCCCCCTGAGACCCTCTTACGAGGAGACATAGTCCTAAGCTACAAAGCAGAGGTACTAGTACAAAGTGCAATCACTGTTGTGCTTAAAGTCTCACAATAAATATATTTGCTTAAACTGCACAACCTGATGCTGAGTAGGTGTCTAAGGTTTGCCTGGATCCAATCCCCTGGGATGCTTACTGCCCACAGCTCCTGTGTCTCCACTTACAGCCCCCTGATGTTCTGGGCTTTTTAAAACTGCCGCCTGGCGCCTGCGCAGTACAGTGCCGTGCACACTGATGTGCACGGCTCACAACCACACTCCAGAAACCAGAGGGGGAAAGGAAAATTCCATTGGAGCTGCGTGGGACCCCCAGACTACGTGGGACCCCTGTATTACCTCTATTGTGGCAGGGACTGCAGTGGAGACGTGAGACAGCTGGAGAACCAGGCTTCAATGAGCGTGTGTAATGAAAAGGCATGTAAGTATGCATCAGGCTGCTCTTACTCCCTCTAGTGGTGAAAACCAGGTAAGACATACAACTACTCAAAATGAAGAAATCCATCATATTATTATATATATAGGATTAACTTCCCTTACCTGTCCCCGCTGCAGGAATTGCTGAAACAGACAAATTCCAGCCTTCACCCATCACGGCGGGCAGTGTTAGCCAACCTTCAGGTTTATCTGGGGCTCTTTCTCGGAAGAGCCTCCTACCTGGACCATGTAAAAGACTCTGCCAGAAACTTTTGTGCGCTCTGTGTAAACAGTACACCAAGTCTGGTTTTCCCAGAGCCCAGTCTTCCAAAGGAGAGGACTTACAGGCCAAACCTCGTTTCTTCAGCTGACGAGGCCTGGGTACCATACCATCTTGGGAGTCAAATATCCGGTTTGTTGTAGCCCTTAGGCCCCCGCAGGGACCTGCACAGAGCTAAAGTTTTACGTGACCAACCACCATAGACACTGGCGAAAAAACTGAGGTGCCTCCCATATGGGAGGGGTTATATAGGGGAGGAATTCTCCTTAATTGGGGTCAACCAGTGTCTAATCACCAGAGGTGCCTATATAACCCACTATGTAATGAAGCCCCGTGTCCCGTGATGTACTCTCAAGAAAAGGATTTTACAGGTAAGCTGTATATAAAAATCCCATTTTCTTTTGCAAAGGAAGAGATTACTTTAAAACTCTTTTGATAAAATACAAAAGCAGCTATGATGTAAATCAACAGCTACACTGTATACATATTCGTATATTCCCTGCTTTACTAAAGGTCTTAGATCATGTACATTTTCAAAGTGAGATTTCACTTACCATTGTGAATGATGTTAAACAAAAAACAGGATTGTTGCTTGCACATGGTTGGATGATAAAGGAGGGACAGCTTATCTCATTCGCCAAGCTTAATGGAAATTGACATGATTGGGTAATTTTCACTTTGTTGCACCTCATTTACTGAGATAAGTGAAACTGCACTTTGTAAAATGAACATACTCTACTCTTTAAGTAGACAAGGAGTAGCGCATGCTCACTTTGTAAAGCAGATCTTTACTTATCTATTTGGCCATTTTTTTATTTTATTTTTATTTCATAATTGGTAAACTACAGCAATGCACAGCAGTAAACTTTGAAAATTCCTTCATTACAATCACAGTCTACAAAACACTTCATTAATAGGGATTGGATGGAGCGCTACAGGAGCAGCTAGCGGGAGAATTAAATAATACATTTCAAATTTAAATAATATAATAAATTAGAATAAACAATAGTCCGGTATGCCTAGAGGCAAAAGTCCATGTGCTCCTAAAGCCAGACCTATGTTAAAGGTTCTGGTCAGTAGCGGCAGCCAGCTCAGAAGAGCAGAAGAAACTCTGTAAACATGAGAAGAGGGGGGAAAAGAGCAGCGGCACTCTAAGTGCAGCATGTGGAATCAATTTTTTTTTTTTTATTCAATTCAGGTTAAACTCACATTTGAGTAGCGATAAAAAGCATTGGTAAATGGATCCTTGGTGATCTTGGGGTGTCCTAGTTTCTTTCTAGATGTCCAGCCGGGGACTGTACCATCACCACTGCCCAGCTGGGCATCAAGAGAGCAACAGGGAGACCCCAGGATCACCAAGGATCCATTTACCAATGCTTTTTATCGCTACTCAAATGTGAGTTTGACCTGAATTGAATAAAAAAATAGTTTTTAATCCACATGCTGCACTTAGAGTGGCATTGCTCTTTCCCTCCCCTCAAAACACTTTATTGACATTGGTAAAATACATTTTTCTTTTTTTTTCCCATAACAAGTTTTTATTGTAAAGGAAAAGGAATTACATAGTTTTGTACAGACATTTTGCATTTGAACAGTATAGTTGTTTGCAATTGTGGTTTGTGCTTCAAACATTGTTTGGTAGGTATCATATTTAATCATATTACTGAGTAATTCACCCTGCTCTGAGACCTGTTGCCGGGGTCGATTGGAAGGCCCTTTACAGGTAAATCCATAGGTGTGTCTCTTGTTATGTCTAAATGTTGGGATTGTAAGAGATAATCCAGGTGAAAAATTCCTTAAGTGGGTGTTGTGGTGTATCGCCCATGAGGTGGGTTAAAGTCTCATCTGGGGGTATTTCTTCCGTCTTCGCCTCGAGTGGAGAAGGCACAAGGCCGTCTGGATTGTGGTGGTCTATTGAATGGTTTGTTGGGTTGTCTGTGTCAGGATAGTAAATGGTGTAGTCAAACCGGGGTGGGTCAAACAGAGGGTCAAACAGAGGGTGATAAGAGAGGGGGAGGGTAAAAGAAGAAAGGAGGAGGGAGGGTGAAGAGGGGAAGATGGAGGGTCAGGGGTCACCTCTCGGGGACCCACCATGCAATAGGGATGGGCTGGAATAGGCCTATGTATCTCAGTGCAGGTCAATGGAGAGCTTCTAGTTTCCCCTGTGAAGGGAAGTCCAGGATTGGGATTTTCCTTGTGTTTTCTCAGAGTGATGTTATGCTGTGTGAAAGTAGCCCAGTGAATCAAATTAATTTTTCTGGTCCCATGATCGATTTGTATCTTTCTGAGGAGTGAAAGTGGTTCCAACACACCCATGTTTGGGCAAATTTGTGAGGGGAGTTTCTTGCGATATGGATTAATTCTTCCATTTCAGCAATTTTTCCAATTCGAGTCAACCACTCGGGTATAGATGGGGCGTCTCGAGTACCCCAATGTGTTGGTATGCAGAGTTTGGCTGCATTAAGCATGTGTATTCCTAGGCCGCGTACACACGGGCGGACTGTTCGCCCAACTTTGTCCGCTGAACAGTGTTTCAGCGGACAGTCCGCTCGTGTGTGGGCTTCAGCGGACAGTTTCAGCGGACAGTCTGACGAACAAAGTTTTTCGGAATTCCCGCAAGACAGTCCGCTGACACTTGGTTTGAGCGGACAGTCCGCTCGTGTGTAGGCTTTTTCGTCAAACTAAGTTCCGCGCATACTCAGAAAGGATTTACACGCCGAAGGTTGCATTGCAGTGTATAGGACGTCGTTTTTCTAGTCCCGTCGTACGTGCCGTTCACGTCATCGCGCATGGTTTCAGCGGACTGTTCGTTCATCGTGTGTAGTCAAGTCCGCTCATGCAAATTTTGAGCGGACTGTTTGTCAAACTGTTTGACGAACAAGGTTGGGCGAACAGTCCGCGCGTGTGTACGCGGCCTAAGTTTCGCGCATGCCCAGAAAGGATTTACAGGGCGGACAGGGCGGAAGCGCTCGGTCTTGTAAAACTAGTGTTCGTATTGAAGCTAGCATATTCGTCATGCTGCTAATTTTGTGGTTTTTTAATATAGCCCGTTCTTTTCTTCTTCGTAATGCAAGAAAAGTGAAGTAGCTTTGCTGCTTATATTCACACAGAGTTATACCACAAAAAAAAAAAAAAAAAAAAAACCCCAAAAAATTTATATATATATATATATATATATATATATATATATATATATATATATATATATATTTATTTATTTATTTATTTAAAAAAAATTATAGAATTTATCTATTACTATATATTTTTGGAACTACTATTGTCATTTTTTTTTTTTTTTGTGGGGGGGGTTGAAACAAGATGGACTTGCATTTTTTTTGGCCAAGCAGGACTATGCAAGTAGAGATAGATAGATAGATAGATAGATAGATAGATAGATAGATAGATAGATAGATAGATAGATAGATAGATAGATAGATAGATAGATAGATACCCAAACCAGCATTTTAGCTTACACATGATTGCAGGTTCAAAATCAGCAGAGCTTCCCCTCATTTCAAATGTTAAGCCTCAAATTTACAGCGACTGCACTTCCAAGTGCACTTGCAGTGCTTTAAAAATTGCACTTGAAGTTAGCATATTTACATGAACGTGTGTTTTGTAAATAACACCCAGAGTCTTTTGACATGTATCTGCCTACTCACAAATAAACTTTGTTTTTTAAGCCAAAAAAAAAAAAAAAACATACAATATTTTTTTGAAATAATAAAGTTTTATTTTTCCTCAGAACAAAAGTAAATCAAGAGGGAGGCAACACTGGAGACAATTTTGACGTTTGTGAAGCCTTTTGTCCCCCAGGCACACATCAAGTGAGTGGCCACCAAAATTCCGAACCTGTGTAGCATGTAAATAGGGAGCACAACCAGGTCCTAGAATCCCAAAGACCAGGAACAGCAGCAGATGAGATCTATGTCCCCAGACTGTGGTACTACAACAGCCTGCGTCTTCTTTCAGAGCAGACTGAAGCCAGGCAGTCACTTGCGACTCTTCCGTCTAGCCTTCCCTCCACGCGTCGCTGGAGGCTGTGCCTCTGGTGGTGGACTTGTGGTAGGAGGAGGAGGAGGAGGAGGAGGAGGAGCAGTAGGGTCTGCGTTATAAAGCTTGGTGGTGGGTGTGAGCTCACCCTTCAGACCCCGTTGGATGGCATCAAAAAATATTGCTTCACACAAGTTGCGCTGTGGTTTGTCCATTTCAAGTAGCTTACTAGCCAGATAAGTGCCATAGGCCTCCTCCGGATTGGGGGGTTTGGACAGAACTTGTGTGGCTTGGCGTATAAGCGCCAAGGACTCCTCCTCTGTACGGGTCATCCTCCTGGGCCTTTTGCTGGCTAGGCAGAGGGGAGGGACCTGGCTTTCAGTCCGACTCCTGCTGGGCCCAGCTAGCTCCTGTGTGTGGCTGGTCCCGGCCTCCTCCTCCATACCACTGGTCCCGGCCTCCTCCTGGGTGAGCTCATCCTGTGTAAAAAACAAAGAAATCAATAAATAAAATATGTCTATATTTTGAAATCATCAATCACTAACAATTTTACAGTTCTCAGGCCGCGTACACACGCGGGGACTGTTCGCTGAAACTTTGTTCGTCAAACAGTTGCCGCAACAGTCCGCTCAAAATTTGCATGAGCGGACTGTTTGCCAAACAGTTTCAGCGAACTGTTTGCCAAACAGTTCGCTCAACTTTTGAAATGAACGGACTCGCCCACGTAAGGCGGAGGCAAGTCCGCCCATTTCGAGCGCGTGTACAGGTAGGCGGGGCCCGCGAAGGAGACGTCGCGGGCACCGCCGCCTGGAATGGACTTAAAGGGGAACCCCAACGCCAAAAAAAATCGGCGTGGGGGTTCCCCCAAAGTCCACAACAGACCCTTGTCCGAGCACGCTACCCGGCCGGCCAGGAAAGGGGGGGCGAGCGAGCGCGCCCCCCCTCCTGAGCCGTACCAGGCCGCGTGCCCTCAACATGGGGGGTGCCTTGGGGAAGGGGGGGCCGCGCGGCCCCCCCACCCCAAAGCACCTTGTCCCCATGTTGATGAGGACAAGGGCCTCTTCCCGACAACCCTGGCCGTTGGTTGTCGGGGTCTGCGGGCGGGGGGCTTATCGGAATCCGGGAGCCCCCTTTAAGAAGGGGGCCCCCGGATACCGGCCCCCCACCCTATGTGAATGAGTATGGGGTACAATGTACCCCTACCCATTCACCTGTAAAATAAAAGTACCCAAAAAAAAAAACACAACACACGAGATAAAATATTTTATTGCACAGCTCCGGGGGTCTTCCGTCTTCGGGGGTCTTCTCGCCGGACTCCTCCGCTATCTTCGTGTAGCTCTTTTGCTAGCGGAGGAGTCCGGCTTTCTTCCTCCCCGCCGCCGGCCTCTTCTCCCGACTTCGGGGGTCTTGTCCCCCTCTTCGGTTCTTCTGTCGCCGCTGTCGCCGTCGCCGCCTTCCGTTCTTCTTCTTCTTCTTCTTCTTCTTCTTCTTCTTCTTCTCCAGGAGATGTTGACACGACGCTCTCTCCGGCCGGAATGCCAGAGCCGCCCTGCGCTGCCACTTATATAGTGACAATGGGGCGGTGTCACATGGTATATGTCACATGGGTTGGTCACATGGGTTGGTCACATGGTGACCCCGCCCCCCTTACGATGTCATAGTCCCCATGTGACATCAACCCATGTGACCAACCCATGTGACATATACCATGTGACACCGCCCCATTGTCACTATATAAGTGGCAGCGCAGGGCGGCTCTGGCATTCCGGCCGGAGAGAGCGTCGTGTCAACATCTCCTGGAGAAGAAGAAGAAGAAGAAGAAGAAGAACGGAAGGCGGCGACGGCGACAGCGGCGACAGAAGACCGGGCCACAGCCTGCAAAAGAGCTATAAGAAGGCGCGGTGGCCCGGCAGAAGAACGGAAGGCGGCGGCGACAGAAGACCGCCCCGCCGCCGGCCTCTTCTCCCGACTTCGGGGGTCTTGTCCCCCTCTTCGGTTCTTCTGCCGGGCCACCGCGCCTTCTTGTAGCTCTTTTGCAGGCGGTGGCCTGGAGAAGAAGAAGAAGAAGAAGAAGAAGAACGGAAGGCGGCGACGGCGACAGCGGCGACAGAAGAACCGAAGAGGGGGACAAGACCCCCGAAGTCGGGAGAAGAGGCCGGCGGCGGGGAGGAAGAAAGCCGGACTCCTCCGCTAGCAAAAGAGCTACACGAAGATAGCGGAGGAGTCCGGCGAGAAGACCCCCGAAGATGGAAGACCCCCGGAGCTGTGCAATAAAATATTTTATCTCGTGTGTTGTGTTTTTTTTTTTGGGTACTTTTATTTTACAGGTGAATGGGTAGGGGTACATTGTACCCCATACTCATTCACATAGGGTGGGGGGCCGGTATCCGGGGGCCCCCTTCTTAAAGGGGGCTCCCGGATTCCGATAAGCCCCCCGCCCGCAGACCCCGACAACCAACGGCCAGGGTTGTCGGGAAGAGGCCCTTGTCCTCATCAACATGGGGACAAGGTGCTTTGGGGTGGGGGGGCCGCGCGGCCCCCCCTTCCCCAAGGCACCCCCCATGTTGAGGGCACGCGGCCTGGTACGGCTCAGGAGGGGGGGCGCGCTCGCTCGCCCCCCCTTTCCTGGCCGGCCGGGTAGCGTGCTCGGACAAGGGTCTGTTGTGGACTTTGGGGGAACCCCCACGCCGATTTTTTTCGGCGTTGGGGTTCCCCTTTAAGTCCATTCCAGGCGGCGGTGCCCGCGACGTCTCCGTCGCGGGCCCCGCCTACCTTCACACGCGCTCGAAATGAGCGGACTTTCCTCCGAGCGGGAACAGTTTGCTCATTTCGAAAGTAGCCTACACACGGGCGGACTGTTCGCTCAAACAAAGTTTCAGCGGACAGTTTTTCGGAATTTCCGAAAGACTTTGTCCGTCAAACTGTCCGCTGAAACTGTCCGCTGAAAGCCCACACACGGGCGGACTGTCCGCTGAAACACTGTTCAGCGGACAAAGTTGGGCGAACAGTCCGCCCGTGTGTACGCGGCCTCACTTGCAAATACATTTGTCTTGAAATACAAAAGGCTATCATTTTGACACCATCATTTTTCCATCAGTTCACCAAGATTTGAGCCACATTTGTGTAAACTACTGTATCCTTCTATCTAATTTAATTTGTGATGAAATCCTAGATTTGGAAGCAATTCAAACATTGAACTTTACATCATTAATATTTGAGCAATCCAAACTTTAGAAACTAAAATATACCTGGCTCCAGCTGGGCGCATCAACTTCGTCCAGCAAGGAAGGGTCTGGATCTTCCAGGGATGGCTCACCTGAGGCGGAGGGAAGGGTGGAGGGACGGGTAGACGGAAGAGTCGAAAGTGACGGCCTGGCTTCTGACGTGTCATCCAGAAAACGCAGCCTGTCATAATACCACAGCTTAGGTACATAGACCTGACCTGCTGCTGATCCTGATGTTTGGGACTCTAGGATCTTTCTGCACTCCCGCCTATACACGCTACGCAGGTTCTTAATTTTGGCGTTCACAAAGTCAGTGTCTGCCTGGGGGAGTCGAGTTTTCACAAACGTCAAAACTGTCTCCAGTGTCTTCCTCCGGGCAGCACGGCTTGAATATTGGGGGTGTTTTGAATCCCAAAGACTACTGTGCGCCTCAATTAAATCCAGAAATGTTGAGAGGAAGGCCTCCTCATTAAAGGGGTCTGGGGTATACCTTTGCATTTTCTGAAAAACAAAAAAAAACAAAACAAAAAAAAAAGTCAGACCAAATGCACACTATATTGTGACAATGTAGGCGAGACACACTACCACACACGCTACCCCCCCACACACACACTACCCCACACACACACACTACCCCTCCCACACACACACTACCCCTCCCACACACACACACACAAACACTACCCCCGCCCTCCCCACACACACACACACACACACACTACCCCCCCCCCACACACACACACACACACACACACACACACTACTGCCCCATACACACACACACACACACACACACACACACTACCCCTCCCACACACACAAACACTACCCCTCCCCACACACACACTACCCCCCCCCCCCCCCCACACACACACACACACACACACTACACACACTACTGCCCCATACACACACACACACACACACTACCCCTCCCACACACACAAACACTACCCCCCCCCCCCACACACACACTACCCCCCCCCACACACACACACACACACTACACACACTACTGCCCCATACACACACACACACACACACACACACTACCCCTCCCACACACACAAACACTACCCCCCCCCACACACACACACTACCCCCCCCCTATACACCCACCTCCACCCCCACACTACCACACAAAACACCAACCCCACTCAACCACCAACCCACATAAAAATCAATTAAACATCAATAAGATTCAATTTCAATATACACATTCCTAACGCAGGCTTTAAATTAAACGAAAATAAAACGATAACTATCTTACCGTCGCGTGTAGCACTCGCTGCTTCCGTTCGGACAAGCGTACGGCCTCGCGGTAACGCTTTATATACAGCGCATGCGCTCAGACTCCGCCTGCGTCGCCCGCCCCTGACATTCCTTGTGACCGTATTTCCCCGCCCCTTTTACCCTCGTTCCGCTGTGGGTGAATGATAGGAGAAAATGGCGGACGCAAATTCTATTAGCAGCGTGAGCAGCGCGGAGGAAAGCCATGGACCCCATGCTTCCGGAGCAAGGAGGAGATATAAGGCCACCAATATGGCCTTTGAAGAGATGGTGGAGATGGTGGCTATATTAAGAAGGGAGGACTATGATGGGGAACATGGCCCGTACCCCAAACCTAACGTCCGGAAAAGCGCCATCTTGGATAAGGTCGTGACATCGTTGCAGAACAAATTTGGGGTACAAAGAGGCAAGGACCAGCTCCGGAAACGATGGTCCGACATCAAGTCCAGGGAGCCGGACCAATATCACCGCATCAAAAAGGCCCTGAAAAAAAGTGAGTAAACTCCGCGTTTCTCGTGACTGTCGGACATAATCGTTCGTGTAGGTATTATATGTAAATCTGGCAGATTTGTTCGTAATCGTTCGTGTAGGTATTGTATGTAAATCTGGCGGATTTGATCGTAATCGTTTGTGTAGGTATTGTATGTAAATCTGGCGGATTTGATCGTAATCGTTCGTGTAGGTATTGTATGTAAATCTGGCGGATTTGTTCGTAATCGTTCGTGTAGGTATTGTATGTAAATCTGGCGGATTTGTTCGTAATCATTCGTGTAGGTATTGAATGTAAATCTGGCGGATTTGATCGTTCGTGTAGTTAATAGTTCATGTAATGAGCGCATATGGTTGTTCGTATATGTGGGCGTAAATAGCATGAATTTGTATATGGTGTAAATTTATCTGATGTTGGATTAGATTTTAATTAGTTATTAATTTTTTTGTATTGTTCATGATAAACTGAATTGTCACGCTCAGTTTATAGGATATAAGTTTTTAATAAAGTTTCATAAATTTATTCAGTGCAATGTAGACTCAATCAAAAAAATGAGATAGATAGATAGATAGATAGATAGATAAAATGCTGGTTCAACATCTGGACTGGGAAACATTTAAGTGTAGTTTGGGACATCATAGAACATTTTTTGACATAATCACACACAGGTACTCCAGGGGATGATTCGAGTGTGCCCGTCTGTGAAACTTGGACAAAAGATATAAAGTATCACAGTTTGGTTAAAGGCTAGGTTCACATTGCTGCAATGTACGAGATCAAATGTGATTTGCACCGCACTGCAGTGCAAATCACATGTGATCTCTGTGTGATGCGATTTCAGCCATACATATAGTATGGCTGAATTCGCATCGCATCCGGCCCAAACTTGTACATGGCCCTTTTTTTAGTCCACAGCCGAATCGGATCACATGGGTGTTCACACCATGTGGTCCGATTCCTGTCCGAGTTTAAAGATTGCACTGTGAAATGAGAACTAATTTGGAGGTGTCAATAAAACTTTACACTGATACTCCCAGCAGGTCACATAGGGCAGTGCGAACTGCACATGCGATGCGTGAAACCACAGTAGATTTGCAGCATTCACACATTGCAGCAGTCTGAACACAGCCTAACTAAAAAAAAGTCATTTTAAGGATGTATTAAACTAGGAGCTTGTAATAACCAGCTAATAATTGTACACCACTTCAAACCAATGTTTCATATTCAAATTTCTGTACTCAAATATCACTATGCTTAAAAGTATCCTTTTTTTTTTTCATTCTCATAGGGGAACAAAGACTCAGACAAGAGGCGGAGCAGCCCAGGACCCCCAGACCTCGCCAGCCTGATTGGGCACTTAGCCCCAGCCCCGCGTCGGTATTGGAGCTGCCCAGCCCTGTGTCCGAGAGGGAGCAGCCAAGCTCCGTATCCTCCACTGGACCAAGCTCCGTAGCTCCTCTGGATCAGCCGAGCCCAGGGCTAGATGTGGAGGAGGAAGAGGTGGTGAAGATACGCACCCCACAAAGTAAGTGTCTGACAACCCAGCTTAAGGTAAACAATTAATGGCTGTATATGTTAACCAATTTTTTATCTACACATGTTTTTAGGTGATGATCTGGTTGTGGAAGGACAACAAGCTGCAGAGCCATTTACCTCTGACAGTGCCCAGAGACTGATTGGGCAGATCATGGCCTGGAATGGCAGGATTGATTTCATGGAGAACAACATCCAGGCCATGCAACACCAAATCCATGCCATACAACAGCAACTGGTCACTATGAGGCAGGAAATGAAGAACATGATCGATGTTTTAGGGAGAATCTAAGCCCCTTTTCCCTAAAACACAATCGATCATGTTCTTCATTTCCTTGCCCAAAAGTTTTTAATGTTTTTAGAACATAGTTTTTAGAGGCCAAATTTTGAAGATGCACACGGTGTGTCAACATGTGCTATGTGCCATCAGAGGATCGCAATGGACGCATTTGGTGTTTGCAAACCCTTCCTCATTCTAGTATGTGAGAGGAATGGATTGCACACACCAAACACGTCCATTGATCACTCATGATGGTACATAGCACATGTTTACCAATTTTTGGTGTGCATCTTCAAAATTTGGCTTTACCCCTTGTTTTATGTAAATAGTTAAAAAGATGCTTTTATTTTTTTTATTTTTGTGATAATTGTATTTTAGATATATCTATATATTTCTATGTTTACAAAAAAAGAAAAAAAAAAGAAAAATTAACAATTCCAAAAAAAAAAAAAAAACACAAAAAGAAAAATATCTAAAAAAGAGGCACTGGTTGGAATGTGCACTATTAAAAAATAAAAAAAAAGATGTGTGTGTGTGTGTGTCTACTTCTTTCAATACTCAATACCAGTTTGGGAAGTCATTTTGTGTTTTCTGTCACAAAGGGCCTTATTTCCTATTGTCAAAAACCACTTTGCTATACAAATGCACTAGGACAGGAATATGCAATTAGTGGAAATCCAGCTGTTGCAGAACTACAAGTCCCATGAAGCATAGCAAGACTGACAGCCACAAGCATGAGACCCAGAGGCATGATAGACTTGTCGTTTTGCACCAGCTGGAGGTTGGCCAATTGCATATCCCTGAATTAGGACAATAAGTAGGAGACAAGCAACGTGAAAAGCAAACAAGAACCAAACTTAAAAATTTGAACAGACAATACATATTACAAGAAAAATACATTTTTATTGCTCAGCTGGCATTGGAATAGCCCCCCTACCATTAAAATAGCTGACATAGCGGTCACGCACCTCACGTGCTGTTTGGGGGGCTAAGCCAGGAAGGGCATGATCCAGCCCTGTCAGTTCTGGAAATATTTGTCCGGCCTCAGGCCCAATAGGCTGCAGGTACTGGTTACCTGAAAATTTCCGCAGAAAATTGTGCAGAATGCAGCAGCACAGAATCAGATAGTTCAATTTATATTCTGCAAGGTTGATGGCTGTCAGTAACAGACGGAACCGGCTGGCCATAATGCCAAAGGCACTCTCCACAACCCTTCTTGCTCTAGCCAGCCGGTAATTAAAAACCCTCCTCTCCGGGGTGAGGGTCCTTTGGGGGAAGGGTCTCATAAGATGTTCACTCAGACCGAACGCTTCATCAGCCAGAAAAACAAACGGTAGCCCCTCCACATTCTCGGCATCTGGTGGCAAGTCCAGGCCACCAGTGATAAGACGGTGGCAGAACTCGTCTGCCTAAAGACTCCTCCGTCAGACATCCGGCCGTTCTTCCCCACATCCACATAAAGAAAGTCACATTGTGCCGACACCACCGCCATTAGCACCACACTATGGAACCCCTTATAATTCCAATAGTAGGACCCCGAATGGGGTGGGGGCACAATCCTAACATGTTTCCCGTCGATCGCCCCTCCGCAGTTGGGGAAGTCCCAACGGGCAGCGAACTGGGAAGCCACAGTCTGCCATTCCTGTGGCGTGGAAGGACACTGGGGAGTCAAACACAGGAAAAAATAAAATTAGTCATTAAATAAAAACAATTCATAACAAATAAAACTCAAAAACATTTTGGAACAACAGTTAAACAGAAATATTGCAAATTTGTTTTCTGCCAAAAAAAAAAGTAGGCGGACCAATTCACAGATTAATCAGCCCTCTGATGGACCAGGGGACATAAATTAGGTGGGTAAGTGGGGTGGGGGGACTAATTAATGAGTATCCAACACCTGCAAGCAATTTGAGTGGGGTGGGGGGACTAATTAATAAGTATCCAACACCTGCAAGCAATTTGAGTGGGGTGGGGGGACTAATTAATAAGTATCCAACACCTGCAAGCAATTTGAGTGGGGTGGGGGGACTAATTAATAAGTATCCAACACCTGCAAGCAATTTGAGTGGGGTGGGGGGACTAATTAATAAGTATCCAACACCTGCAAGCAATTTGAGTGGGGTGGGGGGACTAATTAATAAGTATCCAACACCTGCAAGCAATTTGAGTGGGGTGGGGGGACTAATTAATAAGTATCCAACACCTGCAAGCAATTTGAGTGGGGTGGGGGGACTAATTAATGAGTATCCAACACCTGCAAACAATTTGAGTGGGGGGAATAATTAATGAGTTGACAATCCATATCTATATATCTATATCTGTATATCTATATCTGTATATCTATATCTATATATCTATATCTATATATCTATATCTATATATCTATCTATCCATCTATCTATCTATCTATCTACACACACAGGGTGTATACAAAGAGTATACAAAGGGTGGGGGGCGGGGGGGGGGGCAAGTAAAATAGTACAATGGAGCTGACAATATGAATTATAGAGAAAAACAGTCTCGGCTGTGGGTGTATATGGGGCCCAGGATTGAATGCTGAGGACGTTAATGAAAGCAAATATGCACGTGGGACACAAAAAGGTAAAAATTACACAAAAATAAATAAATAAATAAATAAAACATTAAAAAAAAAAAAATGCATGCATTCATATAAAGGGGACATTCACATCATATTCCTGTCATGGATATTAAAAGTCATGATGAAATGAATACAAACATACAATGCATATAATGCATATAATGCAATATTAAAAGAACAAACTTACCTTCATATATTCCTTCTTCAGGACCCGAATAATGGCAGAACAGGTCTCTGGAATAATGATCCCCAGAGCCTGGGGGGAGATGCCTGTCGAGAACTTGAGGTCCTGAAGGGTTCTCCCTGTCGCCAAGTAGCGCAACGTGGCGACGAGCCTCTGCTCCGGAGTGATGGCTTGCCGCATGCAGGTATCCTGCCTGCTGATATAAGGGGTCAGCAAAGCCAGCAGACGGTGAAAAACGGGGTCCGTCATCCTGAGATAATTCCTGAAATCATCAGGATTATTCTCACGGATCTCACGGAGTAAAGGCATATGCGAGAATTGGTCACGCTGGCGCAACCAATTCTTTGTCCATGAACTCCTCCTCACCCTGTTCACAGACTGGGCTCGGGTCAAAGTATTAACCCCAACACCAAGCCCCAATATAGCACGAACTCGTTCCCGAGTACGTCCACTCTCCATGGCTTTGAAACGGTCGGCTGGACAGACAAGCTCAACTGAACGCACTGAAGAACAGCCAGACCTATGAAGAACGACCTGAAACCCAGAAACGAGCGGACCAGAAGCGCCTAATAACAGGTACAACTGATCCACGCGTACCGAAAGACAGATACAAACCTCACAGGTAGACTGCGCCGCAGTGAACGGACAAATTAAGCTGAAGTCTGAAAAGCGCGAATCGTCTCTAACCAAACTTCTACTAACGCAAAGTCAGCAGAAGGAGCCCAAAGGGTGCTTTGCTGTGTCTTGGACTTCCTATTTCTAGTCCCGTCGTACGTGACGTACGTCATCGCGCACGCTTTCAGCGGACTGTTCGTTCATCGTGTGTGGTCAAGTCCGTTCATGCTAATTTTGAGCGGACTGTTTGGCGGATTGTTTGACGAACAAGGTTGGACGAACAGTCCGCCCGTGTGTACGCGGCCCTAGAGATTTTCTGTATGAGTGTGCTGGAGTAGTGGAGTGGTGAAGGATGAGTCGGGCCAGCATGAATTCCATAGGGACAGCTGTTACTTGGGAGGTGATGTCATGGACTTGGGTCCAGAAAGTCTGGAGTCTAGGACAGGACCACCAGGTGTGCAGGAATGTGCCTATTTTGGTGTTAAACCTCCAGCATTTATCTGTTGTGTCCTTGTTGAATTTGTTTAGTAGTTTGGGTGTTCTATACCAACGAGATAGTGTTTTGTAATTGTTTTCTTGTGTCGTGATGTTGAGGGAACCTTTGTGTGCAATTGTGAAGATTCTCTGCCAGTTTTCTTCTGAGAGTTCCATTTGTAAATCTCCTTCCCAAGCTCTGCACGCTTTCCCCTCTTTAGGTGATGTTGATGAAAAAAGCAATGAGTGGATGCCTGAGATCAGGTGTTGTTGTTGCGGTGAAGTTTGAGAACAGAGACTCTCAAATGGGGTTAGATCTCGGGTTAAAGATGAATCAAAGTTTGTTTTCTTGAGGAAGTGTCAGATCTGAAAGTATACCCAATATGGGATGGGTTTGTTTTCTGGGTTTGTGGGCAGAGGTCTAGGAATTTGCCATTGTGGAAGAAGTGGTGGGCTTGCATATCCTTATGTGGTCATTAGAAAGTGGTTGACCATTCCTGGTTGGAACGCCGGGTTGTGTCGGATAGGGGTAAGTGGTCCTGGGTTTGAGGAAAGGTGACAGCTTCTGTTTGCATCTCTGAAGCTGCGTAAAGTGGCGTCTATGAGTGGAGTGGGTGTTCTTTTAATGTTTTAGGAATGAGGTGTGGGAGTATCCAAGGGGTGGTTTTGATTGAAAGGCTTGAAAAAGACTCTTTCAGTTTCACCCAGTCTTTTCTACCACCCAGTCCACTATTCTCCCCAGGTGACATGCTTGTGAATAGTTTCGGAGGTCTGGGAGGCTAATACTAGAGAGTTGGGCATACCTTATCCTTGGGCGTTTGTGTTTCCATAAAAACTGCAGGGACAGCCTCTTTAAAGACTGGAAAAATGAGTGGGGAGGAGGTTCATTTTTAGGATGGCTGCACGGCCGAACCGTGAAAAATCTGGTTTGTCCCATCTGCGTAGGTCTTCTGAAATGGTGTGGGCTAGTGGTGTGAAGTTTTTTGTAAAGAGATCAGATAGGTGTAACATAATTAACAAATTTAACAGATCACCCCTGTTGTCCAACTGTGGATCCATTCCATGTGGGTATCTCCCAATTGGAGTTGTTTAAAGTATTGGCAACTAGGAGAGTATACGTATCCTCCTCATTTAACCTGTGTTCAAATGTGGTTTCTAGAGGCAAGTATATGTCTATTTTTTGGTTGGCATGGCTTGGATATCCCTTTTCAGTTCAGATATGGCAGATGTGAAGGAATCCTTGATGTCGGCTGCCACAGTCCTGAGATCAGCCATCGTGAGTGCTTGAGTGGCTGGCGGGCTGTCCGCTCGTTGTGGGTTTCTCCCTGCGGAGGGGCTCCAGCTGGGTGAGCATGTGCTCGTGTAGACCACGGGTGCAGTCTCAGCCTCGCATGAACGGGCTCGGAAAATTTCCGGGATGCTGCATCCAGCATTTGATTCTGGTCCCCTCAGAGATCGGGAGCGGGACTGGGAACATTTCTCTCCATGATTATTGCCGGGAATCACTCTGCAAGGCTGAAATCAAGGTCTCTGTCAGAGGGAGCTATGCGGACATTCTGTGTCAGTGCCAAGCCACGCCCCCTTGACATTTTTCTAATTAGAAGCATTCTGCAGATGTCTAAATTGTATATAATGCTCTTTGGAGCCCATGAGACATTTTGAGATTTTCTGCTCCAAAGTAATTTACAACTTCAATGGTAAGGTCCCCATTTGCCCCTTACGAAAAACAGTTGGGTTGAATATAAACCTCTGGTTACATGCTTGAACTGGAGGTGCTAAAGAGTTTGTTGCCCAGTCACTGGAATTTTGAGAGGCTTGTTCTCTTTTTTGGAAACCCCTGTCTACGCATTACTGAGGTTTACAAGGAATCAAGACAATATCAACATGGCAGGAGGCCCTCAAAATGTTAGATTATCAGCCAATAGTGTGCCAGGCTGGTAGTCCCTGAAGGGGAGAAACCCACAGTTTGTTTTTTATTTTTTAAATAAACAAATTAGATTCACTTTTGTACAATTATTTTAGGCTCGGTTCACACAGGGGCGACACGACTTCAGGACGACTTTGTGAGGCAACTTGGAGACGACTTGAACACGACTTTTAGACACGACCTGGGGCGACTTACAAGTCGCCCCAGGCCAGGCGACTTTTGCCGTGGCCAATCAGAGAATGAGCTCTGAAGGGGAACTCCACTGCAAATTTCTGAAAAAAAAATTGGCGTGGGTTCCCCCTCCGATAGCATACCAGGCCCTTAGGTCTGGTATGGATTCCAAGGGGAACCCCCTACGCTGAAAAAACGGCGTGGGGGTCCCCCCCAGATCCACACCAGACCCTTATCCGAGCACGCTACCCGGCCGGCCAGGAAAGGGGGTGGGGACGAGCGGGCGCCCCCCCCCTCCTGAGCCGTACCAGTCCGCGTGCCCTCAACATGGGAGGGTGCCTTGGGGGAGGGGGGCGTGCGGCCCCCCCACCCCAAAGCACCTTGTCCCCATGTTAATGAGGACAAGGGCCTCTTCCCGACAACCCTGGCCGTTGGTTGTCGGGGTCTGCGGGCGGGGGGCTTATCGGAATCCGGGAGCCCCCTTTAATAAGGGGGCCCCGGATACCGGCCCCCCACCCTATGTGAATGAGTATGGGGTACAATGTACCCCTACCCATTCACTTGTGAAAAAAAGTACAAAAAAAACACAACACAGGGTTAAAATATTTTATTGCACAGCTCCGGGGGTCTTCCGTCTTCGGGGGTCTTCTCGCCGGACTCCTCCGCTATCTTCTTGTAGCTCTTTTGCTAGCGGAGGAGCCCGGCTTTCTTCCTCGCCGCCGGCTTCTTCTTCCAACTTCGGGGGTCTTGTCCCCCTCTTCGGTTCTTCTGCCGGGCCACCGTGCCTTCTTCTAGCTCTTTTACAGGCGGTGGCCCGGTCTTTTGTCGCCGCCGCCGCCTTCCGTTCTTCTTCTCCTGGAGATCTTGACTCGACGTTCTCTCCGGCCGCAATGCCAGGGATGCGCTGCGCTGCCACTTATATAGGGACAATGGGGCAGTGTCACATGGGTTGATGTCACATGGGTTGGTCACATGGGTTGATGTCATGGTGACCCCACCCCCTTACGATGTCACAGTCCCGGAGGATGCTGGGACTGTCGCCATGTGACATCAACCCACGTGACCAACCCATGTGACATCAACCCATGTGACATTGCCCCATTGTCCCTATATAAGTGGCAGCGCAGCACGTCCCTGGCATTGCGGCCGGAGAGAACGTCGAGTCAAGATCTCCAGGAGAAGAAGAAGAAGAACGGAAGGCGGCGGCGGTGACAGAAGACCGGGCCACCGCCTGTAAAAGAGCTAGAAGAAGGCGCGGTGGCCCGGCAGAAGAACCGAAGAGGGGACAAGACCCCCGAAGTCGGAAGAAGAGGCCGGCGGCGAGGAAGAAAGCCGGGCTCCTCCGCTAGCAAAAGAGCTACAAGAAGATAGCGGAGGAGTCCGGCGAGAAGACCCCCGAAGACGGAAGACCCCCGGAGCTGTGCAATAAAATATTTTAACCCTGTGTTGTGTTTTGTTTGTACTTTTTTTCACAGGTGAATGGGTAGGGGTACATTGTACCCCATACTCATTCACATAGGGTGGGGGGCCGGTATCCGGGGCCCCCTTATTAAAGGGGCTCCCGGATTCCGATAAGCCCCCCGCCCGCAGACCCCGACAACCAACGGCCAGGGTTGTCGGGAAGAGGCCCTTGTCCTCATCAACATGGGGACAAGGTGCTTTGGGGTGGGGGGCCGCACGCCCCCCTCCCCCAAGGCACCCCCCCATGTTGAGGGCACGCGGCCTGGTACGGCTCAGGAGGGGGGGCGCCCGCTCGTCCCCACCCCTTTCCTGGCCGGCCGGGTAGCGTGCTCGGATAAGGGTCTGGTGTGGATCTGGGGGGGACCCCCACGCCGTTTTTTTGGCGTAGGGGGTTCCCCTTGGAATCCATACCAGACCTAAGGGCCTGGTATGCTATCGGAGGGGGAACCCACGCCAGTTTTTTTTTCAGAAATTTGGTGTGGAGTTCCACCTTCAGAGCTAATAATTCTGTCAAAGTCTCCTCCGTATAGACAGAGATCCAACTTGGAGGCGACCTCCATTGAAATCAATGGGTACAAGTCGCCTACAAGTCGGATTGAAGTAGTGCAGGAACTTCTTTTGAAGTCGGAGGCGACTTCAGTAGCGTGCATTAAGACGGCTCTCATTCACTTACATTGATTTTTAAATGTTGTCCAACCTGAGGCGACTAGGGGCGACCTGAAGTCGGATCGCAGTCGCCCCTGTGTGAACCGAGCCTTAAGCATTGCTCTCCCAAAGTAAGTAGTATACTAATATGAAAATAACACTAGAAGAATCAGAAATCCTTTGAATGCATTCTCTTTCTTAACCAACTGTAGTACATCAGGCCCCTTGTCACCTATCTATAATTAGATAAAACAGTGTACTCAGACATTCCCCTGTGACTATGGTAGACACAATTAAGAATGTCAACAATAATTCTCTGGACAACTCTCAACATTGCAATTAACATGGTATCTAGAGACATTATTATGTACAGATCCATGTGACAATAATAACATTGATTCATCTACTTTCATACATACTTAGCTTTCATAAAATGTAAATTATTCTCTGGTAACTAATTATAAAGCAATGTTTACAGTTTATGTTGCAGTCATATAACAGACTTCATGTGTCTGAACAAAATAATGTATAGCAGAAACAATAATATCATTGTACTAATAGAAAATGAATACCTTTGCCATAGAAAAGTGTACCATAAATCCACTGAAGATAAATATTTGAATTTCTCATGTGATCATTAACAGAGGTTAAATTACAAAAAAAAAAAGATAGTCTTCAGTCAAATACTGTAACTATCATTTTTATCAGTAACTAATAAAAACACAGTTTTAACAGTAGGAATTTACACTGGAGTCTTGGAGCCCTCTTTAACAACAAGGGGCCTTCCAGATACTGCTACTTATTCACAAAAATGGAAACAGTAAATAAACACACCAACACCTTTAGAAAAGTTAATAGATTTTTTTTAAAAGTCCCACAATGTAAATCCATCTTCAAGCTTGTCATCTAGTGATGCAAATTTTTGTCATTCACTATGAATGACACCCATCAAAAGGAAAAGAAAAAAACTCTGACACAATCCACTCCCATTTTTCATTCAGTGTAAAAGACATGCCCCAATCCCTGCTGTATAAAGTAAACAAAGGGGTGGGTGACATTATTGACCAAATATGGACATGACCACATTTGATCATGTCCTCATTAAAATGACTGCTCTCTGCCTAATGGAATTCGAAAAGAAAATGTGTTGCACATAAAATATATGTATAAAACATATATGAGAAATACATATAAAAAGACATATATAAAAAATGTATATAATACATATACATACATGCATATAATAAAGCACAATATAGACATACCTTCTACTGAAGATGATACCATGAGATGGCTCACACAACACCTAGCTACTTCTCCCCCCATTGTCCACTCAAACCCAAATCCATATTCTTCCCTACACACTCTAAGGGCCCATACCTAGGAACCTTCTATAGAGTGGTGTTTGCAGACTTGTTAGAACTGTGTAACGCTGCATCTGAATCCAAATCCAACAACCTTTCACCCCAAGAAACCAGAGCACTTAACAAACTTATGCATGCTGAAGACCTCATGATCAAATCCGCAGATAGAGGAGGAGGAATTGTACTCCAAAATAAATCAGATTATATCAGAGAGGTGGACAGACTTCTGTCCAATCAAGCTACATAGATTAAGCTAAAAATGGACCCCACTACTGAATTTGCCAAGGAAGAAGAGCTCCTGATCTTTACTGCCTTATCAGGCGGTATGATTACCAAAACCGAGAGTTCATTCCTACGAAAATCTTTTTATTCTATACCTTACTTTTATCATTTAGCCAAGATCCATTAAAATTACCAACATCCCCCCAGTAGACCGATTATGGCCTCCATGGACAGCGTCACCTCCGGTTTTAGTCTATATGTAGACCATTTTCTAGAGCCCATAGTCCTCCACCTCCGGTCATATATCCATGATGGTACACATCTAATGGAATTCTTGTACCCCTAAATATGGGAACCAACATATACCTGGCTATCATTAGACGTTAGCTCCCTGTATAAGTCCATCCCTCACACATTTGGCATAATGGCATTAGAGCAATCCTTGACTATGGACCCCCTCATCAATTCCCATCAAGCAAATTTTATCGTGGAAGCAACCACATTTTGCTTAACGCACAATTATTTTACCTTAACTGGAGACTTTTACCTGCAGCAACAGGGCACTGCCATGGGCATAAACTTTGCCCTTTCCTATGCCAATTTGGCTATGGGCTTCTGGAAAAAAACAATACATCTATAACAACAAACCCTTCTCTGTTAACATTGTATTTTTTGGAAGGTACGTTGATGATCTTATGGCACCCCTGAACTCATTACTTCATTTGTCAAGCATTGAAATGATAATACATATGGATTATCTTTCACCCACAAAAGCAACTTGACTGCTTCAGACTTTCTGGACCTCGAACTAGGACATGAGGACCAAAAAATGTATGCTAAGAGCTATACAAAACCGATGGCTGGTAATTCATATCTACATTTCAACAGCTGCCACCACCCCAAATGGACCACAAATATTCCGAAAGGCCAATTCTGCCACCTTAGACAAAACTGCACCAGAGATGCTGACTATGTCGAACTCGGGGTCCCCCTAAAAAACGAATTCCTAGAAAAACAATATCCGGAGAGCCTCGTGGATGAAGAATACTATTTATAACTTCATGGAAAATCTTGCAAAACCAATTTACCCATAAAAGACTGTTCCAGCAGGTTTATCACCATGTTTCACTCCAAATAAAAAAAGATGGAAAAAATATTGTCCGGTCACTGGAACATACTGAAACAAGATCCACAGCTGAAAACTATCCTTTCATAATATCTGAGAGTTACATATCACATGGCCCCTAACCTTAAGAATAAAATTGCCCCCAGCAAAATAAAACCCACTATTGTTCTGCCCTCAGCTCCTATTTTGATACCGATAATAGGGATGTATCAATGTCAGAAAGCGCACTGTAAGACTTGCAAATTTGTAGAGCATGGTCAAAAAACTTTCTGTATCAAAGGAAACACCTACACACTAAAAGAATTCTATAATTGTTCTGCTGAATATGTAGTGTATGGCCTTACTTGCCCATGTGGCCTAATTTATGCGGGCCGAACAATTAGACTGCTAAGACAACGTTTTTGGAGAACACAGAAGTCCCCAAACACTTTGCCGTGGCTCACCATGGATCTACTGTGGGTCTAAAGGTTTGAGTAATAAAACATATTCCCAGGTCCCTCCTGACAGCCAAACGATTTAAAAAGTTGTGCACTAAAGAAACTTATTGGATTTATAGTCTTGATGCCCTCCTATACCACACAGTTTTAATTTATATATATATATATATATATATATACCTCTACATGATCTTGAAGAATAATTTTAATTTAAACCATCACCCCTAATAAAGTATTCTTAATATCCAAATGCTTTGTAGCACACCTAATCTATTTTACTCTTATTTTACACATTTTTTTTTCACATTTTTTTAGGCTGGCTTTCTCATCCACATCCTTTCCTTTATTTATGGGGGTGGTGGGTACCCATAAGTATGGTTTCTCTTCCTCATCCATACCTATCCCCACCCTCCTCCTCCCCTCTCCCCCTCCCTAGAATCCATTTCCCCTCCTAGAGTAACCATAATTTATATATCAACTATAGCTTTTATATCAATTTCTCCAATCTATATATGGATTTTGTATGTGTGTGCATATACTTTATATTTATGTACTAATAATAATACGAATACGGAATGTTATGGGCCGTATCGCAGTGCATTGCTGGCTCATGATTGGCCAAGCATGCACTGTGACCCCGCATGCTTGACCAATCACAGTGCCAGCAACCAGGAGAGCCATGATTGGCCACAGGCAGGATGCCTGTGGCCAATCATAGCTCAGGCTGTGTAGTACACGCCCCACACTATATAAGGCCGCCAGCGCGGGGGCCTTGTGTAGTGTGTTGGCGTCTGTAGGAGTTAGTGGGTGTTCTGTGTACCTTCAACACAGTATACACCGTTCGTTATCGGCCGATTTTGCGTTCTTGCTCTTCTGTAGTGGTTGTTGTCTGCGTGCCCTGACCGCAGTATACACCATTATATCCACCTATATAGCTAGCTATATTTCTCTTTTTTTAATAGAGCTTGCAGTCAGTTGTAGGAGATTGTGCATGCTGTCTGCGGGCTCTGACCTCAGTATACACCGTTATATCCACCCATATAGCTAGCTATCTTACTCTTTTTAAATAGAGCTTGCAGTCAGTTGTAGGAGATTGTGCGTGCCCTGACCGCAGTGTACACCGTTATATCCACCTATATAGCTAGCTATATTGCTCTTTTTAAATAGAGCTTGCAGTCAGTTGTAGGAGATTGTGCGTGCTGTCTGCGTGCCCTGACCGCAGTATACACCATTATATCCACCTATATAGCTAGCTATCTTGCTCTTTTTAAATAGAGCTTGCAGTCAGTTGTAGGAGATTGTGCGTGCTGTCTGCGTGCCCTGACCGCAGAATACACCGTTATATCCACCTATATAGCTTGCTATCTTGCTCTTTTTAAATAGATCTTGCAGTCAGTTGTAGGAGATTGTGCGTGCTGTCTGAGTGGCCTTACCACAGTATACACCGTTATATCCACCTACATAGCTCTTCTCTAATTGAGCCATCTGCCATCTGCAGGAGTTAGTGGGTGTTGTGAGTGCCGCCAGCACAATATACACTACCCAATTGCTGGTTTTCCCATCTCCCTTCAGGCCATTACCATGTCTGGAAGGCCAGCAAGGAGAGGCAGACAGGCGCGAGCCGATAAAAGAGGGCAAGCAGGTTCTGTGTCTAGAGACAACAGTGCTGGTCGTGGACGCCGTGCATCGTCATCATCAGCACGTGGAATGGGACACGCTTGTCCTTCTTTTCGGCAGCTGGACATGTTGAGCCGCAACATGCCGAAGACTTGGTAGAGTGGAAGACCAAGCCCTCTTCATCCTCCTCATCCTCTCTCACTCAAGCAGCTGCCAACGCATCGTTTTCCCTCCTCTCAATGTCATCATCAGTGACTCCTTCCCTAGACCCACCACGTCCTCCTGAGGAGTCTCCTGAACTCTTTGAGCACAGTGTTGGGTACATGCTCCAGGAGGATCCCCAGTGTTTTGTAGGCTCTGATGATGATACTCAGCTAGAGGAAGGCAGTAGCGTGAGTGCAGAGAGAGGGGATGCTCAAGAAGGACAGCAATCTGGCAGTCATGTTCCACAAGCTGCAGCATACTGCCAGGTTTGCTCCAGCGATAAAGAGGGAGGGGATGATGAGGGCACTGACTCCACGTGGGTGCCGGGTAGGAGAGAGGAGGAGGAGGAGGAGGAGGCACATGCCCAACGAGGCAGGATGCCCTCCGGGGGCCAGCTTAGGGGCAGCACACCGACTGAATCACACCGCCTGTGCAGGGCGCTGTCTCTGCACGTTATTCTAAAAGTTCTTTGGTGTGGGCCTTTTTTGAGATGAGTGCATCAGTTCGCACCGCTGCTATTTGCAACATATGTCTCAAGCGTATCTCGCGCGGCCAATACATCACCTGCTTGGGCACCACATGCTTGACCAGACATATGTTGACCTGCCATGCAGCTCGTTGGCAAGCGTACCTCAAAGACCCACACCAAAGAACTAAGCTCCTCATCAGCTGGGATCTCCAACCCCACTAGACCTTCAGTCCTCTCTGAAACCTGCTCTGAGAGGAATGAAGGTGTAGAATTAGGCGTGTCACAGCCAAGTGCTTCCGGGCACTCTGCTAGCAGTACACCCACATCCGATTATAGCAGGCAAATCTCCCTGTCCCAGCTGCTGGACCGCCGAAAGAAGTTCCCTCCCAGCCATCCACATGCCCAGCGGTTGAATGCTAGCTTGGCTAAATTGCTAGCACTTCAACTGCTGCCTTTTCAGTTGGTAGACTCGGCCCCCTTCCGTGAGTTTGTACAATGTGCGGTTCCTCAGTGGCAGGTCCCCAAACGCCACTTTTTCTCACGGAAGGCGATTCCGGCTCTCTACCGGCATGTGGAAGGCAATGTCCTTGCCTTGCTGGACAGGGCAGTCAGCGGTAAGGTGCATATTACCGCTGACTCATGGTCCAGCAGGCATGAACAGGGATGTTACCTGTCTTTCACGGCCCATTGGGTCACTCTTCTGGCAGCTGGGAAGGATGCAGGACAAGGTGCAATAGTGTTGGAGCTTGTTCCACCACCACGCCTCCAAAATGCTACTATTGGTTGTGACACACCTCTCTCCTCCACCCCCTCCTCTTCTTCTTCCTCCATGGCCTCTTCCAGTGCTCTGTCCTCAGAACCAGCGGTGCTCCGTAGGCATTCCAGGGGCTACGCAAGTACGCAGGCAAAACTATGCCATTCCGTGCTTGCGCTGGTGGCACCAACCTCCTCTCCGCCCTCCGACAGGGACAACTGACCCATGTGCCCTGTGTGGCTCACGTCCTTAACCTGGTGGTGCAGCGGTTCTTGGGCAGGTACCCGGGCTTACAGGATGTCCTGAAGCAGGCCAGGAAAGTCTGTGTGCATTTCCACCGATCATTTAATGCCTATGCTCAGCTGACTGAGCTCCAAAAGGAGTTGAACCTGCCCAAGAACCGCCTTAGATGTGACATGCCCACCAGGTGGAACTCAACGTTGGCCATGCTGCAGCGGCTACACACGCAGCAGAGGGCCATCAATGATTACCTGTGCAACTACGGCACCAGGACAGGGTCAGGGGAGCTCAGTTTTTTCTCACCACACCAGTGGGGCATGATCAGGGATGCATGCACAGTCCTGTCACTGTTTGAGGAGGCCACAAGGATGGTGAGCAGTGACAGTGCATGCATCAGTGACACTGTTTCTCTTGTCCACCTGTTGAAGCATACGCTGCGTGGAATAAAGGACAGGACACTTGAGGCAGAACAGAGGCAGGAAGAGGAGGACTTCCTTGCCTCTCAAGGCCCCCTTTATCCAGACAGTGTTCCTGCTGTGCCACCCATCACACAGGAAGAGGATGAGGAGGTGGAGGAGGAGGAGGATGATTGTGTCAGCATGGAGGTGGAGGCTGGCACTCAGCATCAGCAGCAGCAGCAGTCTTGTAGGGATGATTTACAGTCCCAAGAAACCCGTGGACTTGTATGTGGCTGGGAGGAGGTAGCTGCGGATCATGTTGTCCTTAGTGACCCAGAGGACTCCGGACCGAATGCCTCAGCTAAACTACGCTGCAAAGCCTGCGGAAGGATCCTCGTATTCTTCGGATCAAGGAGAGGGACCATTACTGGCTGGCCACTCTCCTTGATCCACGGTACAAGGGTAAGGTTGCCGACCTTATCTTGCCGTCGCAGAGGGAGCAGGGGATGAGACATCTCTGGGAGGCCTTGCAGAATGGTCTGTGCAATGCGTTCCCAGAGACTGGGAGGTTACAAACTCCTGGTCCTGGACAACGTGTTGCTGAGGCATCGGTCAGAAGGAGCGGTGGAGAAGGTGGCCGTCTGACCGATGCGTTCAGACAATTTGTTAGTCCGCAGCCCCAAGGTATGATCAGTTCTAGCAACCATCGCCAGCGTCTGATTTACATGGTGCAGGAATACCTAGGGGCAAGGTCAGACTTGGACACCTTTCCCACTGAAAATCCTCTGGCTTACTGGGTCTTGAGGATGGATCACTGGCCAGAGCTTGCACAGTATGCAATTGATGCAATACTGGCCTGTCCTGCATCCAGCGTTCTTTCGGAACGCACCTTCAGTGCTGCTGGTGGCTTTGTTACCCATCACAGGGTGCGCCTGTCCACCGACTCAGTTGATCGACTAGTATAAAAAGTTATTCCTGCGCCTAATCAGGGAAACAAAGAGCGTTTGTACTGCTGCACACACTGGAGTGGGGTTTTTGAACCCCAGTAAAGGAGTAAAAAACGGCAAAGGTAGTGATGCGCAGTACTATGACAGGAAGTTTAGCCTAGAGGCTAATAAGCTCTATGGGCACTAAAAATATTAGGTAATATATATACTATCGCATAAGGTGAAAATATATGTGTAAAACAATATGCGTGTTTTATGAGGGGATAATGAGGGACCCTCACCACTATAACGTTATAGCATCCAGGATAAAAATCAAATGTAGATACAAACATACGAAAAGAAAACAATAGCAATATTTAAAACTAGTGATTCCCAATGCGATTTGTTGTAGCTGACAAAATCGCATAAAGTGCCAGTGCCAAAGGATAACAAATAAATCTGTGCAAATATCCTCTACACCATAAAATAATACAAAATACATATGTCGGAAAATGTCCGTTAAACTTGTGCAACAACCAGTGGCGATTATATCAAAGATTATATCAAAGAATCGCATAAAGAGTTATTACTTAAAGGGACCAACACAGCGCAATAGGCAGGATACTGACGCCAGGATCTGGGGACACCACAACAGGACCTCAAAGGATAAAGAATACCAGGGACCCTGATGATATACATATTATATGCTGTTACCTTACAGCTGTAAGGTAAGGGGACACCCATATTCTGACCACACAGGACCACGAGGGATACATTCACCATCACTACTATCATCACCGATGACATTGTTTTTTAAATATAGTGCACATGTATTTAGACACTAGCACTTTATGTGATTCTTTGATATAATCACCACTGGTTGTTGCACAAGTGTAACGGACATTTTCCGACATATGTATTTTTCATTTTTTATATTTTTTACTTTGATATTTTTGCATAAATTTTAGGTATTGTGCATAAGCTTTATATTGTTCTAGAGGGATTCTGCATTTACTCCCTCAGCACCAACACTTTTATGCGTTTTATTTGGATTTTTACTTTCTGTCACTCTCTGCACAATTGAATTATCGAGTTGTTCACTGCTTTATTTATATTGTTTTAATTATTTTATGGTGTAGAGGATATTTGCATGGATTTATTTGTTATCCTTTGGCACTGGCACTTTATGCGATTTTGTCAGCTACAACAAATCGCATTGGGAATCACTAGTTTTAAATATTGCGATTGTTTTCTTTTCGTATGTTTGTATCTACATTTGATTTTTATCCTGGATGCTATAACGTTATAGTGGTGAGGGTCCCTCATTATCCCCTCATAAAACACGCATATTGTTTTACACATATATTTTCACCTTATGCGATAGTATATATATTACCTAATATTTTTAGTGCCCATAGAGCTTATTAGCCTCTAGGCTAAACTTCCTGTCATAGTACTGCGCATCACTACCTTTGCTGTTTTTTTACTCAGTTGATTGACTGATCTTCATCAAGATGAATCAGTCTTGGATCACCCACAGCTACCAAGCACCTGAAGCTGATGTAACCAAATAATTTTTTTTTTAAATATCACATCCCTTCAAGACTGCCTATGCTGATGCTGAGTGACTGTCCTGTTATGTTGATTGTCTATCCTCTTCCTCCTCCGCTGATATGTTGGAAGAACATTTTTGGTTCTGGGTGATGCCACCAGCCCAATTTTTCAGCCCCTGTTTAACATGAGCGTTTAATTACAATTTTTCATGCAATGTTTTGCAGCAGGGCTCATTCCTGCACCACAACTAGAGTATATGGGAGAGGTTGCAGTGTCGTGGCACCAGCACCAGTGCCAGCAGCCCAATTTTTCAGCCCCTGTTTAACAGGGGCATGTAATTACAATTCTTGATATAATAGTTCACAGGAGGGCCCGTTCCTGTGCCCACCCAGAGTAACTGTGAGGACTTATAGTGTTGTGGCACCAGCACCACAACCACCAAAGGTAAATTTTTCTACTACTGTTCAACAATGGCATGTAATTACAACTCTTGATATAATCGTTCACAGCAGGGCGCTCCAGCGCCCACCAAGAGTCACTTTGAGGGCTTACAATGTTGTGGCAACACCAACACCTTGTTCCGCCATTTCTGCAGAGCATATAGGGCAGGCCCCTACTTTCAAACATCCACTTTACAAACGTCTCCTACTTGCAAACGGAAGGAGACAACAGCAAGTGAGATGAAAAAAGTCGGACGGCAAAACAAATTATACAGGGGTGATAACCCTTCCCTATGTTTTCCAAAAAGCTTAAAAATAGATTTTTTGACTGGAGCTACACTTTAAAAATGTACCAGTTGAAAATTACAAACAGATTCTACTTAACACAACAAACCTACACAGTCCCTGTCTTGTTTGCACCGTCTGTATACTGCTGTTCTGAGTATATAGGGCCTGGGTACAGGGTTCCCCTTAATATCCGTACAAGACCCAAAGGGGCTGGTAATAGGCAGGGGGGGCTACCCATGCCATTTTTCTCAATGATTTTCATTCATATTGCTGGAACCAGATATAACATTAAAACCGCAAGCAGTTTTAAATTACGTTATTTCCGTTAAATGTCATTTTGTGCAGGGAATGTTCTAAACACGGGAAACACGTGGCACTTCACAGGCATACTATAGACACCCCCCCCCCCCCCCCCCCCCGGCATGATAATTAAAGAAATATTTCACTTTTTTTTCACTTTAATCGTCATTAAAATCAGTGCTCCCACCAAAATGGCCATTTTTAAAAACATTTTAGGCATTGACCCATGTCCCCTGGGGCAGGAGCCAGGTCCCCAAACCCTTTTTAGGACAGTATCTTGCATATAAGCCATTAAAATTAACACTTTTTATTTCAAACATTCGAGTCCCATAGACTTCAATGGGGTTCTAAAGTTAGTACGAATTTTCGGTCCGTTCGAAATTTCTGGTGCGAACCGAACCCGAATCGGGGGGTGTTCGGTTCATCCCTAACCATCGTTATACACACATGATCCCCGGTAACCAACATTATTATATCTCTTTTTAGTTAGTTGCTGTCTCCATGCGGATATATACGTGCATCCACATACAGTTTTTATATGTTGCTGCTGTTTTATTTTATTTTATGTCTTCTTATTTTGCACTAGTGAACTAGGGATCGACTACCCCGAGGACAGCCTCATATTTTGGGAAATTACTTAATGCCTTGTTTTAACTCCAGAAATGTGAGTGCACTATGATATCATTTTTTTTTCACTTTAAACAGGTAATGTTTATTGAACATTATTGCAGAGATTACAATCACAGTGGCATACACCGAACATTCAAAAGGTGTTGCGTCATAACCATAACAGTAGATAAGAGACATTTCTACATTACAGTAGCCATTATGTATCACAGCCAAGGAAAGTCCTAACATCGACACGTTATTTACTGCAACATTACATCAAATTCCCTCATCACACGTGGCAGCCTCCTGCAGCCATCTATTCCAAATTCTATGATATTTAGCTGGGCAACCCCTATTTTTATATAAGAATTTTTTATATGGGAGCGTGAGATTAACTTCCCGTTTCCAGTCCTCAACCCGGGGTGGAAGGGGCCTCATCCACTGTCTGGCTATCACTTTTCGAACAGAAAACAAGGTTTCCTGCAGGAAAGTGTTAGTAACTTTATCTAATACGTCAGGAAATATCCCTAGTAGACAGGGTTTGGGGTCGAGAGCCAAGGGCGAGCCCATAACATCATGTAGAAATGATACTACTTGTTTCCAAAGTTCCTGCAGTTTGGGGCAAGACCAGATAAGATGGAAGAACGTCCCAGTCTCAAAAGTACACATCGGGCAGAGCATAGATTGATTCGTATTATATTTGGCGGTCCTGAGGGGGGTGAGGTATGCTTTATGCACTATGTAAATCTGAGAAAGCCTGTCTTGGAGCCTAGGGGACACCAACTTGCACGTCTCCAGAGCCTCCTCCCATTCCTCGTCTGTCAGTTCACCCACATCACCCTCCCAGCGGGACTTCAGAGCATACGCTAGTCTCGCCGAGACGGGGGCCGTAAGCATACCATAAAAGCACGAGATAAGCTTTTTGGGATCAGTATCCTTCACTATGGCGACAATAGGATTGGGAGCAGGCCGAGGTAATGACTGCGGAAATTGTGCTCTAAGTGCATGCTGAACCTGTAGGTACTGAAATAGCATAGTGTTTGGAATACCAAATTCCTCTTGCAGCGCCTGAAACGTTTTAATAGTGCCATGGTGAATCAGGTGATGCAGGTAGTATATTCCCCTCGATACCCATAACTGAACACCCTGGATCTTTTGAAGTTCCGGCAATTGTTTGTTATGCCAAAGTGGGGTATAGTCATTTGGTGATATAACATTCAATTTAGTGGATGCAAGATCCCAAATCCTTCTGTAATGAATAAGCATGGAGTGTTTACCTGGCTCCACTGCAGAGCTCCCATCCCCCGTCGAGATAGCAGCTATCGGATCATCTGCAATTTGTGCCCAAGTAGGGCAGAGAAGGGTAAGAAAACGTTGTTTATCAGTCTTGTCTACATGAAAAAGCTGAGACAGTTGTGAGGCAACATAGTAGTGATTTAGATCTGGAAGAGCCATGCCCCCCATATCAGTCGGGCTTTTCAGAGCCTGCCAAGCAAGCTTGTGTCTATTATTCCCCCATACAAAGGGCCTAAGGAGACTTTCAAGGGATTTAAAATATTTCAGCGGCAAGTATACCGGGGCATGCCACAACACATACAGTACTTTAGGTAATTGGACCATTTTAATCAGATTAACGCACCCCCAAACCCCAAGGGGGAGGCGAGACCAGGCCTGAATCTTGGTACGCACCAGGGAGAATAATGGTTCTACATTCAGCGCAATGTAATCTGCTGGATTCCTAGAGACATATACACCCAGATACTTAATAGTGCCAACTCGCTGAAGAGGCAGACTGGCCTGAGATTCTGACTGTGGAAAACTGTCAATAGGTAAAATTTGGGATTTTTCCCAGTTTATACGAAGACCGGAAAAGCTACCAAACCACTCTATCATGTGCAGGGCCTTTGCGAGGGAAGGGCCAGAGTCCGCCAGGTATAACAGCGTGTCATCAGCGTATTGACTGATTTTTTCCGTTAGTCGACCCATCGTCAGTCCCCTGATCGCAGGGTCCGCACGAATTGACACCGCTAAAGGTTCAGCAGCCAAGGCATATAGTAGCGGGGACAGTGGGCACCCCTGTCTGGTACCCCTACTAAGGCCAAACGCCCGGGAGGACCACCCATTCGCCACCACCTTAGCCGTTGGGTGATGATACAGCAGCCTCACCCACCGGATAAAGTTCGGGCCAAAGCGGTATCCCGCTAGACACTTCCACAAATACTCCCATTCCACTGAGTCAAATGCCTTAGCCGTGTCAAGTGTCACTACCACACGCTCACCCACCGCCTCATGCGTTGCCTGTAGATTTATATAAAGCCTGCGTAGATTGAACGACGTATTCCGCCCCGGCATAAAGCCCGCCTGGTCAGCCTGAATCAGGTTAAGGATCACTCTGTTCAATCTAGTAGCGAGTATTTTAGCTAAAATCTTAATATCTACCTGCAATAGGGAGATTGGGCGGTATGATTCCGGGAAACCCGGATATTTTCCAGGTTTGGGAATCAAAACTATCGTTGCCTCCCTCATGGACAGAGGCAATGTCAGTGTATCAAAAAGACTCCCGTAGAGGGCGAGAAGCCTAGGCGCCAGCACGTCTTGGTAACGGGAATAAAATTCAATGGGCAGACCATCCGACCCCGGCGACTTGGATTTTGCAAATTCCGCAATAGCACCCACTATTTCATCGGTGGTCAGGGGAGCCTCCAGAGCCTGCACCTGTTCCTCCGTAACTTGGGGGAGGGAAACCTGAGCCAAAAAGCTGTCCATCGGAGTGGTGTCGTCTGAGACTGTAGTGGTGTATAAGTCCGCAAAAAAGTCCCGAAATCTAGCTGTCACCTCAGAAGGGTCCGTGATCATTGTATCACCCTGACCACGCAAAGAAATAACAACCGGGGGCCTGTCTTCCCTGTGCACCAAATATGCTAGCAACTTACCAGCTCTTTCCCCGGATTCAAAATATTTTTGTTTGGTAAAAAAAGTTTCTGTCGGGCCTTGTCGTGGTGCAGCTGGGAAACCACTCTCGACTGTAGTCTAAGTGCATCAGCGTTTGCCGTAGACGGGTCGTCTATGTAGGTGCGTTCCATGGAGCTCAAATCTGCCTCAGCCTCAATAATGACAGTAGCCGAGTCAGCTTTGAGCCTATTAATGTGGGCAGTCAGCACCGATCGAGCGTGTAATTTAAATGTATCCCACACTGCTGGAACTGAGGCCGTGTGGTCATTGTCCTCAAAAATTTTTATCCACTCCGCCTCAATAGTGTCATCTTCGGGTAACAATGTCAGCCAGAACGGATTTAGCCGCCACGCCCGCGGAGGCCTACCCAGGGGTACGTCAAGCACTACAGAGTAGGGGCTGTGGTCCGAAAGTAGTCTGGGGCAGAACAATACTTCCCTGAGTCTGGGAGTGAGTTGTTGAGATATTAGTATAAAGTCAATACGGGAGAGAGAACCATGTGTGGGTGAGAAGCATGAATACTCCTTCTTTTGAGGGAATTTGTGTCTCCAAGTGTCCACAAGGTGAATGGTGGTTATAAGCCTGGACAACCTAGTGGTCCCAGCTTGCCCTATCATCAACTCGGGGGGTTTGAGCCTATCCAGGGAAGGGTTAAGCGTAGTGTTGAAATCCCCCAGCCAGATAACAGGAACCGCCGGATGTCTGGACATAAAAGACAGTCCCTCAACAACCAACGTCATGGTAAATGGAGGGGGGATATAAAAGGCCATAATAAGGTAGGGTTCCCCATACAATTTAGCATGTAGAAAAACAAACCTGCCCTGCGGGTCAGTAAGAATTTCGCAAAGTTCAAATTGGACAGACTTAGCTACAAGTACCGAAACCCCCCTCGAATGAGACGTGTAGGTGGAATGAAATGCCCACCCAATCCAAGGGCGTTTAAGGGCCATCTGCAGTCCACCCTCCACATGTGTCTCAACTAGCACCATCACTTCCGCCCTTTGCTTTTTGAGGAACGTGAAGGCTGCCGCGCGCTTAATTTTATCACGCAGGCCCCTCACGTTCCAGGTAAGAAACCGTATAGATGCCATATAGAGTCATATAAAGTAATGAGTGCAGTCGGCTTTCCCCCTAACAGCCCTCCTATAAGCGCACCCCAATACAGTTGTGCTTGATCAAGCCCAAACAGGGGCTGCATAGGCAGTAGTGGTAAAAAACATTCTGTAAAAGCAACACTTAGTCCAGATACATACTTCAGCTTATTTATAGTAATCTTCTGCATGGAAACCCTAACCAAACCACCCCCCTCCCCCCACCCTACCCTGCACCAACCCCAACTTGTGCGGGCATATTCCCTGAAAAACCAAACATGCCTGGCTGGGAGAACTAGTTTCATTAAATCAATAAGAAAATTTAGAACAATAAGTCTGAAAGAGGGTCGCGGCCACCGGTACCAGAGGGCAAGGCAAAGCAGAGCCCCCTGTATAACAGCACACAGTGGTGACCCGGGTAAATAGGCAAAAGTGTCAGTTGCTGTCCAGTCCCAGTGACCAGCTCCCTCATAACAAGAAGAAGTCCCAGCAGACAAGGGAGCAGTTTTCCGCTGCACCGTGCGATTAGACCGTAGGTCTAACATGTCTCCCCTTGCTCCGGGAGAAAAAAGAAGAAAGAAAAAAAGGAAAACCAAAATTGTTGAAACAAAACAAACAGGTATGTATTGCAGAAAAGGTCCCTCAACAGGGACACTAAGAAAAAAGGGAAAAAATTGATCCATGAACGTTGACACCATCAGCAGGCGCAAAAGTCCCAGAATCGGAAAGTTCAGCACATCTCAAAGTAGAAAGGGCATAAAGGTAACATACGCCTCAGATGCAAGCACCCTAGCGATAATAGAGCATCAAAGAGAGATCAGGCAACTTGCCACAGTTCCAGGACACCAGGGGAAAAACAAAAAAAGTGTTAGCTCACACGTCCCAAAGGGTCTCAGGCAGCTCCATCTTGAGGCACTCTGCGTTCCAGCCATGCAATGACCTCCCTGGGTTGTTCAAAGAAGAGCGCCCGGTCTCCTGCCTCCACCCTGAGGCGTGCTGGGAATAGCATAGAGTATTTCACTTGCTGTGCACGTAGTAATCTTTTGGCCTCCATGAAACTCTGTCGGCGTTTCTGGACGTCCGCGGAAAAATCAGGAAAGATTGCAACTTTAGTATTGCCCACAGGGATATTACCCTTTTCCCGGGCCATGCGGAGGGCAGCATCTCTGTCCTTATAGTTCAGGAGTTTTGCAATAAAGGTGCGTGGAGGTGCACCCTGAGGGGGAGGCCTGGCAGGCATACGATGCGCGCGTTCAACCGCCAGCATGGGGAAAAAAGACTCTCGGCCATAGGTACTTATCAGCAATTGTTCCAGAAAAGTTGTGGGGTCCTTACCTTCAGCCCCTTCTGGAAGACCAATCAATCGGATGTTGCATCTGCGTATGCGATTTTCCATTTCGTCCTGTTTAGCAATCAGGAGGTCTATTTGTTTCTGCATGTGGTCAGCATCATTTTGCAGTGGTGGGAGAGCGTCTTCCACATTGCTAATACGGGTCTCAGTGTCCCTTACCCAGTCACGCAGTTTCTGAAAGTCCTGCCTCAATAAAGAGATGTCCATTTGCACTTCCTCAATTTGGGATGTAAGGGACGTGCGGCATAATGTAATGGCTTCAAGAAGCCTGTCCGTGTCTCCCGCCACACGCGGCCCTCCCGGCTCCTCCGCGCCGCCATTTTCCTCCCCCTCCTCACTCACATGTCGGCGGTATTGTGACAACCGCGCCGCCGCCGATCGTTGGGATTTCGAGGGAGACATATGCGCCGGAATGGAGGGACGCCTGCCAGACGTGTTCAGGTAAGTATCGGTGCTGTGGTGTCACAGGATCAGCGTGGGAGACAGGATTCCTCGGCGGAGCTCCGGAGACACGCGTCCTACTCCATGCAAGGTCAGGCCACGCCCCACTATGATATCATTTTTACTGCATATTTAAATTTGTTAAAAATCTGCACCCAGAGGTGCCTCTTCTTCCTCTTTTCATCTACTCAGATTTAAAGCACCTGTGCAATATAAAGGAAAACCTGCAAACATGGACTGTTGGGGGTACTTGAGAATCACTGGTGTAGGACACAACCTAGCAAGGCAGAGCAAGGAAAGGATCCCACCCCGGATGTGACCTCCCAACTTCTTCAGCACAGCGCCGATAGTGCCCCATCTGCCAGAGTATTAACGTAATTGTTCTACTGCATATCTGGGAGATGATCCCAGTGGATTTCAAACATAAATATATAAGCAGTACAGTAAGCACTACAGTAAGTCAGGATCTGTAGAATATGAGCCCAGACTGCTATACTTATTCAATAGTTAATTTTACATCTGAATGCCAACATACACATTTTAGCAAAGCATGATATAATTTGGATAGATCAGTTTTCCTTTTCCAAAAGCCACTTTTTTTTTTTCTTAGTAAAAGCAACCTTTTTGCATGGTAATTCTATTTTATTGCAAGAAGTAAAGCTAAATCCATTAATAAAGACTCATCTTTCTAAAAGGTAAGTTTTGCACTCTAGAACAATGAGAACAATGTTATAGAATATTTTTAACTATCTACTGTAATGCATCAAACTGTAACATGTTTAAAATATGCAAACAATTGAAAGGCTCTATGTCATTTTTACCCTTCTTCTACGCAAACATATATACATGTAGGTTTTTTTAACAATTCACATGTACGGCTCCCAGTGCTGGAAACCAGTGTGAAAAGTGTTTCTGGCCACTGTTGTGTCCTGTATATTTAAAAATAACCTAAGCAGATCCAAATCTTAACTGAGCAACATTTAGGTTGTTAAAACATTTTGGACTATAAACAATCTCCATGTTTTCAGTTTTTTGCAAAAATTACAGTTTGATTCAATATCAGTTACACATCATTGCTCTTTACTGGGTTTCTGATAGTGACAACAGTAGCTAATGCCTTGGCTGCTGTACATTGCAATATATGTTCAGGCTTGCCAACTGCATCAGCCATCTTTTTCTGGTCGGTCCCTACTCCACTGTTCAAGATGACAGATACTTACAGGCATACGCCACTTTTAAGTACACAATGGGGTTTATTTACTGCAAAATCATACATACATAGAAACCAATGAGCGTCCAGGTTTTATTACCAAAGCTTAATTGAACAAGCTGGGGTTAGAAGCCCATTAGTTTTTATATTAGACGTGAGCCTGATTTTTCCCTTTCCAGCTTTAGTAAATAAACCCCATTGCATACTTAAAAGTGGGGTATGCCTGTACCTACTTATAGCATACTTTAGTGAACATATAGTGCCAAAATGGACCAGCTTTATGTATTGCATTATATGCCAAGCAAGAATCCCTGTTTTTATGCAAAAGTTTGCTAGAAATATGTGAAGGTGTATGGCAGTGTACAGGGGATTCATTTAGAATTTTCACACGTGTTAACATGTGAGCACATCCCTTTAGCGCCTCTCCATATTGGCACTGTGAGGTTGATTTACTAAAACTGGAGAATGCAAAATCTGATGCAGCTGCTCATGGTAGCCAATCGGCTTCTAACTACAGCTTGTTCAATTAAGCTTTGACAAAAAAAAACTGGAAGCTGATTGGTTTCTATGCAGAGCTGCACCAGATTTACATGATCCAGTTTTATTAAAACAGCCCTTATATGTTTAGTATTCCATTTTAATTTTCTGTGGAATGTGCATTGGCCCAGCCACTTGTACTTTCCAATAGCGGTGCTTGTGACATGCAAGAACAAAATTGTCATACCATAACAGGACATACTGAAACAATGAACTCCATGGAAGGATCACCAGCTATTATTTTAATGAAAACTGCTTACATGAAAAAAGAAAAAAACTTAACATACAGCTTAGAGTATATGAAAAATTAACAATACTTTAAAGGATATGATCACCTTTGGAACATGTTACATGTTCCACTAGTATTTGGGGTGTAACATCAACCATGTTCCAGCAGCTGAAGCCTCTCCCCCTCTTCCTGGGGCATGCTGTTACTGTACCCATCATTCGTTCACAGTCCTATGTGAATGGAAAGCTACAAGTCCCAACAGCTTTTGTGGCTGTCAGCTTATAGTTTCAATTTGCAATGGTGCTGTTGAGCACTGTAGTAGTTCATTCATTCTTCCTGTCAGTGTGTATCTGCCTGGCTGTACGAGGCACAAGCAGACAAATACACTGGGAAGTCTGCAGGAGTCCAACATGGCGCCCATGATCTGCTGATCACAGGTGCAATGCTTTCCAGGTTCCAAGTAAATAAATAATAAATGCACTTTTTTTTACCTGCAAAAAGGCTTTTTAATGGTGAACTTATTCTTTAACATGTTAAAGCTTATAAAAGAGTTTAGCAATTCAGTTTAACCACTTGAGCTTGGGAAGGTTCATGGCAGGTAATTTTTTGCTATTTAGCACTGCACTATTTTAAATGATAATTGGGTAGTCATGAAACGCTGTACCCAAATTAAATTTATGTAATTTCTATTCACACAAATAGAGATTCCTTTTTTTGATATTTGATTACCACTGGATTTTTCATTGCTTATTATACATACAAAAAAAGGCAGAAAATAAGAAAAAAAAAACAATATTGTTTACTTTCTGCTATAAAATATATCTAATAAAAAAAAATCGAATTTCTTCATAAATGTAGTCCAAAATGTATTCTGCTACATGTCTTTAGTATACATCCTAATAAGTGTATATTGATTGGTTTGTGTGAAAGTTATAGCGTCTACAAACTATAGTACTGTATATATACTGGAGTTTTTTTTTATAGTAGCAATGGTAGTGATCGGCAACTAACTGACACTGGGTGAAAACTGACTAACTGATACTGACATCACCAGTGACACTAATACAGTGATTATTGATAATACTATACAATGTCACTATACTAATGACACTGGCTGGGAAGAGGTTAACATCACGGGGTAATTAAGAGGACAAGTGTGTGCTGTTTATTACTAAAAATCTATTTGTTCTCTCTCTGAGCGCCTTATACCCGGAAGAAGTCAACGACATACAGATACGTCGCTGTGCCTGGGGGTGCTGGCCTTCTGCAGTACAATGTGGGTGAGAAGTCTTGGTTAAATCTACTTTACCCACTCCTATCTGAATGCTTGAAGTTTAATTCTAAGCATCTTTTTTTTTCGGCAGAGTGGGAAATTTCTGTCAGGTTTTTTTTTTTTTTTTATATTACTCGAACATTTCCCTCGCTTTCTGACCCTGTTACACCTATACAAAATATGAGGTGTTCTGTCACCAGAAAAAAAAAGGCACACACATCACTAAAAGCATTGTTAGAAGTTCTAACCCCTCCCCACTCTAGTAAAATGTCTTTGGTGAGTGAACTTCGAAAACATTCAGTTGTTTTTTGAGAAATTTTGTATTTCCAAACTAGAATGTCCTATTGAAGTCAATATAAATTTGAGTCAGGTTCCAAAAAAGTGTGTATTATGGAGCAGCAAATGATGCAGAGTGGTTTGGGAAGCCCCTGGCAGTCTTGTATGATGAGATAACGGGGCCAAAACATAACCTGAGCCACTTTTGTAGGGGCCCATTCACAGTCTTGTGGTGGTTAGGTCATTAGGTGTGTTAGCGGTGCAATTAATTTTGACTGGCACCCTAATGCATTAAGACAATGCAACTCCATCACACATGTACGGTAACATGGTACTGTACATTGCGATGCACACCATTGCCATACTTGGTGCATGTGTGTTTTTTTTTTATTAATATCTGTGCATTGGCAACCCAAGCAAAATAAATGTTTTGTCTTAACACAATGTGTGTTAACATAAGGCCCCTTTTCACACTGGGGCGGCGCTTTACCGTCGGAATTGGTGGCGCTATTCAGCCGCTAGCAGGGCAGTTTTACCCCCCGCTAGTGGCCAAGAAAGGGTTAAAGATCACTGCAAAGTGCCTCTGCAGAGGTGCTTTGCCAACGGTATAGCCACCATGGTGCCCCATGATTTCAATGGGCAGGAGCGGTGGAGGAGCGATATGCACACCGCTCCTTCACCGCTCCAAAGATGCTGCTAGCAGGACTGTTTTTACCGTCCTGCTAGTGAACTGCTCCAGTGTGAAAGCCTTCTGGGCTTTCACACTGGAGACACAGCAGCATCTGTTTTAGGTCGGTTAGCAGGCGCTATTTTTAGCACAATAGCGCCTGCAAAAAGACCCAGTGTGAAAGGGGTCTAATGCACAGGAATGTGGATGCATGAATTGGCCTATACTCAGAAAGAAAGGTTGGACCTGGTGACACTTGCAGTCAAGCTAAGGCCTTGTATACATTAGTGCAATTTCTCCTGGTTCTGGCATCACTCTTAAATGCACAACAGTAAAAATCACATTATTCTATGGTGCCTGTTTACATCAATGCAACATTTGAAAGTGTGAATTTTGAAAAGGTGCAGATTCTTCTTTCTGTGAAGCATAATTCATTTTTGGCTTAATAGACATCAATGGAAGCGCATTATAAAATGCATGGACATTTCTGTAGTGTGTTTTTAGTGGAATCGTGTCAGGGTTTCATGCTTAACAACCAGTTTCTTCTTTGAAGAAAATGTATGAAGCATGAAAATACATTAAAAAATGAATGTAAAAAAATGTGCTGCAAAAGAGCACTGAAAAAAGCATGATTATTCAGCAGATCTAGTGTGAGCCTAGGCTAAGGGAGCCTAGGCTAAGGGTGTCCAGTCAACAGCAGAATTAGATATAGTTGTGCGACAAAGTATTTGCCCCGTTCAGATTTAATTTTTTTTCATATTTGTCAAAGTTAAATGACTCAGATCATCAACAAATTTTATTTTTACACAAAGATAACCAGAGTAAATACAAAATGCAGTTTTTAAAAGATGGTTGAATTTATTAAATTAAAAAAGCTGTCCAAACCTGCTTGGCTTTATGTGAAAAAAGTAATTGCGCCCTAAACCTAATAATTGGTTGTGCCATCCTTGGCAGCAACAACTGCAATCAAGTGTTTGCGATAACTGGCAATGAGTCTTTCACATTGCTGTGGAGCAATTTTGGCCCACACTTCTTTTCAGAATTGTTTTAATTCGGCCATATTGGAGAGTAAGGTCATGATACAACATCTCAATTGGATTTTAGTCTGGGCTTTGACTAGGCCACTCCAAAACCTAAATTTTGCTTAGTTTGAACCATTTTCAGGTGGACTTGCTGTTGTGTTTTGGATCATTGTCCTGCTGAATAACCCAAGTGCATTTGAGCTTGAGGTCACAAACTGATAGCCAGATATTTTCCTTTAGGATTGGTAGATCCCAGAATTTATGGTTCCATCAAGTATGGTAAGTTGTCCAGGTCCTGAAGCTGCAAAGCAGCTCCAGACCACCATGCTACTACCCCCATGTCTGACTGTTGATATGATGTTCTTGTTATGAAATGCTGTATTAGTTTTATGCCAGATTCAATGGGATGCACACCTTCCAAAAAGTAAAATTTTTGTCTCATTAGTCCACAGAATATTCGCCTAAAAGTCTTGGGGATAATCAAAATGTTTTTGGTAAATGCGAGATGAGCCTTTGTGTTCTTTTTGGTCTGCAGTGGCTTTGGCCTTGGAACTCTCCCATGGATGCCATTTTTGTCCAGTCTCTTTCTTATTGTTGAATCATGAACACTGCTCTTACTTGAGGCAAGGGAGGCATGCAGTTTTTTAGATGTTGTTCTGGGTTCTTGTATGATCTCCTGGATGAGTCGTCATCATGCTCTTGGAGTAATTTTTGTAGGCCGGCCACTCCTGGGAAGGTTCGCCACTGTTCCAAGTTATCTCCATTTGTGGATAATGGCTTTCCCTGTTCCAAAGCCTTATAAATGGCTTTGAAATCCTTCCTAGACCAATACATGTACATTACTTTGTTTCAAATCTAATATGCTAAAGATGTTTTCACCTAAATGGAAGGGGGAGTGTGCTGGGGGAGAGGTTTATGGGAAGGCTGGAGGAGTATTTAAACTATGATTGTGGGGGAGGGTGAATTAGATTATAATGGGGCAGACAGGTCAGACAGGGGTCAGACCCTATTGGTGGGTGGAATGGGGAAAGATGGGGATTAGGGCTATGGCAGATGATAGAAAGTTTCCTATGTTACAATCTACCACTGAAAATGGTACTATTTGTACTAAAATAAAAAAATACAGCATATGTTTGCAAATGAATTGTCTGTTCACCAATGCCAAAAGTCTGCCAAGCAAAATAGGTGAGTTGGGTGTTCTCTTTCAGAAAAGGCTGTAAAACGGGGGGGGGGGGGGGGGGGGTGGAATGTCTGTCTCTGTCTCTATGTTAGAAGTGATCTCAAAGCGAGTGTGAAAGAGGACCTAGTTCATGGAGAGAATGAGTCTGAAGCATTATGGGTGGAACTGTACATGAGTGTGTGTACTACAAAGGTTGTAGTTGGAGTTTGTTATAGACCTCCCAATGTTAGTGTGGAGGTGCAGACTCAGCTCCTTGCACAGGTGGAAAGGGCTGCAAGGGCTCGGACAGTGATAATAATGGGGGATTTTAACTACATGGAATGACTGGATTAATGGCATTGCTGGCCCAGTTAAAGGGAAAAAACGTATAAACCTATTACAAGACAATTTTATGGTCCAGTTTATTTAGGTCCCGTCTAGGAATGATGCTCTGCAGGACCTGGTAATCTCAAACCTTGCAGAGTTTATTACAATATTCATATAAAAAAAAAATCTGGGTAGTAGTGATCATAACATGATTTCATTAAATGTTAGCTGTAAGCATCAAACACATACAGGTAAGATAAAAACATTTAACTTTAACCACTTCAGCCCTGGAAGGATTTACTCCCTTCCTGACTGGGCCATTTTTTGCAATATGGCACTGCGCCACTTTAGCTGACAATTGCACGGTCTTGTGACGCTGTACCCATACAAAATTGACATCCTATTTTTCCCACAAATAGAGATTACTTTTGGTGGCATTTGATCACCTCTGTGTTTTTTTTATTTTTTGCGCTATAAACAAAAAAAAGTGACAATTAAAAAAAAAAAAAAACACAATATTTTCTACATTTTGCTATAATAAATATCCCCCAATTTAAAAAAAAAAATTATTCACCAGTTTAGACCGATATGTATTATTTTATATATTTTTGATTAAAAAAAAATCGCATTAAACATATATTGTTTGGTTTGCACAAAAGTTAAATTGTCTACAAAATAGGGTAAAGATTTCTGGATTCTTTTTTTACTAGTAATGGCAGCAATCAGTGAAGGGACTGTGACATTGTGGAGGACTTTTGACACTTTTTTGGGACCATTGACATTTATACAGCAACAGTGCTATAAAAATGCACTTATTACTGTGTAAATGTCACAGGCAGGGAAGTGGTTAACACTAGGGGGAGATCAAGAGGTTAAGTGTATTCCCTAGGTGTGTTTCTAACTGTGAGGGAATGAGTATCTGGGAATATCTAGAATGAAAAATAGATATATAATAAATGATGATAAATTAACACAGGAAGAGAGGGATCAAGATCTCTGATCCTAACCCTCTTACCTGTGGGTATGGATAGGATTGTATAAAAACCATATAAATTGTAGATATACTTGGTGGTAAGCATCAGGGGATGAAGGAACCGTCCCACCGGGAGCTGAGGCGGCGACAGGGCGGCAACAGGACAGGACAAGTCAGGGAACGGTGAAAATGAAGTGCGTGAAGTCAGATCCCCCTTCTACAGCTGGGATGATCTGTGTGATCCCAAAGTGTATACTAAAAAGAAAAAGTGTGTATGGTGAGCAAGGTGAGTATATGTGCCTGAACTAACAGGGAAAAGAATACTGAAGAAAAAAACAAAGTGAAAAAGAAAGTATGGAAAACTGAATAAAGCGACACCCTAGGGTAAAGGGGAATAAACGTGAAAAAAAAGGATTCTGAAGAATATAAGATCCATCAGGCAGCAATTAGCAAATCATAAAGTGAATTTACCTATGGCTTAGATTAGCCAAGTGTGAAAGGGATTGCAGTAGGAGTGTACGCAGTGAATCTAGATGTGATGTCCCCATAAGCATAAAGTCCAGCCCGTCAAAATGCCAAAATCCCGCCAACGTCACGCTAGACCGTGCTCTGAGAGAGGATGCGACCATACATGGGCAAAAGACCACCCATATGAAGGCGTCGGGACCCCGGTCAGTATTGCACGCAGCTGGTCAAAGGACACGCCAGAGCTCGGCATCAGAGTGACGTCAGCCGTGCACGCGTGTAGGGCGTGGCGCCAACGCACAGCGAGTACACACCCCCAACCCCGCAACTAACAGGAATGAGGGGGTGGGGGAATGACGCGGTCCGCGTCTCAGCTCCTGGAGATAGACAAGATCAACCCCCCAGTGCTAACCTCACAAAAGTATAATCAACAAAACAAAATATCCCCATATTGCAGATATCTTGTATTGGCACTTGATGTATGTCAACAGTAAACCAAGAGGTAAAATAGTAGATGAGTGTGTGTTTCCATCCCTATTCAATTGAAATTAAAGAGAACACAGGTGGGACTTTATATGAGACCATGGCCATCCAGCACACAGGTCTCCATCCCTATTTGCATAAAATATAATAAAGGGGGAAGAAATAAGGGACAGAGGGGCATTGGGACTTTATTTGAAACACACCACTCGGACAGGATGAGACATTGAACATGATAAAAAGAGGTACTGTATAGAAGCAACAATGGGCATAGTTCAATAATAGATATATATTTAATTCAGGAATATGATACAAAAGAAATAAAACATGATTAGTAACATCATATTGTAATAGAGTTAGTCGCAACAAGGTACAACAAACATGATTAATGCAAGTCTTATAAAAAAATTCATAATATAATAAGCTATATACAACATGATTATTAGTGATGGCCGAACGGTTCGCCCGGCGGTCGTTTCGCGGCGAATTTCCGACTTTCGCCGTCCGCGGGTTCGAACGCCTTTTTCCGTCGTTCGCCCCGGCGGACTTACGTGTTTAATGTATACAAGAACTTTAACCTTTCGTGACACGTTTATCATGTGTTACAGGACAACCAATTGAGACATGACAGCTCATGGACACTTGGACATTCCCCCTAACCTATAAATACACCCGATCCGGTGGCCATTTTACATTCTTTCTTCTGTCACTGTAGGGAAAGGATCCTGTGTGGAGTAGGGACAGAGAAAACGCTAGCTATTTGGTACACAAAAGTTCTTTTCAGGACTGGTATAGGTGTTAGGTCAGCAGCCTGAGTTTCTTTTGTCAGTTTAGATAAAGGGACAGAGCGCTGTATGCTGCTATTTTAGGGACAGCTCAGCCAGATTAGTCTTTCTTCATCATCATCATCATCATCATCATTAGCTGTTACTATCAGGTCCACAAAAGAGCTGTTCCAGCTAATCGTTCCAGCCTACTCTTTTTTGCCAATTTGTATAGGGACAGGCAGGAAGCAGTGTGTCAGGCAGTGAGGATAATTTTAAAGACTTGCTGTTACTATTAGTTCCACAAAGGTTCTTTTCAGGACTGGTATCAGTGGTACGGTAATAGGCTTGTACACGTATAATATTCTTTCTTCCAAATATAGAAAGAATATTATACTTGACTGCTGCCCTTCTGCTGCAGTCTGCTAATCATTCACAACTCACTTGTTCCACAAAAGTTCTTATAAGGACTGGTAACTTGGTCTGTCTAGGGTGCTACGGTACATAGGCTTGGGTGCGGTACAGTCTGCTGTTCTGTAAGGACCGCTATCGGTCCACAATAGATAGGGTTGCCGTGCACTACTGCTGACCGCTGCCCTATACTGCAGCAGTCCTTCAGCGGTATAGGGACTGACGCACAGTCTGCTAAACACTAATACACAACCTGCTTGGTCCACAAAAGTTCTTATAAGGACTGGTAACTTGGTATAGGGTGCTACGGTACATAGGCCTGAGTGCGTTACAGTCTGCTGTTCTGTAAGGACCGCTATCGGTCCACAATACATAGGGTTGACGTGCACTACTGCTGACCGCTGCCCTATACTGCAGCAGTCCTTCAGCGGTATAGGGACTGACGCACAGTCTGCTAAACACTAACACACAACCTGCTTGGTCCACAAAAGTTCTTATAAGGACTGGTAACTTGGTATAGGGTGCTACGGTACATAGGCCTGAGTGCGTTACAGTCTGCTGTTCTGTAAGGACCGCTATCGGTCCACAATACATAGGGTTGCCGTGCACTACTGCTGACCGCTGCCCTATACTGCAGCAGTCCTTCATTGGTATAGGGACTGACGTACAGTCTGCTAATCACTAACACACAACCTGCTTGGTCCACAAAAGTTCTTATAAGGACTGGTAACTTGGTATAGGGTGCTACGGTACATAGGCCTGAGTGCGTTACAGTCTGCTGTTCTGTAAGGACCGCTATCGGTCCACAATACATAGGGTTGCCGTGCACTACTGCTGACCGCTGCCCTATACTGCAGCAGTCCTTCATTGGTATAGGGACTGACGTACAGTCTGCTAATCACTAACACACAACCTGCTTGGTCCACAAAAGTTCTTATAAGGACTGGTAACTTGGTATAGGGTGCTACGGTACATAGGCCTGAGTGCGTTACAGTCTGCTGTTCTGTAAGGACCGCTATCGGTCCACAATACATAGGGTTGCCGTGCACTACTGCTGACCGCTGCCCTATACTGCAGCAGTCCTTCATTGGTATAGGGACTGACGTACAGTCTGCTAATCACTAACACACAACCTGCTTGGTCCACAAAAGTTCTTATAAGGACTGGTAACTTGGTATAGGGTGCTACGGTACATAGGCCTGAGTGCGTTACAGTCTGCTGTTCTGTAAGGACCGCTATCGGTCCACAATACATAGGGTTGCCGTGCACTACTGCTGACCGCTGCCCTATACTGCAGCAGTCCTTCATTGGTATAGGGACTGACGTACAGTCTGCTAATCACTAACACACAACCTGCTTGGTCCACAAAAGTTCTTATAAGGACTGGTAACTTGGTATAGGGTGCTACGGTACATAGGCCTGAGTGCGTTACAGTCTGCTGTTCTGTAAGGACCGCTATCGGTCCACAATACATAGGGTTGCCGTGCACTACTGCTGACCGCTGCCCTATACTGCAGCAGTCCTTCATTGGTATAGGGACTGACGTACAGTCTGCTAATCACTAACACACAACCTGCTTGGTCCACAAAAGTTCTTATAAGGACTGGTAACTTGGTATAGGGTGCTACGGTACATAGGCCTGAGTGCGTTACAGTCTGCTGTTCTGTAAGGACCGCTATCGGTCCACAATACATAGGGTTGCCGTGCACTACTGCTGACCGCTGCCCTATACTGCAGCAGTCCTTCATTGGTATAGGGACTGACGTACAGTCTGCTAATCACTAACACACAACCTGCTTGTTCCACAAAAGTTCTTATAAGGACTGGTAACTTGGTATAGGGTGCTACGGTACATAGGCTTGAGTGCGGTACAGTCTGCTGTTCTGTAAGGACCGCTATCGGTCCACAATAGATAGGGTTGACGTGCACCACTGCTGACCGCTGCCCTATACTGCAGCAGTCCTTCAGCGGTATAGGGACTGACGTACAGTCTGCTAAACACTAATACACAACCTGCTTGGTCCACAAAAGTTCTTATAAGGACTGGTAACTTGGTATAGGGTGCTACGGTACATAGGCTTGAGTGCGGTACAGTCTGCTGTTCTGTAAGGACCGCTATAGGTCCACAATAGATAGGGTTGACGTGCACCACTGCTGACCGCTGCCCTATACTGCAGCAGTCCTTCAGCGGTATAGGGACTGACGTACAGTCTGCTAAACACTAATACACAACCTGCTTGGTCCACAAAAGTTCTTATAAGGACTGGTAACTTGGTATAGGGTGCTACGGTACATAGGCTTGAGTGCGGTACAGTCTGCTGTTCTGTAAGGACCGCTATAGGTCCACAATAGATAGGGTTGACGTGCACCACTGCTGACCGCTCACCTATACTGCAGCAGTCCTTCAGCGGTATAGGGACTAAGAGTTTTGTCACAGGGTCATTTAAAAAATGACATGCAGAGGAAGAGGCAGGCCCTTCCGCAGGGGTGGTAGGGGTAGGGCAGGAGCAACAGGCTTGAGCCAAAGTGGGAAGTTGCAGAAGGTGCGTTCAATTACTTTAAAGGATGCACCAGACTTGGTTGAGTGGCTCGCTCAGCCTTACTCTTCTGCACCCTCCTCATCCTCTCGATCTGCACCCTCTTCTTCACTCTCTGCTATGTGCACCCCCAAAGACACTACCACCAACAACACGACCACCACCACCACCACCACATACCTTCCGCTTGAGTCACTGGAATTATTTTCCGATCCATATCAAGAGGACATTTCTGATGCGCAGCCACTCTTGGTATTGGATCAGGAAGAGGAGGTAGCAACAAGCGCTACTCAGCAGTCTGACGCCAGTACCCAGATCAGCCCAAGGAGGAGGTTGGTCCCCGGTGTTGCTGCCTACTCTACTTATAGCGGTGGGGAAGGTGACGTTGATGATGACGTGTCTAGTGATGTCACGTGGGTGCCCACAAGAGAGGAAGAGGAGGGGAGTTCAGAGGGAGATATGGACCAGCAGATAGGGAGGAGAAGCAGCAATGACTTACATTGCACAGCAGGGACAAAGCAGACTGCAAATGTATCAGGAGCGAGTCATCGACCATGTACGGTCACATCTGGCGCTCCCAGGACACCGGCACATGGCTCCGCAGTGTGGGCTTTTTTTAACGTGTCCGCTGCTGACAATAGCGTTGCCATCTGCAATCTTTGCAGTCAACGCGTTAGTCGCGGTAAGCCCAATACTCACCTAGGGACGACCGCCTTAAGAAGGCACATGAGCAGCCATCACCGAGCCCAGTGGGAGCAACGGAACACACAAAGCCACACTGCAGGCTCTCACCGTCCAGCCTCGTCTTCTACTTCTCCTTCTCCTCTCTCCTCACAATTGTCCTCCACTCCACCTTCCATCACGCCAAGCTCACATTTTTCTGCAAAAAGGCAGGCTTCCGTGGGCCTAATGTTTGAGCGTAAAAAAATGATGACGCCGGATAACCCTCTTGCCCAACGGTTGGCGGCTGGCTTGTCAGAACTCATAGCCCGCCAACTACTGCCATATAAACTGGTGGACTCGGAGGCCTTTCGCAAATTTGTGGCCATTGGAACACCACAATGGAAGGTCCCAGGAAGGAAGTATTTCTCAGAGAAGGGCATCCCAGAGCTATATGGCCATGTTCAGCGGCAAGTGAATGTATCTCTGGCACACAGTGTCGGTGCCAAGATACATCTGACCACAGACACGTGGTCTAGCAAACACGGGCAGGGAAGGTATATCAGTTTTACTGCCCACTGGGTGAACCTTCTGACGGCCGTCAAGCATGTAACCCGTGGCACCCGTGTAGATTTGGTTTTACCGCCACGGATTGCATGCAGGCCTGACTCTTCTTCTCCTCCTCCTACTCCATCCTCCTCCCTCTCCTCCTCAGCTGCCTCCTCCTTTTCCGCTGCTAGCGTCTCTTCCACTGCACCGCCCAAGCTCCCCAGAACCTATTCCACATGCCAGGTGAGACGTTGCCATGCCGTGCTGCGTCTGTTGTGCCTGGAAGCAAAGAGCCACACTGGCCCGGCACTCCTTTCAGCTTTGCGTTCACAGGCAGATGAGTGGCTAACACCGCTCAATTTGACAGTTGGTAAAGTGGTGTGTGACAACGGTGCCAATCTGCTTAGCGCATTGAAACAGGGCAAAATCACGCACGTGCCGTGCATGGCACACGTCTTAAACTTGGTCGTGCAGCGATTCCTTGTCAAATACCCTGGGGTCCAGGATAGTGATGGACGAACTTCCGACGGGACGTTTCGCGAACGCGAAATGCGAACGGACCCAAACGTTCGCGAAACCGACCGTTCGCCGCGGGCCCCATTGACTTCAATGGGAGGCGAACTTTGCAAACCTTCATGTCGAATTTGCGGCCACGTGGTAATTATTAGGGGGTAAAACGTAGTCCCACCATCTGGACAATGACATAATACATGTATGAGGTGAATTTGGGATCGATAACTACAAGCATTTTTATTTTATTTGGGAAATTGTTCTAACAATTCAGGACTATGGAGCTAATGAAGGCAATGGAGGAGAGGGAAGGTCAGGGACCAGGGTAGGCAAAGAAGAGGGTGCAGGAGATGATCACCAGCAGCGTGACATACCGGAATGACACATGCACCGTGATAGAGGCATCTGACAGCAGCACCGTAATACAGAGCACTGACAGCAGCACCGTGACATACAGCGCTGACAGCAGCACCGTGACATACAGCGCTGACAGCAGCACCGTGACATACAGCGCTGACAGCAGCACCGTGACATACAGCGCTGACAGCAGCACCGTGACATACAGCGCTGACAGCAGCACCGTGACATACAGCGCTGACAGCAGCACCGTGACATACAGCGCTGACAGCAGCACCGTGACATACAGCGCTGACAGCAGCACCGTGACATACAGCGCTGACAGCAGCACCGTGACATACAGCGCTGACAGCAGCACCGTGACATACAGCGCTGACAGCAGCACCGTGACATACAGCACTGACAGCAGCACCGTAAGCAGCCCCAGGAGGAAGTCAGCACAGCACAGGGATGGTGTGATCCCCTCATAATAAGAACCCCCAGGAGGAAGTCAGCACAGCACAGGGATAGTGTGATCCCTTCATAATAAGAACCCCCAGGAGGAAGTCAGCACAGCACAGGGATATCATAAGCAGCCCCAGTAGAAATATGACACCGCTCAACCTCTTCAAAGAGGAGGGTAGGGGCATATAGTACGGTGTGCTTTTTTGGGTCAAGGAAGTGAGCCAAATGAATTAAGAAGGTCTGTGTGCTTGATTAAAAAAATAGTTTATAGACATATACATGGTCTACTGGTCACATGTGTTGAATTCCTCCGAGATCCATGCCTCATTCATTTTTAGAAATGTGAGGTAGTTAACACTGTGGTGAGCTAGGCGAGTACGCTTATCGGTCACAATCCCCCCTGCTGCGCTGAACGTCCTTTCGGACAGGACACTGGATGAGGGGCAAGCCAACAGTTCGATTGCAAATTGGGCAAGCTCTGGCCAGAGGTCAAGCCTGCCCACCCAGTAGTCTAGGGGTTCATCACTCCTCAGAGCGTCCACATCGGCCGTTAACCCAATGTAGTCGGACACCTGACGGTCTAGGCGTTCCCTGATGCTGGATCCGGATGACACCTGTCGATGGGTCGGCTGAAAGAATGACCTCATATCCGAAGTCACCAACACATCTTCAAACCGGCCTCTTCTTGCAGGCGCTGTTGGATTGGTACCCGCAAATCCTTCTCTGGGAGTGGGAATTGCTCCTCTGCCAGCGCACGCAAAAGCAGAATGCAGCATTTCTCGAAGCAAGGCCTGGAAGTGCTGCATTCTGACAGCCCTCTGCGACGGCGGTAACATTTCCGCCATTTTGTGTTTGTACCGGGGGTCTAAGTACGTTGCCACCCAGTACTGGTCCTTGACCCTCATGCTTTTTATACGGGGGTCCCTATTAAAACACTGGAGCATGAAGGCCCCCATTTGCACTAAAGTGGAAGCGGTGTGGTGGCCTGGCTCCTGCTCATCATCCAGGATAATGTCGTCCTCTTCATTCTCCTCTCCCCATCCTCGCACAACAGGGATCCCAGAAAGGTTTAAAGCATGCTCTTCTTGCTCCTGCTCATCCGCCCCGGCACCATCCTCCTCTGACTCCTCATCAGACTCCTGTTGTTGACTTGTCTCAGATAGAGTAGCCCCCCCTGGGAATTCATCCAGCATTGCGACTTCCTCATCTTCCCGCTCCTGCTCCTCCACAGCCTGATCAATGACACGACGCAATGCACGCTCCAGAAAGAAGGCATAAGGTACCATGTCACTGATGGCGCCATGGCTGCGACTGACCAGTTTGGTGATCTCCTCAAATGGCCGCAGAAGTCTGCATGTGTCGCGCATGAGCAGCCACTGGCGCGGTGAAAAAAAACCCAGCTCCCCAGAACCGTTTCTTTCGCAGAGTTCATACAGGTAGACGTTAACTGCACGTTTCTGCTGGAGCAGCCTATCAAGCATATAGAAGGTTGAGTTCCATCGCGTCGGGCAATCGCAAATAAGACGTCTGACCGGCAGATGGTGTCGCCGCTGAATGTCAGCAAGGCGAGCCATGGCCGTGTAAGATCTTCTGAAATGGGCCGAGATTTTCCTTGCCTGCCGCAAGATGTCCTGGACCCCAGGGTATTTGACAAGGAATCGCTGCACGACCAAGTTTAAGACGTGTGCCATGCACGGCACGTGCGTGATTTTGCCCTGTTTCAATGCGCTAAGCAGATTGGCACCGTTGTCACACACCACTTTACCAACTGTCAAATTGAGCGGTGTTAGCCACTCATCTGCCTGTGAACGCAAAGCTGAAAGGAGTGCCGGGCCAGTGTGGCTCTTTGCTTCCAGGCACAACAGACGCAGCACGGCATGGCAACGTCTCACCTGGCATGTGGAATAGGTTCTGGGGAGCTTGGGCGGTGCAGTGGAAGAGACGCTAGCAGCGGAAAAGGAGGAGGCAGCTGAGGAGGAGAGGGAGGAGGATGGAGTAGGAGGAGGAGAAGAAGAGTCAGGCCTGCATGCAATCCGTGGCGGTAAAACCAAATCTACACGGGTGCCACGGGTTACATGCTTGACGGCCGTCAGAAGGTTCACCCAGTGGGCAGTAAAACTGATATACCTTCCCTGCCCGTGTTTGCTAGACCACGTGTCTGTGGTCAGATGTATCTTGGCACCGACACTGTGTGCCAGAGATACATTCACTTGCCGCTGAACATGGCCATATAGCTCTGGGATGCCCTTCTCTGAGAAATACTTCCTTCCTGGGACCTTCCATTGTGGTGTTCCAATGGCCACAAATTTGCGAAAGGCCTCCGAGTCCACCAGTTTATATGGCAGTAGTTGGCGGGCTATGAGTTCTGACAAGCCAGCCGCCAACCGTTGGGCAAGAGGGTTATCCGGCATCATCATTTTTTTACGCTCAAACATTAGGCCCACGGAAGCCTGCCTTTTTGCAGAAAAATGTGAGCTTGGCGTGATGGAAGGTGGAGTGGAGGACAATTGTGAGGAGAGAGGAGAAGGAGAAGTAGAAGACGAGGCTGGACGGTGAGAGCCTGCAGTGTGGCTTTGTGTGTTCCGTTGCTCCCACTGGGCTCGGTGATGGCTGCTCATGTGCCTTCTTAAGGCGGTCGTCCCTAGGTGAGTATTGGGCTTACCGCGACTAACGCGTTGACTGCAAAGATTGCAGATGGCAACGCTATTGTCAGCAGCGGACACGTTAAAAAAAGCCCACACTGCGGAGCCATGTGCCGGTGTCCTGGGAGCGCCAGATGTGACCGTACATGGTCGATGACTCGCTCCTGATACATTTGCAGTCTGCTTTGTCCCTGCTGTGCAATGTAAGTCATTGCTGCTTCTCCTCCCTATCTGCTGGTCCATATCTCCCTCTGAACTCCCCTCCTCTTCCTCTCTTGTGGGCACCCACGTGACATCACTAGACACGTCATCATCAACGTCACCTTCCCCACCGCTATAAGTAGAGATCTCGGAGTAGGCAGCAACACCGGGGACCAACCTCCTCCTTGGGCTGATCTGGGTACTGGCGTCAGACTGCTGAGTAGCGCTTGTTGCTACCTCCTCTTCCTGATCCAATACCAAGAGTGGCTGCGCATCAGAAATGTCCTCTTGATATGGATCGGAAAATAATTCCAGTGACTCAAGCGGAAGGTATGTGGTGGTGGTGGTGGTGGTCGTGTTGTTGGTGGTAGTGTCTTTGGGGGTGCACATAGCAGAGAGTGAAGAAGAGGGTGCAGATCGAGAGGATGAGGAGGGTGCAGAAGAGTAAGGCTGAGCGAGCCACTCAACCAAGTCTGGTGCATCCTTTAAAGTAATTGAACGCACCTTCTGCAACTTCCCACTTTGGCTCAAGCCTGTTGCTCCTGCCCTACCCCTACCACCCCTGCGGAAGGGCCTGCCTCTTCCTCTGCATGTCATTTTTTAAATGACCCTGTGACAAAACTCTTAGTCCCTATACCGCTGAAGGACTGCTGCAGTATAGGTGAGCGGTCAGCAGTGGTGCACGTCAACCCTATCTATTGTGGACCTATAGCGGTCCTTACAGAACAGCAGACTGTACCGCACTCAAGCCTATGTACCGTAGCACCCTATACCAAGTTACCAGTCCTTATAAGAACTTTTGTGGACCAAGCAGGTTGTGTATTAGTGTTTAGCAGACTGTACGTCAGTCCCTATACCGCTGAAGGACTGCTGCAGTATAGGGCAGCGGTCAGCAGTGGTGCACGTCAACCCTATCTATTGTGGACCGATAGCGGTCCTTACAGAACAGCAGACTGTACCGCACTCAAGCCTATGTACCGTAGCACCCTATACCAAGTTACCAGTCCTTATAAGAACTTTTGTGGAACAAGCAGGTTGTGTATTAGTGTTTAGCAGACTGTACGTCAGTCCCTATACCGCTGAAGGACTGCTGCAGTATAGGTGAGCGGTCAGCAGTGGTGCACGTCAACCCTATCTATTGTGGACCGATAGCGGTCCTTACAGAACAGCAGACTGTACCGCACTCAAGCCTATGTACCGTAGCACCCTATACCAAGTTACCAGTCCTTATAAGAACTTTTGTGGAACAAGCAGGTTGTGTGTTAGTGATTAGCAGACTGTACGTCAGTCCCTATACCGCTGAAGGACTGCTGCAGTATAGGTGAGCGGTCAGCAGTGGTGCACGTCAACCCTATCTATTGTGGACCGATAGCGGTCCTTACAGAACAGCAGACTGTACCGCACTCAAGCCTATGTACCGTAGCACCCTATACCAAGTTACCAGTCCTTATAAGAACTTTTGTGGAACAAGCAGGTTGTGTATTAGTGTTTAGCAGACTGTACGTCAGTCCCTATACCGCTGAAGGACTGCTGCAGTATAGGTGAGCGGTCAGCAGTGGTGCACGTCAACCCTATCTATTGTGGACCGATAGCGGTCCTTACAGAACAGCAGACTGTACCGCACTCAAGCCTATGTACCGTAGCACCCTATACCAAGTTACCAGTCCTTATAAGAACTTTTGTGGAACAAGCAGGTTGTGTGTTAGTGATTAGCAGACTGTACGTCAGTCCCTATACCGCTGAAGGACTGCTGCAGTATAGGTGAGCGGTCAGCAGTGGTGCACGTCAACCCTATCTATTGTGGACCGATAGCGGTCCTTACAGAACAGCAGACTGTACCGCACTCAAGCCTATGTACCGTAGCACCCTATACCAAGTTACCAGTCCTTATAAGAACTTTTGTGGAACAAGCAGGTTGTGTATTAGTGTTTAGCAGACTGTACGTCAGTCCCTATACCGCTGAAGGACTGCTGCAGTATAGGTGAGCGGTCAGCAGTGGTGCACGTCAACCCTATCTATTGTGGACCGATAGCGGTCCTTACAGAACAGCAGACTGTACCGCACTCAAGCCTATGTACCGTAGCACCCTATACCAAGTTACCAGTCCTTATAAGAACTTTTGTGGACCAAGCAGGTTGTGTATTAGTTTTTAGCAGACTGTACGTCAGTCCCTATACCGCTGAAGGACTGCTGCAGTATAGGTGAGCGGTCAGCAGTGGTGCACGTCAACCCTATCTATTGTGGACCGATAGCGGTCCTTACAGAACAGCAGACTGTACCGCACTCAAGCCTATGTACCGTAGCACCCTATACCAAGTTACCAGTCCTTATAAGAACTTTTGTGGAACAAGCAGGTTGTGTATTAGTGTTTAGCAGACTGTACGTCAGTCCCTATACCGCTGAAGGACTGCTGCAGTATAGGTGAGCGGTCAGCAGTGGTGCACGTCAACCCTATCTATTGTGGACCGATAGCGGTCCTTACAGAACAGCAGACTGTACCGCACTCAAGCCTATGTACCGTAGCACCCTATACCAAGTTACCAGTCCTTATAAGAACTTTTGTGGACCAAGCAGGTTGTGTATTAGTTTTTAGCAGACTGTACGTCAGTCCCTATACCGCTGAAGGACTGCTGCAGTATAGGGCAGCGGTCAGCAGTGGTGCACGTCAACCCTATCTATTGTGGACCGATAGCGGTCCTTACAGAACAGCAGACTGTACCGCACTCAAGCCTATGTACCGTAGCACCCTATACCAAGTTACCAGTCCTTATAAGAACTTTTGTGGAACAAGCAGGTTGTGTGTTAGTGATTAGCAGACTGTACGTCAGTCCCTATACCGCTGAAGGACTGCTGCAGTATAGGGCAGCGGTCAGCAGTGGTGCACGTCAACCCTATCTATTGTGGACCGATAGCGGTCCTTACAGAACAGCAGACTGTACCGCACTCAAGCCTATGTACCGTAGCACCCTATACCAAGTTACCAGTCCTTATAAGAACTTTTGTGGAACAAGTGAGTTGTGAATGTTTAGCAGACTGCAGCAGAAGGGCAGCAGTCAAGTATAATATCCTTTCTATATTTGGAAGAAAGAATATTATACATGTACAAGCCTATTACTGTACCACTGATACCAGTCCTGAAAAGAACCTTTGTGGAACTAATAATAACAGCAAGTCTTTAAAATTACCCTCACTGCCTGACAACACTGCTTCCTTCCTGTCCCTATACAAATTGGCAAAAAAAGAGAACGATTAGTGGTTACTGGAACAGCTCTTTTGTGGACCTTGATAGTAACAGCTAATGATGATGATGATGATGATGATGATGAAAGACTAATCTGGCTGTCCCTGTAGCATACACCGTCCTTTCCCTTTCTCTAAACTAACAAAAGACACTCAGGCTGCTGCAAGAATCAGCAGCACAGCAAACCTATCAACACCTAACACCTATACCAGTCCTGAAAAGAACTTTTGTGTACCAAATAGCTAGTGGTTTATCTCTCCCTACTCCACACAGGAACCTGTCCCTATCTTAACAGAAGAAAGAATGTAAAATGGCCACCGGATCGGGTGTATTTATAGGTTAGGGGGAATGTACAAGTGTCCATGTGCTGTCATGTCTCAATTGGCTGTCCTGTATCACATGATAAACGTGTCACCAAAGGTTAAAGTTCTTGTATACATTAAACACGTAAGTCCGCCGCGGCGAACGACGGAAAAAGGCGTTCGAACGTGCGGACCGCGAATGTCGGAAATTCGCCGCGAAACGACCGCCGGGCGAACCGTTCGGCCATCACTAGTCCAGGACATCTTGCGGCAGGCAAGGAAAATCTCGGCCCATTTCAGAAGATCTTACACGGCCATGGCTCGCCTTGCTGACATTCAGCGGCGACACCATCTGCCGGTCAGACGTCTTATTTGCGATTGCCCGACGCGATGGAACTCAACCTTCTATATGCTTGATAGGCTGCTCCAGCAGAAACGTGCAGTTAACGTCTACCTGTATGAACTCTGCGAAAGAAACGGTTCTGGGGAGCTGGGTTTTTTTTCACCGCGCCAGTGGCTGCTCATGCGCGACACATGCAGACTTCTGCGGCCATTTGAGGAGATCACCAAACTGGTCAGTCGCAGCCATGGCGCCATCAGTGACATGGTACCTTATGCCTTCTTTCTGGAGCGTGCATTGCGTCGTGTCATTGATCAGGCTGTGGAGGAGCAGGAGCGGGAAGATGAGGAAGTCGCAATGCTGGATGAATTCCCAGGGGGGGCTACTCTATCTGAGACAAGTCAACAACAGGAGTCTGATGAGGAGTCAGAGGAGGATGGTGCCGGGGCGGATGAGCAGGAGCAAGAAGAGCATGCTTTAAACCTTTCTGGGATCCCTGTTGTGCGAGGATGGGGAGAGGAGAATGAAGAGGACGACATTATCCTGGATGATGAGCAGGAGCCAGGCCACCACACCGCTTCCACTTTAGTGCAAATGGGGGCCTTCATGCTCCAGTGTTTTAATAGGGACCCCCGTATAAAAAGCATGAGGGTCAAGGACCAGTACTGGGTGGCAACGTACTTAGACCCCCGGTACAAACACAAAATGGCGGAAATGTTACCGCCGTCGCAGAGGGCTGTCAGAATGCAGCACTTCCAGGCCTTGCTTCGAGAAATGCTGCATTCTGCTTTTGCGTGCGCTGGCAGAGGAGCAATTCCCACTCCCAGAGAAGGATTTGCGGGTACCAATCCAACAGCGCCTGCAAGAAGAGGCCGGTTTGAAGATGTGTTGGTGACTTCGGATATGAGGTCATTCTTTCAGCCGACCCATCGACAGGTGTCATCCGGATCCAGCATCAGGGAACGCCTAGACCGTCAGGTGTCCGACTACATTGGGTTAACGGCCGATGTGGACGCTCTGAGGAGTGATGAACCCCTAGACTACTGGGTGGGCAGGCTTGACCTCTGGCCAGAGCTTGCCCAATTTGCAATCGAACTGTTGGCTTGCCCCTCATCCAGTGTCCTGTCCGAAAGGACGTTCAGCGCAGCAGGGGGGATTGTGACCGATAAGCGTACTCGCCTAGCTCACCACAGTGTTAACTACCTCACATTTCTAAAAATGAATGAGGCATGGATCTCGGAGGAATTCAACACATGTGATCAGTAGACCATGTATATGTCTATAAACAATTTTTGGAATCAAGCACACAGACCTTCTTAATTCATTTGGCTCACTTCCCTGACCCAAAAAAGCACACCGTACTATATGCCCCTACCCTCCTCTTTGAAGAGGTTGAGCGGTGTCATATTTCTACTGGGGCTGCTTATTATGAGGGGTTCCCACCATCCCTGTGCTGTGCTGACTTCCTCCTGGGTGTTCTTATTATGAGGGGCTCCCACCATCCCTGTGCTGTGCTGACTTCCTCCTGGGGGTTCTTATTATGAGGGGATCACACCATCCCTGTGCTGTGCTGACTTCCTCCTGGGGCTGCTTACGGTGCTGCTGTCAGCGCTGTATGTCACGGAGCTGCTGTCAGCGCTGTATGTCACGGAGCTGCTGTCAGCGCTGTATGTCACGGAGCTGCTGTCAGCGCTGTATGTCACGGAGCTGCTGTCAGCGCTGTATGTCACGGAGCTGCTGTCAGCGCTGTATGTCACGGAGCTGCTGTCAGCGCTGTATGTCACGGAGCTGCTGTCAGCGCTGTATGTCACGGAGCTGCTGTCAGCGCTGTATGTCACGGTGCTGCTGTCAGCGCTGTATGTCACGGAGCTGCTGTCAGCGCTGTATGTCACGGAGCTGCTGTCAGTGCTGTATGTCACGGAGCTGCTGTCAGCGCTGTATGTCACGGAGCTGCTGTCAGCGCTGTATGTCACGGAGCTGCTGTCAGCGCTGTATGTCACGGTGCTGCTGTCAGCGCTGTATGTCACGGAGCTGCTGTCAGCGCTGTATGTCACGGAGCTGCTGTCAGTGCTGTATGTCACGGAGCTGCTGTCAGCGCTGTATGTCACGGAGCTGCTGTCAGCGCTGTATGTCACGGAGCTGCTGTCAGCGCTGTATGTCACGGTGCTGCTGTCAGCGCTGTATGTCACGGAGCTGCTGTCAGCGCTGTATGTCACGGAGCTGCTGTCAGCGCTGTATGTCACGGAGCTGCTGTCAGCGCTGTATGTCACGGAGCTGCTGTCAGCGCTGTATGTCACGGAGCTGCTGTCAGCGCTGTATGTCACGGTGCTGATGTCAGTGCTCTGTATTACGGTGCTGCTGTCAGTGCTCTGTATCTCCTGCACCCTCTTGTTTGCCTACCCTGGTCCCTGACCTTCCCTCTCCTCCATTGCCTTCATTAGCTCCATAGTCCTGAATTGTCAGAACAATTTCCCAAATAAAAAAAAAATGCTTGTAGTTATCGATCCCAAATTCACCTCATACATGTATTATGCTATTGTCCAGGTGGTGGGACTACGTGCTACCCCCTAATAATTACCCCGTGGCCGCAAATTCGACCTAAAGGTTTGCGAAATTCGCCTCCCATTGAAGTCAATGGAGCCCGCGGCGAACGGTCGTTTTCGCGAACGTTTGTGCCCGTTCGCGTTTCGCGTTCGCGAAACGTCCCGTCGGAAGTTCGTCCATCACTAATGATTATACTTCGTATCCAAAATACACCCACAGTATACACAAACATAATGAACATCATATAATAATTCAATGGCTCAGCCGAATAAAGTCCAAGGTAAAAAGCATGGTAACTGTGACACAGCATCAAATGGAGTAGTATCCACTCGTCAGGAGCAAATATCTGGGAATATCTAGAATGAAAAATAGATATATAATAAATGATGATAAATTAACACAGGAAGAGAGGGATCAAGATCTCTGATCCTAACCCTCTTACCTGTGGGTATGGATAGGATTGTATAAAAACCATATAAATTGTAGATATACTTGGTGGTAAGCATCAGGGGATGAAGGAACCGTCCCACCGGGAGCTGAGGCGGCGACAGGGCGGCAACAGGACAGGACAAGTCAGGGAACGGTGAAAATGAAGTGCATGAAGTCAGATCCCCCTTCTACAGCTGGGATGATCAGTGTGACCCCAAAGGGTATAATAAAAAGAAAAAGTGTGTATGGTGAGCAAGGTGAGTATATGTGCCTGAACTAACAGGGAAAAGAATACTGAAGAAAAAAACAAAGTGAAAAAGAAAGTATGGAAAACTGAATAAAGCGACACCCTAGGGTAAAGGGGAATAAACGTGAAACAAAAGGATTCTGAAGAATATAAGATCCATCAGGCAGCAATTAGCAAATCATAAAGTGAATTTACCTATGGCTTAGATTAGCCAAGTGTGAAAGGGATTGCAGTAGGAGTGTACGCAGTGAATCTAGATGTGATGTCCCCATAAGCATAAAGTCCAGCCCGTCAAAACGCCAAAATCTCGCCAACGTCACGCTAGACCGTGCTCTGAGAGAGGATGCGACCATACATGGGCAAAAGACCGCCCATATGAAGGCGTCGGGACCCCCGTCAGTATTGCACGCAGCTGGTCAAAGGACACGCCAGAGCTCTTTTTATCATGTTCAATGTCTCATCCTGTCCGAGTGGTGTGTTTCATATAAAGTCCCAATGCCCCTCTGTCCCTTATCTTTTCAAACAAAATGGATGTTTTTTCCACAAATAGAGCTTTCTTTTGGTGGTATTTGATGACCTCTGCGGTTTTTATTTTTTTGCGCTATAAACAAATAAAGAGTGACAATTAAAAAAAAACAATATTTTAAAATTTTTGCTATAAAAAAAACAAACAAAAGAAATGTCTTCATGAGTTTAGGCCGATATATATTCTTCTACATATTTTTGGTTAAAAAAAAATCGCAATAGGCATATATTGATTGGTTTGTGCAAAAGTTATCACGTCTACAAACTACAGGATAGATTTAGGGACTTTTATTTATTTATTATTGTTTTTACTAGTAATGGCGGTGTTCTGCGACAAATCTGACCCCAAATGACACTTTTTGGGGACCAGTGACATTATTACAGTGATCAGTGCTATAAAAATGCACTGACAAATGTAAAAATTACACTGGCAGGGAAGGGGTTAACACTAAGGGGAGATCAATGGGTTAACTGTGTTCCCTGGGTGTGTTCTAACTGTAGGGGGGATGGACTGCCTGGGACATGACAGAGATCACTGTTCCTGATGACTGGGAACAGTAGATCTCTGCCATGTCATCTATCAGAATGGCAGCCGGTAGCAAGTGCGAGAGCTAGCTGCCGGCGGCAAACACACCAGCAACTGCCCCTGCGTGACCCAACGTGCAATGACGACGATTTTCACAGAAGAGCCAACCTGCCACAGTACAACTGAGGAGACTGGTCTTAAAGTAGTTAATGTTGATAAATATAAAGTTATGCACTTGGAGGCTTAGAATAGGTATGCATCATACATACCAGGGGGAGTACAACTGGGGGAATCAATGAGGAAGAAGGATTTGGGGGTTTTGGCTGATTATCAGCTTAATAATAGCATGCAATGCCAAGCTGCGGTTTCCACACCGAGCAAAGTCCTTTCTTGTATTTTTTTTATTCTCTATTTAGTTTTCCAATACATCCCAAATACAAACATTGTAAAACATAATAGGACAAAGGGGGCATAATTTCGTATAACATTATATAAGAATAACCGTAACTTGTTTTGCCCTTACCCCACTCTCTATTTTGTGGGTGGGAGGCCCCCTACCCTCTTACAGCCCTATTACCTTGCTATACTTCTTCGTTAACTTGAATAGTTTCCATCGTTCCCATTTCTGCTGAGGCTCCCTACTTCTACTCTTCTCATCTTCTCATCTACCAGTCCTTTCATTTAGTATTAAGAAAAAGAAGCTGCGCTGAAGATCATAAAAATATGTGATATATGCTCATATGCCATAAATAGTGCTAAAATTAATCATTACCACCATGAAAAAAACATATTTCCCACCATATATACAAAAATTATTAATATTACAAACTTAAGTGAAAATAAAAAGCGATGATAAAAAAGCAAATGTATTTAGTCCAAAATTGAATGAGAAGCCGATGGTTAAATATAGAGGCAGGAGAATAATAAAAAAAAAAAGCTTCAGTCCACTTAGGTGACAGCTCACACAGCACCCTCAGAATATGAAGTAAGTGCACCAAGGAAAGAATCCTCCACCACTAGATCCAGTGAGGCTTACCAGCTAGCCAGATCTCTTTTTAAGGAGATCAAACGTGCCTGCAAATTTAATCCCCAGTCTGGACCTTTGTATCAAGATACACCACTGGTAACTCCGATCTGTATATCTCCTCCTTAGAGGGTCTCCTTTAGATGTATACAGCAGGTTTTTGTGTCTGTGATGTCACTTTTCCAACGGGACGAATTTTTAAGGCTATATGAACACTAGCCCACCCTGACTGTGGCAGCTGCAAGCTAGGAGTGCATCTCATTTTAGCACAATTTATGGCATATGAGCATATATCACATATTTTTATCTTCAGCACAGCTTCTTTTTCTTAATTGGTTTTCATTGTGTGTATCTCACATTAAAGAGGAGGGCCGGTTTTAAAAAAAAAAATTTAAAGTCAGCAGCTGCAAACACTGTAGCTGCTGACTTTTAATAAGCACACTTACCTGTCCAGGGCGCCCGCGATATTGGCCGCCTGAGGCTGACCAGTCCCTCGGTCTCGGGTCTCGGCGCCGCCATTTTGGCTAAGGGAAACAGGCAGTGGAGCCTTGCGACTACACTGCTCATTTCCTACTGCGCATACGCATGCGCGAGATGCGCAGCGCTTTGTGAATGGGGCGCGCTGTGTTCTGGGACACACAATTCCCAGAACACAGCGCGACCCATTACCCAGAAGACGCCGCACGGAGGAGAGAAGAAAGAAGATCTCCGCGGAGGAGGAAGAGGCAGATTAGGATGGTGTGCCTAGCAACAGGCATTTCTGGTAAGTTAAAAAAATAATAATTTACATATTTTTTTAATGATTTTTTTCTAATTTTTAATGTATTTTTTTTTCAGGGTGGCCCTCCACTTTAAGTTGCAGCAGGAGTTTTCTAATATTTTATTTTGTTCACGGATATTCATTTATTTATTTATAGACAGTGTTGTTTTTTCACTTCTTCCATTTAATATATTTCATCTACTCTTTCTTGCCACTCCCTTAATTTGGGTGCTTCTATTTCTTTCCATTTCTTTGGGATCAGGCTCTTTGTCGCATTTATTAAACGACTTATAAGGAAGTTTCTATACTCTTTTATCGGGATGTCTATACCATGAAAAAGGCATGTCCAAGGTTTGTCTGGTATCTGGGTCTTAGTTATTATTTTAATGTACCCTAAAATTTCTCTCCAGAACTTTTGATCTTCGGGCAGTTCCACCAAATATGTGCCATATTCCCTAAATATCCACAACCCCTCCAGTATTTCCCAGATTGATCATCTTAAAATCTCGCCATTATATCTGGTGTCCTGTACCACCTTGCTAGACTTTTATAGTTCATTTCTATCAGGCTGGTATTTTTGGAGGTTCCATGTATCAGATACAAATTTTTTTCCTATGTTCTACTTCTCCCCCTGTGGTCCTATTTCCTCTTCCCATTTTTTTTATATAAGTTGGCACCTCCATCTCATCAATCCGCCCCAGCATCTTGTATACCTGTGAGATTCTTATCCGTGATATTTTTCCCTCACACATCCGCTCGAAAGCAGTTCATTTTTCTCCATCTCTCAACGGTTGAGGTAATGCTGAGACTAAGCCCTTGTACACACGGTCGGAGATTCCGTCGGAATGTTTATTATCTGAGCGCTTTGTCGGATATTCCAACTGCGTGTGGTCTACATCGGACTGTTTCCGTCGGAATATCCGTCGGACCAACTTTTCCAACTTGCCGGAAATATTTTCCGACAAAATGCTCCGATCGGACATACTCCGATCATGTGTAGCCTACTCCGACGGACAAAGTGCCACGCATGCTCAGATCAAATTCCTAGACCAAAGCTATTGGCTACTAGCCTGAACGTAGTCCTGTCTTAACGAAATAACGTCATCACGTATAGGATCGTATTGGATCGGATTTTCCGACAACTTAGTCCGACCGTGTGTATGCAACATCACTTCCGGACCTCTTCCAGAATTAATCCGTCGGAATAACTCTGACGGATTTGGTTGTCGGAATCTCCGACCGTGTGTACAAAGGCTTACTGTCTCAGTTGGAGGTACCGCCATCCATTTATATCTATCCCTTCTTTTCCTTTCTGTAGTGTTTCTAGTGTATTAATTTTCCCTTTTTTTATGTTGTGTCGCAATTAGGGATGAGCCGAACACCCCCCGGTTCGGTTCGCACCAGAACTTTCGAACGGACCCCAAATTCGAACGAACGTTAGAACCCCATTGAAGTCTATGGGACTCGAACCTTCGAAATGAAAAGTGCTAATTTTAACGGCTAATATGCAAGATACTGTCCTAAAAAGGGTTTTGGGACCTGGCTCCTGCCCCAGGGGACATGGGTCAATGCCTAAAATGTTTTTAAAAACGGCCGTTTTGGCGGGAGGACTGATTTTAATGACGATTAAAGTGAAAAAAAAAGTGAAATATTCCTTTAAATATGGTGCCTGGGGGGTGTCTGTAGTATGCCTGTGAAGTGCCACGTGTTTCCCGTGTTTAAAACAGTCCCATTTAAAACTGCTTGCGGTTTTAATGTTATATCTGGTTCCTGCAATATGGTTGAAAATCATTGAGAAAAATGGCATGGGTAGCCCTCCCTGCCCATTACCAGCCTATTTGGGTCTTGTACGCATATTAAGGGGAACCCTGTACCCATATTAAAAAAAGGAAATGCGTGTGGCCCCCAGGCCCTATATACTCAGAACAGCAGTATACAGGCGGTGCAAACAAGACAGGGACTGTGTAGGTTTGTTGTGTTAAGTTGAATCTGTTTGTAATTTTCAACTGGTACATTTTTAAAGTGTAGCTCCAGTCAAAAAAACTATTTTTAAGCTTTTTGGAAAACATAGGGAAGGGTTATCACCCCTGTATAATTTGTTTTCTCGTCCATCTTTTTTTTTCATCTCACTTGCTGTTGTCTCCTTCCGTTTGCAAGTAGGAGATGTTTGTAAGTTGGATGTTTGAAAGTAGGGGCCTGCCCTATATGCTCTGCAGAAATGGCGGAACAAGGTGTTGGTTTTGCCACAACATTGTAAGCCCTGAAAGTGACTCTTGGTGGGCGCTGGAGCGCCCTGCTGTGAACGATTATATCAAGAATTGTAATTACATGCCATTGTTGAACAGTGGTAGAAAAATTGACCTTTGGTGGTTGTGGTGCTGGTGCCACAACACTATAAGTCCTCACTGTTACTCTGGGTGGGCACAGGAAGGGGCCGTCCTGTGAAATATTATATCAAGAATTGTAATTACATGTCCCTGTTAAACAGGGGCAGAAAAATTTGGCCTTAGGCACTGCTGCTGGTGCCACCACACTGCAACCTCTTCCATATACTCTAGTTTTATTGCAGGAATTAGCCCTGCTGCAAAGCATTGCATCAAAAATTGTACTTAAACGTCCCTGTTAAACAGGGGCAGAAAAATTGGGCCTTAGGCACTGGTGCTGGTGCCACCACACTGCAACCTCTGCCATATACTCTAGTTTTATTGCAGGAATTAGCCCTGCTGCAAAGCATTGCATCAAAAATTGTACTTAAACGCCCCTGTTAAACAGGGGCAGAAAAATTGGGCCTTATGCACTGGTGCTGGTGCCACCACACTGCAACCTCTCCCATATACTCTAGTTTTATTGCAGGAATTAGCCCTGCTGCAAAGCATTGCATCAAAAATTGTAATTAAACGCCCCTGTTAAACAGGGGCAGAAAAATTGGGCCTTAGGCACTGGTGCTGGTGCCACCACACTGCAACCTCTCCCATATACTCTTGTTTGATTGCAGGAATTAGCCCTGCTGCAAAGCATTGCATCAAAAATTGTACTTAAACGCCCCTGTTAAACAGGGGCAGAAAAATTGGGCTGATGGCATCAACCAGAACCAGAAATGTTCTTCCAACATATCAGCGGAGGAGGAAGAGGATAGACAATCAACATAACAGGACAGTCACTCAGCATCAGCATAGGCAGTCTTGAAGGGATGTGGTATTTCAAAAAAAAATTATTCGGTTACATCAGCTTCAGGTGCTTGGTAGCTGTGGGTGATCCAAGACTGATTCATCTTGATGAAGGTCAGTCGATCAACTGATTTGGTGGACAGGCGCACCCTGTGATCGGTAACAAAGCCACCAGCAGCACTGAAGGTGCGTTCCGAAAGAACGCTGGATGCAGGACAGGCCAGTAGCTCAATTGCATACTGTGCAAGCTCTGGCCAGTGATCTATCCTCAAGACCCAGTAAGCCAGAGGATTTTCGGTGGGAAAGGTGTCCGAGTCTGACCTTGCCCCTAGGTATTCCTGCACCATGTAAATCAGACGCTGGCGATGGGTGCTGGAACCGATCATACCTTGGGGCTGCGGACTAAAATATTGTCTGAAAGCATCAGTCAGACGGCCACCTTCTCCACCGCTCCTTCTGACCGATGCCTCAGCAACACGTTGTCCAGGACCAGGAGTTTGTAACCTCCCAGTCTCTGGGAACGCGTTGCACAGACCTTTCTGCAAGGCCTCCCGGAGATGTCTCATCCTCTGCTCCCTCTGCAATGGCAAGATAAGGTCGGCAACCTTACCCTTGTACCGTGGATCAAGGAGAGTGGCCAGCCAGTAATGGTCCCTCTCCTTGATCCGAAGAATACGAGGATCCTTCCGCAGGCTTTGCAGGATCAGGGAGGCCATGCAGCGTAGGTTAGCTGAGGCATTCGGTCCGGAGTCCTCTGGGTCACTAAGGACAACATGATCCGCAGCTACCTCCTCCCAGCCACGTACAAGTCCACGTGTTTCTTGGGACTGTAAATCATCCCTACAAGACTGCTGCTGCTGCTGCTGCTGCTGCTGCTGCTGCTGCTGATGCTGAGTGCCAGCCTCCCCCTCCATGCTGACACAATCATCCTCCTCCTCCTCTTCCTCCTCCTCATCCTCTTCCTGTGTGATGGGTGGCACAGCAGGAACACTGTCTGGATAAAGGGGGCCTTGAGAGGCAAGGAAGTCCTCCTCTTCCTGCCTCTGTTCTGCCTCAAGTGCCCTGTCCATTATTCCACACAGCGTATGCTCCAAGAGGTGGACAAGAGGTACAGTGTCACTGATGCATGCACTGTCACTGCTCACCATCCTTGTGGCCTCCTTAAATGGTGACAGGACAGTGCATGCATCCTTGATCATGCCCCACTGGCGTGGTGAGAAAAAATCGAGCTCCCCTGACCCTGTCCTGGTGCCGTAGTCGCACAGGTACTCATTGATGGCCCTCTGCTGCGTGTGCAGCCGCTGCAGCATGGCCAATGTTGAGTTCCATCTGGTGGGCATGTCACATATAAGGTGGTTCTTGGGCAGCTTCAACTCCTTTTGGAGCTCAGCCAGCTGAGCACAGGCATTAAATGATCGGCGGAAATGCACACAGACTTTCCTGGCCTGCTTCAGGACATCCTGTAAGCCGGGGTATCTGCCCAAGAACCGCTGCACCACCAGGTTAAGGACGTGAGCTACACAGGGCACATGGGTCAGTTGTCCCTGTCGGAGGGCGGAGAGGAGGTTGGTGCCATTGTCGCAAACCACCATTCCTGGCTTAAGCTGGCGTGGCGTCAACCACCTCTCGGCCTGCCCCTGCAGAGCTGACAAAACATCCGCCCCAGTGTGGCTCCTGTCCCCCAAACAAACCAGCGAAAGCATGGCATGGCATCGTTTTGCCTGCGTACTTGCGTAGCCCCTGGAACGCCTACGGAGCACCGCTGGTTCTGAGGACAGAGCACTGGAAGAGGCCATGGAGGAAGAAGAGGAGGGGGTGGAGGAGAGAGGTGTGTCACAACCAATAGTAGCATTTTGGAGGCGTGGTGGCGGAACAACCTCCAACACTACTGCACCTTGTCCTGCATCCTTCCCAGTTGCCAGAAGAGTGACCCAATGGGCCGTGAAAGACAGGTAACGTCCCTGTCCATGCCTGCTGGACCATGAGTCAGCGGTAATATGCACCTTACCGCTGACCGCCCTGTCCAGCGAGGCAAGGACATTGCCTTCCACATGCCGGTAGAGAGCCGGAATCGCCTTCCGTGAGAAAAAGTGGCGTTTGGGGACCTGCCACTGAGGAACCGCACATTGTACAAACTCACGGAAGGGGGCCGAGTCTACCAACTGAAAAGGCAGCAGTTGAAGTGCTAGCAATTTAGTCAAGCTAGCATTCAACCGCTGGGCATGTGGATGGCTGGGAGTGAACTTCTTCCGCCGGTCCAGCAGCTGGGGCAGGGCCATTTGCCTGCTATAATCGGACGTGGGTGTACCGCTAGCAGAGTTCCCGGAAGCACTTGGCTGTGACACACCTAATTCTACACCTTCATTCCTCTCAGAGCAGGTTTCAGAGAGGACTGAAGGTCTAGTGGGGTTGGAGATGCCAGCTGATGAGGAGCAAGGAGAGGTCCGCTTTGTTCTTTGGTGTGGGTCTTTGAGGTACGCTTGCCAACGAGCTGCATGGCAGGTCAACATATGTCTGGTCAAGCATGTGGTGCCCAAGCGGCTGATGTTTTGGCCACGTGAGATACGCTTGAGACATATGTTGCAAATAATGAATATAAAAGGGTGGGTCCTGCGCAAATCGTGCCACTCAAATAAAATACACAAATTCAAAATAATATAAATATGTGTATACATACAATGCCGTGAAAAAAAATATAGTCCAAAAAACAGCACGCATAAAAATATATAAAAAATATATAAAAAAATGGAAAAAAGGTTTAGTGATAGAACAATAATAAAATGTCCGCTACTCAAGGCTCCCAGAACTCTCACCTTTAAACGAAGTGAATAAGCAAATCAAAACAAACTCCAGGATTCTCTTATTTCATTCATAAATAATAAATAATAGCCATCAGGAAATCCAAAGGAGGGATGCAATGATACAATTCCGCCACTAGAGGGCCAGTCCCAGCTTCCAGAACAGGTGAAATGGATCTTCACTTCTATTTCACAGTGTATGGCTCAAAATAAGAGAGAGGAGGGGGAGAGAGAGAAACAGGAGACTTCCATAGTGTAGTAGTTTAAAAAACGGCAGGTAGATTTATTAAAAAGCAGTAAAGACTCTCAAATTTTAATTGCAAAAACAAGCACAATCAGGAAGAGGGTATAATGACAACTTCCTCCCGCCTTACTCTACTTCCGGTTCGTCCTCTGGCCAATCCCTACGCGTTACGTCATGTGACTTCTTCATGGGCATCCCCATGAAGAAGTCACATGACGTAACGCGTAGGGATTGGCCAGAGGACGAACCGGAAGTAGAGTAAGGCGGGAGGAAGTTGTCATTATACCCTCTTCCTGATTGTGCTTGTTTTTGCAATTAAAATGTGAGAGTCTTTACTGCTTTTTAATAAATCTACCTGCCGTTTTTTTAAACTACTACACTATGGAAGTCTCCTGTTTCTCTCTCTCCCCTTCCTCTCTCTTATTTTGAGCCATACACTGTGAAATAGAAGTGAAGATCCATTTCACCTGTTCTGGAAGCTGGGACTGGCCCTCTAGTGGCGGAATTGTATCATTGCATCCCTCCTTTGGATTTCCTGATGGCTATTATTTATTATTTATGAATGAAATAAGAGAATCCTGGAGTTTGTTTTGATTTGCTTATTCACTTCGTTTAAAGGTGAGAGTTCTGGGAGCCTTGAGTAGCGGACATTTTATTATTGTTCTGGACATTTTATTATTGTTCTATCACTAAACCTTTTTTCCATTTTTTTATATATTTTTTATATATTTTTATGCGTGCTGTTTTTTGGACTATATTTTTTTTCACGGCATTGTATGTATGCACATATTTATATTATTTTGAATTTGTGTATTTTATTTGAGTGGCACGATTTGCGCAGGACCCACCCTTTTATATTCATTATTTGATAGTTTGTGCTCACTATTTTGTCCTGCTGCATTTTTTAGTTAGCATTTGCACTTTATATCACTCAGGCTCTTTTTCACAGCATCTGTGTTTCACTATATCTGATTTTGGATTTTGTTCCACTTTAGTCACTTATTACCACTTAGCGGCGCGAAGGCTGACCACTTTTATATGTTGCAAATAGCAGCGGAGCGATCTGATGCACTCGTCTCAAAAAAGGCCCACACCAAAGAACTTTTAGAATAACGCGCAGAGGCAGCGCGATGCACAGGCAGAGCTCTGCGGTGTGATTCAGTCGGTGTGCTGCCCCTAAGCTGGCCCCCGGAGGGCATACTGCCTCGTTGGACATGTGCCTCCTCCTCCTCCTCCTCCTCCTCCTCCTCCTCCCTCCTTCCAGGCACCCACGTGGAGTCAGTGCCCTCATCATCCCCTCCCTCTTCATCGCTGTAGCAAACCTGGCAGTATGCTGCAGCTTGTGGAACATGACTGCCAGATTGCTGTCCTTCTTGAGCATCCCCTCTCTCTGCGCTCACGCTACTGCCTTCCTCTAGCTGAGTGTCATCATCAGAGCCCACAAAACACTGGGCATCCTCCTGGAGCATGTACCCAAAACTGTGCTCAAAGAGTTCAGGAGACTCCTCAGGAGGACGTGGTGGGTCTAGGGAAGGAGTCACTGATGATGACATTGAGAGGAGGGAAGACGATGCGTTGGCAGCTGCTTTGCTACTACCCTGAGACTGGGTGAGAGAGGATGAGGAGGATGAAGAGGGCTTGGTCATCCACTCTACCAAGTCGTTGGCATGTTGCGGTTCAACATGTCCAGCTGCCGAAAAGAAGGACAAGCATGTCCCATGGCCATATGCTGATGACAATGCACCGCGTCCACGACCAGCACTGTTGTCTCTAGACACAGAGCCTGCTTGCCCTCTTTTATCGGCTCGCGCCTGTCTGCCTCTCCTTGCTGGCCTTCCAGACATGGTAATGGCCTGAAGGGAGTTGGGTAAAACAGCAGTTGGGTAGTGTATATTGTGCTGGAGGCACACAACACCCACTAACTCCTGCAGATGCCTTTATTATAGAACACCAGAGATAAAGGGGTACGCAGAGCACGCAGACAGCACGCACTATCTCCTAACACTACTGGGTACAGAGCACGCAGACAGCACACATCTCCTAACACTACTGACTGCAAGCTCTATTATAAAAGATAGATCACTACTACTAGCTATATAGGTGAGGTGAATATAGCGGTGTATACTGCGGTCAGGGCACGCAGACAATAACCAGAGAACACCAGAGATAAAGGGGTATATACAGATGTATACTGTGCTGTGCTGGAGGCACACACAACTTCCAATAACTCCTGCAGATGGCAAGTGGGCTCTAATAGAGAACAGCTATGTAGGTGGATATAGCGGTATGTACTGGGTACAGAGCACGCAGACAGCACGCACTATCTCCTAACACTACTGACTGCAAGCTCTATTATTAAAGATAGATCACTAGCTATATAGGTGAGGTGAATATAGCGGTGTATACTGCGGTCAGGGCACGCAGACAATAACCACTACACAACAGCAAGATAGAAAAGCGGCCGAAAACGATCGGTGTGTACTGTGTTGAAGGTACACAGAACACCCACTGCTTCAGACGCCAACACACTACACGAGGCCGCCGCGATGGCGGCCTTATATAGTGTGGGGCGTGCACTACACAGCCTGAGCTATGATTGGCCACAGGCATCCTGCCTGTGGCCAATCATGGCTCTCCTCGCTGCTGGCGCTGCGATTGGCCAAGCATGCGGGGTCACAGTGCATGCTTGGCCAATCATGAGCCAGCAATGCACTGCGCCATCGCAGTGCATTGTGAGCCGTGCGCGCCACACGAATTTGACGCGAACGGACCAAAATGTTCGGACTTCACCGAAACGGACCAACAGCCAATGTTCGAGTCGAACGTACATTCGACTCGAACGCGAAGCTCATCCCTAGTCGCAATTGAATATTTTCTCTTTTTATCCTGTGTCCTCCCATAGTGCTTTTACCTGGTGGGAATAAGTTATTCTCTTTTAAGTACATTAATGGTGAATTGTATTTCCATTTATTATGTTTATGGACTCCCTCCCATACTCTAAACACATTTTTTGTAAGTGAAAGTGTTGCTTCCCGCAATGATCTATATTTTGGTGGTATCCAAATTTCCTTCCCTAACTGTGTCCCTGCTAAGCTGTGCTCTATTGCTACCCATTTTTTTTTTTGCTTTCTAATTTTGTCCATTCTACCACCCGTGTTAATACTAATGATTCATAATATTTTTTTAAATCCGGTACATTTAATCCTCCCCTCTCTTTTTCCAATTGTAGAATCTTTAATGATATTCTAGGTTTCTTATTTTTTAAAATAAGCTTGGTGATTAAGGACTTAATAATTCTGAAGTACACTGGGGGGATATAGATTGGAAGCATCTGGAGCTTGCAAGAACACAATCCCTGCATCGAGCTGTTCCATTTCTTTCAGGACTTTAAACCGTTTTGTTGGTACGTTCAAGCCTCTCACATTATAAGTCACACAGTTAACTATTGACATGACCCCCCCCCCCACCTCACCCTTTTTTTCTCTATACTCTCCGCCATCTTCCCTCCACACTAGACGTTTCTTCTCCTACTAAACTCTCATAAATGCTTGGCACTGGGATCTGTAATTTTTTACAAAAATCCTGTACTTCTTCCAAGAATTTCAGCCTCGCTGTCTTTCCCTCCCTGTGTACTATCAGTGCTGCTGGAAATACCCAGCTGTATCTAATATACAGGTCCACGTGGTCAAATATAATTTGATTGAATAATCAAGTTCCAGTTATTTCCACAGTTATTTTTATATACACACTGCACATTATATACATATTTCTTTTTTGTGTATTAATTTATGTATGGACATTTGATTATTTTTTATGAACACTTGAGTTTATTTTTTATTTTTCAATAGCATTTGAGTATTTGGCTTCACAGTTTCTTTTAAATATATATTTTTTGCAATTTTTCTTTGGTCACTTTCATAATTATTGGCCAAGAGCTGCACTTTTTTTCTTATATATTTTTTGTGCCTAGTATCTTGGTTATGGTGTTCAGCTGCTGATTTCTTTATTGTTTTTTACTAAGCGCAGATTTTTTCTATTTCTTTTGTGTATATAATATTAGACTCTCTTAATTGTTCCAGCAGTGGCTTAAGCTTTCGTCTTCTTGTTAATGTCTCTGCCAATAAGTCCGCAAACACTTGAAGAGTCGCTTGTTCATACTGCAGAGGGGGTCTCCTTTTGAGATTACTCCATATTCTCTCTTTATCTATGTACTTGTGGAATTTGACGAGAACATCTCGAGGTACGTCCTCCTTTAATCCAAGTGGTTTCCTTACTCTATGTACTCTGTCAATTTTTAACTCTTCTCCTCTCTCCAATAGGGGGGTAAATATTTTCTTCATTTTTTCCTCCAAGTTTTCTCCATTTGTTTCTGGTAATGCTCTTATCCTTAAGTTTTGGCGTCTATTTTGATTTTCTTGCGCTTCCATTTTATAAGAGCATTCTCTCTGGCTTCTAATCTCTTGTGCTTGTTTCTCCGTTTTCTACTTTTCCTCCTCTACTCTCCTCAGCAGATGGCCCAGGTCCATCCGGACATTAGTGATCTCACTTTTGATCAAGTTTTCCATTCTCTCGAACATTGCCAACTTCTCTATTTTGGTGGGCATTTGGGATACACTTCCCTGATCTTCCCCTTCAATAGCCTCTATTTCTCTTTCCATTTCCATGCCTTCTCCTGTTTTATCTCCTTGAGTCCCCTTTTGTTTGGCCATCTCTTTTTTGGCGCTTTTTGTTGTCTGAGGCGTTTTTTTTCCATACTGGGACTTTTGCCGTTCCCTTCTTTAGTTGTCAGGTATTTCTGAATTGAGCTCGCATTTGTGTTTGAGTTTAAAGTGGTTGTAAACCCTTTTTAAAAAATCCTGAAAAGAAAAATCCTGCAAGACAAAGACATAATAAGCTAGTATGCATAGCATACTAGCTCATTATGAATAACTTACCTGAGAACGAAGCCCCCGAAGCAGTCCTCCGTCTTCCTCTTCGCTGCTGCCATGGATCCCGGAGCGACTTCCGGGTCTCGCGGCTCCGGCGCTGTGATTCGCCTGAGCCGTGATGACGTCACTCCCGTGCATATCGCCACGATCTGCGGCCTGCCCCAGTGCGCCGTAGACAGCGGTGGTTGTCTTCGGGCAAATATCTCCTAAACCGTATAGGTTTAGGAGATATTTCTTGGACCTACAGGTAAGCCTTAATCTAGGCTTACCTGTAGGTCAAAGTTGGTTGTAAGGGTTTACAACCACTTTAAACTCCCCCTTGGGGTTTTAGGTTCTATCGTTTTTTGAGATCGGCCTCTCATAATTATTTACACTGGCTCTGACCGATTTATTTACCGTCCCGGACAAGTATGGGATATTCTCCTCCCCCTTCCCTTTTCCTTTCTCTATATTATTGTGTATTTTTCTCCCTTCTTAGATGCCCCATACATTGATTTGAAGATGGCTCTACCTTGCTTGAAAGGAAGCTTTCTATTTCGCTACTGAGGGTGGGTGCTGTATTGCACCAGTAGTTCACCAGTTCCATTTCTATTAAAGTCCGCCCCAGGATATTCTCCAAGACCACTTACGATCCAGCCACACGAGATAAAAAAAAGTTATTTTTAAACAATCATCACTGCCACACCATTTCAATCCTAAATAAGGATATCTACAGAGAGAGAAGATAGCTTTTCCTCATCTGGTTCCAGCCAATCGTCCCAGAGCCACAAAAAACTTTTAGTGTCATGCAGTACCAGATCTAAGTCCTTTTATCAGCCATAGCACATATATTGTTTAAAAGGTTACCTTATGCAGCATGTAAGAGGTTTTTCTTTACCTTCATTGTGCTGTTCCAGCCCAGGACCGGGATTTCCGCTGTTCTATCCAGCACCCTGTGTCGCTGTATCGGTCTGATCCTATTAGGGGCTGTCATGCATACATGGATCAATCATGAATCATTCCCTCGGAAGGGGAAGGATAAGAAGGAGGAAAGGAGGGGGCATGAGGAGAGGAGAGGGGGGGACTCACGGTTCAGCTGATCCTCCAAGCCGCCAGGTCGCCTTCACAATGCAACCCGGGGAGACCACTCAGAGCCTGCTCTCACCACCGCTTGGTTAGTCCCCCGGTGTCGCCAGGATCGCTCACTCTAGCACTCTTGCCGCTGGCCGCTCTTCCAGCGCTCAATGGGGATGTGTGGGTCAGCAGGAGCCTCCGTGCATGACCCCCAGACCTAGCATTTCACTCCCTCCAATGCCGGCTTTGATTCCACCGCCACGGATATCGGTCTCACTATCCGCCCTCACGGGCACCGCCATCAGGCTCCTCCCCCAGCGCTCCAACGTCACATCCGCATGACCTCTGTCCGTAACTGCTGCACTTTCTTGTATTAAGAGTGGTATGGACTCCAGGGAGAGAGAGATATATTTTTACCTCTGTACAAATCATTAGTAAGAGCTCATCTGGAATATGCAGTTCAGTTTTGGGCACCAGTTCTCAAAAAGGATATTGGGGAACTGGAGAAAGTGCAGAGAAGGCCAACCAAAGTGATAAGAGGCATGGAGGAGCTCAGCGATGAGGAAAGATTAGAGGAATTGAATCTATTCCCTCTTGAGAAGAGGAGAAGAAGAGGAAATTAAGGAGGGATATGATCAACAAGTGCAAATAAATAAGTGGTCCATATAGGGAACTTGGTGTTAAGTTATTCAATTTAAGGTCATCACAGAGGACAAGGGGGCACTCTTTACATCTAGAGGAAAAAATATTTAATCTTCAAATACAGAAAGGTTTCTTCACAGTAATGCCACGTACACACAATTGGAATTTTGGTTGGAAAAAGCTCTGATGGTTTTCCCGATGGAATTCTGATGGGATTTCGCCCAAGCTGTCTTGCATACACATGGTCACACCAAATTCTGACCATCAAGAATGATGTACAACACGTACGACAGGACTAGAAAAAGGAAGTTCAATACCCAGTAGCCAATAGCATCCATCTTATAGTTGAATCTGAGCATGCGCGAGTTTTTGCACATTGGAATTGCATACACACGATCGGAACATGCTCTCAAATTTTTGCTGGTGGGAATTCGGCCAGCTAAATTCTGATGGAGCATACAAACGGTCGCATTTTCCGCTCTTTTGCTAGCCGAAATTCCGATCGTGTGTATGGGGCATAAGAAAGCCCTGGATTCTTTCGTAAATGTGCATAATATAACTGGGTACTAACATTTATAGGTAAAGTTGATCCAGGGAGATCTCTTGGGAGATCAGGAAGGATTTTTTTCCACTGCTGTAGTGAATTATATTATACTTTGCTGGCATATTTTGCCTTCCTCTGAATCAACTGTGAGTGAAGGATTGTGTACAGCATATGGGATTGTATTTATTTATTTTCTGGTTGAACTAGAATGACTTGTGTCTTTTTTCAACCTAACTATGTAACTAATGCACCATAGTGTATATGTCTTAATTGGCCCTAATAGTTTGAGGTCAGCTTTTTTGATGTTTATAATGGTTTCAACTGTTATTTTTTTTATTTTTATTTTTTTGAATAAGGTAATTTTTATTTGTATAAAAAGACAAAGAACAAATATACATTTATACATCCCACACTTACTCTTTGCACCCAACCCACCAACATTTATCAAACACCCCCCTAAATTTACATAATACACTTTGTTTCACCCTTCACTTTTATATCAAAATTGGCATAATGTATCTATTTATCTATTTAATTGGCATAATGTATCTATTTATATACTATACACATTTCAGGCAGCAAAAAAGAAAGGAAGAAACACAAAAAACAAGTCTTGGTATCTGCAGGAGAGGGGACCACTTTACCCCTGATGAGTTTACTTCCTCTTTCATTCCCTGAAAAGGCAAAGCATAATGGACTACTATGCATCGCATAGTAGTCCATTAAGTGTCACTTACCTGACACAGGAGCCAGCGATGTCACCACTATCCCCTGTAGTCCGGCGCATCCATCTTCTCGGTGGGGTCTCGCTGCTACGCCGCTGTCATTCGGCGAAGCCGCGATGACGTCACTCCCGCGCATACGCACGGGAGCCGACACGCGCGGCATCTTCGTCATTGTGGTGCCTGTCTTTCGGCAAATATCTCCTAAACCGTTTAGGTTTAGGAGATATTTCTTGGACCTACAGGTAAGCCTTAATCTAGGCTTACCTGTAGGTCAAAGTGTGTTGTAAGGGTTTACAACAACTTTAATTCTGTAAAATTTCTTTCAATTGTTATTTTACATGCAATTTGATTAGGACGGCTTCCCAAAGTAAATATGCCAGCGCCTGGACCCGGAGACTGCCAAAGAGCTGGCACGGGTGAGGACAGCGCTGGATCCCTGGACAGGTAAGTGTCCTATTATTAAAACGCAGCAGCTACAGTATTTGTCACTGCTGGCTTTTAATTTTTTATTTTCAGGGTGCAGAACTGCTTCAAGTTTTAACTTGAAATATTAAGATTTGTAAGCAACAGACGTTTCACAGCTGCTACAGAGGCGAGGGGAAATGTGAAAAGAGAGTCTAACATTCCACCCTCTGGTTCAAATGGAGAGTACAAATTATCAACATGCAATGTTTAAAAAAAAATATATATATATTTGAAAAATATATTTTTAATCTATGAATGGCACATTTAGATCAGTGGGTGGGACCCTGCAGTTTATCATGTGACCATGGTATACCGATAAGCCAAAAAGGTATATAGTGGCGGTATTTTAATATAAAAAGAGATTTATAAGCTGTGGGCACTAGGGAGTGGCAGATTAACTATAGGGTTTAATAACATGTTACATATATATATATATATAAATTAGTTTTTTAGTTTTGTAATAGTGTTTGCTATATTAATAAATGCAATTTTTTATAGATTTTTTTTTTTTTTTTTATTGTAGGAATGAATGGGAAATTTTATTCAGCTATGTTTTATTGAACAATACAATACCCATTTAGCTGAATAAAATAAAATTTCCCATTCATTCCTACAATAAAAAAAAAAATCTATAAAAAATTGCATTTATTAATATAGCAAACACTATTACAAAACTAAAAAACTAATATATATATATATATATATATATATATATATATATATATATATATATATATATATATATATATATATGTAACATGTTATTAAACCCAATAGTTAATCTGCCACTCCCTAGTGCCCACAGCTTATAAATCTCTTTTTATATTAAAATACTGACACTATATACCTTTTTGACTTATCGGTATACCATGGTCACATGATAAACTGCAGGGTCCCACCCACTGATCATTTAGTTACTGGGCATGGAGGAGGAGGGAGGGACTGGGCTGTCATTTAGAATCTGTATACATGCCCACATGTTTGATGTCATACCATGTGATCTGACTAGCTCAGCTCAAGACAGGAAATTTTCTCTCCAGCAATAGAGACCAAACTGAGCATGTGCAGCGGTACTACCCTCACTGTGTCTTATTTGGCCTTGCCAAGAGAGGCAATGCAGGAAGGGAGGATCTGTCAATACAATATGAAAGAGCATTTTTACACAATGCAGAGGATTAACCCCTTAAGTTCCACAGTGAGTATAACAAGCATTCTATTCTGCATATACAGACAGATTTTACTGTTGTGTGTTTAGTAACACTTTAATGGTAAAATGCTATGCTATGTTAATGACAAAAAAAATTATTTTCTATGGCTACTCAAGAATAAATGGAAGTGGAAAATACAACAATACCTTCAAGATTCATCCTTTTGGGCTTCTATGAGTGGCCACATCAACATTTCATCCTGTTTTTGATATTTCTCCTGATCTACCTGATGGCCATGACTGGTAACTTGTTTATTATCGTGGTGATATCCTCCAGCAAAAACTTACATACTCCTATGTATTTCTTCTTGTTTAATTTGGCCATCCTTGACATTTTGCTAATATCAGCTATTATGCCAAAACTCTTAGAGCTTTGCTCTTCTGAAAACCAATCCATCACATATTTTGGATGCTTGGCCCAGGTATTGGTATTTCTCATATGTAGTATGTCTGAGACATTTCTTCTTGCGATCATGGCCTATGATCGTTATTTGGCTATCTGCTGTCCATTACGTTATTCCTATTTAATGAATTTGAGGATCTGCCTTCATCTTGCTCTTCTATCATGGGGATTTGGTCTACTGGAATCTGTGGTGTTAACTGGGTTGATTTTTCGTTGTTCTTTTGTGAAATATAAAGAAATTAATCATTTTTTTTGTGACCTGGATTCTCTGATAAAACTCTCCAGTAGTGGTGCTACAGAAGCACATATGGCTCTTTTAGTGTCAACTTTTATCTGTGGATTCATTCCTACGGTTTTCATATTAGTGACCTATGGTTTTGTTATTTATAATATACTAAAGATACGTTCCAACAAAGGAAAGCGAAAGGCCTTCTCAACCTGTTCTTCTCACCTTACAGTGATCACCTTATTCCTTGGGATTATTCTGAGAACTTATTTCAGACCAAAGTCTGCCTACTCAACACAAGAAGATAAAATTTTATTGTTGCTTTACACATCTTGCATTCCAACACTCAATCCTTTAATTTACAGTTTAAGGAACAAGGATGTTCATGTAGCTGTAAAAAAACTTAGCCAGATTACTAAAAGTCGCATTTTCACTCCATGTGAATATTTTTGCTACAAACGTACAAGAAACTCTGCTTTTAAAATAAAGACAATGTGGATTATGCAAAATTGACACCACTAGCTGGCAACTAGTGGTTGAATTTTTTTGTGCAACATTCTGTTCACATCTATTGAAAAGCGATGATAACTAGTGAAAATATAGTATTCTGTATTACTGCCTTCAATGCGCATGCATAGCAAAAACTTTGTTTTAGTCTAAGAAGGTTAAAAACCCCTCTCAAATTTTGAATTATGTATGGCAGACTTCTGTACTGGTAACAGCTGTGTCAAGCCACGTACAAACAGGCCGAAAGTTGGGAGACATCGGGCAGTTCAATAAGAACCGGCTGACATACGGCCTGTGTGTATGTCAGCTGGTCCGACTGAATTAGATTGTTAGTACAATGGCTCTGACTGGACCTGTCAGTTTTTTTTTACATCCAACCCAATTAGTATGTACCAGGCTTCAGAAGGGATTTTCTTCACTTGGAATTCTTTCAATTTCCTGTAGCATCTTTTGGAGGTATCTTCCCACAGGACACAAACACACAAAAAATGTAAATGGGGTTGAAACCCTTCTCTATGAAAAAATAAACAATTTTGCTATACAAAAAATGTATGGCTGCAACTTGATACCATTTGCATGCACACTGTCCCTTACAATGGGGGATATCAGATTTCCTTCCTACTGTGCCTAGCTTGTATTGTGGGCTGAATGGGGGAATCACACCTTTTCAATGAAACAACAACATTTATGGCTGCAAAAGACAGACTCTGCAGTATGGACAATGGGTTGCAATGAGAAAAAAAATGAATATTAATAATTGGACAGAAAGCAATTCCGATCAAATTCCTTGTTTAAACCTCTGGACACTAAAGAACCTAATTCATACACCCACCATATTAGATTTCTTTCCACTTGTCTAACTTTATGTCTATTTTTTTTTTATGACAGCTTGATCATACCCTTTACTGATAAATGAATTAGCTATCTCCATAGATTGGTCTTCATAGTCATTTTCCTTTCCTTCCTTAATCCTGAGGAATTGGCTTCTTGGTACATTCACCAGCCAGGGTCTGTGATGACAGCTATTCTGGGACATGTAGGAGTTTATATCGGTCATTTTAAAATACGTTTTTGTTGTTATAGTATTGTTCCCATTATTAATTATTAGATCAAAAAAGTGATTTTTTTTTTGTGGCTAAGTTCCCATGAGATTCGTGATGTTTTTACTATTATTATTCACACCCAATACAAATGTGTTTAGGTCATCCTCATTGCCTTCCCAGAACAATATTAGGTCATCTGTAAATCTATTTTATAGTGTCAAGTAATAGGGTGGATTACGTAATATTTCCTCTTCTTCCCATTTGGCTATAGATATGTTGTCTATGCATGGGGCAAATCTAGCCCCCATAGCATCCCCCATAATTTGTAAATAATATTTGTTCTGGTACCAAAAATAGTTGTGCCCTAAACAAAATTCAATGCAGTCCACTATGATTTTTTTATGCTGTTTCTATCTAAATCCGTATTTTTAATCAGGGCCCATCTTGCTGCATTAACCTCCCTAGCGGTAATCCCGAGTCTGGCTCGGGCTGGGATTTCAGCACCATAAGCGGTAACCCCGAGCCAGACTCGGGATCGCATCGCTGGATACAGGGAGGACACAGGGAGAAGTTACTTACCTTGTCCCCTGGATCCAGCGATGTCCTCCGCGCTGTGTGATCGAGCTGTCCTCCACTCGATTCACACAGTGTCCAAATGCCGCTGATCTCCGTTCCCTGCGATGTTACGGCGCACGGGAGCGGAGATCGGCGTCAAATTCAAAAAAGTAAAAACACACAATACACATACAGTACTGTAATCTTACAGATTACAGTACTGTATAAAAACATTACACACCCCCTTTGTCCCTAGTGGTCTGTGCAGTGCCCTGCATGCACTTTTATATTATAAATACTGTTTTTTCTGCCTGGAATTTGGAGATTGTCCATAGCAACCAAAAAGTGTCCCTTTATGTCAAAAGTGATTTTAGACCAACCAGAAAACAGCGATAATAAATTATAATCACTTGCAGAATTGAGCGATATCGATTTGTGGGGAAATTCGTCATAAAGCACTAAATCTAATAACAGCGACAATTCTGCAAATGCGCAAATTTCAGAGTTTTTGGATTTGATTACATTATTGAATAATTTTTATTATTATTTATTATATTATAAACTTTATCATACCCGGGATGTCTGCTAGACTCTGGTTTGAACAGATTTAAGAGAGTTATTCCTAAGAATTGCAGGACTACAATATAAAACGCCAAATTTCCATGCAAAATAATTGTACCGCTTTCAGCACCTAAAACCAGAACTAATCATACCGCCAGGAAGGTTAATGGTGCCCTTGTGACTAATATTAGTGTAAAGGGATGCTACATCCGTAATGACCATAATGGTATGTTCCGTGACTTTGATGTTATTAATGATCTGTAATGTATGTTTTGTATCCTTGAGATATGCTTTTGTGTTTTTTTAGTAGGGGCTGTAGATAACAATTTATATATTGTCCCAATCTGAATGATAGGGATTCTATTCCATTTATAATTGGATGATGGGGTGGGGGTTAATACTATTTTTGTGGATCTTGGGGATGGCATATATAACGGGTATTCTACATGTTTCTGGTAGGAGATATTTTTCCTCCTTATCATGTATTACTTCTTTTGTCTTGCCCTCCTTGATAAGTTTCTCCAGTTCCTTTTTAAATAGTTTAGTTGGATCCCCTTTTAGTAATTTATTGGTTTATTTATTATTCAATAGATCATTCATTACTGTTTTATATTGGTCTTTGTTCCATACTAATCCAAATTTTCCAAACTTTTGATCCCCTCCTTGATATGGTTCTGGCCCTTCGGTTTCTTTATATGCAAATATTCTAAATCTTGTGTAACCATTTTTTTAAGCATATCAACATGCGTATTATTTTGTATTTTTAGGGTTGAATATAGATTTATTGAGCTGTCCAGTATATGTTTTGTATCGAATCTGATCTCATTCCTATTACTTGGGTTAAAGCGGAGGTCCACCCTAAAATGGACCTCCGCTCATCGGAATCCCCCCCCCTCCGGCGCCACAATCGGCACCTTTCAGGGGGGAGGGGGGTGCAGTTACCTGGATAATCCAGGTAACTGCACCCACTTCCGGGCTAGCTCTCTGCGGAAAGGGGCGTACGTTACGCCCCTTTCCGCAAGCGCCCGCCCCCTTCAGCAAGTGCCCCGCTGCCTGCTGGGAAACACACAGCTCCCAGAGGCAGCGGGGACCGTCCGGATTGCGCCGCGCGGCTCGCGCATGCGCAGTAGGGAACCGGGAAATTAAGCCGAAAGGCTCCATTTCCTGATTCCCATACCCAAGATGGCGGCGGCAGGACCCGCCAGACGAGCGAGCGATCGGCTTCGGGTGCCGACATCGTGGGCGCGCTGGACAGGTAAGTGTCACTATTTAAAAGTCAGCAGCTGCAGTATTTGTAGCTGCTGGCTTTTAAAAAAAAAAAAAAACGCGGAGTCCCGGTGGACTCCCGCTTTAAGAGCCAAAAACTATTTTATATTAATATTTCTGACAAATGTTTGGAGTCCTATATACGTATCAATTTTATTAAGGTTTTTTTGGGGGAAAACTTAAAACCTTGGTCCAATACTTTTGTTAAATTGACCCCACTTAGATGGAATATGCCATCTCCTAATACTCTCTTCTTCTTTTGGATCTTCCCCTCTCCCCTACATCCTCTCTTTCTTCCCCCTCCCTGGGAGGCTCCCTTTGTGTGGGGTGATGTCTGGGGGTTGTGGTTTCTCTTGGTTGGTTGTCTTCCCTTGGATAGCCTCTGTCTAAAAAAGGTGTCTGTGGTTCCCCTTCTCTGTGATAATCCTTTAATGGGGCATATCTATTGGAAGTAGCAACATAGTCATGTTTATATTTTGGTTGCCTTTGTCACCTGGGTCCTTAGGGTTTTGTGGTGTAGTATTGCCCCCCGCCCTCCCTCTGTGGGTGAGCACAGTTCGGACGGCACAGTGGTGTAGTGATTAGCACTCTCACCTAGCAGTAAAAAGGGTCGCTGGTTTGAATCCCAACCACGACACTTCCTGCCAGGAGTTTACATGTTCTCCCTGTGCCTGCGTGGGTTTCCTCCAGGTACTCTGGTTTCCTCCCACACTCCAAAGACATGCAGGTAGGTTAATTGGCTGCTGTCCAAAATTGGCCCTAGTATATGAATGGGGACCTTAGATTGTGGGCTACTTGAGGGTAGGGACTGATGTGAGTGTGCAATGTACAGGGATAGGGACAATTGTAGACACTTACACTCAGGTTGAACTGGATGGACTGGTGTCTTTATTCAACCTTAGTAACTAATAGGGATGAGCCGAACACCACCCGGTTCGGTTCGCACCAGAGCTTTCGAATGGACCAAAAATTCGTACAAACTTTAGAACCCCATTGAAGTCTATGGGACTCGAATGTTCTAAATAAAAAGTGCTAATTTTAATGGCTAATATGCAAGATACTGTCCTACTGTCCTAAAAAGGGTTTGGGGACCTGGCTCCTGCCTAAAATGTTATTAAAAATGGCCGTTTTGGCGGGAGCACTGATTTTAATGACGATTAAAGTGAAAAAAAAAGTGAAATATTCCTTTAAATATCATGCCTGGGGGGTGTCTATAGTATGCCTGTGAAGTGCCACATGTTTCCCGTGTTTAGAACAGTCCCTGCACAAAATGACATTTAACGGAAAAAAAATTCAAACTGCTTTTGTTTTTAATGTAATATCTGGTTCCGGCAATATGGATGAAAATCATTGAGAAAAATGGCATGGGTAGCCCCCCCTGCCCATTACCAGCCCCTTTGGGTCTTGTACGGATATTAAGGGGAACCCTGTACCCATATTAAAAAAGGAAAGACGTGGGGCCCCCAGGCCCTATACTGTATACTCAGAACAGCAGTATACAGGCGGTGCAAACAAGACTGTGTAGATTTGTTGTGTTAAGTAGAATCTGTTTGTAATTTTGAACTGGTACATTTTTAAAGTGTAGCTCCAGTCAAAAAATCTATTTTTAAGCTTTTTGAAAAACATAGGGAAGGGTTATCACCCCTGTATAATTTGTTTTGCCGTCCGTCTTTTTTCATCTCACTTCCTGTTGTCTCCTTCCGTTTGCAAGTAGAAGACGTTTGTAAGTTGGATGTTTGAAAGTAGGGGCCTGCCCTATATGCTCTGCATAAATGGCGGAACAAGGTTTTGGTGTTGCCACAACATTGTAAGCCCTCAAAGAGACTCTTGGTGGGCACTGGAGCTCCCTGCTGTGAATGATTATATCAAGAATTGTAATTACATGCCATTGTTGAACAGTGGTAGAAAAATTTACCTTTGGTGGTTGTGGTGCTGGTGCCACAACAGTATAAGTACTCACAGTTACTCTGGGTGGGCACAGGAACGAGCCCTGCTGTGAAATATTATATCAAGAATTGTAATTACATGCCCCTGTTAAACAGGGGCTGAAAAATTGGGCTGGTGGCACTGGTGCTGGTGCCACGACACTGCAACCTCTCCCATATACTCTAGTTGTGGTGCAGGAATGAGCCCTGCTGCAAAGCATTGCATCAAAAATTGTAATTAAATGCCCCTGTTAAACAAGGGCTGAAAAATTGGGCCTTAGGCACTGGTGCTGGTGCCACGACACTGCAACCTCTCCCATATACTCTAGTTGTAGTGCAGGAATGAGCCCTGCTGCAAAGTATTGCATCAAAAATTGTAATTAAATTCCCCTGTTAAACAGGGGCTGAAAAATTGGGCTGGTGGCATCACCCAGAACCAAAAATGTTCTTCCAACATATCAGCGGAGGAGGAAGAGGATAGACAATCAACATAACAGGACAGTCACTCAGCATCAGCATATGCAGTCTTGAAGGGATGTGATATTTCAAAAAAAATTATTCGGTTACATCAGCTTCAGGTGCTTGGTAGCTGTGGGTGACCCAAGACTGATTCATCTTTATGAAGGTCAGTCGATCAACTGAGTCGGTGGACAGGTGCACCCTGTGATCGGTAACAAAGCCACCAGCAGCACTGAAGGTGCGTTACGAAAGAACTCTGGATGCAGGCCAGGTCAGTAGCTTAATTGCATACTGTGCAAGCTCTGGCCAGTGATCCATCCTCAAGACCCAGTAAGCCAGAGGATTTTCGGTGGGAAAGGTGTCCAAGTCTGACCTTGCCCCTAGGTATTCCTGAACCATGTAAATCAGACGCTGACGATGGTTGCTGGAACCAATCATACCTTGGGGCTGCGGATTAAAAAATTGTCTGAACGCATCGGTCAGATGGCCACCTTCTCCACCGCTCCTTCTGACCGATGCCTCAGCAACACGTTGTCCAGGACCAGGAGTTTGTAACCGCCCAGTCTCTGGGAACGCGTTGCACAGACCTTTCTGCAAGGCCTCCCGGAGATGTCTCATCCTCTGCTCCCTCTGCGACGGCAAGATAAGGTCGGCAAACTTACCCTTGTACCGTGGATCAAGGAGAGTGGCCAGCCAGTAATGGTTCCTCTCCTTGATCCGAAGAATACGAGGATCCTTCCGCAGGCTTTGCAGGATCAGGGAGGCCATGCAGCGTAGGTTAGCTGAGGCATTTGGTCCGGAGTCCTCTGGGTCACTAAGGACAACATGATCTGCAGCTACTTCCTCCCAGCCACGTACAAGTCCACAGGTTTCTTGGGACTGTAAATCATCCCTACAAGACTGCTGATGCTGAGTGCCAGCCTCAACCTCCATGCTGACACAATCATCCTCCTCCTCCTCCTCCTCCTCGTCCTCTTCCTGTGTGATGGGTGGGACAGCAGGAACACTGTCTGGATAAAGGGGGCCTTGAGAGGCAAGGAAGTCCTCCTCTTCCTGCCTCTGTTCTGCCTCAAGTGCCCTGTCCATTATTCCACGCAGCTTATGCTTCAACAGGTGGACAAGAGGTCACTGATGCATGCACTGTCACTGCCCACCATCCTTGTGGCCTCCTCAAACTGTGAACGGACAGTGCATGCATCCCTGATCATGCCCCACTGGCATGATGAGAAAAAAACCGAGCTCCCCTGACCCTGTCCTGGTGCCGTAGTCGCACAGGTACTCATTGATGGCCCTCTGCTGCATGTGCAGCCGCTGCAGCATGGCCAGCGTTGAGTTCCACCTGGTGGGCATGTCACATATAAGGCGGTTCTTGGGCAGGTTCAACTCCTTTTGGAGCTCAGCCAGCTGAGCAAGGGCATTAAATGATCAGTGGAAATGCACACAGACTTTCCTGGCCTGCTTCAGGACATCCTGTAAGCCCGGGTACCTGCCCAAGAACCGCTGCACCACCAGGTTAAAGACATGAGCCACACAGGGCACATGGGTCAGTTGTCCCTGTTGGAGGGCGGAGAGGAGGTTGGTGCCATTGTCGCAAACCACCATTCCTGGCTTAAGCTGGCATGGCGTCAACCACCTCTTGGCCTGCCCCTGCAGAGCTGACAAAATATCTGCCACAGTGTGGCTTCTGTCCCCCAAACAAACCAGCGCAAGCATGGCATGGCATCGCTTTTCCTGCGTACTTGCGTAGCCCCTTGAACGCCTACACCGCTGGTTCTGAGGACAGAGCACTGGAAGAGGCCATGGAGGAAGAAGAAGAGGAGGGGGTGGAGGAGAGAGGTGTGTCACAACCAATAGTAGCATTTTGGAGGCGTGGTGGCGGAACAACCTCCAACACTACTGCACCTTGTCCTGCATCCTTCCCAGCTGCGAGAAGAGTGACCCAATGGGCCGTGAAAGACAGGTAACGTCCCTGTCAATGCCTGCTGGACCATGAGTCAGCGGTAATATGCACCTTACCGCTGACCGCCCTGTCCAGCGAGGCAAGGACATTGCCTTTCACATGCCGGTAGAAAGCCGGAATCGCCTTTCATGAGAAAAAGTGTTGTTTGGGGACCTGCCACTGAGGAACCGCACATTGTACAAACTCACGGAAGGTGGCCGAGTCTACCAACTGAAAAGGCAGCAGTTAAAATAATAATAATCGGACGTGGGTGTACTGCTAGCAGAGTGCCCGGAAGCACTTGGCTGTGACACACCTAATTCTACACCTTCATTCCTCTCAGAGCAGGTTTCAGAGAGGACTGAAGGTCTAGTGGGGTTGGAGATCCCAGCTGATGAGGAGCAAGGAGAGGTCCGCTTTGTTCTTCGGTGTGGGTCTTTGAGGTACGCTTGCCAACGAGCTGCATGGCAAGTCAACATATGTTTGGTCAAGCATGTGGTGCCCAAGCGGCTGATGTTTTGACCACGCGAGATACGCTTGAGACATATGTTGCAAATAGCAGCGGTGCGATCTGATGCACTTGTCTCAAAAAAGGCCCACACCAAAGAACTTTTAGAATAACGCGCAGAGGCAGCTCCCTGCACAGGCAGTGCTCTGCGGTGTGATTCAGTCGGTGTGCTGCCCCTAAGCTGGCCCCCGGAGGGCATCCTGCTTCATTGGACATGTGCCTCCTCCTAGCCACCTTTTGCTGCGATTACAGCTGCAAGTCGCTTGGGGTATGTCTCTATCAGTTTTGCACATCGAGAGACTGAAATTCTTGCCCATTCTTCCTTGCAAAACAGCTCGAGCTCAGTGAGGTTGGATGGAGAGCGTTTGTGAACAGCAGTTTTCAGCTCTTTCCACAGATTCTCAATTGGATTCAGGTCTGGACTTTGACTTGGCCATTCTAACACCTGGATACGTTTATTTGTGAACCATTCCTTTGTAGATTTTGTTGTATGTTTGGGATCATTGTCTTGTTGGAAGATAAATCTCCGTCCCAGTTTCAGGTCTTTTGCAGACTCCAACAGGTTTTCATCCAGAATGGTCCTGTATTTGGCTGCATCCATCTTCCCCTCAATTTTAACCATCTTCCCTGTCCCTGCTGAAGAAAAGCAGGCCCAAACCATGATGCTGCCACCACCATGTTTGACAGTGGGGATGGTGTGTTGAGGATGATGAGCTGTGTTGCTTTTACGCCAAACATATAGTTTTGCATTGTGGGCAAAAAGTTGGATTTTGGTTTCATCTGACCAGAGCACCTTCTTCCACATGTTTGGTGTGTCTCCCAGGTGGCTTGTGGCAAACTTTAGACGAGACTTTTTATGGATATCTTTGAGAAATAGCTTTCTTCTTGCCACTCTTCCATAAAGGCCAGATTTGTGCAGTGTACGACTGATTGTTGTCCTATGGACAGACTCTCCCACCTCAGCTGTAGTTCTCTGCAGTTCATCCAGAGTGATCATGGGCCTCTTGGCTGCATCTCTGATCAGTCTTCTCCTTGTCTGAGCTGAAAGTTTAGAGGGACGGCCAGGTCTTGGTAGATTTGCAGTGGTCTGATACTCCTTCCATTTCAAAATGATCGCTTGCACAGTGCTCCTTGGGATGTTTAAAGCTTGGGAAATCTTTTTGTATCCAAATCCAGCTTTAAACTTCTCCACAACAGTATTACGGACCTGCCTGGTGTGTTCCTTGGTCTTCATGATGCTCTCTGCGCTTTCAACAGAACCCTGAGACTATCACAGAGCAGGTGCATTTATACAGAGACTTGATTACACACAGGTGGATTCTATTTATCACCATCAGTCATTTAGGACAACATTGGATCATTCAGAGATCCACGCTGAACTTCTGGAGTGAGTTTGCTGCACTGAAAGTAAAGGGGCCTAATAATTTTGCACGCACCACTTTTCAGTTTTTTATTTTCTAAAAAAGTTTAAAATATCCAATAGATTTCGTTCCACTTCGCAATTGTGTCCCACTTGTTGGTGATTCTTCACAAAAAATTAAAATTTTATATCTTTATGTTTGAAGCCTGAAATGTGGCAAAAGGTTGAAAAGTTCAAGGGGGCCGAATACTTTCGCAAGGCACTGTAAATAAGAACGAATTTCGGGAGTAACTAAATAAATGTATTTTTTGGACGAAAACTAAATTCTGAAACAAAATATTTCAGTGTGTACATGTCTAGTAGGTAATGGCAACGATGGACTGGCGCTAGGCAGATGTGTCCTACAATTGGTCCAAGACTGCTACAGGGCACCATTCATTGAGGATCTAAAAGAACTTGACGTTGACCCCCCTGCCAGACTGTTAGGTGTTGGACACCACCAGATGCAGTATGTAGTGATCTTGGAGGCGGGACCGTTGACACCTGTGCAGTACCTGGCAACAGGCCCTCTAGCCACGGGAAACCATAGAAGGCCAAGTAAATAGCAGCTTTGAAGACCAGGCTAAGCAGAAACCCAAAGGGGGTACCACCAAAGAATAGCTGACATGTCCTGGAACGCGCCGCTTTAGATGGGTAAGCGTTTACCTCAGGCTATTGGTTGGTGCTTCTGGATACCTCATAAGATATCTTTGACCGTGTGGGCTGCAAACAAGGAAAGTTTGTAAGGACAGAAAATGTTGAATGCCAGCCAGGTATAGCCTGATGGTATTGAGGGATAAAGTCAGTTGAGTGTGACAATATGACATGAATGCCAGGATAAGCTTCAAGTCACCTATTCCCAAACCAGAACACGAGACTCGAAACCTTCAGAGGCGGTGTGGTGGGCCTTCAATGTGTTGCAGGACAGAGACTGGTTTACCAGTTGGATAGCGCGGCGTAAGTGGTCGTTTAGCCCATTGTCAACTGCGACCAAAGTGGGACAGGTGAAGTGGTCGAGACGGCTCCGGGATTCGCCAGGAAGAATAATGGAAAGTTAAGGCGGGACAACACATCGGCTGCGAGGTTGCATTTGCTAGGAATATAGGTGTAGTGTACATTGAATTTGTAATGAAGAGATATTTGCATTAGCCTGCATAAGACCTGGTCCTGCCTTTATTGACAATTTCGGCCGTTGCCAGGTTGTCTGTGGAGAAGACCACGGTTTGCCCTATCCAAGTGTGGCCCCAAACCTGAGCTGCTGCAACAATAGGGTAGAATTCAGGGATTAGCAGAATCTCTTATGGCCATGGTCCCGCAAACCAGTGAGTGACAAAAATTGCTGCAAAGCAAATGAAGACCACTGCGTCCATCACTACATGAGGTGATGAGGCAGATGCTACCTGGATAAGACATGGACACACCATTCCAGTTTCTAGGAACTCGTCCCACATGGCCAGATCAGCGATTGCTGCTTGGTCCAATCTAAGGATCTGGTCAGGGTCCTGTGCCTGTAAAAGGGAAACCAAGAGTGGTGAGATGAAGTAATGCCCCTGAGGAATAAACCTCATTGCGAAGTTAAGCATGCCTAACAAGGACTGTAGTTGTTTATTACAAACTTGTGAAAGGGTGAAGGCATGAATGACCGATCTGTTTCGGGACAACTTGTCTGGAGGTAAGCTGGCCTGCATGGAGCAGGTGTCTAAACTGATGCCTGAAAGGTGATGGACTGAGCCGGACCTTCCACTTTATGCTCTGTGATGGCCACATACAGGTTTCCAAATACTACCCTTAACTTGTTCAAATCTGAGGGCGAGCAGCAAGAATTCATTAAGGTAATGGATGACTTCCTGGCACTGCGTTTGGTGGGAAAAAATCCAGGTGAGAGATTGTGTGAATGTGTCCAAAATCCATGGACTGTTCTTTGAGCCGAATGTTAGTTTGGTGGCAAAATAGTATGCGCCTTTCCACTTGATGCCATGCCATTGCCACAAGGACAGCTCAATAGTCAATAGCTTGAAGGCATCTGAAATGTCCACCTTGGACAGCCCTGCACCCATGCCTATGCTAATGATGCACTGTATGGCTAGGTCACAGATGCGTACTTGAGGAAGAACGCTTGAGGTGTGGACATATCATAAATCAAGCAGAGTTTGTTGGAGAACTTGCTCTTAAGCAACTGGACAGGCCGCCTCAATTTGTCTACCTCAGAATGCTGAGTGGCAGAAGGCATGTCCTGGGCAGCACTGGAGGTGGAGGGGAGGGTCAGGGAAAGTGTGGAATGTGTGTTGGAACACCAATATACCATATGTGTGGAGGATTGGGAGATGGAGCAGAGAGGGGGAATGTAAGCCCACCAAGTGGTGGCAGAAGAGTAAAGTGTCCACAATGCCCCAATTGGCGCAGACCTGGAACTGAGAGAGTATGACTGCTGCTTTTGCTGCAAATGGTCAATGGTAGTCGTAGACAGCAAAGCCTCCAATCCCTCAGAGACTGAGTACTGCCGTGCTCTGAACCCCTGGAGGGTGCCAGAGGGATGGAGGCGAGATTCTCGCTGTCAGTCTGGAACATGGATGGATCAAGCTGAACTCAAATTACCTTAAGAGAGAAAAGACAGACATGCAAATGAGTGGCCATGAGTGTGTGCCTCTGGTAGACTAGTTGCAATAGCGTGCTGCAAAATAACTCATGAGGGGGCAGAAAATAAACAAAGCAGTGTGTGTGGGGAGGAACTATTGACCATGCTAGTCGTATGTTGTAATCATATGTTTGAAAAATGAGAATGGAACATGCCAACTCAACTGCGAATCAACGAAGCCTGTGCCGAGTAATGTTGGACAACAAACCGACAACACCTCTCGAAGTTTTGCAAAACTACAAATGAGTTTAAGTCTGCGAGACAGGTAAAACAATGAATGATGACCCCGAACGGAAGAGCCGCAACACTTGGAGAATTGAACACACAGACTCACGAACCACAAAGTGAGCTGGGAAGAGTCGGCCTAGTGACGTAATGAATCATACACCGGAAACACCAAGGGATGCAGGTGAGTTGGCTGAATACATACACCCGGGCTCCTCCCATAAATTCAGGCCACCATCCTGGCCTTTATATATATGTGTGTGTGTGTGTGTTTATGCAGTATATATACAGCTAAAAAAGCAATGAATCTGACTTTCATGACTTTCATCAAACATTCATTTGGATGAAGCAGTCACTGTATTCTAAAATACATGCACCAGGAAGATTCACTAGCAATGAATGTTTGCCAAATGCTAAATTAACTGCTTCATAAATACAGCATGTGCAAGCATATTATTAAATCTTCAACACTTTTGAATTTAAAGTGGTTGTAAAGGCTAAAGGTGTTTTTTTTTTACCTTATTTCATTCTCAGCATTAAGGTAAAAAACGTACCTGTAGGTACAGTGAATATCTCCTAAACTTGTGGTGTTTACGAAATATTCATGCTGGATTCAGCCGGTGCATGCGCTCTGAAGGTCTGGCATGCTGTGCCAGAGCCAAGTGACATAATCGTGGCCCTGGCCACTCATACAGCCATAGCCCACAAACCTGGGGGGAAGATGGAAGCCCTGTCAGCAGTGACAGTGCACCTGATGAAAGAAATGTATGTTTTTTTAAAATAATCATACTTACCTAGCAGGATGCAGAATCACTCACTGGAGGGCTGAGCTGTGGAGAAGGCAGGAGCGGCTGGCTCAGGCTCTCAGCAGCTCGCTGTGAGGCTGAGCTGGGTGCCGGTCCAGGCATGTGGGCAGATCCCGACTCCATTGTCGCGATCTTGCCCTAGCGGGGACTGGCTCTGTGATGTCAGTCGACAGTCGCAGTGGATATTAAAAACTGTGCAGCTTTAAATCCGTTAGTGAAATCTTAACCCCAGATACCACTCCAAGGAAGATAGCTTCATTATCTACAAATTTTCCATTTTGTAGAGTAAATCTGCAGGGTTTGGATGACTCTATAGAGACCTGAAACCTTTTGAGGACTCCGACTGACCGCATGCTATTTTCAGCTCTATAACATTCTTCTTTCAGGGACTTTTCCAAGTCACCCATTCTACACCCAGGATTGGGAGAGAGAACTGGACATTCTGTCTCTGGCAAGGACTGGATAAATCCTTTTTTTTTTAACCTTTAAATCCAGTATAGCCACCCAAACTCAAAAGAGGAATTTAAAACTTTTGACCAGGTGGTACAGACATCTGGCTTTGCTGCATAAAATGATACTATCAACCCCTGACTTGTGCTGACAATGTGATGCACCAAGTGCCACTCTCTGCCATCTGTGGTGGACTTTCCATATCCGACCCTTTTGGCGCTACATCTTCCAGCTCTGTTACCTTATTACTGCTGAAACCTGGCCTAGAACCTCAGAGTTTGCCCCTCTCTTAATTATTCCTGGGCCCAATGCTAAGACCAAAAAGGGTATGCTCTATTTTCTATTGTAGCCACCCAAGTGCTAATTCCCAGGCATTGGAAACGGATCACACCTCCCACTGTCAGAGTGGATAATGGTGCAAAACCACATCATGAGAATGGATAAGTCTGTCGCTTGTCTCCATGAACGTTACCTGAAATTCCTTGAATTATGGTATACCTGGATCAATTTGTCTACTTCTCCTAAACTGCCACCTTTCTTGTGCTTACCATTAGGGCTTTTCAATTACGGCTTCCTGGTGGGACCAGTTGATTAGCCTCCTTCTTTTTCTCTATTTCTACTCTATTTTTTGCTTCTGCTCTTCTTTTTCCTGTATCCAGTGCAAGTCAGAGTAACCGATCAGTAGAGACCCCTAGAAAACTTGGATTCTCAGCATTGTCTTCTGAAGAGGCACTGCACCAATATTTCAGTTTGCTGGGTGTATGACCCATATGCAATGCCACCAAACCCAAATACTAGTATACTATGGATATTTGAACTATTAATTTTAGTTTACATTTTCAGTTTCAGGTTGCGTGTTATGATTTTCTCCCAAAATGTTTATTTAGTTACTCATGAAAATCATCTTTTAAATTAAAGTGGTTCCAAAGCCTCAAGGTTTTTTACCCTAATGCATTCTAGGTAAAAAAAAACTTCTGTGCTGCAGGAGCTCCCCCCCCCCCCCCCCTATTCTTACTCTCGATCCGATCCAGCGATGTGCATGAGAGCAGCTGTCTCACTCCTTCCTGGGCAGATTGATAGCAGCAGCAGTCATTGGCTCCTGCTGCTGTCAACCAAATGCTGTGGCCGGGTCGGGGCTGAGTCACCCGGTCTGTGTTAATAGATGTAGAAAAGGAGAATCGGGGCTGCTCTGTGCAAAACCATTGTACAAGGGCAGGTAAGTATAACATGTTTTTATTTTAGATTTAAAAAAAACAAAGGTTTAATGTTACTTTAACTAGTTGATTATAACTCTATGTTTAGATCTAGTGGTGCTTTATTATACTGACTGGTGTGAGCGATAAGTTCATTAGGATTTATTACACATTGAATAAAGAAAGCATCAATCAAGGCAAGTGTGCTTAACAATGTTGTCAGACTAATTATGTTACACTGTTACAGTATACAGTATGTCTATAGATAAAAAGGGCTGTCCCAGAGGATATAAGGCATTAGTATATAAACACAGGCCATTGTAGTTCAAAGCAGCTGTCTGGAAAATAGGAACTGCTTTACTCATTGAACATTTGATTCATCATTTTCACTTTAAGTGTAAGTGTTTTAGTGGACAGTGGTAGTTATATATATACTGTATATTCTTTATATAAAAAATGCTATAGCAATTTTCATGCAAATGAAACCACTTGAAAGTTTATTTCAAAAAGGTAATGCTAAAAATAATAATATTAAAGACTGGTACAGGCTCCCAGTTTTAAAAAGGTGAGTCAGTCTATCTATCTGTACATTAACTGTCTATGCATACATAATCGCAGCTAAGTAAACTATCTACGTATGCATACATTAAGGGCATGTTAGCACCACAATTTCAGTGTTCCAGATGCGTTTCTGATGCATTTTCAATGGAATCAAGTGTTTTTTTCCTCTTTTTTATTTTAAAACTTGAACAATCTTAATTTTAAATAGAACAATGTGCCTTCTAGAGCATTTCAGCATGTTTACATGCACTTTGATATTGTTCTATCTATCTATCTATCTATCTATCTATCTATCTATCTATCTATCGTTCGTTCGTTCGTTCGTTCGTTCGTTCATTCTATCTACCTATAATGTATTTGCAAACAGAGATAATCTCAGATTACGAGCATTTTTATTTTATTCACTTCAGTAAACAGAAGTAAAGACTGCACAAATAGTAAAAGTCAGTTCCCCTAATCAGAGAACATCTAAATAGTTAACAACAGGTAGCATTTAGCTAGACTGAAAAATATACAAAAATTTATTAGCAAATTTGACCTTAAATGGGGTCAAATAAAAAAAAGTTTTTAAGCCTCACAGTGATAAAATAATGCTATATTTAGTCATTCTGTTTGTGTATAGTGTTTATTTTAATAAAGTTGTCATGTCACTTAACAAACCTTTATCAGTGTTGCTATTAGGGTTCCTTCCTCTACCATTTTTTTTTCGCTTTTTTCCCTCTTCAGCTTGACAACTTTTTTTTGTAATGTCATTCTTTAATATTGTTACATTTCTGGTGAATTTTATTCATGTTTCATATCATTTATGATAAGCACACAATGGGGATTATTCACTAAAGGAAACTCCACTTTGCTAATCAGCAGCAATTCAGCAGAGCTTCCATTCATTTCAGATCTACCCCTTAGATTTAGATCGACTGCACTTTCAAGTGGATTTGCCTTTCGTAAATAACCCCTAATGGGTACATTACTTTCTATTCTATCAGGTTCTTGATAAAAGCAATGGAAAGAACTGGGCTCAGTATTGATTCTTGTGGTACATCACCATGAACTTTAACCTATTCTGAACATTTTTCACTCACAATTATTTCCATTTGAAAGGGGACCTAAACTGTAGAAGCTTTACCCAGAAAGGCAAGGTATAGGGCAAAGGAATAGTCATTATTAGGGATGAATCAGTGGTTTGGTCCAAGCCTGGGCTCGGACTGAACTTTGGCTGTTTGGCCTCTCAGATCAACATTGGAACTTTTGCCATTGCAGCCCCTTTTTGACAGGAACTGAACATCATAAATACAGTAGAAGCTGTAATTCTGTAAATGACCGCTTCTCAATGCAATCTCGGTCACAAAGCCTTACATGGCCAGGAATCCTTGACCAATTAAACAGGCAGATAGCAGGGATATCACTGCCCAAATATGGTCACTGACAATAATTTGGGCAATAGCATTTGTCATGGCCATATTTTGTCAATGAGATCACTACTATCTTTATCCCTTTATTATTATACATGATTTATATAGTGCCAACAGATTGCACAGCGCTTTACAATGTCGGAAGACACTACACCAACAGTACAATTCTAAACAAGAGGGTTAGAGGAGCCCTGCTCCTGCAAGCTTTCAATCTAAGAGGGAGGGGCTGGTGAAAAAAAAGGTAGGGACTGTGAGGGATGAACTGATGAAGGGAGGAGAAGATTTGGTTGTTAGCTGCAGGCAGGATAGGCCTCCTTGAAGAGATGAGTTTTCAGGGATCGCCTAAAAGTGGACAGAAAACGGATAACCGAACAGATTGAGGTAGTGAGTTCCAGAGGATGGGAGAGGCTCTGGAGATGAGCATGGGAGGAGGAGGCAAGGGAGCCTGAGAGCAGAAGGTCTTGGGAGGAGAGGAGAAGACGGTTTGGGATATATTTGGAGATAAGATTGGCAATGTATCTCAAGGGAGAATTGTGATTGGCTTTATATGTTGTTGTTATTGTTTTGAATTGTATTCATTATTTTATTATTTATTATTATTTATTTATTTGTATTATTTATTATTTGTATTTTATTTATTTTTTGAATATATAGCTTATGACACCTCAGGGAGCTGCGATTCAGTGAATGGTATAATGAGAATTGGTTGTGTGCGCCAAGTCTGTCATGTTTCCAATTTTTGGTGAGTTGGTGGGTAGACATTGTAATTGATGATGAATTTAAGGGACTTTGTGTGGGGGTTTTATTTTTTAAAGGACTCGTTTGGGTGTCTTAATTACTAGGTTACACTTCTTTTGTGACTGCGTACAGTAGAGGTAACCATTACTCATTTACATAGGCCAGAGGTCTGGTATCTAGTCACCTTATTTTTATAGGGGCTTTCAGATTCTGATATGCCCCACACCCACAGACCCCCCACAACCACCAAGTCAGAGCTATGGGGAAGACAATCTTACTGTAAAGATATAGAGTTATAGGCACAGAAATGCCTAGGCAGAGAATGTGCAGTGATATTTTTAAGGAGGAATTTTAGAGAAAGGTTAAATTTTTCAGTAGATTTTCACTTTTAACCACTTCAGCCCCAGAAGGATTTACCCCCTTCCTGACCAAGCCCTTTTTTGTGATACAGAACTTTAACTGACAATTGCGCAGCCATGCAACGTTGTACCCGAACAAAATTGACATCCATTTTTCCTACAAATAGAGCTTTCTTTTGGTGGTATTTGATCACCTCTGCGGTTTTAATTGTTTGCGATATAAACAAAATTTTTTTTTACTTTTTGCTATAATAAATATTCCCAAAAAATATATAAAAAAACAAATTTCTTCCACAGTTTAGGCCAGTATGTATTCTTCTACATATTTTTGGTAAAAAAAAATCGCAATAAGCGTATATTGATTTTTATTAGTAATTTTTCTTATTAGTAATTGCAGCGATTTGCGATTTTTATGATGACTGCGACCATTGCAGTGGACAGATCGGACTCTTTTGACACTATATTGTGACCATTGGCATTTATACAGTGATCAATGCTATGAAAATTCACTGATTACTGTGTAAATGTCACTGACAGGGAAGGGGTTAAACACTAGGGGGCGATAAAGTGGTTAAGTGTGTTCCCTCAGCATGTTCTAACCGTAAGGGGGATGGGCTCACTAGAACATGACAGAGATAACTGCTCCCGATCACTGGGAGCAGTAGATCCCTGTCATGTTGCTAAGCAGAACAGGGAAATTTCTTGTTTTGCATCTCCCCATTCTGCCTCTCCGTGCAACGAACGTGGGCCACCGGCGGACATGGATGACGCAGCAACGTACGCGTACGTTGTTTTGCGCACCCGTGCCACTTTGCTGATGTATATTGGCGTGAGCCAGTCGGCAAGTGGTTAAGGTTCAGTTACACTTAAATCCATTGTTTAGGAGCCCATGCTTGTTCCCTTGTTATACAGTTATTCTACAACACACTCTTTTGCATATTTGAAATTAATTCACTGTAGTGAAGATAAGGTTTATAAACAAAGCACTTTATGAATCAAAAAAATTTCCTTTCATGTGATTGGGTATTCTTTGAAAAAAATAATTGTTCCTTAAATTCACTAAGCGAAAGGAAAAATTCACTTCCAAATTTACAATTCACCTAGATTTTTCAAAGTATGCTAAAGCACATTACCCTTTCTAGATGTTGCCTATATTATAGTAAATCTTCACTTTTTTAGTTTAATTCCACTTTAAACCATTATTTCACTATACATAGTCAGTTTGCCAGGGTTGTTGTATCCTCAGCTTCTGTATCAGTATCAAATGTTCTTGCAAAGTCTAAAGATATAAAATCAATGATATTTCCAACATCCAGATGTAAACTTGCCTTTTCATTTTGAATGAAATTACCTTAATAAACCCCAGCTTGTCTTTCAGGAACCCATGCTGGTTCTCTGTATATAAGTTATTCTCTACCATATTATTATGTATGCTCGGTATTGAATCTGTAGTTGATAGTGCAGAGATTGTAGAAATGGATTGTGTCATGTATGGTGACCCTTACATTGCTTGATTATTTTTGTATAAAATATTTAAAAGTTGTTGCTTATGGAAAGGGTTTAAAGCAGTAGTAAATTTTCCCCACAAAAGAAAAAAAAAACATTATCAAACTGTGCTAGTATTCATTGCATATTAACACATTATAAAAGGCTTACCTTAAAACAAAATCATCCAGCAGTGCACTGTCACCAATGACAGGGTTTCCATCTTCACCCGGTCTTCCTACCACATTCATGAGCTTCGGCCATTGGAATGGTCAAGCCATGATGACACCACTCCGCTGTTTATTATAAGCTTAACTGTAGGTACAAGAGAGCAAGTGGTGTTTAATACCAACTTAAGAATTACCTCACCTGGATGGGATGAATAATTAAAGCATTTGTTAACCCCAACACTTCATATTCCTGATATGCGCCTGCTGTACCATGTACTTATTTGAAAAAGGGTCCTGTTCTCTTTGTATTGCTTCCTTGGTGTGAAATCCCTGGTGTTTATGCCTTTGCTTTCATATTAAAAACTGACCACACTAATCAAGAGAGCATAGCATGGTCAGTTCTCCAGATGTGCTGGGAACTCAGTGGGCTCTCCTCCAATAATCAGACTTGTTCCTGATGCGCCCCCGTCATTCACTGGGAAGCTCAGAGTGCTGTTTCTTCTCCTCCTCCAGCTCTTATGAAGCTGAGAACAGAGGGAATGTGATCACTTATAATAAAGGGAAAAGGGTATTTATAATGTTTATTATATCTATACAAAAATGTTTTGCCTTTCATTTCTCTTTTAAACTTAATGGGTTGTTTAACAAGGTGATTGTTTACAATCACTTTAATAGTTTTTTTATATATAAGGTGGTGCTAATCCAGGTTGTGGCTACCCAATTACCTTGATAAATCTCACAGATAGCAAATGGAATGATTGTTGGGTGCATGGAATTCAGCTGTTTTTAATCTACTCTGAAATATGTGGATTGAATAAAAAAGAGTGGGTGAAGCAGAGAAAACTCCTGTGAGGTTTTCTTTTGCATCTTACATTGGACTAAATATACAAGAGAGAATTTATAGCCCTTTTGCTTCCTGTAAAGAATACAGATTTATGCATGGGGATATCCTATGGCAATTGCTCTTAAAGCACCAACCTGAATTTCCCCCTGAGAGATATGTATGAGGGTTCTTCAAAAAGCTTTTTTATATTTAATAGAGTTAAAAAAGGTGTGTAAACTTTTTGACGAACCCTTATATATGCGAGTGCCTTTTTGTTGCATAGCCTAAATATCTCAGCCTAATTTCCCAACATGGGCAAGATTAGTCCATTCAGTTTCCCAGTTAATAATATTAACAGTAATAGGCAAAATTGGGAGTTTTGTCTTAGAATCAATGAGGTGGGGCTAAATTGGTGGTTTACAAAGGGACAGCAGGCTTTAAATTGATTCTTATGCTTAGACCCTTAGGCCTGTTCTTGTTCCAACAATTGGCCCCTCATTAGCTGGGAACACAATGTTAGATATTGACAAAAAGAGGAACTCTAAATATAATTCTAATGATTTGTTCAACAAAGCCACATGGTTTTGACAATGCCTTTACTTATCAGAACTTCAAAATTAGTGAAATTATGACTAAACTTGAATGTGAAATTTGTCAATTCTGCTGTGATTTCTGTTTTCGCAAAATCACTCTGCTCATTTGTACATACACATAATACTAATTATAACATTAAGAGATACATCTACAGCACCCATCTCTACATATTTTAATGCTAATACTATTACTAGTTGTGTTAAATGTTGTGTTTTCAATGACAGAGAAAGAATAAATGGAAGTAAATACAACATTACCATCAGAATTCATTATCCTGGGGTTCTATGAGTGGCCACATCTTCATTCCATCCTGTTTGTGGTATTTCTCCTGGTCTACCTAATGGCTTTAATTGGTAATCTAACCATTATTGTTGTTATATCCTCCAGCTCCAATCTCCACACTCCCATGTATTTTTTCTTGTGCAACTTATCCATCCTTGATATTACCCTTATATCAACTGTCATGCCCAAACTACTGGACATATGCTTGACTGGGAATCGGTCCATCACATATTTAGGATGCTTCACTCAACTTCTATTCTTTGTCATATGTGCTGTAGCTGAGAAGTTTCTCCTTGCAGTCATGGCATATGACCGATGTGTGGCCATCTGCTGTCCATTACGGTATTCTTATTTAATGAATTCAAGGATATCCCTTCAGCTTGCTTTAATATCATGGGGATTTGGTTTTTTGGAATCTCTATTGCTGATCGGGTTGATTTCTCGCTGCTCATTCATCACACACAATACAATTAATCATTTATTTTGTGACCTGGAAACTCTTCTAAAGCTACCCACAGGCAGCACTCAAGAAGCACAAATGGCTGTTCTAGTGTCAGGATCTATCTTTGGTTTTGTTCCATTGGTCTTTATCTTAGTAACCTATGTCTTTGTTATTTACAATATATTAAAGATACGTTCATACGAGGGGAAGCGCAAGGCCTTTTCAACCTGTTCATCCCACCTTACAGTGATCACTATATTCCTAGCTGTCATCCTTAGAATGTATATCAAACCAAAGTCAGCCTACTCAGTAGAAGAAGACAAAATTTTGGCAGTGCTGTATACAGCTTGCATTCCAACACTTAACCCCATAATATATAGTTTAAGAAACAAAGATGTACATGTGGCTATACAAAAAAGGAAGGCCATTTGTCTAAAGGTTCTATCTATCTAAAAAACGTAATGCACACTATTAATTACCATGGTATGGCCTGCGGTACAAGACCAACCAACATGGACTAAATATTGGCTGCCCAAGAGATGAGTCCATTGTCCAAACAGATTATTTTTCTGTGTATGGAGAGTTAAGATAAATGGACTTGTCATATGCATGAGGCTCTATATAGTATGTCACAAAAGTGAGTACACCCCTCACAGTTTTGTAAATATTTTATTATATTTTTTTATGTGACAACACTGAAGAAATAACACTTTGCTACAGTGTAAAGTAGTGAGTGTACTGAAAATGTCCAAATTGGGCCGAATTAGCAATTTTCCCTCCCCAGTGTCATGTGACTCGTTTCTGTTACAAGGTCTCAGGTGTGAATGGAGAGCAGGTATGTTAAATTTGGTGTTATCGCTCTCACTCATACTGGGCACTTCAACATAGCACCTCATGGCAAAGAACTCTCTGAGGATGTGAAAAAAGAATTGTTGCTCTAGATAAAGATGGCCAAGGCTATAAGAAGATTGCCAAGACCCTGAAATTGAGCTGCAGCATAACAGGACAGGTTCCTCTCAGAACATTCCTCGCCATGGTCGACCAAAGAAGTTGAGTGCACATGTTCAGCGTCATATCTAGAGGTTGTCTTTGGGAAATAGGGTTTAGGTCTGGAGACATGCTTGGCTAGTCCACCTTTACCCTCAGCTTCTTTAATAAGGCAGTGGTCGTCTTAGAGGTGTGTTTGGGGACCTTATCATGTTGGAATACTGCACTGCAGTCCAGTCTCGGAAGGAAGGGGATCATGCTCTGTTTCAGTATGTCACAGTACATGTTGGCATTCATGGTTCCCTCAATGAAATCAAATGTAGCTCCCCAGTGCCTTTTTTTTAGATCCTCAGAGAGTTCTTTGCCATGAGGTGCCATGTTGAACTTCCAGTGACCAGTGTGAGAGAGTGAGAGCGATAACACCAAATTTAACACATCTGCTCTCCATTCACACTTGAGACCTTTTAACACTAACGAGTCACATGACAAAGGGGAGGGAAAATGGCTAACTGGGTCCAATTTGGACATTTTCACTTAGGGGTGTACTCACTTTTGTTGCCAGTGGTTTAGACATTAATGGGTGTGTGTTGAGTTATTTTGAGGGGACAACAAATGTACACTGTTATAAAAGGTGTATATTCCCTACTTTACTAATTTCTTCAGTGTTGTCACATGAAAAGATATAATAAAACATTTATAAAAATGTGAGGAGTGTACTCACTTTTGTGAGATACTGTAGCTCAAGCTCTGTCAGATTGGATGTAGAGTGTCTGTGAACAGCAATTTGTAAGTCTTGCCACAGACTCTCAATTGTATTTAGGTCTGGACTTTGACTGAGCTATTCTAACACATGAATATGCTTTGATCTAAACCATTCCATTATAGCTTTGGCTGTATGTTTAGGGTCATTGTCCTGCTGGAAGGTGAACCTCTGCCCCAGTCTCAAGTCTTTTGCAGACTCTAAGGCTGAGTTCACACTATCTTCACATGCGGCTCACAGCAGGGGTCTGGTGCGTCCTCATTCACTATTTCAGGTCCGATTTAAGCCCACATTTTTGTCTGAATTTGGCCTTGAAACGGACCAAAAGATGCACAGGGCTCCTGTGAAAATTCGAGCAGCGGAGCTATGTGAACCAGCTCCATAGAGAACCGGTTAAAATCTCCTGCTATTGTGAATTGGATACGAGGAACCCGCATCCAATTCACAATAGTGTGAATCAGGGGCGGACTGACCATTGGGCCACTCGGGCACTGCCCGAGGGACCCGTGCCACTAGGGGGCCCCATCAGGGTTGCCAGCCTCAGTAAAACGAGGGACAGTATGTAAAAATCTGTGTTTTTTTTTTACATCTGCCTCTGAAATGTCCCTTACCGACATCCTTTTGGTCTAAAAATCCCGAGATTATAGCTGCCCCTCCTCTCCGGTACCTTCTCAGGCAATAGAAACATGTCTGTGTATACTGTGTGATTGTATACTGTGTGTGTGTCTTTGTGTATACTGTGTGGCCCCATAATGTCTGATTGCCTGGGGGCCCCATAATCTCCTATTGCCCGGGGGCCCCATGAGTTGTCAGTCCGCCCCTGGTGTGATCCCAATCTAACAGGTTTTCTTCTAAGATTGCCCTGTATTTGGCTCCATTCATCTTCCCATCAACTCTGACCAGCTTCCCTGTCCCTGCTGAAGAAAAGCATCCCACAACATGATGCTGCCACCACCATGTTTCACAGAGTGGATGGTGTGTTTAGGGTGATGTCCAGTGCTAGTTTTCCGCCACATATAGCATTTTGCTTTTAGGCCAAAAGAGTTAAATTTTGGTCTTATCTGACCAGAGCACCTTCTCCACATATTGCTGTGTCCCCCACATAGCTTCTCGCAAACTGCAAATGGGACTTCTCACAGCTTTTTTTCAACAATGACTTTCTTCTTGCCACTCTTTCATAAAGGCCGAATTTGTGGAGTGACTAATAGTTGTCCTGTGGACAGATTCTTCAACCTGAGCTGTGGATCTCTGCAGCTCCTCCAGAGTTACCATGGGCCTCTTGGCTGCTTTTCTGATTAATACCCAGCCTGTCAGTTTAGGTGGATGGCTTTAGTAGGTTTGCAGTTGTGCCATGCTCTTTCCATTTTCCGATGATGGATTGAACAGTGCTCCACGAGATGTTCAAAGCTTGGGATTTGTTTTTTATTACCTAACCCTGCTTTAAACTTCTCCACAACGTTATCCCTGACCTATCTCATGTTTTTCTTGGCCTTCATGATGCTGTTTGTTCACTAAGGTTCTCTAACAAACCTCTGAATGCTTCACAGCTGTATTTAAACTAAGATTAAATTACACACAGGTGGACTCTATTTATTAATTAGATGACTTCTGAAGGCAATTGGTTCCACTAGATTTTAGTTAGGGGTATCAGAGTAAAGGGGGCTGAAAACAAATGCACTCCACATGTTTCACATATTTATTTGTAGAAAAAATGTAAACCCATTCATCATTTTCCTTCCACTTCACAATCACCACTTTGTGTTGTTCTATCACATAAAATCCCAACAAAATACATTTACGTTTTTGGTTGAGTTGCTTTTAACAGTTTATTTGTTGATTAGTTTAATATTTGCTTGATAAAAAAATTACATGCAATAGGAATGTGCTATAAGAACACATATATTATAAATGTAAAAGCTTAATAAAAAAAATAATTAAAAAAAATCAGGATAAACCAATATTAGGATTGAGGTGATGTTTGGGGCATTGTGACAGCTTTCTGCTATCAATCGCTGCTAAATAGGTAGCAGGAGCCTGCACCTGCTGCATCCTACAGCTACAGACATCTCCAGGCCCACTTTTCATAACTGGATTCCCTGGCCACCTAAGTAAAGGAACGGGGATAGGGGGGTGACATCATTGTCCCATTTGGGCAATAATGGCATCATTATTCTTGCCTCTTCTGATGACAGCCCAGAAATAATTTGATCTCATTAAGAGGGCATTGTAATTAATGTGGATGTACTTTGTGAGACTTTTTTCTTTTAATAAATGACTTGTCAAAAAAAAAACAGGTTTGTGTTTTTATTTGTTCTTTACTTTTCGTGAATGAGTAGGGGTATTATTCATTCCCATAGGGAGGGTAGTATCTGGTTGTCCCCTTACTGTTATAGGGGGCTTTCAGATTCCAACAAGCCCTCATGCGCAAATCCACACAACCACTGGGCCAGGGTTGTGAAGAAGAGGAATTTATCCCGATCGACATAGGGACAAGGTGTTTTGCCAGGGGGTATCCTACCTGGCAAGGTATTCACCCATGTTGAGGGCATAAGGCCTGGTATGGTTAAGGAGGAGAGGTACATGCTAGTCCTCCCCCTTATTGGTCATTTACACTGTATGCTCTTATAAAGGTATAAGGGTCTGGTATGGAATTTTTGAGACAACCTCACACCTTTTTTCTTGATTTTTTTTCAAATGGTACCTCCTTAACCACTTGCCGCCGGCCCTATAGCAGATACACGGCAGCAAAGTGGTTTCAAAATCCTGATCGGACGTCATATGACGTGATCAGGATTTTGAGCCATTGCGCGCCCCCCGGGGGCGGCGATCGTTGTTGCGGGGTGTCAGTCTGACACCCCACAACTATGATCTCGGTAAAGAGTCTCCGACGGAGAGAGACTCTTTACCACGTGATCAGCCGTGTCCAATCACGGCTGATCACAGTGTAAATAGGAAAAGCCGGTGATCGGCTTTTCCTCACTCGCCAGACGCGAGTCAGACGCGAGTAGAGGAGAGCCGATCGGTTGCTCCTCTGATGGGGGGGGGCTGGGCTGATCGATTATCAGCACAGCCCCCCCAGGATGCCCACACTGGACCGCCAGGGACGCCACCAGACCACCAGGGATGCCCAGCATAAGGTAATCCTCCCTAGACCACCAGGGATGGATGCCAATCAGTGCCCATAATGGATGCCAATCAGTGCCCACAATGGGCATCACTGATTGGCATGCATTATTGTTTGGCACTGATTGGCATCCATTAGTACAGTATAACATAATACAATGCCGCCTATCAGTGCCCACCTGTGCCGCCTATCAGTGCCCACCTGTGCCACCTATCAGTGCCCATCCGTGCCACCTATCAGTGCCCATCCATGCCCATCTGTGCCGCCTATCAGTGCCCACCTGTGCCGCCTATCCATGCCCCATCTGTGCCACCTATCCATGCCCATCCATGCCCATCTGTACCGCCTATCCATGCCCATCTGTGCCGCCCATCCATGCCAATCCGTGCCAGCTATCAGTGCCAATTTGTGCCACCTATCAGTGCCCATCCATGTCGCCCATCAGTGCTGCCTATCAGTGCCCATCAGTGCCGCCTATCAGTGCCACATATCAGTGTCCATCAATGCCACCTCATCAGTGCCACTTCATTGGTGCCACCTCATTGGTGCCCATCAGTGCCGTCTTATCAGTGTCCATCAGTGTAGCCCCATCAGTGCCCATCAGTGAAGGAGAAAACTTACTTATTTACAAAGTTTTGAAACTGAAACAAAAAAAAACATATTTTTTCAAAAATTTTGGTATTTTTTTATTTGTTTAGCAAAAAATAAAAACCGTAGAGGTGATCAAATACCACCAAAAGAAAGCTCTATTTGTGGGAAAAAAATTATAAAAATTTCATTTGGGTACAGTGTAGCATGACCGCGCAATTGTCATTCAAAGTGGAGCAGTGCTGAAAGCTCAAAATTGGTCTGGGCAGGAAGGTGTTTAAGTGCCTGGTATTGAAGTGGTTAAAATCCATTCTAGACCTACAGGGTCTGGTACAGAATTAGGTGGGCACCTCACACTGTTTTTTGGGTTTTTTGTGGCATCCCCTTAAAATCTCTACTAGACCTGAAGGGTAGTGATGGACGAACTTCCGACGGGACGTTTCGCGAACGCGAAATGCGAACGGACCCAAACGTTCGCGAAACCGACCGTTCGCCGCGGGCCCCATTGACTTCAATGGGAGGCGAACTTTGCAAACCTTCATGTCGAATTTGCGGCCACGTGGTAATTATTAGGGGGTAAAACGTAGTCCCACCATCTGGACAATGACATAATACATGTATGAGGTGAATTTGGGATCGATAACTACAAGCATTTTTATTTTATTTGGGAAATTGTTCTAACAATTCAGGACTATGGAGCTAATGAAGGCAATGGAGGAGAGGGAAGGTCAGGGACCAGGGTAGGCAAAGAAGAGGGTGCAGGAGATGATCACCAGCAGCGTGACATACCGGAATGACACATGCACCGTGATAGAGGCATCTGACAGCAGCACCGTAATACAGAGCACTGACAGCAGCACCGTGACATACAGCGCTGACAGCAGCACCGTGACATACAGCGCTGACAGCAGCACCGTGACATACAGCGCTGACAGCAGCACCGTGACATACAGCGCTGACAGCAGCACCGTGACATACAGCGCTGACAGCAGCACCGTGACATACAGCGCTGACAGCAGCACCGTGACATACAGCGCTGACAGCAGCACCGTGACATACAGCGCTGACAGCAGCACCGTGACATACAGCGCTGACAGCAGCACCGTGACATACAGCGCTGACAGCAGCACCGTGACATACAGCGCTGACAGCAGCACCGTGACATACAGCACTGACAGCAGCACCGTAAGCAGCCCCAGGAGGAAGTCAGCACAGCACAGGGATGGTGTGATCCCCTCATAATAAGAACCCCCAGGAGGAAGTCAGCACAGCACAGGGATAGTGTGATCCCTTCATAATAAGAACCCCCAGGAGGAAGTCAGCACAGCACAGGGATATCATAAGCAGCCCCAGTAGAAATATGACACCGCTCAACCTCTTCAAAGAGGAGGGTAGGGGCATATAGTACGGTGTGCTTTTTTGGGTCAAGGAAGTGAGCCAAATGAATTAAGAAGGTCTGTGTGCTTGATTAAAAAAATAGTTTATAGACATATACATGGTCTACTGGTCACATGTGTTGAATTCCTCCGAGATCCATGCCTCATTCATTTTTAGAAATGTGAGGTAGTTAACACTGTGGTGAGCTAGGCGAGTACGCTTATCGGTCACAATCCCCCCTGCTGCGCTGAACGTCCTTTCGGACAGGACACTGGATGAGGGGCAAGCCAACAGTTCGATTGCAAATTGGGCAAGCTCTGGCCAGAGGTCAAGCCTGCCCACCCAGTAGTCTAGGGGTTCATCACTCCTCAGAGCGTCCACATCGGCCGTTAACCCAATGTAGTCGGACACCTGACGGTCTAGGCGTTCCCTGATGCTGGATCCGGATGACACCTGTCGATGGGTCGGCTGAAAGAATGACCTCATATCCGAAGTCACCAACACATCTTCAAACCGGCCTCTTCTTGCAGGCGCTGTTGGATTGGTACCCGCAAATCCTTCTCTGGGAGTGGGAATTGCTCCTCTGCCAGCGCACGCAAAAGCAGAATGCAGCATTTCTCGAAGCAAGGCCTGGAAGTGCTGCATTCTGACAGCCCTCTGCGACGGCGGTAACATTTCCGCCATTTTGTGTTTGTACCGGGGGTCTAAGTACGTTGCCACCCAGTACTGGTCCTTGACCCTCATGCTTTTTATACGGGGGTCCCTATTAAAACACTGGAGCATGAAGGCCCCCATTTGCACTAAAGTGGAAGCGGTGTGGTGGCCTGGCTCCTGCTCATCATCCAGGATAATGTCGTCCTCTTCATTCTCCTCTCCCCATCCTCGCACAACAGGGATCCCAGAAAGGTTTAAAGCATGCTCTTCTTGCTCCTGCTCATCCGCCCCGGCACCATCCTCCTCTGACTCCTCATCAGACTCCTGTTGTTGACTTGTCTCAGATAGAGTAGCCCCCCCTGGGAATTCATCCAGCATTGCGACTTCCTCATCTTCCCGCTCCTGCTCCTCCACAGCCTGATCAATGACACGACGCAATGCACGCTCCAGAAAGAAGGCATAAGGTACCATGTCACTGATGGCGCCATGGCTGCGACTGACCAGTTTGGTGATCTCCTCAAATGGCCGCAGAAGTCTGCATGTGTCGCGCATGAGCAGCCACTGGCGCGGTGAAAAAAAACCCAGCTCCCCAGAACCGTTTCTTTCGCAGAGTTCATACAGGTAGACGTTAACTGCACGTTTCTGCTGGAGCAGCCTATCAAGCATATAGAAGGTTGAGTTCCATCGCGTCGGGCAATCGCAAATAAGACGTCTGACCGGCAGATGGTGTCGCCGCTGAATGTCAGCAAGGCGAGCCATGGCCGTGTAAGATCTTCTGAAATGGGCCGAGATTTTCCTTGCCTGCCGCAAGATGTCCTGGACCCCAGGGTATTTGACAAGGAATCGCTGCACGACCAAGTTTAAGACGTGTGCCATGCACGGCACGTGCGTGATTTTGCCCTGTTTCAATGCGCTAAGCAGATTGGCACCGTTGTCACACACCACTTTACCAACTGTCAAATTGAGCGGTGTTAGCCACTCATCTGCCTGTGAACGCAAAGCTGAAAGGAGTGCCGGGCCAGTGTGGCTCTTTGCTTCCAGGCACAACAGACGCAGCACGGCATGGCAACGTCTCACCTGGCATGTGGAATAGGTTCTGGGGAGCTTGGGCGGTGCAGTGGAAGAGACGCTAGCAGCGGAAAAGGAGGAGGCAGCTGAGGAGGAGAGGGAGGAGGATGGAGTAGGAGGAGGAGAAGAAGAGTCAGGCCTGCATGCAATCCGTGGCGGTAAAACCAAATCTACACGGGTGCCACGGGTTACATGCTTGACGGCCGTCAGAAGGTTCACCCAGTGGGCAGTAAAACTGATATACCTTCCCTGCCCGTGTTTGCTAGACCACGTGTCTGTGGTCAGATGTATCTTGGCACCGACACTGTGTGCCAGAGATACATTCACTTGCCGCTGAACATGGCCATATAGCTCTGGGATGCCCTTCTCTGAGAAATACTTCCTTCCTGGGACCTTCCATTGTGGTGTTCCAATGGCCACAAATTTGCGAAAGGCCTCCGAGTCCACCAGTTTATATGGCAGTAGTTGGCGGGCTATGAGTTCTGACAAGCCAGCCGCCAACCGTTGGGCAAGAGGGTTATCCGGCATCATCATTTTTTTACGCTCAAACATTAGGCCCACGGAAGCCTGCCTTTTTGCAGAAAAATGTGAGCTTGGCGTGATGGAAGGTGGAGTGGAGGACAATTGTGAGGAGAGAGGAGAAGGAGAAGTAGAAGACGAGGCTGGACGGTGAGAGCCTGCAGTGTGGCTTTGTGTGTTCCGTTGCTCCCACTGGGCTCGGTGATGGCTGCTCATGTGCCTTCTTAAGGCGGTCGTCCCTAGGTGAGTATTGGGCTTACCGCGACTAACGCGTTGACTGCAAAGATTGCAGATGGCAACGCTATTGTCAGCAGCGGACACGTTAAAAAAAGCCCACACTGCGGAGCCATGTGCCGGTGTCCTGGGAGCGCCAGATGTGACCGTACATGGTCGATGACTCGCTCCTGATACATTTGCAGTCTGCTTTGTCCCTGCTGTGCAATGTAAGTCATTGCTGCTTCTCCTCCCTATCTGCTGGTCCATATCTCCCTCTGAACTCCCCTCCTCTTCCTCTCTTGTGGGCACCCACGTGACATCACTAGACACGTCATCATCAACGTCACCTTCCCCACCGCTATAAGTAGAGATCTCGGAGTAGGCAGCAACACCGGGGACCAACCTCCTCCTTGGGCTGATCTGGGTACTGGCGTCAGACTGCTGAGTAGCGCTTGTTGCTACCTCCTCTTCCTGATCCAATACCAAGAGTGGCTGCGCATCAGAAATGTCCTCTTGATATGGATCGGAAAATAATTCCAGTGACTCAAGCGGAAGGTATGTGGTGGTGGTGGTGGTGGTCGTGTTGTTGGTGGTAGTGTCTTTGGGGGTGCACATAGCAGAGAGTGAAGAAGAGGGTGCAGATCGAGAGGATGAGGAGGGTGCAGAAGAGTAAGGCTGAGCGAGCCACTCAACCAAGTCTGGTGCATCCTTTAAAGTAATTGAACGCACCTTCTGCAACTTCCCACTTTGGCTCAAGCCTGTTGCTCCTGCCCTACCCCTACCACCCCTGCGGAAGGGCCTGCCTCTTCCTCTGCATGTCATTTTTTAAATGACCCTGTGACAAAACTCTTAGTCCCTATACCGCTGAAGGACTGCTGCAGTATAGGTGAGCGGTCAGCAGTGGTGCACGTCAACCCTATCTATTGTGGACCTATAGCGGTCCTTACAGAACAGCAGACTGTACCGCACTCAAGCCTATGTACCGTAGCACCCTATACCAAGTTACCAGTCCTTATAAGAACTTTTGTGGACCAAGCAGGTTGTGTATTAGTGTTTAGCAGACTGTACGTCAGTCCCTATACCGCTGAAGGACTGCTGCAGTATAGGGCAGCGGTCAGCAGTGGTGCACGTCAACCCTATCTATTGTGGACCGATAGCGGTCCTTACAGAACAGCAGACTGTACCGCACTCAAGCCTATGTACCGTAGCACCCTATACCAAGTTACCAGTCCTTATAAGAACTTTTGTGGACCAAGCAGGTTGTGTATTAGTGTTTAGCAGACTGTACGTCAGTCCCTATACCGCTGAAGGACTGCTGCAGTATAGGGCAGCGGTCAGCAGTGGTGCACGTCAACCCTATCTATTGTGGACCGATAGCGGTCCTTACAGAACAGCAGACTGTACCGCACTCAAGCCTATGTACCGTAGCACCCTATACCAAGTTACCAGTCCTTATAAGAACTTTTGTGGACCAAGCAGGTTGTGTATTAGTGTTTAGCAGACTGTACGTCAGTCCCTATACCGCTGAAGGACTGCTGCAGTATAGGGCAGCGGTCAGCAGTGGTGCACGTCAACCCTATCTATTGTGGACCGATAGCGGTCCTTACAGAACAGCAGACTGTACCGCACTCAAGCCTATGTACCGTAGCACCCTATACCAAGTTACCAGTCCTTATAAGAACTTTTGTGGAACAAGCAGGTTGTGTGTTAGTGATTAGCAGACTGTACGTCAGTCCCTATACCGCTGAAGGACTGCTGCAGTATAGGTGAGCGGTCAGCAGTGGTGCACGTCAACCCTATCTATTGTGGACCGATAGCGGTCCTTACAGAACAGCAGACTGTACCGCACTCAAGCCTATGTACCGTAGCACCCTATACCAAGTTACCAGTCCTTATAAGAACTTTTGTGGACCAAGCAGGTTGTGTATTAGTGTTTAGCAGACTGTACGTCAGTCCCTATACCGCTGAAGGACTGCTGCAGTATAGGGCAGCGGTCAGCAGTGGTGCACGTCAACCCTATCTATTGTGGACCGATAGCGGTCCTTACAGAACAGCAGACTGTACCGCACTCAAGCCTATGTACCGTAGCACCCTATACCAAGTTACCAGTCCTTATAAGAACTTTTGTGGAACAAGCAGGTTGTGTATTAGTGTTTAGCAGACTGTACGTCAGTCCCTATACCGCTGAAGGACTGCTGCAGTATAGGTGAGCGGTCAGCAGTGGTGCACGTCAACCCTATCTATTGTGGACCGATAGCGGTCCTTACAGAACAGCAGACTGTACCGCACTCAAGCCTATGTACCGTAGCACCCTATACCAAGTTACCAGTCCTTATAAGAACTTTTGTGGAACAAGCAGGTTGTGTGTTAGTGATTAGCAGACTGTACGTCAGTCCCTATACCGCTGAAGGACTGCTGCAGTATAGGTGAGCGGTCAGCAGTGGTGCACGTCAACCCTATCTATTGTGGACCGATAGCGGTCCTTACAGAACAGCAGACTGTACCGCACTCAAGCCTATGTACCGTAGCACCCTATACCAAGTTACCAGTCCTTATAAGAACTTTTGTGGAACAAGCAGGTTGTGTGTTAGTGATTAGCAGACTGTACGTCAGTCCCTATACCGCTGAAGGACTGCTGCAGTATAGGTGAGCGGTCAGCAGTGGTGCACGTCAACCCTATCTATTGTGGACCGATAGCGGTCCTTACAGAACAGCAGACTGTACCGCACTCAAGCCTATGTACCGTAGCACCCTATACCAAGTTACCAGTCCTTATAAGAACTTTTGTGGACCAAGCAGGTTGTGTATTAGTTTTTAGCAGACTGTACGTCAGTCCCTATACCGCTGAAGGACTGCTGCAGTATAGGTGAGCGGTCAGCAGTGGTGCACGTCAACCCTATCTATTGTGGACCGATAGCGGTCCTTACAGAACAGCAGACTGTACCGCACTCAAGCCTATGTACCGTAGCACCCTATACCAAGTTACCAGTCCTTATAAGAACTTTTGTGGAACAAGCAGGTTGTGTATTAGTGTTTAGCAGACTGTACGTCAGTCCCTATACCGCTGAAGGACTGCTGCAGTATAGGTGAGCGGTCAGCAGTGGTGCACGTCAACCCTATCTATTGTGGACCGATAGCGGTCCTTACAGAACAGCAGACTGTACCGCACTCAAGCCTATGTACCGTAGCACCCTATACCAAGTTACCAGTCCTTATAAGAACTTTTGTGGAACAAGCAGGTTGTGTGTTAGTGATTAGCAGACTGTACGTCAGTCCCTATACCGCTGAAGGACTGCTGCAGTATAGGTGAGCGGTCAGCAGTGGTGCACGTCAACCCTATCTATTGTGGACCGATAGCGGTCCTTACAGAACAGCAGACTGTACCGCACTCAAGCCTATGTACCGTAGCACCCTATACCAAGTTACCAGTCCTTATAAGAACTTTTGTGGAACAAGCAGGTTGTGTGTTAGTGTTTAGCAGACTGTACGTCAGTCCCTATACCGCTGAAGGACTGCTGCAGTATAGGTGAGCGGTCAGCAGTGGTGCACGTCAACCCTATCTATTGTGGACCGATAGCGGTCCTTACAGAACAGCAGACTGTACCGCACTCAAGCCTATGTACCGTAGCACCCTATACCAAGTTACCAGTCCTTATAAGAACTTTTGTGGAACAAGCAGGTTGTGTATTAGTGTTTAGCAGACTGTACGTCAGTCCCTATACCGCTGAAGGACTGCTGCAGTATAGGTGAGCGGTCAGCAGTGGTGCACGTCAACCCTATCTATTGTGGACCGATAGCGGTCCTTACAGAACAGCAGACTGTACCGCACTCAAGCCTATGTACCGTAGCACCCTATACCAAGTTACCAGTCCTTATAAGAACTTTTGTGGACCAAGCAGGTTGTGTATTAGTTTTTAGCAGACTGTACGTCAGTCCCTATACCGCTGAAGGACTGCTGCAGTATAGGGCAGCGGTCAGCAGTGGTGCACGTCAACCCTATCTATTGTGGACCGATAGCGGTCCTTACAGAACAGCAGACTGTACCGCACTCAAGCCTATGTACCGTAGCACCCTATACCAAGTTACCAGTCCTTATAAGAACTTTTGTGGAACAAGCAGGTTGTGTGTTAGTGATTAGCAGACTGTACGTCAGTCCCTATACCGCTGAAGGACTGCTGCAGTATAGGGCAGCGGTCAGCAGTGGTGCACGTCAACCCTATCTATTGTGGACCGATAGCGGTCCTTACAGAACAGCAGACTGTACCGCACTCAAGCCTATGTACCGTAGCACCCTATACCAAGTTACCAGTCCTTATAAGAACTTTTGTGGAACAAGTGAGTTGTGAATGTTTAGCAGACTGCAGCAGAAGGGCAGCAGTCAAGTATAATATCCTTTCTATATTTGGAAGAAAGAATATTATACATGTACAAGCCTATTACTGTACCACTGATACCAGTCCTGAAAAGAACCTTTGTGGAACTAATAATAACAGCAAGTCTTTAAAATTACCCTCACTGCCTGACAACACTGCTTCCTTCCTGTCCCTATACAAATTGGCAAAAAAAGAGAACGATTAGTGGTTACTGGAACAGCTCTTTTGTGGACCTTGATAGTAACAGCTAATGATGATGATGATGATGATGATGATGAAAGACTAATCTGGCTGTCCCTGTAGCATACACCGTCCTTTCCCTTTCTCTAAACTAACAAAAGACACTCAGGCTGCTGCAAGAATCAGCAGCACAGCAAACCTATCAACACCTAACACCTATACCAGTCCTGAAAAGAACTTTTGTGTACCAAATAGCTAGTGGTTTATCTCTCCCTACTCCACACAGGAACCTGTCCCTATCTTAACAGAAGAAAGAATGTAAAATGGCCACCGGATCGGGTGTATTTATAGGTTAGGGGGAATGTACAAGTGTCCATGTGCTGTCATGTCTCAATTGGCTGTCCTGTATCACATGATAAACGTGTCACCAAAGGTTAAAGTTCTTGTATACATTAAACACGTAAGTCCGCCGCGGCGAACGACGGAAAAAGGCGTTCGAACGTGCGGACCGCGAATGTCGGAAATTCGCCGCGAAACGACCGCCGGGCGAACCGTTCGGCCATCACTACTGAAGGGCCTTGTATGAATTATTGAGGGATGTATTTGTACGAGTCCTCAACAATGTAAACAAAAGAGTCTGGGATAGTTACAAAAAAAACAGTGGGGGTACCCCTCTTTCCTGGACTGCCAAGTTGCATGCTCCAGTAAGGGTTTGGTATGGATTTTTAGGGGGTTCTCTCGCTTCTTTTCTTGATTTTTGCATGTGCTCCCCCCTTAAAATTCAGACCAGAAATAAAAAATCATGAATGAATTATGGGCAAACCCCTACACTGTTTTAAATTTTTATCACTTTTTTTGCCCCCCACACTGATTATTTGGCAATCCCATGCCTATTAGCCTAGAAAATGCCCATTACTTTTTTTAAACATTTGACTCCCATTGACTTCAGAGGGGTTGCATTCGACACCCAAACTTTAGTAATGTTTGCCAGACCCTGTCTGAACCAAACCCAAGTACATTCTGTTCATCATTACCCAAGAACAAAGGTTAGTGTATCTATACCAAAACAGTAAAACAATATATATTTCAACCTTTCTAGCGGTATTTCCGAGTGTGGCTCCGGGTGAATTTTTATTACCAAAAGCGGTAACCCTGAACCACACTCGGGATTGCATTGCAGGATCCAGGCAAAGTTACTTACCTTGTCCTCAGGATTCTGCAATGTCTCCCAGCTGTGTGTGTGTCCTCCGCTCGATTCATCACTGTGCTGGGCTCCATTACCTGCGAGCAAATTCAAAAAGTGCAAAATGCATAATACATATAGTACACTGTAATCTTACAGATTACATTACTGTATCAAATAATTTCACCTCCCTTCTGTCCCTAGTGCTTTGTCCAGTGCCTTGCATGCAGTTTTACATTATACTGTATATATTAGGGATGAGCCGAACACACCCCGATTCGGTTCGCACCAGAACTTTAGAACGGACCGAAAATTTGTGCAAACTTTAGAACCCTAATGAAGTCTATGGGATTTGAACGTTCGAAATAAAAAGTGCCAATTTTAATGACTAATATGCAAGATATATAATAAGAGGGGGCTAACAATGGGTCAAGAGATTTGGCGAGGTGGTCCCATTCCTGATAGATTACAAGAAGAGAAAAACCCCCTAATTGGGTGGGATTTTACACAAACACATAAATCATTAAAACAAGCCAAAGAATAGATAATTAAAATACTCTTCTTATATGTTGGTGATATAAGAAGAGTATTTTAATTATCTATTCTTTGACTTGTCTTATTGATTTATGTGTTTGTGTATTTGTAGACAAACCACTGAGACACTAGCGGCTTATGTGTCTTTTTGGTCGTATTTTGTATCCATGTTGTAACCACTAATAAAGTATGTATATGTTTTAATTGTCATTTGGCGTTAGTGATCTTTTAAAATCCCACCCAATTAGGGGGTTTTTCTCTTCTTGTAATATGCAAGATATTGTCCTAAAAAGAGTTTGGGTACCCGGCTCCTGCCCCACGGGACATGGGTCAATGCAAAAAATGTATTTAAAAACTGCAGTTTTTTTGGGAGCACCGATTTTAATGACGATTAAAGTGAAAAAAAAGGGAAATATTCCTTTAAATATTGTGCCTGGGGGGTGTCTATAGTATGCCTGCGAAGTGGCATGTGTTTCCCGTGTTTAGAACAGTCCCTGCACAAAATGACATTTAACGGAAAAAAAAGTCATTTAAAACTGCTTGCGGTTTTAATGTAATACCTGGTTCCGGCAATACGGATGAAAATCATTGAGAAAAATGGCATGGGTAGTCCCCCCTGCCCATTACCAGCCCCTTTGGGTCTTGTACGGATATTAAGGGGAAACTCGTACCCAAATTAAAAAAAGAAAGGCGTGAGGCCCCCAGGCCCTATATACTCAGTATACAAGTGGTGCAAACAAGACAGGGACTGCGTAGGTTTGTTGTGTTAAGTAGAATCTGTTTGTAATTTTGAACTGGTACATTTTAAAAGTGTAGTTACAGTCAAAAAATATATTTTTAAGATTTTTGGAAAACATAGGGAAGGGTTATCACCCCTGTATAATTTTATGGGGCGTCCATCTTTTTTCATCTCACTTTCTGTTGTCTCCTTCCGTTTGCAAGTAGGAGACGTTTGCAAGTTGGATGTTTGAAAGTAGGGGCCTGCCCTATATGCTCTGTAGAAATGGGAGCATGTTGGTGTTGCCACAACACTGTAAGCCCTCAAAGCGACTCTTGCTGGAGCGCCCTGCTGTGAACGATTACAGTGGTAGAAAAATTGGGCCTTTGGTGGTTGTGGTGGTGGTACTGGTGCCATAACACTATAAGTCCCCACAGTTACTCTCGATAGGCGCAGGAATGGGCCCTGCTGTGAAATATTATATCAAGAATTGTAATTACATGCCCCTGTTAAACAGTGGCTGAAAAATTGGGCCTTAGGGGCTGGTGCTGGTGCCACGACACCGCAACCTCTCCCATATACTCTAGTTGGAGTGCAGGAATGAGCTCTTCTGCAAAGCATTGCATCAAAAATTGTATTACATGCCCCTGTTAAACATGTTATGACGTCAAATGACGGAGTGATCACTTGTAAACAAACCGGCGTCATGTTATGACGCTGGTTCCTCCCTCCCCCTCTCTGTACCAATCGGAACAGCGGAGGGGGAAGAGATTGGTGTCAGCAGCGATGTGGGCTGCATCTGCAGTGTTAGGATTTCAGATGGTGAGTCTGACTTGGTGGAAGGAGACCTCTCTTACGACTCTGGTTCAAGTCTCTCTGGAGTGGGAACAGAGGGACAGGAGCACAGCGGGGTAGGAGCGTCCGGCCAGATGCAGCAGCAGGTGCAAGTAAGATGGAGATCTTCAGGTGCAGGAGCTCTCTGTAGCAGGAAGGCTGCCGGTGGAGATTGGCAACAGGCCGTGGTACCAGGACGGGTGGTGCACGGATCTGGAGAGGCAGAGGCAGACCCGGATGGACCTCTGGATGAGGGAACAGCAGACACAGAAGCAAGCAGGAGCCAGCAGAAGAATCAGATAACATGCAGGGGTTCGGCAACAGGTATCAGTCCAAGAAGGGTCAAACAAGCCGGGGTCGGAGCAGGAGAGGTCAGCAGAGTCAAACGGAGCTGGGTCAGGTATCGGGTAGGGTCCAGGCAGAATAACAGATAACTTCAGGTACTAGCTGCAGACGAACAGCACAGAACATCTGCAGCTGTGCCTTTAAAAAGGGCCACTGGCGCCAATCGCGCTAACGCGCACACGTGCGTGCGTGTGCCGCGCGCAGATACGAACGGCGTGCACCCGCGCGCATCTGGAGACGCGCGTGCCCACGACGACCCGCGGCACGAACGCGCGTGCGCGTACGGAGACCCGATCGCACAGAACGGACGGATTCCTGACATTGCCCCCCCACAAGGGGCAACCTCCGGGTGCCCCTAGCGGCTCTTTTTTCCGGGTGTGCAGTAAAAAAGGCCTGGATTAACCTATCAGCATGTAAATTAGAAGCAGGTTCCCATGAGTTATTCTCTGGGTCATACCCCTTCCACTTAATCAGAAACTGACCTTGTCCTCGTCGTCTTCTGAAGTTCAAGATGGCCTCTACTTCATATTCCTCACTGCCATCAATCAGCACAGGGTCAGGTGGCCTTGTTCCTCTACCAGGGAAGGGATCAGGTACAGCAGGCTTAAGCAGAGCTACATGGAAGACTGGGTGTATTTTTAAGGAATCAGGTAAGGACAGTTCATATGACACCTCGTTAATCCTCCTCTTGACTGGAAATGGACCCAGAAATTTGGGTGCCAACTTCTTAGAGGGGCAAGCTAATTTTAAGTTAGAAGAAGAAAGCCATACCTGGTCCCCGACTTGAAGGATCAATTCTCCCCTTCTTCCTCGATCGAAGCTCCTCTTGCTGTCAGCCTGAGCCTTAGTTATGGCCTCCTGCAGGGTCCGGTTATTCCGTTGAAGAAAAGATACTGTGTCCTATACCGCTGGAACATGGGACTCTGTAAGGATATCAGGAAGAAAGGACATGTTAAAACCGTAATTAGCAAAAAACGGGGATTGCCCTGTGGTAGCATGGCTGGCATTGTTGTAGGCGAATTCCGCCAGAGGTAAAAGGGAAACCCAATCGTCCTGAACAAAGGATGAAAAGCATCGAATGTATTGCTCGAGGGTTTGGTTGGTACGTTCCATTTGCCCATTGGTCTGCGGGTGGTAGGCGGAGGACAGGGCCAATTCTATTTTCAAAGCCTCACATAGGGCTCTCCAGAAACGAGAGGTGAACTGGACCCCTCTATCGGATACGATGTTGGTGGGTACCCCGTGAAGCCTGATTATCTCCTTGATGAAGATGTGGGCCGTCTCAGTCGCGGAGGGGGTTCCCTTCAAGGGTAGGAAGTGGGCCATCTTAGACAAGTGGTCACAAACCACAAAGATGGCTGTACAGTTCTCAGAAGGAGGGAGTTCCACAATAAAATCCATAGTAATCATCCGCCAGGGGCGGTCGGGTGCGGGAAGTGGTTTAAGCAGCCCCCAGGCCCGGTTTCTGGGGACCTTATTCCGGCAACACACGGGGCAAGAATTCACATATTGCTTGCAGAATTCCCTCATGCCTGGCCACCAGAAGGAGCGCTGTACAAGCTCCAAAGTTTTGCGGACACCAAAATGCCCTGCGAGAGGATGATCATGGAGGAGACCCAAGATCTTTATTCGGACATCTTCAGGAACGAAGATCAGATTGTCCTTCCAAAGCAGCCCTTCTCTGGATGCTAATGAAATCCCTGGGGGACAGGAGGATGTGGTGGAAGCTCTCTTTAACTGGGACAATAGGTCTGGCTGAACGAGTAGGAAGGTGTTAGCAGGGAGGATGGTATCCGGGGGTGCGATGTCCTTGGAGCTATCAAACATGCGGGAAAGCGCATCTGGCTTCACATTTCTTGACCCAGGGCGATAGGTAATGTGAAAGCAGAACCGAGAGAAGAAGAGGGCCCAGCGGGCCTGCCGAGGTTTTAGACGTTTAGCGGTACGGAGGTACTCGAGGTTCTTGTGATCCGTGTAGATGAGTACGGGATGTACCGCCCCCTCTAGTAAGTATCTCCACTCCTCCAAAGCAGACTTAATGGCAAGTAATTCTCGGTCCCCCACATCATAGTTCCTCTCTGCCGGAGAGAGTTTTCGAGAAAAGAACCCCACGGGGTGCATCAGGTCATCTTTACCTAGACGCTGGGAAACCACCGCCCCTACTGCTACCTCAGAGGCGTCTACCTCCAGAACATAGGGTCTAGATGGATCCGGGTGGCTGAGGATGGGAGCAGAGGTGAACAAGTCTTTGAGTTTCTTGAAGGCGGCCTGGGCTTCAGGACCCCAATGAAAACGCATATTTTGTTTGGTGAGCTGGGTGATGGGAGAGATAATGGCCGAGAACCCCTTAATAAACTTTCTATAAAAATTGGCGAAGCCCACAAAGCGTTGGATTCCCTTTTTGTCGGTGGGGGCTGGCCATTCGAGGACAGCAGAAACCTTTTGCTGGTCCATCTTGATGCCTGCTGGGGAGATTTCAAGGCCGAGAAATTGGATATTTTGTTGCTCAAATTTACATTTTTCGGCTTTAGCGTAAAGTCCCTGTTGCCGGAGCCGAAGCAGTACTCTGCCGACGTGCCCACGGTGCTGTTCCAGGGACCCGGAGAGAATCAGGATGTCGTCTAGGTATACAATGACGAAAATGGCCAAAAAGTCCCGGAAAACATCGTTAATCAGGTGCTGGAAGGTGGCTGGGGAGTTGCAAAGCCCGAAAGGCATCACTAGGTACTCGTAGTGCCCAAAACGAGTTCGGAACGCAGTCTTCCACTCGTCACCCGCTCGTATACGGACCAGATTATAGGCTCCCCTCAAGTCCAACTTGGTGAAAATAGTAGCTGACCTCAGTTTTTGAAAAAGTTCCAGGATCAGGGGTAGGGGATAACGATTCTTAATCGTGATTCTGTTTAGCTCCCGGTAATCCACGCAGGGTTGAAGGGTCTGATCCTTTTTTGTAACGAAAAATATTCCGGCACCGGCAGGAGATGTGGAGTGGCGGATGAACCCCTTCTTGAGGTTCTCGGAGATATAGACCTACAGGGCCTCTTGCTCCTTCTCGGACAAAGGGAAGACACTCCCAAATGGAATCTCTGCCCCAGGAAGGAGCTCAATGGGGCAATCGTAAGGGCGATGCGGGGGAAGGGAATCAGCCCCCCGTTTACTGAAGACGTCCAGAAACTCGTGGTAAGGCTCGGGGACTGACTGACATAAGTCCAGGTCTGGGTCCAGGCAGAGAAGCGTTCTGGGCTGTACAGGAGTCCCAGGAAGACAGTGGTCCTGGCAGTAAGGGGAGGGGAACCTCACCTCCCCGGAAGACCAGTCAATGGAGGGATTATGTGCCTGCAGCCATGGTATGCCCAGGATCACAGGGAAAAGTGGTGATGAAATGACCTCAAATGTTAATAGTTCCGTATGTTGGCAGGAGGTGGTGGTTGGTAGTGGAAGGGTCTCCTGGGTGACTCGGCCGGATTTAATTTGGGAACCATCGGCCAGGAAGATGGAAAGTCCTTGAGACTTTTTCTGAAGAGGAATGGAGTGTAAGGTGGTGAAGGCAGCGTCAATGAAACAACCGCAGGCCCCGGAGTCAAGGATGGCGTTGACGTGGATCGTTCTTTCCTGCAGCTGAAATGAGAGCAGAAGGGCAACATGGAAAGTGTTGGAAGGCAGGGTTACGGAACTGTGAGACACAGAAGAGAGGCACTTACGTGTCTTAACAGGGCAGTTGGTCACGTAATGTCCGGAACCGCCACAATACAAGCACAAGTTCATCTGTCGGCGGCGGGCTCGCTCTTCAGGTGACAGGGTAGGCCGGAGTAATCCGAGCTGCATGGGTTCCTCAGTAGCTTGAGCAACACTGGCAGGCCCCCCTTGAGGGGGAGGAGTGAAGAAAGGTGCAGAAGAAGGGGTTCTGGCGGTCATCCAGGCTGGTCTTTGGGGTTGGGAGGAGCGTTCGGCCCTACGCTCGCGAAGTCTCCGATCAATCCGAATGGCCAAGGCAATTAGGTCTTCCAAAGAGTCGGGGGTACCAACACGGGCTAACTCCTCCTTAAGGCCCTCAGACAGGCCCGTGCGGAATTGATGTCTTAAGGCCGACTCGTTCCACTGGGTATCTGCGCTCCAGCGTCTAAAGTCGGAGACATAGTCCTCAGCCGTCCTACGACCCTGCTGGAGCGCAGTTAAAGCGGATTCCGCAGTGGCGGCTCGCTGGGGATCATCGTAGAGTTGAGCCATCCCTTCGAAGAATGTAGAGAGAGTCTGGGTAAGGGGACTGTCATTCTCCAGAAGGTGATGGGCCCAGGACTGGGGTTCTCCTTGCAGAAGGGAGATAACGAAACCCACTTTAGTTGCTTCCAGCGAGAAGGTCCTGGGCTGGAGAGCAAAATATAACTGGCAGGCGTTGCGAAAGGCCCAGAATTTAGAGCGGTCCCCTGCAAACCTCTCCGGGATGGGAATCCTAGGTTCAGGTGGAAGCATCATAACGGCCAAATGGGAGGCTGGCTGAAGAGGAGGAGGCTGAGGTGCGGTGACTGATGAACCGGGAGTAGAGAGATGCTGAACACGCTCCTCCAACCTGGTGTAACCATCCTGAAGGGACTTCACGGCCTGGGTGAGGGCCGCAAGGTGCGAGCAGATCTCCTTCATGGCGGAGACCCCTTCCGCAGACTCAGTCATGGCTGTTCGTACTGTTAGGATTTCAGATGGTGAGTCTGACTTGGTGGAAGGAGACCTCTCTTACGACTCTGGTTCAAGTCTCTCTGGAGTGGGAACAGAGGGACAGGAGCACAGCGGGGTAGGAGCGTCCGGCCAGATGTAGCAGCAGGTGCAAGTAAGATGGAGATCTTCAGGTGCAGGAGCTCTCTGTAGCAGGAAGGCTGCCGGTGGAGATTGGCAACAGGCCGTGGTACCAGGACGGGTGGTGCACGGATCTGGAGAGGCAGAGGCAGGCCCGGATGGACCTCTGGACGAGGGAACAGCAGACACAGAAGCAAGCAGGAGCCAGCAGAAGAATCAGATAACAAGCAGGGGTTCGGCAACAGGTATCAGTCCAAGAAGGGTCAAACAAGCCGGGGTCGGAGCAGGAGAGGTCAGCAGAGTCAAACGGAGCCGGGTCAGGTATCGAGTAGGGTCCAGGCAGAATAACAGATAACTTCAGGTACTAGCTGCAGACGAACAGCACAGAACATCCGCAGCTGTGCCTTTAAAAAGGGCCACTGGCGCCAATCGCGCTAACGCGCACACGTGTGTGCGTGTGCCGCGCGCAGATACGAACGGCGTGCACCCGCGCGCGTCTGGAGACGCACGTGCCCGCGACGACCCGCGGCACGAACGTGCGTGCGCGTTCGGAGACCCGATCGCACAGAACGGACGGATTCCTGACATGCAGTGCCCACATCGCTGCTCACCTAAATTTAACCCCTCAATTCCCTGCCAATACTCTGCAATACTCTGCATTACTCTGCATTGCTGTGCAATACTCTGCATTACTGTGCTGTGCAATACTCTGCATTACTGTGCAATACTCTGCATTACTCTGCAATACCCTGCAACACTCTGCAATACCCTGCAATACCCTGCAACACTGCAATACCCTGCAACACTCTGCAATGCTCTGCAACACCCGCCAATACCCTGCAACACTCTGCCAAGCTCTGCAACACCTACCAATACCCTGCAACACTCTGCAACACCCACCAATACTCTGCAACACTCTGCCAAGCTCTGCAACACCCGCCAATACCCTGCAACACTCTGCAACGCTCTGCAACACCCGCCAATACTCTGCAACACCCGCCAATACCCTGCAACACTCTGCAACACCCGCCAATACCCTGCAACACTCTGAAATGCTCTGCAACACCCGCCAATACCCTGCAAAACTCTGCAGCACCCGCCAATACCCTGCAACACCCGCCAATACCCTGAAACACTCTGCAATGCTCTGCAACACCCGCCAATACCCTACAACACTCTGCAATGCTCTGCAACACCCGCCAATATCCTGCAATGCTCTGCAACGCAATACTCTGCAACGCCATACTCTGAGATACCCAGCCATACCCAGCCATAGTCGGTGATACCCTGCAATACCCGGCCATAGACATCCCCCCCCTTCCGCCGCTCTCTGGTGCTTCTACCGACTCGTCAATACAATCAAAGCCAGGATCTTTTTTTTTTTTCAGGCTTCCCAGCTTAGAGGTGAGATGCGGGGTCTTATTGACCCCATATCTCACTGTAAAGAGGATCTGTCATGCCATATTCCTATTACAAGGGATGTTTACATTCCTTGTAATAGGAATAAAAGTGATCAAAAAATTTATTTTTGGGGAAAAAAAAGTCAAACTAATAAATAAAGTAAAATGAACAATAAAATTATATATATTTTTTTAAAGCGCCCCTGTCCCCATGTGCTCGCATGCAGAAGCGAACGCATACGTAAGTCCCGCCCACATATGAAAACGGTGTCCAAACTACACATGTGAGGTATCGCTGCGAACGTTAGAGCGAGAGCAATAATTATAGCCCTAGACCTCCTCTGTAACTCAAAACATATAACCAGTAAAAAAAAATTAAATCGTCGCCTATGGGGATTTTTAAGTAGCGACGTTTGGCGCCATTCCACGAGCATGTGCAATTTTAAAGAGTGACTTGTTAGGTATCTATTTACTCAGCGTAACTTCATCTTTCACATTATGCAAAAATTGTGCTAACTTTACTGTGTTTTTTTTTTAAGCACAAAAATTGCTGCACAAATACCGTGCGAGATAAAAAGTTGCAACGACCACCATTGTATTTTCCAGGGTGTTTGCTAAAAAAACATATATAATGTTTTGGGGTTCTATGTAATTTTCTATCAAATAAATGATGATTTTTACATGTAGGAGAGAAATGTCAGAATTGTCCTGGTTGCTCCAGAATGCCTGATGGTGCTCCCTGCATGTTGGGCCTCTGTATGTGGCCACGCTGTGTAAAAGTCTCACACATGTGGTATCGCCGTACTCGGGAGTAATAGCAAAATGTGTTTTGGGGTGTAATTTGTGGTATGCATATGCTGTGTGTGAGAAATAAACTGATAATATGACAATTTTGTGAAAAAAAAAAGTAAAAAAAATCTTGATTTTGCAAAGAATTATGGGGAAAAATTACAACTTATTAAAACTCATCATGCCTCTTACTAAATACCTTGGAATGTATTCTTTCCAAAAAGGGGTCATTTGGGGGGGTATTTGTAATTTTATGGCATGTTAGGGTCTCAAGAATTGAAATAGGCCGTCAGTGCTTCAGGTGTGATCAATTTTCAGATATTGGCACTATAGCTTGTGGACTCTATAACTTTCACAAAGACCAAATAATATCTACCAATTTGTACTTATTTTTACCAAAGATATGTAGTAGTATAAATTTTGGCCAAAATTTAGGAAGAAGAAATTACTAATCTGCTAAATTTTTATAACAGAAACAAAGAAAAAAATTTTTTTTTACAGAATTTTCTGTATTTTTTCTTTTATAGCACAAAAAATAAAAAAAAGAGCGGTGATTAAATACCACTAAAAGAAAGCTCCATTTGTGTGAAAAAAAGGACAAAAATTTCATATAGGTCCAGTGTTGCATGACTGAGTAATTGTTATTCAAAATGTGAGAGCACCGAAAGCTGAAAATTGGTCTGGTTATTAAGGGTGTTTAAGTGCCCAGTGGTCAAGTGCTTAAAGTGTTTATTTGTTTATACGACTATTTTTATTGTTATACATATTAAAAAATAAGTAACTTGACTTTATGTGAATGGTATAATTTTCTGCTGTGTGCCTCAAGGCTGTATCTCAGAGATAATCTCAGGGGATTTGAAATATGAATATATAAGTGACAGATCATTCCAGGTTAGAGTAGACAGGTGGAAAATGTCAGACCAAGATCTTTGACATTCTTGTTATGCTTTAACCATTTGCTAACGTATGCATTGGAACATTGTAGCACCTTGTATTTCTGTTTATTTACTTTTTATAAACGTATTTTATATCACATCCACATTTTTCATAATTTATTGCAAAAAAAAAAATGGAGCTTCTCACTGGCAACCTTAAAGCATTACTTTCTACTTTTTACTTGATAAAAGATTTGTCTGAAAATTGTATCTAGTATGATGTGCCTTGTTTACGTTAAGGTAAGTGCAAATATCTTTTGATATTTTTGTGGGAACACAACGAAGTGCGATATAGACCATTACTAAAACTGAGATACCGTAGTGAATGCAGCCAACAGCAACATAGTAAGAAGAACAAAGTTTTACTTAATCCCTGGACAATATGGTATCTGAACAGCTAAAATTCAATCATTGGGCTTGTTCAAAAACAATGGAAGAAAAACTGATTTTGTTTAAAGAGAAACTCCAATAAGCATATTAGTTACTGGTAGTCTATTATATTATTACATTATGTGCACTTGCATGCTTATTTAACAAAAGTGCAGGGTGTCAAGTGAAGTCCTCATAGAAACCAACCACATATTATGTTATGGTAATCACACCTTTCTAAAACAAATTATGGTTAGTGGATGTGGATTACTGAAGTTTGCATCTAACAACTTACCTTCCATTATTAATTGAACAAGCCTGTTGATTCTTTGGTTCCTTATAAGCTGCAGCAGGACCTAAACATTTTGTACTGTTGACCACAGATGTTAATTATAATATAGATGTAACATGATGTGGATGGTGGGCTTGCTAGTGAATTTTATTCCATTGTCTGCTATGCTCAGTTGGAGTCTAGAACTCATAGGCCCAAGATCATAAAAATTTACTTTTGTCTGACTACATATGCATTAAAGACAGGTATAGGAATATAGCTACCATAATGTTTTTTTTTTTCCATGCCCCAATATCCTTAGTGTTGGGGGAAGGAAAAAAGAAGCACAATGATATAAAATTTAAGATATTCCATTTTTAGTGAGCTCTGGGTAGCACCTGTTTTTATATTAGTTGATACAAATGCATTGATCCACCACAGCCCTGAAAATAAATTACTCTAATCAAAATGTTATGTATTTACTTTACATTTTTATTATTTAAAGTTTATGTTCTCTTTGCCTTGAGTTCTTCTTTAGAAAACTATATGGGGATCAAGTGATGAGGGAAAAAAGCACCATGACACATGATTTAGAATCTAAAACAACAAGAGTATGCATTTCTGGGAGCAATGGGTACAATCTTCATTAGGCCTATAAATTAAATGGTACATAGTTACATAGTAGGTGAGGTTGAAAAAGCACACACGTCCATCAAGTCCAACCTATGTGTGTGATTATATGTCAGTATTACCTTGTATATCAATGTATGTTGCGGTCATTCAGGTGCTTATCTAATAGTTTCAAGCTTGCATTTGTCACTTTAGCCCTGATAAAGGGAGCACTGCCTGACCCTAAAAATGTAATTCCTTCTGAGATACATGCTATCCAGAAATACTTTTTTGTCCAAAGAAAAACTTTCATCTGTGATATCCACTTAGAACAGTGTTTCTTAAACATTTTTGTCTTGTGGCGCACCAATAAGATCTCAAAATGTACGCTACACACCTGAAAACATTTAACACTGTAGTGTGGACAAAAGAGAAAAGGGGACGGACGCCTCTAAGAATCTTAAGAGTCTTAACCAACTAACATGAGGGAGAAAGTATACAGACACATCATACAATAGGAATAGGTGCTGGTCAAGTTGGTACACAGATACAGGGCTTGGAGAACTGAAGAATGGAGCCTCCCTGGACAAACGCACATGCTTTCAAAACAGCGTGAAGACACTGCCATCAAGTCCTCCCACCCTGGCCCATGGGTCTGATGGTCACTCTGACCACTGTTACAGTCTGACGGCTCCCCAAATTATTCCACCGGCACACAGTTTGAGAATAACTGACTTAGAAGCAACCCTAGATTCAGTGGGATTAATATACTAAAGGCAAATATTGCAGTTGTAACTTTTTTTCCCCAGAATTTAGTGAATGTGGGAAGTTTCACTGTGCAAAGAATAGCCAATCACATTGTCAGCAGTGTGCCCTCATTTACTGAGCTACATGTAACTTCCCCTGCAAAGTAAACAGTCTATTTGCCTTTAATAAATCAGTGTTATTGCCTCGCATACAATATTCTGCATTGGAAATGTATTACATTCAAGCAATAGGCATCTATCCTACCAACTATTTTGCCACTCACATAACTGTATACAGAGACCAAACGTCAACTTATTTACAAAAGCTAAGTTATATCTGCATTTTATGTCAGCATAATCCGCAGATGCATGTAGCCTGTTATATCTACATTTAGGTGATTAGAATTGTGCTTAAAGTGCCTCATGCATATTGCCTATCCTACTGCAGAAAAAAAGTAAATGGAAGAGAGCAACATAACATTGGCTTCAGAATTCATCCTCCTGGCATTCTATGAGTGGCCACATCTTCACTTCATGCTATTTGTAATATTTCTCCTCATCTACCCTATTTTTCCATGCCCCAATATCCTTAGTGTTGGGGGAAGGAAAAAAGAAGCACAATGATATAAAATTTAAGATATTCCATTTTTAGTGAGCTCTGGGTAGCACCTGTTTTTATATTAGTTGATACAAATGCATTGATCCACCACAGCCCTGAAAATAAATTACTCTAATCAAAATGTTATGTATTTACTTTACATTTTTATTATTTAAAGTTTATGTTCTCTTTGCCTTGAGTTCTTCTTTAGAAAACTATATGGGGATCAAGTGATGAGGGAAAAAAGCACCATGACACATGATTTAGAATCTAAAACAACAAGAGTATGCATTTCTGGGAGCAATGGGTACAATCTTCATTAGGCCTATAAATTAAATGGTACATAGTTACATAGTAGGTGAGGTTGAAAAAGCACACACGTCCATCAAGTCCAACCTATGTGTGTGATTATATGTCAGTATTACCTTGTATATCAATGTATGTTGCGGTCATTCAGGTGCTTATCTAATAGTTTCAAGCTTGCATTTGTCACTTTAGCCCTGATAAAGGGAGCACTGCCTGACCCTAAAAATGTAATTCCTTCTGAGATACATGCTATCCAGAAATACTTTTTTGTCCAAAGAAAAACTTTCATCTGTGATATCCACTTAGAACAGTGTTTCTTAAACATTTTTGTCTTGTGGCGCACCAATAAGATCTCAAAATGTACGCTACACACCTGAAAACATTTAACACTGTAGTGTGGACAAAAGAGAAAAGGGGACGGACGCCTCTAAGAATCTTAAGAGTCTTAACCAACTAACATGAGGGAGAAAGTATACAGACACATCATACAATAGGAATAGGTGCTGGTCAAGTTGGTACACAGATACAGGGCTTGGAGAACTGAAGAATGGAGCCTCCCTGGACAAACGCACATGCTTTCAAAACAGCGTGAAGACACTGCCATCAAGTCCTCCCACCCTGGCCCATGGGTCTGATGGTCACTCTGACCACTGTTACAGTCTGACGGCTCCCCAAATTATTCCACCGGCACACAGTTTGAGAATAACTGACTTAGAAGCAACCCTAGATTCAGTGGGATTAATATACTAAAGGCAAATATTGCAGTTGTAACTTTTTTTCCCCAGAATTTAGTGAATGTGGGAAGTTTCACTGTGCAAAGAATAGCCAATCACATTGTCAGCAGTGTGCCCTCATTTACTGAGCTACATGTAACTTCCCCTGCAAAGTAAACAGTCTATTTGCCTTTAATAAATCAGTGTTATTGCCTCGCATACAATATTCTGCATTGGAAATGTATTACATTCAAGCAATAGGCATCTATCCTACCAACTATTTTGCCACTCACATAACTGTATACAGAGACCAAACGTCAACTTATTTACAAAAGCTAAGTTATATCTGCATTTTATGTCAGCATAATCCGCAGATGCATGTAGCCTGTTATATCTACATTTAGGTGATTAGAATTGTGCTTAAAGTGCCTCATGCATATTGCCTATCCTACTGCAGAAAAAAAGTAAATGGAAGAGAGCAACATAACATTGGCTTCAGAATTCATCCTCCTGGCATTCTATGAGTGGCCACATCTTCACTTCATGCTATTTGTAATATTTCTCCTCATCTACCTGATGGCCCTGACTGGTAATCTGACTATTTTTGCAATAATATGCTCCAGCTCAAACCTCCAAACTCCAATGTATTTCTTCTTATGCAACTTATCCATCCTTGACATTACTCTTACATCAACCATTATGCCCAAGCTCCTAGACATTTGCTTAACTGAAAATCAATCAATCACATTTCATGGATGCTTCACCCAAGTGCTCTTCTTTGTGATATGCGTTGTGTCTGAGTATTTTCTCCTTGCAGTCATGGCCTATGACCGATATGCGGCCATTTGCTATCCATTGCGTTATTCTTATTTGATGAAGATGAAGACTTGCTTCCAGCTTGCTTTGGCTTCATGGGGATGTGGTATAATGGAATCTCTGTTGCTGACTGGGTTAATTTCACGCTACCCATTCACCAAATCCAAAAAAATTAATCATTTGTTTTGCGATATGAAGCCACTTTTGAAGTTGTCCAGTAGCAGCACTGAGGAAGCTGAAGTGGCTATTTTAGTGTCTGGAGTAATCTTTGGATTTTTTCCTTTGGTCTTCATCTTAGTGACCTATGTCTTTGTCATATACACTATATTAAAGATACAATCTAAAGAGGGAAAGAAAAAGGCCTTTTCAACATGTTCTTCTCACCTTACTGTGATTTCCTTGTTTTTTGGGATCATCCTTAGTATGTATATGAGACCAAAGTCAGCTTACTCAATAGAACAAGACAAGATTTTGTGTGTCTTGTATTCCTCTTGCATTCCAACACTCAATCCTATAATCTATAGCCTAAGAAACAAGGATGTACATGTTGCTATACGAAAATTTAGGGTGGAGATTTCAAGGAAAGATATATTCTAACAAAGACTAGAGGCGATGTGTAACACACATTTATAAGATATTCTGGACTCACAAAAAAGTGATTTATTAGATCAAATTTATTTACCAAACTTTCAAAACCAGTCAACATTTGTAATGTTTAATCCACATTTTTTATTGTTGTATATTTACATAATTACCCACTTATGTAGTCATTTAAGTAGACATAGAAGAAACATCCATTTTGTTCCTGTGTTAAGGTGACTTATATAAAAGGCTAGCTAGTACAATAACAATATATTTCTATTTTTTATTTTTTTATAATAAACAATTTTTATAGATTTTTTCCACATAATAATAAAGGAGAAAGGATATCAGACAAGGGACATCATATAAAATACTTAATCTATCAATAGTCTAACAAAGACATATAGCTGGAGGATATGCATATGTCACATTAACCAAATTACACACACCTTCCTTTCTTTTCTGCCAGGTTTTAAATATACAAATATAAGTAAATAGAAATCACCATCACTTGGTAACCTGGACAAGATCTGTGTTAGGAACATTGTTGGACTGCACCTTTGCTCAGCTTGAATCACACTATAAACCATTCCAGTTTATGATTCTGTTTAGAACATTTATTTCATTTGCTAGCATGCATTTTGTATTTTAGCGACCACTTTTTTTTTAACTAGCACAAGTAGTCTTATGCCGTGTACACATGAGCGGATTTTCCGTCAGAAAGATATTGGATGGTTTTTCTGACGTAATTCCGCTCATATTTGTCCCTTCTAATCCTTCCTCAATAATTTCCTTTTTTGTCCACGGTTTTTCTTTACCATCCCACTCCCCACAGGTCCTGGCTTAAAATTGTCCCCAACCTTTTCCCATACCATCTCAATTTTTTTTTTTATTTAAAGAAATAGCACATTTGCACCTCAAATCATGCAGTCAGCTTAAATATCACCTCCAATGCCTCCTTTCTGCACTGAAATCCCAGCTAATCAAGGCCTCCTGTATAAATAGTCTTCTAACAAGAAAACATTCTGTTTCTCATATAAGTGGATCAGAATCCTAGTTCTATTTTACGATATATGGAGCACACCTTTAAAGAATCAAAGGCTAAACTTTTTTTGTGGATAGAATAAGGGAAGATTAGAACCCTTGTTAAGTAGACATTTGTGTCCCATTGTGGAGACTATCCTTCACTTCCTGTCTGATAGCCAAAACAGCAAGTGAGAGAAAATCTCTCCAAAGTGAGGGAATCCCTGTTTGTTATTATTAGGGCAACTAGAACTAGTGTCCCCAATGAAAGATTTCTCTTCTATGCTTGTTCTGAGTAAAACAAATATAGAGGGTGTATCTCCCTAATGGGGACATAGGACAGGAATACAAACCTGACAGGTGCTCTAATTCCTATTTTCTCTGTCCAAAACAAAAAAAAGTTCTGCCTTTAGTTATTCACTTGCCGAACGCATGACGAGGATGTACGGTGAAAAAGTGGCAGTTGTAAACATGGCATTAGTGGCCAGTGGCAGTTAATTAACCCTTTTGTGCTGCATTAGTGGCACCAGTGGGTTAATTAACATGGACACTGGTGCCACTAATGCAGCACAAAGGAGTTAATTAACTGCCACTGGCTACGAATGCATCAATGGCAGCGCATTAATCCCCTTCCTGCTGCATATTACCAATACTATTACTAATTAACCACTTGCTAACCCACCGCAGGTGGCAGCTACAGGCACTGGGATGTATCCACACGTCGCTGCCTGTTTTGGGTGCATGCTCCTCCCACCTAATCCCCTGTGATTGTACGCAGTGAGAGTTTGTCAGCAGATCCCAGCCAATTATTTGTGGCTGGGAGCTGCTTATCAGCTGTGTCTAGTCACAGCCCAGAGTTCTGTGTTAACAATCAACACAGCACTCTGTACAGAGGGAATGCTCACTTTTTTTTTTCTTTTCCAGGCTTAGCAGGGAAAATAAAAAAATTGGTCAGTAGTAAAAAGCAGCTCATATTACACATTGTTAGACACAGTAAACTCCTTGATTGCCCCTAGATGTTAACCCCTTCCCAGCCAGTGTCATCCGACTTTGAGGCCACACAGGACAACATTAGCGCAACTTGCAAACTACTTCTTTAATAGAAGTCAATGCAAGCTACTCTAAAGTTGCCCCCAATAGTGCAGGAACATTTTGCTAAGGCGGAGCAACTTGATCGCTCCGATTAGAATGGTTTCATTGCACTGAATGGGGCACTGAATGGGGCATGACTTGTCAGGTGACTTAGTTGCCCCACTGTGAACCATGCCTAAGTCGGTGATCGCCACCAATACTAGTATAACAATTTTTTCCAGTATTTCCATTGTTTGTAGGTGCAGTAGCTTTCACAGCAGGGGAGGGGGGGGGGGTGTACAGTTTTCCATCTTCGCCCTGGGCACCACCTTTGACTTTGTCCCGGCACTGCATATAGTTACACTTTAGGCCTGTACACTTTAGGCCTGCTCTGTCTCTGAGGTGTAGGACAGTGAGAGTAGTACTTCTGAAACATGATATTTTTGAGAATACTTCTTTGTAGTTACCACCAAAAGGAGGATAGGCAGATAAAGGAAAGGTGCACCTTCTTGATTTTCAGAGCGGTTTTCATTGGTGGTAACTTTTGTAAATTTTTTAATGAATGATAGAGTGAAAAGGATGGGCATAGTCAGCAGTCTTCATAAGCGACCATGGTAGGTCCTGTAATAACCCTCACAGCACTGGAAGACTGCTGCTTCAGGGGTATTAGAGGGGTCAGAGAATGGAAGATTTCAACTAAGAGAGCAGCCGCTAGCACAAGGGATACTTGTCATTCATTGTAAATCTGTACCTTGTGCTGATTTAAAAAATAAATAAAAATAAACTTAGACTTTAAAAGTGTTCTGCCTGGATGACTATTCAAGTTAGGCTATAACACAACAAACAACTGTTTTGCTCATTACATCATGTTAACATTATGATTTTATAAAAAACCTTCTGGTTTTGCTCAGGTCCTTTTTATTTTGGTATTTTTACTGTTAGCCAATCCATTGCATTCTATTTTTATGAGCTGATTTTCAGATATCCCGATTGTAAGATTTTCTTATTGTGAAAATATAGAGTCTGATAGTGATTGGTTGTGAATGCTTGCAATATTAGCCCATACACATAAACATTTTTATTGTACTTGCATGAAAGAAAAAACATCTTAAGGAACAAACAAATAAATGACAGCATGCACTGTATGTAGAAAAATGTTTGAACTTAATTAAACTTATTAGACTATATATGTGTGACTAGCTCAAAGAAGTGAAAGCTTGAAGTGAAACTCCAGCCTTCAGCCCCCGGCTATTTGATGTCCCCCCCCCCCCCCCCCCCCCAAGCACACTTTAGCACTCTAGTCTTTTTAATGCTGTGTTAATAGCAATTTTTTTTTAATAATAAACATGGTATTGCACAGAGTGCCCCCAAACCGCCTTGTCTGGGGTCTCCCACTGACACTATCAGCTCTTTCTCTTCTATGTGCCCCCATAACAAGCTGTGTGTAATGGGGGCACACATGCAGGCATGCTCCTGAGCCAGGTTGTGTGTATCCATAGACAGACACTGTGCAGCATGGGCCCACCCCCTGCTCCCTCCTCACAGGGTAGGATTGACAGCAGCAAAAGCCAATGACTCCTGCTGCTGCCTCTGTGTCCTGTGAAGAGAGGATCAGAGACGAGAGCCACCGCAGATGCGCACAGTGCTAGATCGAGATAGAAGATCGAGATAGGAGGTAAGTTTTTAGGGAGATGGGGGTGGGGGTTATACAATTACTGGGACATTATTTACCTTAACCCTCCTCGCGGTATTCCCAAGTGTAGCTGGGGGTTAAATTTCAGTACCACTAGCAATAAGCCTGAGCCACACTTGGGAATGCATTGCAGAATCCTGGTCCAGGTTACTTACCTTGTCCCTAGGATCCTACAATGTCTCCCGCTGGATCCTCTGCCCGATGCTCTGTGTACCGGGCTGCGTTCCCTGCGAGCGTCGCAACGCATGGGAGTGGAGTGCAGTGGCAAATTCAAAAAGTGCAAAATACATAATACATACAGTACACTGTAATCTTACTGATTACATTACTGTATCAAATCATTTCACCTCCCTTTTGTCCCTAGTGCTTTGTCCAATGCCCTGCAGGCAGTTTTATATTATATATATACTGTTCTTTCTGCCTGGAAAATTGAGATTGTCCGTGGCAACCAAAAAGTGTCCCTTTACGTCAAAATCGGTTTTAGACCAGCAGAGCACAGAAAACTGTGATAGTAAATTAGAACACTTGCAGAATTAAGCGATAGTTATTTATGGGGAAATTCATTTTGTTATTATTATTTTTATAATTATTTATAGTTATTTATTATATTATAATTTATGATTTTGTGTTTCAAACTTTATCATACCCGGGATGTCTGCTAGACTCTTGTTTGGACAGATTTAAGTGTGTTATTACAGGCCTACAATATAAATTACCAAATTTCTATAAAAAACAATGTACCGCTTTGAGATTCAAAAATCTGACATAATCATACCGCCAAGGAGGCTACTGCAGGATATGCATCAAGGTAAACAATGTCTTGCATTTAGAGCCATTTTAAGTAAAAGAAAAATGTACCTACCTTTTTCCTGCAGTCTTCTAACAGTGATATCACAGCAACTACCGGTATATTATCCTTCCATTACATGAGCAAGCTCAGTTTTGGATTACTGAAAGCCTAATCCGCATGATGATGTGTCTTTTATATAGCATGTAAATTACAGGCTGGGATCACAGGAAATGGGCAGAATTACATGACTGTCTCCTAAAGAGGACTGCTGGCGCTATTTGGAGAATAAGCAAAGAACGGAGCTGAGCTGGAGTGTAGTGAAGGAAACATTATCTTAGCAACATTTTTTAATATGGGGAACAGTTAGAACAATTAAACAATAGAAATACCTCTTAAGAAATGCATTTTAGGGCTTTATGCTTTGTGTAAAGATTCCTACAGATATTTCTGTTTGGGCACATACATACACAGTTTGGCAGATGTACAATCTTTCTAATAAATGACTGTGCCCAGTGGCGGAATTATCAGGGTCGCAACAGTCGCAAGTGCGACTGGGCCCTGTAATTCTCTGCCACTTCAGGGGGCCCACCGGCAGCCCGCCCGCCGCCCTCCGCCCGCCGCCCGAGGGGCCCACCTAACTGTCCGGCCGGGGGTGTGCGTGTGTGGTGTTATTCATTGTCGCTGACTCGCTTGTCATGCCGTGGTGAGGGGGGGGACGCTTCCTTCACCAGCGTGAGAGAAGTGCTCGGTTGGCTCCGCCCCCGCCTATCCAGAGCGACTGTAAGGGAGGCGGGGCGGACACGAAAAAAAAAACAGCCAATTCAGTGAAGGCGGGGGAGGAGCTCTCTGAAGCAAGGCTTTCCTGGAGGAGCGGAGGCACGCTTCGTGGAGGAACTTTGCGTCTCTCTGCAGTCTGCAGGATTCTGAGGAGGGGGAATCGATCATCATCGATTGATTGGCGGTAAGTCGCCATCCCCCCTCCAGATTGTGCCAGCCCGCCACCCCCCTCCAGTGCCACCACCACCTGCCCTCCAGTGCCACCAGCCCACCATCGCCCCTCCAGAGCCACCACCACCCCTCCAGACTGTGCCACTGCCACCCCCTGCCCTCCAGTGCCAGCAGCCCACCACCCCCCCTCCAGTGCCACCACCACCCCCCCTCCAGACTGTTCCACCCCATCCCCCCCAGACTGTTCCACCCCATCCCCCTCCAGACTGTTCCACCCCATCCCCCTCCAGACTGTTCCACCCCATCCCCCCCCAGACTGTTCCACCCCATCCCCCCCCCAGACTGTTCCACTCCACCCCCCCCCAGACTGTTCCACCCCACCCCATCCCCCTCCAGACTGTTCTACCCCATCCCCCTCCAGACTGTTCCACCCCATCCCCCTCCAGACTGTGCCACCACCTCCCTCCAGTGCCACCACCACCCCTCCAGTGCCACCACCCCCTCTCCAGTGCCACCAGCCCACCACCCCCTCTCCAGTGCCACCACCCCCTCCAGTGCCACCACCACCCCTCCAGACTGTGCCACCCGCCCTCCAGTGCCATCACCACCCCTCCAGACGGTTCCACCACCCCCCTCCGGACTGTTCCACCACTTCCCCTCCAGACTGCCACCACCGCCCCTCCAGTGCCACCCCTCCCTCCAATGCCACCACCACCCCTCCAGTGCCACCATAGTGCCACCAGCCCACCACCCCCCTCCTGTGCCACCACCACCCCTCCAGACTGTGCCACCCCCCCTCCAGTGCGCCCACCACCCCCCCTCCAGTGCCACCACCATCCCCCTCCAGTGCCACCACCATCCCCCTCCAGTGCCGCTACCCACACCTCCCTCCAGTGCCACCACCCCCCCTCCAGACTGTGCCACCACCACCCCTCAAGTGCTACTAGCCCACCACCCCCCTCCAGTGCCACCGCCACCCCCCTCCAGTGCCACCACCCCTCCAATGCCACCACCCGCCCTCCAGTGCCACCAGCCCACCACCACCCCTCCAGACTGTGCCACCACCACCACCCCTCCAGACTGTTCCACCACCACCTCTCCAGACTGCCACCACCTCCCTCCAGTGCCACCCCTCCCTCCAATGCCACCATCCCCCCTCCAGTGCCACCACCCCCCCTCCAGTACCACCAGCTCACCACCACCCCTCCAGACTGTGCCACCACCCCAAGGACTGTGCCATCACCCCTCCAGTGCCACCCCCACCCCCCCTCTAGTGTCTCACCACCCCTCCAGACTGTGCCACCTGCCCCCTCTAGTGCCACCACCACCCCTCGAGTGCCACTAGCGTACCACCCCCCCTCTAGTGCCACCACCACCCCTCCAGACTGTGCCCCCACCCCTCCAGACTGTGCCACCACCACCCCTCCAGACTGTGCCACCACCACCCGCCCTCCAGTGCCACCCCTCCCTCCAATGCCACCATCCCCCCTCCAGTGCCACCACCACCCCCCCTCCAGACTGTGCCACCACCACCCCCCCTCCAGACTGCCACCACCACCCCCCCTCCAGACTGCCACCACCGCCCTCCAGTGCCACCCCTCCCTCCAATGCCACCATCCCCTCTCCAGTGCCACCACCCCCCCTCCAGTACCACCAGCCCACCGCCCCCCCTCCAGACTGCCACCACCACCCCTCCAGACTGTGCCACCACCCCCCCCGGACTGTGCCAGTGCCACCACCACCCCCCCTCTAGTGCCTTCACCACCCCTCCAGACTGTGCCACCAGCCCCCTCTAGTGCCACCACCACCCCTCGAGTGCCACTAGCCCACCACCCCCCCTCCAGTGCCACCGCCACCCCTCCAGACTGTGCCACCACCCGCCCTCCAGTGCCACCCCTCCCTCCAATGCCACCATCCCCCCTCCAGTGCCACCACCACCCCCCCTCCAGACTGTGCCACCACCACCCCCCCTCCAGACTGCCACCACCACCCCCCCTCCAGACTGCCACCACCGCCCTCCAGTGCCACCCCTCCCTCCAATGCCACCATCCCCTCTCCAGTGCCACCACCCCCCCTCCAGTACCACCAGTACCACCAGCCCACCGCCCCCCCTCCAGACTGCCACCACCACCCCTCCAGACTGTGCCACCACCCCCCCCGGACTGTGCCAGTGCCACCACCACCCCCCCTCTAGTGCCTTCACCACCCCTCCAGACTGTGCCACCAGCCCCCTCTAGTGCCACCACCACCCCTCGAGTGCCACTAGCCCACCACCCCCCCTCCAGTCCCACCGCCACCCCTCCAGACTGTGCCACCACCCCTCCAGTGCCACCACCCGCCCTCCAGTGCCACCAGCCCTCCACCCCCCCTCCAGTGCCACCCCCCTCCAGACTGTGCCACCACCACCACCCCTCCAGACTGTGCCATCACCACCATCCCTCCAGCCTGTGCCACCACCACCACCCCTCCAGCCTGTGCCAACACCCGCCCTCCAGTGCCACCCCTCCCTCCAATGCCACCATCCCCCCTCCAGTGCCACCACCCCCCCTCCAGTACCACCAGCCCACCACCCCCCTCCAGACTGCCACCACCAACCCTCCAGTCTGTGCCACCACCCCCCGGACTGTGCCATCACCCCTCCAGTGCCACCACCACCCCCCCTCTAATGCCTCCACCACCCCCCCTCTAGTGCCACCACCACCCCCCCTCTAGTGCCACCACCACCCCCCCTCTAGTGCCACCACCACCCCCCCTCCAGTGCCGCTACCACCACCCCCCTCCAGACTGTGCCACCACCCCCCTCCAGTACCACCACTGCATTGGGGACACAGGCTGAACTGGGGACACAGCTTGAATTGGTGAAACAGGCTGCATTGGGGACACAGCTTGAATTGGTGACACCGGCCTCACTGGGGACACCGGCCGCACTGGGGATACAGCTTGCAGTGGTGAGACCGGCTGCACTGGGGTCACAGCTTGCACTGGGGACACTGGCCGCACTGGGGACACTGGCCGCACTGGGGACACAGCTTGCACTGGGGACACTGGCCGCACTGGGGACACTGGCCGCACTGGGGACACAGCTTGCACTGGGGAACACAGGCCTCACTGGGGACACAGGCCTCACTGGGGTCACAGCTTGCACTGGGGTCACAGCTTGCACTGGGGACACTGGCCGCACTGGGGACACTGGCCGCACTGGGGACACTGGCCGCACTAGGGTCACAGCTTGCACTGGGGTCACAGCTTGCACTGGGGACACCGGCCACACTGGGGACACCGGCCGCACTGGGGACACAGCTTGTAGTGGTCAGACCGGCTGCATTGGTGAGACCGGCTGCATTGGTGAGACCGGCTGCACTGGGGACATAGGCCGCACAGGGGACACAGGCCTCACTGGGGACACAGGCCTCACTGGGGACACTGGCCGCACTGGGGACACTGGCCTCACTGGGGACACTGGCCTCACTGGGGACACAGGCCTCACTGGGGACACTGGCCGCACTGGGGACACAGGCTGCACTGAGGACACAGCTTGAATTGGTGACACCGGCTGCACTGGGGAAACAAGCTGCATTGGAGACACAGCTTGAATTGGTGCAGCCTGTGTCACCAATTCAAGCTGTGTCCTCAGTTCAGCCTGTGTCCCCAATGCAGTGGTGGTACTGGAGGGCAGTGTTACTGGAGGGGGGTGTTGGTGGCATTGCCTGCATAAAACATTGTAATTTCATGAGATACATTATGAGGGCGTGTTTGGGGGCGGAATTAGGGGCTGGACATGGTAGGGGTTGGGTGGGGCAACAGATGGCGAGTAACCCTTGAGGCCTGGCTAGTAGCTCTGGCCTAGAAATTTTGAGCCCTGTATATGCAAAATGTTTTGCATTTAATTTCAATTTTAAACTGAATGGGTTGTTTTACAAGGTGATCGTTTACATATATTCAAGTAACCAACTGCAATTCTCTGTCTAGAATTCCTGTTAGGTCAGCTAGAACTTCGCCTTTCTGGTGGTCTTCCAAACAACGTGAGAAGTTAAGGTGGACCTTCACAAGCCGCTTGAAGACTTGCAACGGGCAGCTTTGCAGGTATGATGAGCCAATATCTGTACCAGATTCATATGTCAATGTCATAGACTCCCATTTCTGAGGCAGTTTATACACGGTGCAAATTTCTTTGCAGGAAAGAAATTTGCACAATTCCTCCCTCAGCACAGTGCTGACAGGGGAATCCATCCTGCCAAGCAATTGTCTTCTCTCGGCTGGGGGGGTTGGGCATGCAGGCAGGAGAAGACAGTGATTATTGCTTAAGGCTATAGCAGCCAGTAGCGATAGTTAGAAGAGAATTCGGCAGGCTGGTTGTACACGAGTCGATTGATCGATCAACTTGGCACATTCAGGCTGGCAATTCGAATCTCTTCTAGTCCTTGGTTAATCGGCCAGGATTAAAACAGTCTATGGCCTGCCTAAGACTAAAGCCCCGTGAACACGATTAGAAAAACGTAAGAAAAATACCGCTTTCCAACCGATCGTATGCTAATAGGATCATTAGTACAGGACTTTTGAGAGCCGATCATGACAGTTCATTTGATATTATCCAGTTGTACATGCATGAAAAATTTTTGTTGTACAATATCAGATCGGCCGATTTTTGTTAAATCGGTAGAGTTGTCGTTAAAAAATGCAATACAAATACATTACAACACATGACATCACTTCTGAAGTCTTATTCTGTCAAACAAGAATTTTCGTAACTTTTGTAAACTCTTCATTTTTGATATGAGATTAGCATGCCAAAAAAACGGATGATCTTTCGTCCGACAATCTCATCATGTGTACCAGGCACAACTGTGTTTCCTGATATATACATGAAATATGACACCATCTTTCAACTAATAAGAGCCCTTTCACATGAGCGGTCTGATTGGGTCCGCCTGTCGAGTTTTCATTTGGACCCCATTGGACCCTCCATTCTCCTCTATTAAGTTGTGGGTGTAAACGGACTTGGGACCGTTTACACCCACCTACCTCCAATACGATCCACCAAAAACAAACAGAAGGGGATCTGATCCCCTCTGCTTGGGTGGACTGGATTGGAGGGCAGTTGGATGTAAACAGACAGGTGGTTGTAATTCTCAGACTTAGGCCGGGTTCACACCGCTGCGATGCGGGAACGCCGCAAATCCGCGGCGTTTTCCCACATCGCATTACTCCCGCCGGCAGTTCACACTGCCCTATGCGGACGGCTGGGAGTGTCAATGATATGTTAATGACACCCCCAGATCCGTCCGCATATCGCAGTGCGATTTGCCGACTCGCACAGGAATCGGATCGCATGATGTGAACCCCCATGCAATCCGATTCTGTTGCGGACCAAAAAAAGGGTCCCGTGCGAGTTTGCTGCGGGAGCGATGCGAATTCAGCCATACTATCTGTATGGCTGAACTCGCATCGCTAAGGAGATCGGATGTGATTTGCACTGCAGTGCGGGTGCGAATCACATCCGGATCTCCCCCCGCAGCAGTGTGAACCCAGCCTTAGTCTTCAGGCATATGCCTTGTATTGGTAATTTGCTTTTTCATATTTTATATGGCTGCATGTGGTCCTGGAAGATGATGATCCAGATCATCATCTACAAATTAATCATGGTTTTACTGCTTTTATATATTTCTATTTCCTCCGCAAAGTGCTGCTTTGATGATATATGTATATATATGAATTTATTGAATGTATCAATCAATTATTCCAGATCACCATGAGGTGCCAATTTGTGATATATAATTATGTATCCTGGATGTTCATGTATATATATATATATATATAATATTTTAGAGAGAGAGAGAGATATATACAGATGAAATGATTTTTTTTATATGTTTTTTTTATTACTGTTACGCATTTTTACATTGTTCTATGTTCAATAAATATGTACTTCTATTAATTTACCTCCACAATGTCATTAGCCTCATTTAAAGTCTAGGGCTGAAACAACTAATCGATTATGAAATGAATCGATTACTATTTTCATAAGCGATTAAACGGCCAGTAACATAATGGAGTTAATAAAAAATAACTAAAATTAGCCCTTTATAGTACAAAAGAGCAAATAATCGCTACTGTAAATATTACTTTCACAGTTCTACAGTAAAAAAAATGAATCCCTTACAGTAGTGGTTATTTGCTCTTTTTTTACTATAAAGGGCTCATTTTAGTTTTTCTAACCCCATTATGTTACTAAATGTCTTGGACCTGGTTCATAGCTATGCGTTTTTGGTGCTTTTTGCAGAAACTAACTTCAGTTCATATACATGGTTTCCTATGGGACATGTTCACATCCTATGCTTTTTTTCAGTCGCTGTGTATTTGGAAAGGGTCAGGGCCTTTTTTTAACGCAAAACAATGCTTTTTTGATTTAATATACTTCAATGGAGAAGCTGCAGAAGCATGTAATATGTTTTTGCAACAATTTGTGTTTTTTAATCTGCCCAAAGGAAGACTTTGTTTGTTTTTTAAATAAAATAACAAATGATCTCTCAGTCTGATGATATTTACCAGATTCACCCTTTAATAGTATATACAGTATATATCCTCTATATAGTTTATACAGTATATAGCCTCTAATATTATATACAGTATATCTCCTCTAATATTATATACAGTATATATCCTCTAATAGTATATACAGTATCTCTCTTCTGTCTGTTATTCTCAGAGTGGATTAGAAATTTTGCTCCCTAGCCATATAGTTGGTTATTTATATTTACTACAGCATAGGGATATTTAAGAATAAATTGCCTTTTTTTTTAAACTTTACACACCACACTTTTTAAAGGTTATTAACCGATTAATCGAAACAATAATTGGCCAACTAATCGATTATGAAATTAATCGTTCGTTGCAGCCCTATTAAAGTCCCAACTCTTCTTTATTTACATGTAGTCCTGGAAGGAACATTCTCCCTCCTCAATTTTTTTCCACACTTGTATCAACATTTGACCTAGGTACCACAGGATGTATATAGTGTGTGTGTGTGTGTGTGTGTGTGTGTGTGTGTGTGTGTGTGTGTGTGTGTGTGTGTGTGTGTGTGTGTGTGTGTGTGTGTGTGTGTGTGTGTGTGTGTGTGTGTGTGTGTGTGTGTGTGTGTGTGTGTGTGTGTGTGTGTATATGTATATTATCTAATTTGTACCTTGTTGCAATTACCTTGTATTACAGTTCTGTACAAAATCATAGCAAAAAGTGTTAAAAAAAAATGTCACCACTGAAAGGGCTGACATGTTCCCCAAGTCTTTTTTCCGCATTTGTGTGCTCCGGCTATTTGATTGGCCGGTGCCACGATGACGTCACTCCCGTGCATGTGTGCAGGAGACCTGAGTTTTGGCACAAAGCTCTGAAGATCCAGCAAGGTAATCCTGGACCTTCAGAGCGCCCTGAACAGATAAGTAAAACGGCGTAACTCCACTTTAACTAATGGCTAAACGATGGCAGTTGTGGACTGTCAGTATTCCCCCTGATGCTCAGCCAGCCATGCTTTATGGGAAAAAGTAATCCAAAATAGTGACAATGGTTATCTAGCATTGTATTATAGGAAAAACAACTTGTCACTGAATATTGACGTGCAGCATTATTTTTCTTTGGTGTTTGTGTGTTTTTAATGATCACAGCTTAGGTTTTGCATAAAAAGAACTAACTAGAGAGCTTATTCACTATCGCACAAATTCAGGCAATTTGCAGATAAAAAGATCGAGCACTTAAAGGGGTTGTAAACCCTCGTGTTTTTCACATTAATGCATCCTATGCTTTAAGTTGAAAAAAACACCTGGCAGTGACCGGCCCCTAGCCCCCCCATTTTATTTACCTGAGCCCTGTATTTCCCTCGGTGGAGACGCGCTCTCCCTCTCTCCACGGGGTCCTGGCAATTGGATAGATTGATAGCAGTGCAGCCATTGGCTCCCTGCTGTCAATCAAATCCTTGCGTGCTGAGTCTGGCATTCATGTATATGGATGCAAATGCTGGACTCTGGAGCGTGCCCACAAAAGTAACCCCCCCCCCCCCCCCCGAGAGAGTGCTCCTCCTAGGGGGTTATCTGATGCAGAGAGGAGCCACAAGAGCCACCGAGGGACCCCAGAAGAGGACAATAAGGGCCAATCTGTGCAAAAGGAGCTGCACAGTGGAGGTAAGTATGATAGCTTTATCTTTTTAAAAAATACAACAACGAGGGTTTACAACCCCTTTAACTTGGGCATAGGACTGAATATGGAATAGAATCCCAGAATATGGCCATGCCCCTCCTACACTTCTTATTCTTCTAATCCTTCACTTTGGGTAACCTTAGCCAGGTAGTTCCCAGCAGTCAATTACTAGGCCGCACCATGGTGGAAGTCCATTTACTATAAAGCTTCATCGAAAATGGCTAGTTTTTACTTATAATGACCCTGTCTAATCTTGGGTCACTTCTATGAAAGTGTGAGTTAATGGATCAATACAATGAATTTTTCAAAATTTGTGTGCTGCCCCAGAAATATAGCTGCACTATATATTTTACAGAATTTTGGTTAATAATACCCTAGTTGCCCTGTTCATTGTGAATATTGAACAATGCTAAACTCTATAAAATGTGTATCTGTTCATCTCGCATGTAATCCTAGGTATTATATATGGAGTGCCTTTTCTGAAGAGCTTGCATACCATGACTCTAATATACTTTTATTTACAGAAAATAAAAAATAAACACTTTTGCATCATAATGTCATCCACGCAGTCTAGAAGTGGTGCTCAGAAACGTAAAAAGGCTAAGGAAGAGCAGATGAAAATTCAAAAAATGCCTAAAATAAGTACTTTCTTTTCCACCCCTAAAATTGTGGTTGAAAGTTATAGAGATAGCAGTGAGGAAACTGAAAAAAGTATTCAGGAAAGTGTAAATATCTCACGGATCAGTCAGCCGACAGTTGGTGAAGAAACTTGCGCTATTGAATTTCCACTAGAAGATGACAGCAGTAATCCACTTGAAGGCTGTAGCACAATACAAGACCAACCTCTTGGCACCACCACAAATACAGATGAAGATGAAGATTTAGATTTGGTGAGCAGTAGAGCATCTTCAGGTGGTGCTATTGATAGTAGTATTGTTGGTGAGCAATATGTGACTGACAGGGGACATTACCCAGTTACAATAACAGATCCAAGTGTTAAAAGGTTTATATTAGCTCATGGCCCATGCAGACCTCCAGGACCTTTCCCCCGAGATAATGATACTAAGAAAAGATGCTTTTCTGTAAGCTATTATGAGCGAGTCACCAAGACAGGGCTTAAACTACCTTTAATGTGGCTTTGTTACTCTCCAAAGCTTAATGCAGCGTACTGTGAACCATGCTGGTTGTTTGCAGACCGTAAAAAAGTAGGATTTGAACCTGCATGGGCAAAAGGGATCCAGAAGTGGCTGAGGCTGTCTGCTAAAATTCACATCCATGAGTCTTCACAAACACACATGGAAGCATGTGTACTCTATGATCAGTGGAGGCGTAATAAAACAATTGATGAGGAAAATGAAAAACAAATTAGACGAGAAAAAAACTTTTGGAGGCAGGTCCTACAAAGAATTGTTAATGTTACATTAACAATGGCAATGGCTAATCTAGCCTTTCGTGGTCACAGGGAGCGCCTGGGAGAGGTTAACAATGGAAACTTTCTCTCCATCATAGAGCTACTTGCAGAATATGACCCAATTTTAAAGGAACTTCTCCAGTTACCCCAAGGCACATTTAAATATTTGAGCCCCAAAATACAAAATGAGCTAATAGAAATTCTGTCCAAAAAAGTCCAAAGTGAAATAGTTTCTGAAATAAAAAATACACCATTTTATTGTATAATAATGGACACAACCCAGGACATATCCAAAGTAGATCAGATGAGTCAGATATTTTGTTATGTATCTGTGGAAAGAGATGCAAATCAACGAGCCCGCAGTATAACAATAAATGAGGCTTTCTTAGGGTTCCATGCCATTGAAGTTCAGAGTGCAGCACATATTGCTAGCAATATTGTTGCCTGCATAGAGAGCAAGGGCCTTGAAATATCAAAGTGTCGTGGTCAGGGTTATGATGGTGCAGCAACAATGAGTGGTGTCTATTCTGGTGTGCAGGCTCGGATAGCAAAGATGGAAAAGAATGCCCTCTATGTGCATTGTGCAGCACACAATCTAAATCTTGTCATTCAGGATGCCGTTTCTGACATACCAGAAGTTTCTAGATTCTTTGATGTGGTGAATAATTTATACACCTTCTTTGGGGAAAGCATACGCAGATGGGCCTTTCTCTCATCATTCACATCTGAATCTTCTGTCACACTGAAACGGCTTTGCCCTACACGGTGGTCTTCTAGACATGATTCCCTGCTTGCACTTCGTTTCCGTTTTCCAGACATCATGCAAGCTTTGTCAAAAATAATCCTTCTTTCATCAAAACCAATAGAAAGAGATGACGCTGCAAATCTAAAAAAGAAAATTGAATCTTTTGAGTTTGTGCTTCTTGTTGCCCTGCAAACTAAAATCTTGAACCATGTGAATGCAATTTCAAAAGCCTTGCAATCAAAAGACATGGAACTGTCTGGGGCAGTGCAGCTCATTCAGAATGCTGTTACAGCCCTTTCCAGCTACAGGAATAATTTCGAGGAAGCCAAAGAAACTGCAGTGACACTTGCAGAAAAATGGGCAATTGAAGCAAAGTTTTCAAATAAAAGAATTAAAAAAGTAAAGCGGCACTTTGATGAGCTGTGTGTTGATGAAAGATTATCTGATCCAGAGGAGCTCTTTAAAACAACTGTATTTTATAGATGTTTGGATATGATTATAAACCAGCTGTCAGACCGCTTTACAGGAATGAATGCAGTCCTTCATAGATTTGAGATTGTTCAGCCTGCCATTCTTGCTTCTCAATCTGATGATAATCTGATTGCAGCAGCATCAAAACTGCATGAATTTTACAAAGAGGATCTATCACCAGATTATCCCGGGCAGCTTCTTTCATTCCGTTCAGCTCTTCAAAAAGAGGTTTGCAGTTGTTCCACTGTAAAGGATCTTGCTCACCTACTACTTGTTGAAAACAGTGCACTGTCTTCTACTGTCCCAGATGTCTGCATAGCATTACTGTTGTTCCTCACACTCCCAGTAACCGTAGCAACTGCAGAAAGGTCTTTTTCAAAATTAAAAATAATTAAAAGTTATTTGAGAAACTCCATGTCTCAGCAAAGACTCACTGGGCTTGCTTTGTTAAGCATAGAAAATGAGAGAGCTAGAAGACTCAACATCGAAAGCATTGTAGATGACTTTGCTGAAGCAAAAGCAAGGCGTCGTCATTTTTAATGACCGTAGTAAGTTTGCAGTTATATCTGTTCTGTTACAAGTTACACTAAATCAGCCTTTCTCAACCTTTTTACCCCAGAGGAATCCTTTCATCAATTTTCAAGACTTGGGGAACTTTTACTAAAACCTATCCATTAGGGGTCAATGGGAGGAATGAAGCCTACATTGGTGGTCGGTGGGTCTGTCTTTCTTATCGTGGTGGTCAGAATGCCACCTTTCAGACAGCTAAATAGATCAAATGGCCCTGAATCAAAGCAGATGCCATCAGATAGGAGGTCAATCAGCTCCAGCTCATGGAACCTCCAATAACCTCTGTAGAAACTCTAGGGTTCCTCTGAACCTTTGTTGAGAATTGCTGCCCTAAAGACTTTTTCAGTTTTGTTACCAGTTACACTAACCTATTTTTATGGTTGAACCTTGCATGCTTGGTTCCAAGTTAAACTAACCAGTTAAGTTGAATGCATGCTAGTTTCAATAAACCATGCTAATATATATATATACACACCTTTTCAATTTTACAGGTCTTTCTTCACAGAAACAAAGTTAAATGTGTGAAATAGTTTTTCAGTTCTAAAAAAAAGTTGGACGTTATTGTTGGCCCTCTTGTGGACCCTTTTTTTTAAAGAAGATATTGGCCCTGTTGTGGACCCTTTTTTTGAAGAAGCTATTGGCCCTGTTGTGGACCCTTTTTTTGAAGAAGCTATTGGCCCTGTTGTGGACCCTTTTTTTGAAGAAGCTATTGGCCCTGTTGTGGACCCTTTTTTTGAAGAAGCTATTGGCCCTGTTGTGGACCCTTTTTTTTTGAAGAAGAAGCTATTGTTGGCCCTGTTGTGGACCCTTTCTGAAGGTTTTTAGTAAGTTTGTGTGTCTATACATATGTACAGTGTTTTTATATTTCCAAATTAATCTAATTCAAAATTTTATATTTTATGTATTTAAATATATAATTGAAATGTGGATCTTTGACTATAACTTTGTCTAATGGATGTATATATCGCCTTGATTTATGGTTGTTCTTCATGATATTTTGCAGGTCCATTATCATCATTGTGACCTGTCATGTGACCATGTCCTATCCTGAAGTTTCCTCTTGACAGTTACGGTAAGTTGAAATCAGAAACAAAAATGTTTTACTTTGTTGTACAGTGGAAAAAAAAAGTATCAAAATCATGCAATTTTTTTTTGGGGGGGGGGCCCTTCCTGATTTCTTGCACCGGGGCCCTGAGGTTTCTAGTTACGCCACTGACTGTGCCATAAACAGTCATTTTCTTTGGGTTAATTTGCATGCTTTGGCCTATGAAGAAGGAAGGAGGAAATTCTACGGAGAAACCCTACACCTTCGCCCTTGTGGAAAATCAAAAGTGATCTTTCAGGAAATAGCCAACCCAACAAATCTCATTCTAAGGTTTGGGCAGAGGATATCTGCTACAGTTGGAGATGGCCTACAGATGTACAAATGTTTCTAAATCCCACTGAAAATATTTGAATAGGCCAAATGTCCCTTAATGCATTAGAAATTATAAGAAAATATTTTGTATATTATTAATTTTTTTTTAACTATGGTAAAAAGTTGTTGTAAAAAACGTATTGTTCATTGTTGTACCAACATAAATACAGGAAAACTCTGATGTACTTTCATTTCATATTGCCCAGAGTATTTTGGGAATTCTTTGTCATACATTAAATGTTTATTTTTAAAACAATGAATGTTTGTAAGTTTAATGTGCATATATATATATATATATATATATACACACTGTATACTCATTTTTTAAGCGCTGCACAGACTGTTGGCACTATATAAATCTTGTATAATAAGATTATATATATATATATATATATATATATATATATATATATATATATATATATATATAGTGCCTTGCGAAAGTATTTGGCCCCCTTGAACTTTTCAACCTTTTGCCACATTTCAGGCTTCAAGCATAAAGATATAAAATTTTAATTTTTTGTGAAGAATCACCAACAAGTGGGACACAATTGTGAAGTGGAATGAAATCTTTTGGAAATTTTAAACTTTTTTAGCAAATAAAAAACTGAAAAGTGGTGCGTGCAAAATTATTCGACCCCTTTACTTTCAGTGCAGCAAACGCAATGATCCAATGTTGTCCTAAATGACTGATGGTGATAAATAGAATCCACCTGTGTGTAATCAAGTCTCTGTATAAATGCACCTGCTCTGTGATAGTCTCAGGGTTCTGTTGAAAGTGCAGAGAGCATCATGAAGACCAAGGAGCACACCAGGCAGGTCCGTAATACTGTTGTGGAGAAGTTTAAAGCCTGGATTTGGATACAAAAAGATTTCCCAAGCTTTTAACATCCCAAGGAGCACTGTGCAAGCGATCATTTTGAAATGGAAGGAGTATCAGACCACTGCAAATCTACCAAGACCTGGCCCTCCCTCTAAACTTTCAGCTCAGACAAGGAGAAGACTGATCAGAGATGCAGCCAAGAGGCCCATGATCACTCTGGATGAACTGCAGAGAACTACAGCTGAGGTGGGAGAGTCTGTCCATAGGACAACAATCAGTCGTACACTGCACAAATCTGGCCTTTATGGAAGAGTGGCAAGAAGAAAGACATTTCTCAAAGATATCCATAAAAAGTCTTGTCTAAAGTTTGCCACAAGCCACCTGGGAGACACACCAAACATGTGGAAGAAGGTGCTCTGGTCAGATGAAACCAAAATCAAACTTTTTGCCCACAATGCAAAACGATATGTTTGGCGTAAAAGCAACACAGCTCATCACCCTCAACACACCATTCCCACAGTCAAACATGGTGGTGGCAGCATCATGGTTTGGGCCTGCTTTTCTTCAGCAGGGACAGGGAAGATGGTTAAAATTGAGGGGAAGATGGATGCAGCCAAATACAGGACCAGTCTGGATGAAAACCTGTTGGAGTCTGCAAAAGACCTGAAACTGGGACAGAGATTTATCTTCCAACAAGACAATGATCCCAAACATACAGCAAAATCTACAAAGGAATGGTTCACAAATAAACGTATCCAGGTGTTAGAATGGCCAAGACAAAGTCCAGACCTGAATCCAATCGAGAATCTGTGGAAAGAGCTGAAAACTGCTGTTCACAAACGCTCTCCATCCAACCTCACTGAGCTCGAGCTGTTTTGCAAGGAAGAATGGGCAAGAATTTCAGTCTCTCGATGTGCAAAACTGATAGAGACATACCCCAAGCGACTTGCAGCTGTAATCGCAGCAAAAGGTGGCTCTACAAAGTATTAACGCAAGGGGGCCGAATAATTTTGCACGCCCCACTTTTCATTTTTTTATTAGTTAAAAAATCCAATAGATTTCGTTCCACTTCACAATTGTGTCCCACTGGACAGGTAAGTATCATTAAAAGTCAGGAGCTACAGTGTTTGTAGCTGCTGACTTTAAAAAAAAAAAAAAGAAAAATGGCTGGGACACCCTTTTAAATGTTAAAAAAAGAGAAGAAGAATACCGTATTTTTCGGACTATAAGGCGCACGTAAAAGCCTAAATTTTCTCCCAAAAACGACCGTGCGCCTTATAGTCCGGTGCGCCTTATATATGACCTGTTGACATCGCTGGAGTTCTTTGTTAACAGTATCTGTCATCTTGACGTAAACCTTCGGACTATAAGGCGCACGTAAAAGCCTAAATTTTCTCACAAAATCGACCGTGCGCCTTATAGTCCGATGCGCTTTATATATATGGAAATATCAATTTTATCAGCCGGTCGTTGCTAGTGCGCCTTATAATCCGGTGCGCCTTATAGTCCGATGCGCCTTATATATGGAAATATCCATTTTATCAGCCGGTCGTTGCTAGTGCGCCTTATAATCCGGTGCGCCTTATAGTCCGAAAAATACGGTAATTATAATTTAAATCAAATAATAAGAACCATGTGAATTATATTATTTTATTTTAACAACTTTTAATTTTTACAACTAATAAAATATTTGTATTATTATTACTATTACCCTAACACTCCCCCTTTATGAGGGGGCAGTGGTTGTGGGGGTCTGTGGGCAGGGAGCTTATCGGAATCTGGAAGACCCCCTTTAACAAGGGGTCCCCCAGATCCCACCCCCCATGTGAATAAGTAGGGGTACTTTGTGCCCCTACTCATTCACCAAAAAAAGTGTCAAAAAGAGATAAAAACACACACAGTTTTACAATTCCTTTATTAAAAATAAAAAAAAAACAATGTCCCCCCAATGTAGCTCCATCATTAATCACCACACCTGCCAAACTGCAGTTTTTGACAATTCCTTTATTAAAAATAAAAAGACTGTCAGAGCAGGCAGTTGGCAGGGAACCTTTGTTGTGGCAGAGCTTTTTTTTTTTTCTTTTTTCGGATCCAGCAGTATGGCGAGTGTCGTGATTGATGATATAGCTACATGGGGGAAATTGTTTTTTTTTTAATAAAGGAATTGTCAAAAACTGTGTATGTATGTTTTTTATTTCTTTTTGACACTTGTTTTGGTGAAGTTATATAACTTGGCAGTGCAGCGTACAATTATGGCACCACTCTGTGCCATGATATTGTGACTTCCATGTGCATGTACAGGGGTGACATCATCACAGCATGGCCAATCCACAAGGGAGACCGGGAGAAGATGTAAAAACCTGTGACCAATGGTAGCTTTAACAGCACAGAGCTGGAGGGGATTATTTGACAGGTAAATCATCCATAATGTGCTAGTATGCTGTGCATACTAACCAGGGCAGGACTTAGGGTGGTGGGGGCCCCTGGGCTTGAGTCACTTTCGGACCCTACCTTCTATACATTACTTTAAATAGAACAAAATGATACATACTGTCATGTATATGGTGTGACCAGAGCTGTGTGGACAGCAACAGAGGAACAAATGCAGATAAGGTGAAAATATATCATTTATTAAGATAAGTGAATAAATACAACTGCCTCCAATATACTATAATGTGCAACCAAACAACCACCAACAGAAACCCACAAATAGTAAGGCCGCGTACACACGGGCGGACTGTTCGCCCAACTTTGTCCGCTGAACAGTGTTTGGGCGGACAGTCCGCTCGTGTGTGGGCTTTCAGCGGACAGTTTTAGCGGACAGTTTGACGGACAAAGTCTTTCGGAAATTCCGAAAAACTGTCCGCTGAAACTTTGTTTGAGCGAACAGTCCGCCCGTGTGTAGGCTACTTTCGAAATGAGCAAACTGTTCCCGCTCGGAGGGAAGTCTGCTCATTTCGAGCGCGTGTGCAGGTAGGCGGGGCCCGCGACGGAGACGTCGCGGGCTCCGCCGCCTGGAATGGACTTAAAGGGGAACCCCAACGCCGAAAAAAATCGGCGTGGGGGTCCCCCCAAAGTCCACAACAGACCCTTGTCCGAGCACGCTACCCGGCCGGCCAGGAAAGGGGGGCGAGCGAGCGCGCCCCCCCTCCTGAGCCGTACCAGGCCGCGTGCCCTCAACATGGGGGGTGCCTTGGGGAAGGGGGGGCCGCGCGGCCCCCCCACCCCAAAGCACCTTGTCCCCATGTTGATGAGGACAAGGGCCTCTTCCCGACAACCCTGGTCGTTGGTTGTCGGGGTCTGCAGGCGGGGGGCTTATCGGAATCCGGGAGCCCCCTTTAAGAAGGGGGCCCCCGGATACCGGCCCCCCACCCTATGTGAATGAGTATGGGGTACAATGTACCCCTACCCATTCACCTGTAAAATAAAAGTACCCAAAAAAAAAACACAACACACGAGAAAAAATATTTTATTGCACAGCTCCGGGGGTCTTCCGTCTTCGGGGGTCTTCTCGCCGGACTCCTCCGCTATCTTCGTGTAGCTCTTTTGCTAGCGGAGGAGTCCGGCTTTCTTCCTCCCCGCCGCCGGCCTCTTCTCCCGACTTCGGGGGTCTTGTCCCCCTCTTCGGTTCTTCTGCCGGGCCACCGCGCCTTCTTGTAGCTCTTTTACAGGCGGTGGCCCGGTCTTCTATCGCCGCCGCCTTCCGTTCTTCTGCCGGGCCACCGCGCCTTCTTATAGCTCTTTTGCAGGCGGTGGCCCGGTCTTCTGTCGCCGCCGTCGCCGCCTTCCGTTCTTCTTCTTCTTCTTGTTCTTCTTCTTCTCCAGGAGATGTTGACACGACGCTCTCTCCGGCCGGAATGCCAGAGCCGCCCTGCGCTGCCACTTATATAGGGACAATGGGGCGGTGTCACATGGTATATGTCACATGGGTTGGTCACATGGGTTGATGTCACATGGTGACCCCGCCCCCTTACGATGTCATAGTCCCCATGTGACATCAACCCATGTGACCAACCCATGTGACATATACCATGTGACACCGCCCCATTGTTGTTTGGCAAACAGCTCGCTGAAACAGTCCGCTCGTGTGTGGGCAAGTCCGCTCATGCAAATTTTGAGCGGACTGTTTGCCGAAACTGTTTGACGAACAAGGTTGGGCGAACAGTCCGCGCGTGTGTACGCGGCCTAACAGAGAAATATATACAAGTAAAGGGGAATACCAAAATCATAAACAGGGCCAGGCCAGGGTCGACAACAGGGGGTAAGCAGCTGGGGAAGGAAGACAAACAGGACAAGGAGAGGATGGATGGGTCACAAGAGGGACAGATCAGGTACAAGGCTCAGGGTCCAGGGTTCAGGAAACAGACAGGAACAGGTACAGGTACAGGTTCAGGTTCAGGTTCCAGGGTGCAAGGAAGATACCAAGGCATCAGTGTATTTATACACACCTCCTGCAATTACTCAGGCGATGCCTAATTGCAGGAGATGATGTCGACCCTATACTGCCAGGAACCACCCGCTGGTGGACGCCAGTACTGTGGCCCAAGTATCATATAATACTATTAACAGGTGAAGGCTCCCCAGGCAGTTCCAGACTGCCAGGAGACACCTGCTGGTGGACAACAGTACTGCACGCCAAATGTCAGACAGTATCATCAGTGGGTGGAACCTTTCCTGACACATACACAAGCTATGTATTAGAGCTACACAATTCTGGATAAACTGAGAATAAAAATATAAATCACGATTTTGAACAAACAACTAAACAAAATTACATAATTTATGTTAATTGCTGAAGTCTATTAAAAATGTTTAATTAATCTGAATTATTTAAAAAAAAATTGGGTTTAAAGGAATGATTCAATTCCTCAATCAAAAGTAGATAATATATAAGCGTATAAGTGAGGGATACTGTACTGGTATTCGTCCTGGGTCCACGATGTAAGCAATCATTCTCAGAGGCACCGCAGGAGGATGATGAGAAGCAGTGGTAGTGGTATCTCTTCTCAGTGCTCTGTATGTCTCCAGGACAGTGTAGGCGCTGCACACCGTGCAGTATCGATGGCGTCCATGAACCGGAAGACAGAGGCCGAAAGTGTGTTCCAAGGTGGAACGCAAACACCGTGGACCGGAAGTGACGGCATGGGCAATGAGATGTTTCGTCCGATCTAGCTGGCCATTCACAAGGTCATATATAGATATATATATATATATATACACACACACACATGCTTAAAGGAAGTGGCCGGATGTGCGGAAACAACCATATACACCGTAAACAATATAATAATTAAAAACGATCCAGGAGATTAGTAAAAGCAATAAAAATGGATAAAATGATAATTGAATTGTAACGAATATGAAAATATTTAAAATGAGCCCAGTCAAGCCCAATAGTAAGTCCGGCCCTGATACTAACACACTATGGTTAACAGCTCCTGGGGGCCCATATAAAAAGTTGCAGAAATTTATTTTGTTTTAACTTATTAAGTATGTATTTTTCATTGAAAATACTGCTGTTTCTCTAAAATTGCATTCAAATTACAATGCAGCTTTAAATAGTCCTTAGGGAAGTTTTCCTTTGCGAGCATATTTGCATTTGTATTCTTATACATGCATTAAGACTTTCAAAGCTATCATCTTGTAACTTTTATAACTAACTTTTTATGTTGTGATCACATGCCTCAAAACTTTAAAACAGATTGTCTCAATGGATTTAAAACATGACTATATTAACAGATTGTTCCAGGTTATAGGAGGCAAGGTGGTAATGTCAGCTCAAGATCTCCACATTATGCTTTAACAATTTCATTACCAACATATTTACCAACATGTATTTTTGTAAAATTACACAATATAAAAAAAACAAAAAATATATACATTCTTATTTAAATTTGAATATTTTTAAATTTTATTTTAAAAGTTACATTTTGCACTTGCACCTTAAAAATTTTAATAAATGCACATTTTAGTTCTGAAAAAACTTGTTTGAAAATTGCAGCTCTCGACTGATATAATCCCTTTTATTTTAAGGTAAGCAGATCTTTAAGGATTTATTCAAACTTGTCAATTTTCCTGTAATAGGACAGATTAATTGTATTGCATTCAAATAAAAAGGATTTTTACAGAATTTTAGGTATAAATTCAACGTTTTCTTATATGGTTGCTTCACATCTATACATTGCAGTTTAGTGTGTTTTTAAAGAAATACTATAAGTGTCTGTTCATGCCTGCACAGGTGCATTACCATGAGTGCTGCAAGGCATGCATTGGTGTGAATGAGTCTTGAATTTCCTGTGAGAACACAATAATGTATTATGTTGACATAAAATGTTACATAAGCCATTACTTAAATTTGAGTGATGTCTCCAAATAGTGAAATGCAGCCAACAACAGTGTGAAGAGAATAGCACAGTTTCACTAAATCCCTTGGCAATAATGTATCTGAAGAGCTAATATATGAAACTATGGGCTTGTTCAATAAAAAAAGCTGTAAAGTGTTCATTTTTAACTAATTATTGGAGTTCACTTGGCCAAAGTCAGACATGTATAGGTATGGTTACTATGGATCATGTTCTGGATTTTATATGCTCTAAAAAATTAGGGGCTTTTTAGACACTGTATCATATTGACATCACTCCAAAATATTTCACATTAAAAACATGTTTTTTTTTTTATCCATGAATATATTAAAACAGTCAATGTTGTTTATTTATAAAAATCAAACATCATGATCACTTACATTGGGGTTGATTTCCCAAAGGCAAATCAACAGTTCAATATGTATGGGAATTTTCACTTTGCATAGGAATTTTCCCCTAGCTGTTTAAAATGGTAACAATTCTCAATGCAAAGAATTCCTAATCATGAGCAACAAACAAAACAATAAAAGCACATGGAAGTTCTTCATGTTGGATGATGGAAGCCAGCAAAGCTTCACCTCATTCACTAAGCTAAGGGGAAATTTTCTTAGTGAGCAGCCTATTTGCCTTTAGTAAAACAAGATGCGCCTAAACATGCCTAAATGTGTGTGCAATATGTGGCTTTTAGAGCATTTTTTTAAGCAGCATTTTCCTGCTAGGAGTTCTGGCATTAGAAGGAATTAACCACTTTCAGACTGGACCATTTTGCTGGCTTAAGACCAGACTACTTTTTGCGATTCGGCACTGCGTTGGTTTAACTGACAATTGCGTGGTCATGTGACATGGCTCCCAAACAAAGCTTGATATCTTTTTTCCCCCACAAATAGAGCTTTCTTTTGGTGGTATTTGATCACCCCTGCGTTTTTTATTTTTTGCGCTATAAACAAATTTTGAAAAAACACATTATTTTTTCATTTTTGCTATAATAAATATCCTCCAAAAATATATAAAAAAAATGTTTTTTTCTTCAGTTTAGGCCGATACATATTCTTCTACATATTTTTGGTTAAAAAAAATCGCAATAAGCGATTATTGATTGGTTTGCGCAAAATGTATAGCTTTTACAAAATAGGGGATAGTTTTATGGCATCTTTATTAATATTTTTTTTTTTACTAGTAATGGTGGAGATTAGTGATTTTTATTGTGACTGCGACATTATGGCGGACACATCAGACATTTTTGACACATTTTTGGGACCATTGTCATTTATACAGCAATCAGTGCTATACAAATGCACTGATTCCTGCATAAATGACACTGGCAGAGAAGGGGTTAACCAGGGGGTGGCAGTGTATGGGGTTAAGTGTGTCCTAGGGGCGTGTTATTAACTGTGCAAGGCTGGGTTATGTCTTAGTGAACATTGACCTCTGCCCCAATCACAGGGAGCAGAGATCAGTATCACTTGTTGCTAGGCAGAACGGGGAGATGCTGTTTACATCGGCATCTCCCCGTTCAGCCTCCCTGTGAGACGATCGCGGGTATCACCGCGGGGATCGAGTCCATGGGACCCGCTGGCCACAAACACACAATGGCAGGGTGGCAATTTCAACCGGACGTACCTGTACGCCAGTTTGCCTGCCCATGCCATTCTGCCGACGTACATCGCCGTGCGCTGGTCAGGAACTGGTTAAATGGATGTCTCACATGTGCATGAGGCCTTAATCCTTCCCTAATATATCTACAATTGCCTATCATTTTCAGTATCATTTTATGGTAATTAAAATAAAAATATTTCAAAAAAATGTTTTTCAAACAAATTATATCAGTGATTGCATTATAGAGTCTGGGATGTACCAAAAGTTTTACAAAAAATGTATCAAGTGATGTTTGATTTGTTCCTGAATAAAATAAGATTATTTTAACATGATAATTATCTGCGAGTGATTTCAATATTATATGGTATCGAAAGTCAGGTCTGGTATGGATATTAAAGGGAACCCCACACCAAAATTTTAAAAAATTATGTGGGGGTGCCCCCAAAAATCCCCCAATATTATATGGTATCTAAAGTCAGGTCTGGTATGGATAATAAGGGAAACTCCACACCAAAATTAAAAAAAATGGCGTGGGGGTCCCCCCAAAAATCCATACCAAATCCTTCTCAGAGCACACAACCTGGCAGGCCGAAGAAAAAGAGGGGGGATGAGAGAGCACCGCCCTCCTGATCCATACCAGGCCACATGCCCTCAACATGAGGAGGGTGCTTTGGGGTACCCCCAAATCACCTTGGCTTTTTTTACAATTTTCACACTTTTTTTGTGAAATGGTAGGGGTACATTTGTACTCCATTACCATTTCCCACATGGGGGGAAGGCTGGGATCTGGGTCCCTTGTTAAAGGGGTCTTCTAGATTCCGATAAGCCCCCCGCCCCTAGACCCCCACAACCACCAGGCAAGGATTGTGAGGATGAGGCCCTTGTCCCCATGGTTCGCCCCCCTTTTCCTGTGGACTGCCAGTTTGCGCGCTCAGATAAGGGTCTGGTATGGATTTTTGGGGGACCCCATGCCATTTTTTAAAATTTTGGTGTGGGGTTCCCCTTAAGGTTAGGTATGGAATTTGTGGGGACCCCCACGTAATTTTATTTTTTTAAATTTGGTTTGGGGTTCCCCTTAATATTCATACCAGACCCAAAGGTAATTGACTGGGGGGAAATCCCATGCCATTTTTTCAATGACTTTTATGTGTATTGCCGGGACTGACAATTCATTATAGCCGCGAGTACTTTTAAATTACTTTTTTTCCTTTAGAAATGTTGCTCTCAGACTGTTCTAAACACGGGAAACATGCGCCACTTTACAGGCATATTATAGACACCCCCCAGGTACAAAATTTAAAGGAATATTTAAAATTTCCTCAAACACTTTTTATGACAATACCATGTATATAAGCCTTTAAAATTAGGCCTTTTGATTTTTCCCATAGACTGTGAACACCCTAAATTGTTTGCTATTTGGCAAAAATGGCGAACACAAGATGTTCGAGTCAAACTTACGTTCAACTCGAACTTCGGGCTTATTCCTAGTCTTTGATAATAGCACATCATTTCCACGGTAAGGCTTATTCCACAAAAAGAAAAAAAAGAAGCAAGGTGAAATGCGCAGTGCAGTATTCACAACATATGAATACTGGTCTCATGCTCTAAAATAAATTCAGATTGGTTTGCTTCGGGACATGGAGTAGTGGCCATTGGTTTTAGCAGTTAGTAAATCGTTTGTAAGTTTTAGTAGGGCAGTTTCTGTGGAGTCCATGAGCAAAAACTAGACAGTAAGGCGTCAAGAAGGTTGTTTTCTCGGGAGGTAGGAGCTCAGACGATTGTAGACTAAGCCTTCTAGAAGTTTTGAGGTGAATGGGAGCAATAAGATGGGTCTTAAAGGAGTTGTAAAGGCAGAAGGTGTTTTATCTTAATGCATTCTATGCATTAAGATAAAAAACCTTCTGTGTGTAGCAGCCTCCCCGGCACCCCCCAATTATCTACCTGAGCTTCTTCTTTCTCCAGCAATGTCCACGATCTCCTCAGCCATCCAGCACACTCCTCCTGATTGGCTGAGACAGACCAGTGGCGCTAATGGCTCCCACGGCTGTCAATCAAAGTCAGTCAGCCAATCAGAGGGAGAGAGGGGGCAGGGCCAGGTCAGGACTCTGTGTCTGAATGGATACACTGAGCTCTGACTCTGCTTAGGTGACCCCTGTAGCAAGATGCTGGCTCAGGAGCACTCAGAGGAGGGAGGGACTAGGAGCAGCAAAGAGGGATCTGAGAAGAGGAGGATCTGGGCTGCTCTGTGCAAAACCAACTGCACAGAGGAGGTAAGTATAACATGTTCATTATTTAAAATACAAAAAAAAAACAAGCCTTTACAACCACTTTAAGTTGTTCAGGTTAGTGGGGTCCAGTGAGGGATTTTTAAGTATGTAAATGTTCTGTGCATGCTTTAGAGGGAAGGGGAAGGTGCCAGTAGAGAGGGAGATCCAGGGGACAATTGGTTAGGTGGGCATCTGAAAAAAGTTTGGCAAGTTCAAAAGAGGAAATCATTGACTGTGCTGTTAGAGAAGTTATGTTAAGTGGGGAAAATGTCTATACAGTGGAGGTGTCCTCATGAATTGCATCAATCTTGTTTCAGAAGTGATTGGCAATCTCTTGGGCAATGAGTGAGTTAGTGGTTAGGGGGGGTGGGGGACAAAGCAGAGAGTTAAAGATAGAGAAGAGCCGACGAGGACTGGATGACAAGGTATTAGAGTGACAAAGTAGGTTTGTTTGGCAGCATGGAGGCAGGAATTGTATTTTAGGAGGGCAAATTTATATAGGGTGAATTCCTTCACTGATTTGGCTTAATACCACAGTCGTTCCAGAGAACGGCAATGTCTCTTGATATTTCTGGGGTTGTCTGTTTGCCAGGGTTGAACGCTCGGGGCCTGATTCTACGTGTAGTTGAATGAACAAGTGCATCCAGTAAGGATGAGAGTGAACTGTTGTAGACAGAAGTAGCCAGGTTAGGACAAGAAAGAGGTGAGATTTTGTCATAGAGGTGGTCAGTAACAGATTCTCTATAATTATCTCCTAAGATGTGTCCGTCCCTAGTCTAAAATAACTACTATAGATTTTTTGCAGTCTGAGGCCGCGTACACACGGGCGGATTGTCTGTCCAACTTAGTCCGCTGAACAGTGTTTCAGCGGACAATCCGCTCGTGTGTGGGCTTCAGCTGACTTTTTCAGCGGACAGTCTGACGAACAAAGTCTTACGGAATTTCCGTAAGACAGTCCGTTCAAACTTGGTTTTGTCCGTCCAAACTTGGTTTCAGCGGACAGTCCGCTCGTGTGTAGGCAAGTTGGACGGACTAAGTATGGCGCATGCTCAGAAAGGGTTTACACGGCCGAAGGTTGCATTGCAGTGTATAGGACGTCGTTTTTCTAGTCCCGTCGTACGTGCTGTACACGTCATCACGCACGCTTTCAGCGGACTGTCTGCTCATCGTGTGTGGTCAAGTCCGTTCATGCAAATTTTGAACGGACTGTCTGTCGGATTGTCTGCCGAACTTAGTTGGACAGACAATCCGCCCGTGTGTACGCGGCCTGAGACCAAACCTCATTGCATGTCTGCAGTCTCTGACCATCTCCTGCCTGCATGTTTGCAGTCGGTGACCATTTACTGTTGCATGTCTGCAGTCTCTGACCTTCTCTTGTTTCATGTCTGCAGTCTCCAACAGCTTTTTGTAGCTTTTTATTTGATGAATATTATGTGCAACCCTTTCATGATATCAGGAGGCACATTTGGGGCCCTCTATAACAAGAAAGTTGACCACAACTGCTCTAAAATTTACAGTATGAGCTCAGACTGTATGCAGTGGTGCCAGATAAGGTCCTGCAATAAATCTGTAGGCTAAAAATAATTAAGGTAATTCTTTTTGGCAGGAGATTTTCAGGTAAAATGCTATTCATTGTACAAATATATTATTTTAAGTTTCTGTTCTTTTTGCCTACAGTTGTTCATTTGAAAGCACACATTCCCACGATAGACATCTTTTCTTCCAGCTATTTCGATTCTAATGCTACTGCTTCTCCAGTAGCCAATTTACAACTGCATTCTATGTATAGGTGTTGATTAAAATTGCAGTTACAGAAATTCTTCTGTTGATTCTCTTTTGTATCATTACAGGAAGAACAAATGGAAGAGAGAAATACAACTACAACATTGTCTTCAGACTTTCTCCTCCTTGGGTTCTATGAGTGGCCACGCTTTCAGCTCATACTATTTTCCATATTTTTCCTGATCTACCTTATGGCCCTGTGTGGTAATCTGACCATTTTGGTGGTAATATTGTCCAGCTCCAACCTTCACACTCCCATGTATTTCTTCTTATCTAATTTATCCATCCTGGACATCACTCTCACATCCAGCATTATGCCCAAGCTCTTAAACATCTGCTTAACTGAAAATCACTCTATCACGTATATTGGGTGCTTCACGCAAGTAGTTTTCTTTGTGATATGTGTTGTGGCTGAATATTTTCTCCTCGCAGTCATGGCCTATGACAGATATGCAGCCATCTGCTGTCCACTGCGTTATTCTACCTTAATGGAAATGAAAACTTGCCTCCGGCTTGCACTAAGTTCATGGGGATTGGGTGTTCTGGAATCTGTTGTTTTGGCTGGGGTGATTTCACACCACCCATTCACAAAATCCAAGAAAATTAACCATTTGTATTGTGATATGAAAGCACTTCTGAAGCTGTCCAGCAGCAGCACTCGTTTTGCGGAAATGACAATTCTAGTGTCTGGAGTAATATTTGGATTCTTTCCTTTGGTCTTTATCTTAGTGACCTATGTCTTTGTCATTTACAGTATATTAAAGATACGAACTAAAGAGGGAAAGAGCAAGGCCTTTTCAACATGTTCTTCTCATCTTACAGTGATTACCTTGTTTTTTGGGATTGTCCTCAGCATGTATATGAGACCAAAGTCAGCTTACTCAATAGAGCAGGACAAGATTCTAGCTGTCTTGTATACATCTTGCATTCCAACACTGAACCCTTTAATCTATAGTCTGAGGAACAAAGATGTACATGTGGCTATAAAAAAAGTTTGGATGAAAATTTCAAGGGCATAATATAACTTAAAGCCCCTCTCCAGAAAAAAAGTCACCCTCCCTAATCCCTTGCATACCACCACACCTATTCATGCCTAAAAAAAAAATTAAAAAAAGTATCCCCCTATTTACTTTTCAGAAGCCAATGTCATTTGCACTTTCTGGAAAAAGACTGGTGATTTGCGACTGGATTTTCAGCCTGCCAAAAGCTTTTGTTGCCACCATTTATTGTTTGTGTCATCATGATAAGGCTGCTGGAACTGCTTAGGAGGATGTGAGGACCCCATGGATGGACATTTTCATTAACACTAAATTAACATTCACACTGAAGATAATTACCTGGGCACTGGAAAAAAGACCCTGCCACTTTGCAGTTCAAAAGATAGAAGACTCGGACCCAATTTATCACATTAGCATGGGTTCAGGTAAGTGAATGGGATCTCTCTTTTAAATAAATCTTTAAGATTAGTTAACGAATAATAGTGTTAATTTTATTTTTGTTATCCCTCTAGAGATCAGGTTTAACAAAGTGTAGTTAGTGATATGTAGAACACATTTTTAGCCCATAAAAAGAAGAAAAAAAAAGTCTGTATTTTTGAGGCACAATTCACACTGTCATGGTTATGCAGTGATCTTCCTGTGTTTGTTTACCTCCCCTCATGTGTTCAGACTAAGAGGCCAGCCACTTCCACCTGGTGGTTTTTATAACCTCTCCTCTAAGCATGGCTCCACCCCAGGCCCTATCAGGGAGCCCTATATTAACCTGTGCACTGCAGGCCATCAGTGCTGATCAACCATTGTGTATTCCTTTGTGTGTTTGGCTTCCTGTTACCTGCTGTGTGCTCTTCTGTTGTTCCGTTACCAACTTTGGCGTGTCTTTGACTATCCCTGTTTGCCTGTGATCCTGACCTTTTGGTGTGTCCCTGACTATTTCTGTCTGCTTGTGGCCCCGACCTTGGCTTTGTCCCTCACCATCCCTATCCTCCTGTTGCCTACTGTGGGTGTGAGCTGGGGGACCCTGGGGGTCGCGACCTGGAGCCAGTTGCAGCCAAGTCCATCCTCACCACTCGAGGCTCTGGTGAACACCTGCTGGCTCTTAGACTCCGCGCCCCAGGGAATCTTATGCTCTAACCCCGGAGGGACCTGTCTCCCGTCTGCAGCAGTCAGCCGTAGGGTCCACAACCTTGCGGTGCACTCCTGATCCCTACGGTGGGCATCAAGGTGACCTGACACACACCATATCACAACAAAATAAATACAAGCAGGGTTGTCAACTCCTGAAGTGAAATTTACTGAGAGGATGCTCAAACTTTACAAACAGCGCCCGTTTTTACTGACAAACATTTTGCAATTTACTGCCAGGGACACATTTTTACTGATACTTCAAAAAAGTAAATAAAATGGCAGTTTTAACTGCGAAACAGACAAATATCAATATTTAAGCTATAAACATATAGTGGTTGCTATTAGTAATTTGTTTAAGCTATAATAAAAGTCAAAAAGCACATTTCTCTATTTACATGAAGGTGTTATCTGTGTGAAACAAAATTAAAGGCAATCAGAAGTTCTGGATGTGCAGGCATTTCTTTCTTCTTGTCAGGTTAATATAACCCAGAACAGAGTTCCCCTTATATCAGAGGCTACAGTGTTCCCCTTTACATCAGAGTTCCCACTTACATCAGGGTCCACAGAGTTCCGCTTTGCACTGTAAAGAGGACTCCTGCAGACTTTAATGTAAAGGGGAATGGAACAGAAAGAAGGTGCTTCTACAAAGTATGGAATCACCACTCTTGGAAAATGTTCATTCATTTGTTTAATTTGTCAGAAAAAAATTAATCAAAGACATGCCTCAAAACTTATTTCATTTATCATTCCAACATTCTGGCTTTAAAAAAAATGTTAAAAAAATAAAAATAGAAAGAAAACTGTATTGAGTTGCAACTGTTTTTGCAGATCAAGCAGAGAAAAACAAATATGAAATCACTAAATTCTGAGGAAAATATTATGGAATCACCATATACTTAGCAGTTCTAAAACAAACATCTGCATCAGATTACATCCTGAAAAAATGGTGTCATCATCACCAAACATCCTTTCAATTGATGGAATAAGAAAAGTGTCCAAAATCTCAATATAAATTTGTGCATTTATTGAAGATTTAAAGACTGTCATCTTCCCCGCACCTTTACCTGACATGTAACCCCATATAATCAATGATTGTGGAACTTTGCATGTTTTATTCAGTCTGTCATCTTCATAGATTTCATTAGAATGGCACCAAACAAAAGTTCCGGCATCATCAACCTGCCCAACGCAAATTTGTGATTCATGGCTAAATATCAGTTTCATCCAGTCTTCCACAGTCCATGATTGCTTTTCTTTATCCTACTGTAACCTTGTTTTTTTCTGTTTAGGTGTTAATGATGGTTTTTCATTTGGCTTTTTTGTATGTAAATCCCATTTCCTTTAGCCAATGTCTCACAGTTTGGTCACAGACATTGACTCCGGTTTCCATTTTTTCCTCATTTGTTTTGTAGTGCATTTTCTGTTTCCAAGGCATATTGCTTTAGGTTTTCTATCTTGCCGCTTTGATGTCTTCCTTGGTCTACCAGTACGGTTCCCTTTAACAAACTTTACATTTGATTTGTATTAAGGAAAACCATCATTAACAACTAAACAGAAAAAATACTAGGTTACAGTGTTATAAAGAAAAGCAATCATATACTGTGGATGACTTAAAGAAAAGTAACTTAAAGAAAAGGGATTTAAATAAAATGGTAAGACGTGGTGTGGTTTACCGTTCAGTAATGGGCTGTTGTAATTTTATAAAAATTATATGGATACCCCAACTTCTTCATATACTACACAATTTTCAATTCTCCATGGATAGCAGGGGCATGGTTTAGGAAGTTTAACATTCTATTCAGAAACTTAGTGTGGAAAAAGAGTCAAGCTAGGATACACCTTTGTACATTACAACTGGCAAAGTATAAAGGTTGAGTGGCTCTACCACATCCATGGAGCTATTCTTCAGCAGCTCAATTGCAATATTTACAGAATTGTACTTCCCAAGAAGGCAATCATCCTAGTAGACATATATTGTTAACCTGTACCCTGCATTCCACAGGCCCTGGATACAGAGTCACAGATCTGTTTCATGTCCATCAATTCACCTATTATTGGAACTCTGGAAGACAGTGCAGTCCAGTGACTAAAATAAAAAAAATGATTTTGCTCAACCATCCTATATCAAAAGGAATTGTTAATACAACACACTGTATCCATAAGAAAGATATATATTTATTAGTGACAAACAAGAAGGAAAAAACAACATAAAAAAATCGGTACCTATCATACAGTAACATTTATACTGATAAAAAGCCATGTCCACCTCATATATGCATATAAACACAAATGACAGACAAATATATTGGCCTCGACCCCTGGCTCATGTTGCCACTGTGAGGAGATATGCATATGCAGGGTGCAGTAATGTTGGACTAGTACTCCTGCAAAATGATGTTCTAAGACAGTCCTATTCACAAAATATCTTAAGGCTGGAACCTGCACTTCCTAGATGTGATCAATGGAGATTCACATTTATATTGCAAACAATGCGACTAGATGATGGTGAAATAGCTGAGTGTTATTGGAAATAATGCAGAGGAGGTCCAATGTTCAGGGTTCTATGTGTATGATATCATATAGATATAACCATAAGGTCAACTAGCACAGAACTCCATACCCTGAATTACCTAGCTCATACTGTAAAGTTAATCACTTGGATAGAGTCACGCAACAGTCTCGAGCTACCAGTCCCAGTCCTCTGGGGGCCATTTGTAATCCAAAGTGATTGTACACAGAAATCATCAAAGAGGTTCCACATTCAGGGAAAGTATAAATATACATAACAGGTCCTGTTATTCACAGATATCCTTTGATTGATAAGAAACACATCCATTGCAGGGTGTACTGTTCCATAGGTGTTATATAGATGACTGGCAATACATAGTAGAGAGGTGGGCTCTGGCGTAACCTGACTGGTTTTGCCTGTCTCTGCCAGCTGCTTCAGATGCTAGAGAGAGTACGGTCAGGTCATAATTGCAATATGGGAGGTTTACAGATTACTCTCCCATTTGAGACAATAAAAACCTACCAGATCTCAAGGGATTAGATACTTTTAATAACTGAAAACAGAAAAGAATAACACAACTTTCTCATTTCAATAAGTATTTATTGAGATTTATATGAAAGGTAATACATTACATTACTTGTAGAGAATGTAAAAATAAAGATACGTTAAGATAGAGGAAAATAGAGAAAACATAGTCTGCTCCTTAATGCTCTTACACTACACAAACATGTTTAAACACATTTTCATGTGAAACAATTTCAGTATGGAACAGAAGTCAACTCTGTTAAACATCTAAATTTTAGTGAAGTATTCCATGGTATACCAAGTAGACCATGATGGCCATTCCTCTTGAACAGCAAAGAGGCGGCCATTGCTGGAGGCAAACATGCACTCATATGTGCAATATAATTTAGCGAGGGCAACTGCCTCAGAGAAGGAAGGACAGGTAGTAGAGAGCCAGCTGAAGGGTGATGACTAACCTTGCAGATAACAGAATGTTAGTAACTACACATCTGAGTGAGGGAGGGAAAACATCAATGCCCACGTTTAATATGGCTAGCTCAGGTGATGGAATGATTTGGTTGTGTTAACTTTTTGGATTAATTGGAATGTGTTGAACCAATAGTTTGATAGGGCATTACAGGACTAGAGTATGTGTACGAGGGTGCCATGTGACCCACAGTCCCTCCAACAGAGAGGTTATAATGAACTATCTATCGTGTATAGTAAGTGGGAAGTTATGTACCAGCGGAAGGCAATTTTGTAAGATAGTTTCCATAGACTAATACCCTGTACACACGGTCGTAAATTCCAACGGAAAAGGTCCAATTGGATTATGTTGTCTGAAAATCCGAACGTGTGTGGGCTCTATCGGACTCTTTCCGTCAGAGATTCAGACGGAAAAAGTTTGAGAGCTGGATCTAAAATTTTCCGACAACAAAATCCGATCAGACTTTTCCCGATCGTTTGCAGAGAATTCTGATGGACAAAGTGCCACACATGCTCAGAATAAATCACGAGACGAAAGCTATTGGCTACTGGCCTCTACGTAGTCCCCTCATACGCAACGAACGTCACCTTGTTCCGAACTATCAGATTTTCCAACAACTTTGTCCGACCATGTATATGCAACACAAGTTTCGGCCAAAATCCATCAGAAAAAATCAGACAGATTTGTTGGTCGGAATGTCCGACTGTGTGTACAGGGCATAACAGATTTAGAAGATTTGAAAGGGGCATTGAGTGTGGCTACCCATTGATCATCTGTAAAAGAAGTTCCTAGGTCCCCTTCCCATTTAATCTGGGAGTTAGATTTGGTGAAGGATATCTTATCTTGTAAAAGCTGATAGAAGAGGAAGATGCCTTTCATATGAGAGAGTTTGTCTGTCAAAAAATTCCATGTTATGTGTATGTGTTGAAATATGTTAGGGGAGTGTAAAAGGCAATGCGTTATTCTGATGTACTGGAAGTACTCAATAGAGCATAAAGTGAATTTTTTTTCAAGTATTGGGAAGGATTCAATACCCCAGATGCGTATAAGTCTGATACCCGTGTAATGCCTTTGCCTCTCATGATTGAGTGTTAAGACTGGGAATCAGTAACGTGATGGTGGTTAAGGGGATTGGTAATTGGAACAAGGATGTGCTTTGTGTTGCTTTGCACACTAGATGGTGAAATGCTGACAGAGAGGCCAGAATAGTGGGTGACAGGGATTTGTCTTTGTTGCGTACCTGAAGAGTGCAAATAAGCCAATCACAAAAGCATACGATCAGGGACTTGAATAGTTTCCAGATCCCTCCATATACTCTGTGAGTGTGGCATTAACAAAGGTTTAAGGTGTGCCAGTAATGAGAACTTTCTCAATTACATGTATATATTTAACCACTTAAAAACCGGCCCATAGCCGAATGACGGCTACAGGGCGGTTGTTTAACTCTGGGAGGCCGTCATATGACATCCTCCCAGAATTCCGCTCTCGCGCGCCCCCTGGGGCGCGCACTCGAGAGCATCCATGATCGCCGGGTCCACAGGATCCGGCGCATCACGGATCACAGTACACGGCCGCTCATCGCGGCCGTTTACCATGTGATCACTCCGTCAAATGACGGAGTGATCACTTGTAAACAAACCGGCATCATGTTATGACGCTGGTTCCTCCCTCCCCCTCTCTGTACGATCGGTACAGCAGAGGGGGAGGAGATCGGTGTCAGCAGCGCTGTGGGCTGCATCTGCAGTGCCCACATCGCTGCTCACCGAAAGTTAACCCCATCATACCCTGCAATACTCTGCTGCAATACTCTGCTGCAATACTCTGCAATACCCTGCAATAACACTCTGCAATGCTCTACAACACCCGCCAATACCCTGCAACACCCGCCAATACCCTGCAAAACTCTGCAATACCCTGCAACACCTGCCAATACCCTGTAACACCCGCCAATACCCTGCAACACTCTGCAATGCTCTGCAACACCCGCCAATACTCTGCAACACTCTGCAATGCTCTGCAACACCCTGCAACACTCTGCAATGCTCTGCAACACCCGCCAATACCCTGCAACACTCTGCAACACCCGCCAATACCCTGCAACACTCTGCAATGCTCTGCAACACCCGTCAATACCCTGCAACACTCTTCAACACCCGCCAATACCCTGCAACACCCTGCAATACCCTGCAACACTCTTCAATACCCTGCAACACTCTGCAATACCCTGCAACACTCTGCAATGCTCTGCAACACCCGCCAATACCCTACAACACTCTGCAATGCTCTGCAACGCCATACTCTGAGATATCCAGTCATACTCTGAGATACCCAGTCATACTCGGAGATACCCAGCCATACTCGGAGATACCCAGCCATACTCTTTTTTTTTTTTTTCAGGCTTCCCAGCTTAGAGGTGAGATGCGGGGTCTTACTGACCCCATATCTCACTGTAAAGAGGACCTGTCATGCATATTCCTATTACAAGGGATGTTTACATTCCTTGTAATAGGAATAAAAGTGATCAAAAAAAATATTTTTGGGGAAAAAAATGTCAAACTAAAATAAATAAAGTAAAATGAACAATAAAATTTTTTTTTTTTTAAAGCGCCCCTGTCCCCATGTGCTCGCATGCAGAAGCGAACGCATACGTAAGTCCCGCCTACATATGAAAACGTTGTTCAAACCACACATGTGAGGTATTGCTGCGAACGTTAGAGCGAGAGCAATAATTCTAGCCGTAGACCTCCTCTGTAACTCAAAACATATAACCAGTAAAAAAAATTTAAATCATCGCCTATGGGGATTTTTAAGTAGTGACTTTTGGCGCCATTCCACGAGCGTGTGCAATTTTGAAGAGTGACATGTTAGGTATCTATTTACTCAGCGTAACTTCATCTTTCACATTATGCAAAAATTGGGCTAACTTTACTGTGTTTTTTTTTTTTAAGCACAAAACATTTTTTTTTTCCAAAAAAAAGCATTCGAAAGGGTGTTTGCTAAAAAAAAACATATATAATGTTTTGGGATTCTATGTAATTTTCTAGCAAATAAATGATGATTTTTACATGAAATGTCAGAATTGTCCTGGTTGCTCCAGAATGCCTGATGGTGCTCCCTGCATGTTGGGCCTCTGTATGTGGCCACACTGTGTAAAAGTCTCACACATGTGGTATCGCCGTACTTGGGAGTAATAGCAGAATGTGTTTTGGGGTGTAATTTGTGGTATGCGTATGCTGTGTGTGAGAAATAAACTGATAATATGACAATTTTGTGAAAAAAAAAAAGTTAAAAAAAATCTTGATTTTTCAAAGAATTGTGGGAAAAAATGACAACTTAAAAAAACTCATCATGCCTCTTACTAAATACCTTGGAATGTTTTATTTCCAAAAAGGCGTCATTTGGGGGCTATTTGTACTTTTCTGGCACGTTAGGGTCTCAAGAATTCAAATAGGCCGTCAGTACTTCAGGTGTGATCAATTTTCAAATATTGGCACCATAACTTGTGGACTCTATAACTTTCACAAAGACCAAATAATATCCACCAATTTGTACTTATTTTTACCAAAGATATGCAGTAGTATAAATTTTGGCCAAAATTTATGAAGAAAAAATTACTAATCTGATAAATTTTATAACAGAAACAAAGAAAAATTCATTTTTTTACAGAATTTTCTGTATTTTTTCTTTTATAGCACAAAAAATAAAAAACTGAGCGGTGATTAAATACCACCAAAAGAAAGCTCTATTTCTGTGAAAAAAAGGACAAAAATTTCATATAGGTCCAGTGTTGCATGACTGAGTAATTGTCATTCAAAATGTGAGAGCACCGAAAGCTGAAAATTGGTCTGGTTATTAAGGGTGTTTAAGTGCCCAGTGGTCAAGTGGTTAAAAGACGAGTATTCTCTTGGGAAGCAATGCTTTAACCACTTCAATACCGGGCCTATTCTGGCACTCCTCTCCTACACGTAAAAAATCATAATTTGTTTGCTAGAAAATTATTCAGAACCCTCAAACATTATATATATATTTTTTAGCAGACACCCTAGGGAATAAAATGGCGGTCATTGCAACTTTTTATCTCGCACAGTATTTGCGCAACAGTTTTTCAAACGCATTTTTTTGGGGAAAAAAAATGTTTTATGATTTAAAAAAATAACAAAACAGTAAAGTTAGCCCAATTTTTTGTATAATGTGAAAGATGATGATACGCTAAGTAGATACCTAACATGTCACGCTTTAAAATTGTGCACACTCATGGAATGACGCCAAACTTCAGTACTTAAAAATCTCCATAGGCGACGCTTGAATTTTTTTTTACAGGTTACATATTGAGAGTTACAGAGGAGGTCTAGAGCTAGAATTGTTGCTTGCACTCTAACGCACGTGGCGATACCTCACTTGTGTAGTTTTAATGGCGTTTACATATGTGGGTGGGACCATCGTGTGCATTCGCTTGTGAGCGCGAGCTACTGGGGACAGGGGTGTTTTAAAAAACACATTTTTTTATTTTATTTTATTGAATTTTTTTATTTTTACAACTTTTTTTTAAATCACTTTTATTCCTATTACAAGGAATGTAAGCATCCCTTGTAATGGGAATCATTCATGACAGGTCCTCTTTATGGAGAGATGTGGGGTCAATAAGACCCCACATCTCTCCTCCAGGCTGGAAAGCATGAGATCGTGAAAAAAATTTCACCGATCCCATGCTGACAGCCGCGATCACAGCTTTGTTTACTTCCTCCAACAGTCATAGAGATGACCGGAAATCTCTATCGTCATCATCCAGCGCCGGACGATTCTTTCTCCGGGTCCCCGATGGCACAGGAGAGCCCAGAGAAGCACCGGATGGTTTCGGGAGGGGGGATGTCCCCTCCCGTCGCCTGTAAGAATGATCAAGCGGTGGAACTGCCGCTATGATCATTCTTATGGTGCACAGAATCACCAGCTGAAAACAAAGATATCTGAATGATGCCTGTGCCTGCTAGCATCATTCAGATATTCCCACTGAAAGTCCAGGAAGTCATATGACGGCCGTGGGCGGTAAGTGGTTAACCAGTATTTACAGTTAAGACACTCTTTAACAGCTCAGTTTAAAATAACACTGTTGGAACGGTGTATGGCCCCCTTTCTCCATTTGTTGGCAAGGGGTTGACTTTCCCTCCATCAGAGGACCTGTGGCACCTCTCTAGATTCTGGTTATCTGACTCGAGGGTGGACATGCCATGCAAGGCAGATATTAGCACATTCTGGAATGCACAGGATCACTCAGTCCCTATCCCTGTCACTTGGGATGCATTTAAGGTCTTTATGAGGGGTTTCAGGAACATATTGGGAGGGTCCATAGGGGGGTTTGCAAAGAACTACAGGAGTCCAAAGCTAAGGCTGTGTCCTTGTAGGCTCTCCTCCCTTGATGTGTCCTTTATCTGTATCTTCATCACCAAAATTCACCTGCTCCACCAGAGCCAGAGGAGGAGAGATGAGTGATCGTCTGTTGGCCTGGCTGTCATGGGAGCACTCCTCCCCAGTGTCTATTTCCCATATTCAGTCCTCCATGGGGAGCATCCTAATAGACCCAAGGCAGATTAATGCCTGGTTTGCATCATACTATCAGGAAATGTATAGCCACAGGGTAAGGTACACAGAAGAAGAAATGCTTGCATACGTAGCTCAGGTGGATCTACTATGTCTCATGGATTCCTCTAAGGAAAGGCTAGACAGCCCCTTGACCCTCAAAGAGATACAGATGGGATACATTTTTTAAACAGAATGCTGATGATCTCCTGCCTATATAACGAGAGGTGCTTGTAAAAGCCTTCAAAATTTGGAATGAATAAATTGATTTTGTCTCATTGTTCGCTGGGAACATTGGCTAAACCTCTCTCACCTCATCTAAAGTCCCAGGGCTACTTCTCTTGTTTTTTTTGTGCACTATTAGGGATGGAGGTGTTAGAGGGGTCACACCAGACCTTAATCTCCTTTTTTCTTGATTGAACCCGGGTGGAAGACACGCATTCAGCCCACACACTGGTCTGTTGTTACTAATAGCCCTTGTCCATATTACATCTAGTGTATTATCACCCTTTGGCCATTTATATTTGCATACTGCTCCCAGGGGGCCTTTCTGGGCTGTACTGCTTCTCTTTTGCTGTTTGTCTTTTATGGCGGTGGTTTCCATCCAGCTCGGGGGCTGCGATGTGCATAGGGGAGTTCTCTTCCTCTTGCTGTCCTCCCTTGTCTGTTGATGGGGTTGGCTGCCTGCACATCGGCACCATGTTTTCCATGCCCACACACGGAGGTCTCTCTGACGTCACTGAGGTGTGGGCTTTGTGTGTCATCCTGGACGGTTGGGTGGTTGCTGCGCTTGCGCACCCCCTCTGATGGTGGACGGCTCACTGACGCCCATGTATCACCGCTCATATATGATGCTGGGGGTGTAGCCTTCGAGCCCTTGTGGATATATCTGGACGTTGAGCATGGGTCGGATTCTGATTCACAACTTGATGGCTGGATGGAGCAGTCACATCTCTAAGAACAAACTGACAACCATTGGATATTTTTCACTCCATTGAGGTGCAACTTTTTTTACTTTCTTGATACCTATTGGGCTTGTTACATTGTCCTTATACACATGTATGCTTATATAATTTCTACATTGCCCCGTAGTCTCCCTGCCCATACCAGCTTTATAACCATGTTGGTCTGCATTCATGTATTTACCATATTCCGTATCTCAGATAGTCCTTCATACCAACATACTCTAATAAGCTTAATTCATTTATTTACATCTTTATATATAAATTACATTTTATTTATTAGAGCCTTATACATTAAGGTCATTTTGCAATTGTGATGGCCTCTGATATATGTGCATCTTTGCAGATATTTTCTAGACATGATTTTAAGGGGCTAAGTGGAGACTGCAGTGAGAAATACCCCTATCCAGACTGTGCTGATCCTCCTGATGTCCCCCTGTTGTGGCCTTTGTTTGCTCCGCCTCCTCAGTTCCTGAGCTGGACTTACAACACGGCCACCATCTTGATATCCAGCGTTTGGCGATCTATCTCAGCCCTTCGGTAAGTATGAGGTCTCTGCTTCAGACTTCTCTTGCCAATTATTCTGCCTACCCCCATTTATCAACAACATACATCTATTGATCTTATTACTTACAGACTTGCAGATACAATATTCATGCATCCGCCCCTGAAGAAGCGAGCAGGGTCTCGCAAAATGCATAGGGATTTATTGATGCTTGTTTTATGCCGGTACATGCTGGGTATTATTGATGTCTGCATTATGTTTACATGGACTTTCCTGTCCATATGTGTGTACGTTTTTATTTTCTCATTGTGTATGTTTATTTACTGACCTAGAAACTTTCAAGTTTTATTGTTGCTCATTGATGTATAACATTTGTAATAAACCTTTATATTTTTATTTTCATCTGTGTTATGTACATTGGCTATTATTCCAGGTAACTCACAATCATTGTTGTTGCAACTCTGTTACATAACGTTTGGAATGAATAAATTGATTTTGTCTCCTTGTTCGCTGTGAACATTGGCTAAACCTCTCTCACCTCATCTAAAGTCCCAGGGCTATTTCTCTTGTTTTTTGGAGGTGTCAGAGGGGTCACACCAGATCTTAATCTTCCTTTTTCTTGTAAAAGCCCTCGAGCATGGCAAGTTGCCATGTTCATGTCTGTGGCAGTGGTAGTGGTCCTCCCTAAGCCCGACAAGCCCGACAAGAACCATGAATTATGCTTCTCTTTCAGCCGATTTCTCTTTTAAATGTTGATTTAAAAAATACACATACCCTGACTGCTGATACATATGGACAGGGCTACGGAGGACAGTCCGGGGGCAGTGGTGTCCCTAGACATAGAGAAAGCATTTGACTCGGTTGAATGGGAGTACCTCTGGGCTGTCTTTCGAAAGTTTGGGTTTGGGCCAGTTTTTATTAAGTGGCTGTGTCTGATGTATAACTCTTCCAGGGCTCAGGAATGCACCAACAACTCACTAACCCTGGCCTTTCCACTGGACAGATGCACCAGACAGGGGTGTCCACTTTCCCTGGGGTTGTTAGCGCTCGCAGTGGAACCCTGGGCATTGCAGATATGGGCTGAACATGCGGTCAAGGGAATGCAAGTGGGGGTGGTAGAGAAGAAAATATACTTGTATGCAGATGACCTATCCTGTATTTGAACAATGTCTCCTCTTCCCTCCCAGCGGCCTTGCAGATAATTGATGTCTTTGTATCATATCATCGGAATTAGGGTTAACTGGCATAAATCCCTCATATATCCCTTGAATTCTTCACAGCCTAGACCACCTTTGCAGAGCCCATTAGTCTAAGTGAACAGCTTTCAATATTTGTGGATTTAAATACCTGGTGCAGATCGGTCACTGGGTACTTGGACCTCAACTTGACACCCCTGTTGACGTTGTTCGTGTGTCACTGTTCAGACTGGAAGTCACTTCCCCTTACTCCAGTTGGCAGGGTAAATTTAATAAACATTATTTTTCTCCCTAAATTTTTTTATTTCTGTAGGAACTGCCCACTCTTGCTCCTGGTGTCATTCTTAAAAGACTTATCTGGCTAGGTAGGGTGCCTAGGCTGGCGATATCCACACTGCAGCTACCGATAGGACAGGGTGGACTTGCCCCCCCCAACTCAATATTACTGGGCGGCTATCCTAGTGACGGTCTGCTGGTGGTTCTGGCAGCCCAAGTACAATTTGGCAGTGACTTTGGAGGCAGTGATCATTAGGAAATATGCTATACTCAGCAACCTTTTTTTCCAAGGGGTCAAGGCCCGCTATGAGTTAACAACTTTAATGCGTACAAAAATAACAGTCTGGCATAGAGCTAGGGCATCATATCACTCTCTGGAGACCTCGTCTTCCCACACTCCTCTGTGGGGTAACCCCAACCTCTCTCATTTGCGCAGGATTCCCGACCCTCGGGTCTGGGCCTCTAGAGGCATTGTAGGGCGGAAGTGCCTGGTGACGGGGGATAGGTTGAGTACATTTCCAGAGCTTAAGGCGGTGTATAATCTTTCCTGTACTACATGTGGTTGCCGTGGGCAATGGAAGCTTACAGCCAGTTAAAGCAGCCTGTTGGTAACATGTACCTGTTACAGGTGGAATGGCTTCTTGTAGAGAGGGGGATATTGCCAGTACTGCTTCTGTAGTGGTCTGTCTCCCATAGCAACAGGAGTGGATTGGTAACACTGAGGTCTTGATCCTGTACAAAGGTACAGAAGTTCAAGAGTTAAGTGAGTGTGTGCATGGAACCCACACTAGGCAAATGGTGGGCTCCCATTCTGTTATAGGGAAGAGTTAATGGCAAATGTTGGACAGATGCATGTGGACATAAGCTAAGCATGTCCCTCCTATATGCAAGCTACTGTATAGTGAGAGGTGTACATTTACACTGGGAGCAGAGTGTTAACTTGAGAAAGATTACAATGCAAGTGTACATGGGATATGTTTGAATATTTCTCCACAGCGGTCTCAGCCTTGTCCCAGTGCATTGATGGAAATGTCACAGAGTAAATGTACAAGTGATTGTGGTAATGCTTACTATATCAAGAGAGTTTACTAGAGTTCGTTCATGTTTGACATCTTCCAGGTTGTGAACATGACTCAAGTAAAGGTATCGCATGTGTGAGGAGAATGACCCCATTACAGGTGCCCAGAAGTAGGGATGTGCCTGATGTTCAAGTCGATTTCATTACCGCATGTCAGTCCTGACTTCGGGGGGCAATTTCAGAGACATCTGTGTGGGTTGCTGCACAGATGTCTATGGAAATCGCACCCCAAAGTTGCCAAAAACTACTTTTGGGAATTGGAGTGGCGCCGCAAATGAGGCGTCGCACCGATACAGATGGTGCCATTGCCGGACATTGCCGCTGATTTGGCATATAATTTGACATGTCAAATTGCATGCCTAATCGCTCCAATGTGAACCTAGGCTTAATGACCTTTTTTCCTTTAGAAATGTCATTATTGCTGCAGCATGTTCAATGCATTGTACAGATGTGCTACTTTACAGGCAGACTAAGGGAACCCCCAGGCACGATATTTAAAGGAATATTTTATTTTTATTGTCTCCCAGGGCAGTACCCAGGTTAAGCCTTTAAAATTAGGACTTTTGATTTTTCATGTTCATATCCCATAGACTTTAATAGTGTTTGCATGTTCACTAGAACTTTTTTCCTGCTCGAGATTTGAACCAAACCGGGGGTGTTCGGCCCATCCCTACCTAGAATATAACAAAGAGAGGTGGAAACGTGCTGCTCACCCCAAAAGTGCAAAAAAAAAAAAGATACATTTCCCCAAAGTGGGGTTTTTAGGCAGCAAAGTAGATGCAATGTTAATGATAATTTTTCAAAAATTTTCAACATTTTTATTACTAATGTTGCTATGAAAAATTCTTTGTCTGCAAGTGTACTTTCGGTTTAGTTTTTATGTCCTACTGGAGCTCATGTTGTTTTATCAATCATGTCATGCTTTTTGATACTATAAATAAATTACTTTTTTCATTTAACATTGCATCAGTTATTCTACTTTGCTGCCTAAAAACCCCTCTTTGGGGAATTTTTTTTTTTTATCCCTAACTAGAAGAACTCGATCTGGGGGTAATCCTCTTATGTGACTCAGACTTGACACTCAACGAGTAAAAGAGGAACATGGAGGAAGGCCTGCTATGAACCACCTACCCCCCACCTTACATGCTCCTATCTGAACTGTCCTTAGTATGTGTGTATACGTATGTGAGGGAAGGAACATAAAGGGTTAGGCTAACCCTAACCCTAAGGCTTTTTTGGGGAAAAAATAACCTCTGAGTTGTCATGGTACATTGCAAGGATTTAAACAAACTCTTTTGCAGATTCCTACCTGTTTTGGCTCTGAAGAAATTGTTTTTACCAAGTTCTGGTCCTGAATGGGAGGGACTAGTTCATTATAATCAGCTGGTGCCCTCTCAATGTTCTGATGAGAAAGGTTGCACTGTCCTGCTAGAAGTAATTGACCCCTTTGAAAAAAGGAAATTTCTGTTTCAGAGGGTGTCTACAATATACCATGTATCTTAGTTGTAGACTTCTGGGAAAATTAGTGAGCACGTCACAGAAACAGGAAATTACATTTTGGGGGTGTTCTGTACACCAACGGTGTATAGATCACCTCCAGGTTGCTATGTTACATTGAATGTTACAGTGTCTGCAGAAATGTATAGTCATATTTAACCAGTCCCACCCAGCTGTCAAACTGCTATAGGCTGGATGGGAGGCTCCTACTTCCTGATGGACGTTATATGACATTTTCCTGGTCAAACAGCTCATGTGTGCTCCTGGGGGCACGCAGCATGGCAATTGGACACAGCACATCACCTATCACATCTAATCCCATGTAAACAAATGCCAGTTATGAGCATTTCTTTTCCTCAGTGCTGTCAGTGTGTGAGGAAAGGAAAGCCGATAACTGCCTTTCCTGTGACAGGGAACATTTACTCAGTACCCTGATTATCAGTGCCCATCAGTGCCAATCATTGTCCATCAGTGCAGCATATCAGTGCCCATCAGTGTAGCATATTAGTAATGGCCATCTGTGCTGCCTTATCAGTGCAGCATCTTCATCCATGCCCATCAGTGCAGCTTATCAGTGACCATCAGTGCGGCCTCATTTGTGACCATCTGTGCAGCCTCATTAGTTCCCATCAGTGCAGCCTTATTAGAGCCTATCAGTGCAGCCTATCAATGGCTATCAGTGCCGCCTATCAGTGCTCATCAGTGCAGCCTCATCAGTGCACATCAGCGAAGAAGAAAAAGTACTTATTTACAAAAATATTTTATAACAGAAACAAAGAAAAAGGTTTGTTTTTTTCTTCAAAATGTTCTGTCCATTTTCATTTGTTTAGCAAAAAAATAGGAAAAAAAATGGGAAAACCCAGTTGTGATTAAAAATCACCAAAATAAAGCTCTATCTGTCTCAAAAAAAATGACAAAAACGTCATTTGGGTACAGTGTTGCATGACAGCGTAATTGCCATTCAAACTTTGACAGCACTGGAAGCGGAAAATTGGCCTGGGCAGGAAGGCAGTGCAAGTGCCCAGTAGTCAAGTGGTTAATAACATTAAATTACACTATAGCCTGACAAGAAATTTTATATGCTATATTATTTAGTTTTATTTGCTATATTTTTTCTGTGAATTAACTTTCAAGGCAAATGAAGGGTGACCAAAAAAAAAAAAACCCCAGCAGTGTAATAGTTTATCTCAATTATCAATTGTAATTTTTACTGGCAATGGCTTGTCTGAAAATGTGTAGAAAATATAAATAAGGATATGTCAAGTAAAAAATATATACTAAATATTATATGCATTCCAATTATCAGTAGATAACCTTTTATCACATTTTCACTATGGCAGAAGCAACAACAAATGAACATTTTATGTTAGCAAACAGGCGCATTTTAAATGACAACAGGTGTGTGCAAAAGATACACTTTAAATAACACCAAAATCTTTCTACACAAAGCCTCTAAGGGATAATATGGTTCTGCAAAACTAATAACAATTTCATTTGTCTGCGTTATTAACCTCACAGGACGTAACACAGCTATAAATATAGTTCTGCTGTATCTTGCATATCTTATTGCTGAGGCCTGGGCACATATAGGTAAGAATGTAAGAGAAGAGGAGCACATTAGGTTCTTGCAAAGGCAACACTTTGTGTGTACAGTACAAGTTCTCCTTGCACCACTCAGTATTTGGTTGGTTTGGAGTGACGATTGGCGAGACAAATGTTCAGCACATAGTGTTTAGGTAACACCTGAATGAATGTAGCATTACCGCATATGGTTAGCAATGATTTTTTATTTTTAAAACTACATGTTAGATTTTCCAAGGTAACAAGAAAACTCTGCATTGGCTATGGATATAATCGTAATAATGAAACATGCTTCTTAATCCCCTTTATTGAAGGCAATGTTATTGTCTAATTAGTAATGTACATTCTACATCGACATGACAAAGTTTAATTGATATTTTTGACAATATACTGTACATTTATGTGTTTTAATTTGATATGTGGAACATAAAGGACACTGAGGTGGATGTCTACACTGGAGCATGTTAGATACGTTTAAAGGGTAGCTCCACTTTTATGGGGAAAAAAATAGCAAATAATGAAAAACAAAAAATATAGCACATATAATTGAGATACAAGTCATATTGTAATGTTATTAAAAATTACTTTTACCTTTCAGTCTGCAGCTCTGTAATTTTCTGCAAAGTGAAATGCAATATGGCTACATGGAGGTGTTCTATACACAGAATGTGTACAGAATGCCCTCCAGAAACATAGTTTCCTGCTTGTGTGATTGGCTCGTTGTTTTTCCCAGAAGTCTACACTAAGATACAAGTCAGATTTTTGGCATCCCCCTGCAACAAAAATTAAATTTTTGGTAAGATACTCCCAATAGGAAAAAACGTCTAAAGGAAATCAGACCCAGCAGCTTTCCTCATTACAGCAGCGGGTTTATAATTATGAAGCCACTCCAATTAGACTTGCTTAGTACAGGGGCACAGAGAAACAACCAGTGATTTCTTCAGAATAACAAAAGGAGGAATCTGCAACAAAGTTTGTTTAAATCCCTGTAATGTACATAGATCACCCGGGGGGAATGTTTTATTAACAGCAAAAGTGGAGTTACGTTTAATTTTAAAATGTATGTAAAGGCAAAACATGTTTTAGTTATGTCATAAAGTACAACTTTAAAGGATTAGAATCTCTATCAGGTTTTTATTACTGTGCTATTAAACTAGAAGTATTTTAGGTATAGGGTGCCCTGTGACTTTTACACCTTCCAAAACATTGCACTTGGATAATTTCTCCAACTTCCGAGTCCCACTGGGTTAAACAAGAGAGAGAAGGTGGCGTTTTATCCCCAAAACATGTTTACTGCTATTACACTTCCCTACCATGAGTTAATTGTACTGTTAAAATATATTGGATTTGCGATTGGCGCATAAGAACTGAGCTCATCAGGGATACAGCGGCACATAACAGCCCACACAGCAGCGACTTGGACACCCCGCATCAGCGACTTTAGCCCACGCACCAGAAGCCGCAGAGGCTGACAGCATACTTCACATTGAGGTAAAAGCAAGATGGCACCATCCACATGCAGCACACCCCCGAAACATGCAAAAAATTAGTAATCCTCCTAAAAGGAACACACCGCGGCGCCAAGCTCTCAACTCTCCCCTCAATCTGCATCTACCTCTGGGAGCCCTGAAAAGGGCAGATTCAGGCTGGATGGCACGGATCCTGCACAGGAGGTGAGCGTGGGCCTAGACTCTGGGGATGATACCAGGGAGCTCCCTGACTCAATAGATCTCTTCCCCACTAACAATCAGCTGGTGTTAGACACCACTCTCAAGGATATGCTAAGGTCCCTTAGAAGCTCACTCCATAATGACATGATGGTGTGTGTTATTCAGTTTGGGAAAGAAATACTGTAGTCTCAGCAAGGGTGGATCATGTGGAAACAAAGATGGGAATGTTTGCTTCCACAATTAAAAGTCTCATTGATGCACATGACACCCAGGAGATGGAGGTAGTCAGGGCTAAGATCACAGACACTGAAGATCGCTCAAGGAGGAAAAATTTAAAGATAAGGGGGTCCCCGAATATATTCAACAGTCTGAACTGCACATTTATGTTGCTCAGAAGTTCACGTTCATTCTGCCTGACCTTACAGATCTGGATGTTACAGTGGACAGAATTCATAGATTGCCAAAACCCTCTTATCTCCCAGATAAAGTGCCAAGAAACATTATCCTGCGTTTGCATTTCTTTCATGTGAAAGAACGTCTAATGTCTGCTGTGCACAATGAGGACCTCCTCCCTGAACAATATAAAGAGTTGCAATTCTTCACTGACCTGTCCCAATTCACTTTACAAAAATGGAGGAGCCTTAACACTATTTCCAAAGCCCTTAGGAACCACAAGATTACCTATAGATGGGGGTTCCCAACCAAATTAATCATCACCAAAGATGGCAAATAGCACACAGTAGATTCCCTCACTAAGGGCCTAGATCTGATGAAAACCTGGCAAATCATCCCTGATGACCCTCCACATGGGACCATTAACCACAGTCCTAGCCGCCCTATGGAAAGACTTGAATCTGGTCAACTCTATGAACGCTCGTACTCACCATTAATATGCACAATGGGCAGACTACAGCCTAATTTTTTTTATCCCTGCTCTGATGACACCCGGCTAAGCTAGACTCTTATTTTTTTTCTCCCTCACAAGTTTGAGTGGCTATTAGCTACACCCAGGTCACCATGACCTACAACAGTTTTTTGTGGACCCTTGTTTTTGTTTTTCTCACTTTTTTTGCAGTTAGTTACGCAGTTACTCTCCTGTCTACTCAGAGCCAAAAGAAGGAGTGCCTACCTACTTGGATACAATTTGAAGCGGATACCTCACCCACAGAGAATTGGGAACCCTCACCACTTGACACATGCTACCACCTGTGCTCATTTCACCATGACAATCACCTTTTTAACCATTAACGCCAAGAGACTCAACCACCCGGCAAAGGAAATCATTGTGGAATGAGGTAACCCAACACAATTGTGATATTCTCTGCGCCCAAGAGACCCACTTCCATAGCCAAATGATGCCAAAATGCAACCACCCCAAATTTCCCCATGTTTTTACAGCAAATAGCTCAGCCAAAGAGAGGGGTATTAACTGCTATTAAAGACACGATCACATTTGCGATGCATAAAGTAATAGCAGATCCTCTAGGGCACTATCTCATCCTCATATGCAACATTAATTCTACTACGTATACAGTGGCCAATATTTATGCATCTAACAAGCACCAACTGTGCTTTTTACAGCAAGTTTTTAAAAAGGTGAGTCAGGTGCAAAATGGCTTTCTCCTGGTCTGCGGAGATTTCAGTCTCCCTCCTGATCCACAAATGGACTCTACATCCCGCTCAAATAGACATCACCAATCATTGCAACCAATATTGCATGCTCATGAACTATACGACGCGTGGAGATGCCTCCGTGGTATGAAAAAATACTTATTTTTTCTTGACATGTCACAGAATCTACACAAGGTTGGATCTTTTCCTCACGGATAAATGGCTTATACCTAAATCACAGCCTCTAAGATCAATACCATCACCTGGTCGGATCATGCCTCGGTGATGCTTTTGGTTGATGATTCGCCAAGTGTTAATGTTAACTTAATTTGGCGGTCAAACCCTGACGCTTTTCCAGGCTGATCCCTCCAAAAGTGCACTACAGAAAGACTTAACTGATTTTTTCTCCTGCAATGTTAATTCTGTATCAGATCCTTTGGTTGTATGGAACACCCATAAGGTGTATATGAGGGGGGGGTTTAATAAAATTGGGAACAAGGGCTAAGAGACAGAGGAGACAGCATATAAAAGAGATGTCTTCTCTAAAATTCACATTCTAGAATCCCAGAACAAAACAAACACTTCCCTGTCAGTTTCTGTACAATTGACCCAGCTTAGGCATACACTACGTCTAACTCTACTTGATAACTTTGAAAAAGCCTCTAAACGTCTTAAAATTACCTATTATGTAAGCGGCAATAAGGCAGGAAGACCACCCACAGGCTATGGCTGATGCATTCAGCTGCTACTATAGTTCTCTCTATAACTTATGAGAGGACTCAGCTATGATCCAACCAACAAAATCCATGATATCAGATTTTCTAGATAAAATGATACTTCCTCACGTAACAGAAGCTCAACTAGAGGTTTTAAACTCCCCCTTTTCAGAAGCAGAAGTAGCCAAAACCATTGATTCCCTCCCCAACAATAAGTCACCTGGGTCTGATGGCTTTACGGGGGAATTCTATAAAACATTTAAATCAACACTAGCCCCATACTTAGCAGATATTTATAACAATGCTGTCCCCTTGTCCTCTTTCCCACCGGAAATGCTTGATAGTGGAACTACTGAAGCCAGGGAAAGACCCCAATACATCACAAAACTTCAGATCCATCTCATTGTTAAACAACAATCTAAAAATGTATGTCAAGCTTTTGGTTAATAGAATGGTGGATCTACTATCTACCATCTCTAATACACCTGGACCAATCTGGGTTTACAAAGGGTCGCCAAACCACAGATGCCATGAGACGGTTAATCAATGTCATACATTTGACTAACTAAATGAGAACGCCTTTTCTGCTCCTAGCTTTGGATGCAGAGAAGGCATTCAATAGAATTCACTGGGAGTACCTGGCAAAAGTGCTGGCCAAGTTTGGGTTTGAAGGCCGAATACATTCGGCTATCATGGCACTTTATACAACTCCATCGGCTCAGGTGTACATCTCGGGAATGCTTTCCATGCCATTTAACATAACTAACGGAACCCGACAAGGGTGTCCACTCTCCCTGCTCATCTTTAACTTGCTAATGGAGCCTCTGGCCACGTACATTCACTCATCCTCAGATAAGTGGATTCAGGACTAAAATTACAACGCATACCATCAGTCTATTCACAGATGATATCATCCTAATGCTTATTAACATTGATTCTTCCCTGGCTTTGGTTTACCAAGCTTTACAACTATTTACCTCAGTGTCTTACTACAAGGTTAATGAGACCATGTCATATATTCTTGGCTTAGGAATTCCTAATCAAGCCAAACTTGAGCTAAGCAAGACGTTTCCATATATATGGAAAGAGAAAGGTATATCTTACTTGGGTATAAACACTCACCTCTAATATATCCGATCTGATTAAAGAGAACTACACACCAATCTTAAGGTCACTTCATACCAAATTCGAAAAATTAGCAAAATCCAAATTATCTTGGTCGGGTAGACTGGCTACTTTTAAAATGCAAATCCTTCCACAAATAATATACGTATTTAGAACTTTGCCTATCCCTGTCTCTAACTCTTTTTTCCCTTCAGTACAATCTACCATCAAAAAGTTCTTATGGGTAGGGAAAAAAGTTTGCTGTTCATTCAGTAGAATCATAAAACACAGAAAGGCAGGAGGAGTGGGCCACACGCATATAAAAGACTATTGCATAGCCTCTATTCTAGCTCAATTAAAGAGACGAATCAACACTCCACCAACTACTTTATAGGCAACTCTTGAACAACAGTAGATTACAGACGGGAACCTTTACGATTTCCTGTTGTCTAGCCCTTTTCTTCCACGCCACTCCCTTCCCACGGGTCCCACTATACAAGCATCTATTGATGCGTGGCGAATCCTTACATCACATGTATCCCCTCAGCTCAGATATACTCCATTAAAATTCCCATTGTGTCAGGAAGATCCTCCTCACGGACGTCTGAGCGGCGAAAGAAGATCTTTTACCCAGTTTCAGGAGCGTTACCGCGATCAGCGGTGCGCGCGTGCACGTGCGCGTGCGCGTGCGCGCGGGAGCGCGCACGCGGGTGCGCGCGCGGCCGTTTGACGCAAATTGGCGCCAATAGCGCTATTTAAACTGGAGCCATGCTTCAGTGCTTTGCCGTCTGATCAACAGCGTTCCTGTGCCTCCTGGTGATCCGTATCTGAACCTGAACCTGTACCTGTACCTGTATCCTGATCCGTATCGAACCCGGCTTGTTCCCGACTCTGCTGTTTGCTGCCTGCCCCCCGACTTTGGCTTTGTACCCGACTACTCTTCTGGATTCCGTTTCCGTACCTGATCTGCCCGCCGGTGCCTGACCTGGACTGTTACACCATCCGTCAACTGTAAGTTGCTTGCTGTTGTACTACAGGACACCTCCCAGTCCTCCGCAATATTTGGCTGTACTCCTTCTGCGTTTGTAGCCTTCTACCTCTGGCTGCAGACTACTGGACTCTTCCACTTCCGCTTATCCATTGCACCTGCATCCGTTGTTGGACTACAATACCCCTCCGCTGTTTGTCACCTCCTGCAATCACTTGTATGCCGTTGCTGGACTACAGGAACCCTTCTGCTGTCTGCTGAACCTTATCTCACCTTCGCCTGCATTCTGACACCGGACTACAATACACCTCCTCCTTCAACGGTCTTCTGCCTCTACCACCTGCTATCCAGTCAGGCACTTGTGCCCCTCTGTGCTCCTGAGCCCCTGTCACCACTACCAGGGTCTCTCGAGTCAGAGGTCTACGAGAGGCCACTCCCTGCACTCCGGGCTCTGCTTAAAGGTACGTGACAGTATCAGGCAGCCATGTCTGAGCCCACGCAGGGAGATTCGGCCATGGATGATTTATGCCGTCATCTTGCTGGACTTACCCAGGCTGTTAAATCTCTACAAGAAGGCTATTCTCGGTTGGAAGAGCGTGTCCAGGTCTTATCTACCACAGGCCCTACCGTGTCGGGAACTTCTTCTGCGCCATCAGTGGTTATGTTGCCCCCTGAACCCAAGGTCCCAACCCCGGAGAGGTTTTCGGGAAATCGCAGCAAGTATAGAGCTTTTCGCAATGCCTGTTAACTGTTTTTTGCACTTCAACCCAGAACTTTCTCTCTAGAATCCACTAAGGTGGGTTTTGTTATCTCCCTCCTACTGGATGAGCCCCAGGCTTGGGCCCACCGCCTTTTGGAGCAAAAGGAAACCTGCCTTAATAACCTGAATACCTTTTTTCAAGCCATGGGTTTGCTCTATGAGGATCCTCAACAGGCGGCCACAACGGAAGCAGCTTTATATTCTCTTCAGCAAGGCCGCAGAGCGGCAGAGGACTATGCGTCTGAATTTCGGCGCTGGAGTTCCGATACTACCTGGAACGATGCTGCTCTGCGATACCAGTTTCGCATGGGACTCTCTGAACCTCTAAAGGATGAATTGGCCCGGGTGGGTGTTCCAGCAACTCTTGAAGCCCTTATCAACCTCTCCATCCAGATAGACAGACGCTTGAGAGAACGGAGAGCAGAACGTACTGCCGGGCCGTCCCGACCAGTCTGGATGTTACCCCGTGTACCTAATCCCCCTGCACATCCTGCTGCTGACACGCCTGAACCCATGCAACTGGGCTTACTTAGACCAACGCTCACTACCGAGGAACGACAACGCCGGCAGCTCAACAATCTGTGTCTTTACTGTGGGGAACCCGGACATTACGTGAGATCCTGTCCTGCCAAATTCCGTAAGCATTCTTCTGCATTTTCTCCTGTTTTACCTGCTGTGCCTAGTAATGCTACTCACCTGGCTGTTCCCGTCTCTCTTCAGCTACCCGGAGGGAACATTCAAGTCCCCGCAATAGTTGATTCTGGAGCGTGCAGTGGAGTTATGGACTTATCGTTTGCCCAAAAATTCCAAGTGCCCTTACGGCCCAGGGTGAAGGGGTTGTCTGTACACCTTGCCGATGGGTCAGCTATCAAATCAGGACCGGTGACACAGGAGACATGTCCTTTGACTGCTACTATTTCCGGTAACCATCAGGAACAACTCTGCCTGGACATTATTGAATCTCCCCTTTTCCCTATCATACTGGGTATGCCCTGGCTCCGGGCACACAACCCGCAAATAGACTGGTCCACCGGAAACATTTACTTTTTCTCTCCCTACTGTCGTCAACACTGCTTCCAAGAATCAATTAAGGTCTCACCCCATTTAATGTGTATGGAGACCGACGTTGAGACGCGCCAGCACGTTCCTGAGGCCTACCATGACTTCTTGGACGTGTTCAGCAAGAAGGGGGCAGAAACACTTCCCCCTCATAGACCCTACGATTGCCCAATTGAGATCCTTCCCGGAGCTGAAATCCCTTTCGGGAGAATATTTCCCTTAACAGAAGTGGAATTGGAGACTCTCAGGACTTACATTGATGACAATTTGAAAAAGGGGTTCATACGTCCTTCTACGTCCCCAGCTGGGGCAGGAATCTTTTTTGTAGAAAAGAAGGACCATTCTCTCCGCCCTTGTGTTGACTACCGGGACTTAAATAAAGTTACAGTCAAGAATCGGTACCCATTGCCTTTGGTACCCGAATTATTCCAGCGCCTTGGATCAGCTAGTATCTTCACAAAACTGGATCTGCGCGGAGCCTATAATTTGGTCCGTATCCGAAGTGGGGACGAATGGAAGACTGCCTTCCGCACCCGCTTCGGACATTTTGAATATCTCGTAATGCCCTTTGGGCTGTGCAACGCTCCTGCGACTTTCCAGCATTTTGTGAATGATATCTTTAGAGATTTTCTCGACCTGTTTGTTATAGTATACCTGGACGACATCTTAATTTTCTCCCCCTCTCTGCCAGCTCACAGGGAACACGTTAAGAAGGTTCTCACTCGGCTTCGCCAACACGGCTTGTACGCAAAACCTGAGAAGTGCGAGTTTGAACGTCGCAGCATTCAGTTTTTGGGGCTGATTATTTCGGTGGATGGAATCAAGATGGATCCGCAAAAAGTTTCGGCCATCCTGGACTGGCCAGCCCCTACTGATAAAAGAGGAATTCAACGCTTTGTGGGGTTTGCGAATTTTTATCGAAAATTCATCAAGGGATTTTCTACAATCATCGCTCCAATCACCAGATTAACGAGACAAGGTATCAAGTTCCAGTGGACTCCGGAGGCACAAGCCGCATTTTCTTCCCTTAAAGAACAATTTGTGTCAGCATCTGTCCTGAAGCATCCTAATTCTGCGCTACCCTACATCCTTGAGGTGGATGCATCCGAAGTTGCAGTGGGAGCAGTCCTTTCTCAGAGACAGGGCCCCAAGGCTTTATTGCATCCGGTGGCGTTCTTCTCACGTAAGTTGTCTGAAGCGGAAAGGAATTATGATGTCGGGGACAGGGAGCTACTTGCTATCAAAGCTGCACTTGAGGAATGGCGCTATCTCCTGGAGGGAGCAGCTCATCCCATTCTGGTATACACTGACCACAAGAACTTAGAGTATTTAAAGACTGCTAAGAGGCTGAAGCCGCGTCAGGCCAGATGGGCACTTTTCTTTACAAGATTTTCCTTCCACATTACCTATAGGCCCGGATTGAAAAACACCAAACCCGACGCGCTATCCCGGATGTTCAGCGAACCCGAAGTTCTTCAACCCACAGACACCATCCTTGCGCCCGGAAATTTCCTTATGCTCCAGGAAGATCTTCTATCCCAACTTAAGCAGGCTTCATCTTCAGCTTCACATCCCTCAAACACCACCTTACTCTCTAGCAATGACTTGTTATGGCATGAAAATAAGATCTACGTGCCCCAACAACTACGGGTTGCTGTTCTTAAGTCTTGCCACGACCACAAGCTGGCCGGTCATTTTGGGGTACACAAGACCGCCGAACTTCTCCAACGCACCTTCTGGTGGCCTCAGCTGCTAAGAGACTGTAAACTTTATGTAGAATCTTGCATTACCTGTACCCAGAACAAGAGTAGCAAGGCCAAAGCCTGGGGGTTGCTGAAACCACTCCCCATCCCGGAAAGACCTTGGAAAATGATTTCCATAGACTTTATTGTAGAACTACCACCGTCAGAAGGCTTTACCACTATCCTTGTGGTGGTTGACAGATTGTCCAAGATGGCTCACTTTCTGCCCATGAAGGGTACACCTTCTGCCCCTGAGACCGCAAGGATCTTCATTAAGGAGATTGTAAGACTCCACGGTATACCTGCGAACATTGTTTCCGATCGTGGAGTACAATTTACATCAAAATTTTGGAGAGCTTTATGTAAATCCTTGAAAATTGATCTCTCGTTTTCTTCTGCCTATCATCCCCAGACCAACGACCAGACCGAACGAACAAACCAGACCCTTGAGCAATATTTGCGTTGTTATTCTTCTTTTTCGCAAGACGATTGGGTATCCCTTTTACCACTTGCCGAGTTTGCCTACAATAACTCTGTTCATTCTGCAACTAATCAATCTCCCTTTTTTGCGAACTATGGTTTTCACCCTCAGTTCTTATCAGCCAATATCCCAGAATGCACGGTTCCAGCAGCTCAAGAAACTTTGAACTTTTTCTGCACCAATAACAAGTTGCTTCAAGAAACGATGGCAAGAACCCAAGAGCGCAACAAAGCAGTTTTTGACAGAAAGAGGAGAGGGGAGCTCGATCTAAAACCCGGAGATTTGGTTTGGTTGTCTACTCTGAATCTAAAATTAACATGCCCATCTAGGAAACTGGGCCCAAAATTTGTGGGTCCTTTCCCAATCACCAGGAAAATTAATAATGTGGCTTATGAACTGAAATTACCAGAATCGCTGCGTATTCACCCGGTGTTTCATGTGTCCCTCTTAAGACCTTCAATCCAGGATCCCTTCACTGATCGGAACGTGGGCCCTCCTGAACCTGTGCTTATTAATGGTGAAGAAGAGTTTGAAGTAGAAGCAATTCTGGATTGCAGAAAGAGACGCAACCAGGTCCAGTATCTGGTAAAGTGGAAGGGGTATGGTCCTGAAGAGAACTCCTGGGAACCAGAGACTGGCATCCACGCCAAGAGGTTGGTTCTGGCATTTAAAAGATCTCACCCAGGTAGGATGTCCCAGTTGGGCATCCGGAGGCTGCCCATTGGGGGGGGGGCAATGTCAGGAAGATCCTCCTCACGGACGTCTGAGCGGCGAAAGTCGCAGAAGATCTTTTACCCAGTTTCAGGAGCGTTACCGCGATCAGCGGTGCGCGCGGGAGCGCGCACGTGGGTGCGCGCGCCCGTTTGACGCAAATTGGCGCCAATAGCGCTATTTAAACTGGAGCCATGCTTCAGTGCTTTGCTGCCTGATCAACAGCGTTCCTGTGCCTCCTGGTGATCCGTATCTGAACCTGAACCTGTACCTGTACCTGTATCCTGATCCGTATCGAACCCGGCTTGTTCCCGACTCTGCTGTTTGCTGCCTGCCCCCCGACTTTGGCTTTGTACCCGACTACTCTTCTGGATTCCGTTTCCGTACCTGATCTGCCCGCCGGTGCCTGACCTGGACTGTTACACCATCCGTCAACTGTAAGTTGCTTGCTGTTGTACTACAGGACACCTCCCAGTCCTCCGCAATATTTGGCTGTACTCCTTCTGCGTTTGTAGCCTTCTACCTCTGGCTGCAGACTACTGGACTCTTCCACTTCCGCTTATCCATTGCACCTGCATCCGTTGTTGGACTACAATACCCCTCCGTTGTTTGTCACCTCCTGCAATCACTTGTATGCCGTTGCTGGACTACAGGAACCCTTCTGCTGTCTGCTGAACCTTATCTCACCTTCGCCTGCATTCTGACACCGGACTACAATACACCTCCTCCTTCAACGGTCTTCTGCCTCTACCACCTGCTATCCAGTCAGGCACTTGTGCCCCTCTGTGCTCCTGAGCCCCTGTCACCACTACCAGGGTCTCTCGAGTCAGAGGTCTACGAGAGGCCACTCCCTGCACTCCGGGCTCTGCTTAAAGGTACGTGACACATTGTTAGCCTTTTTTTTCCTTATTCCGGGTATTTCCCTCACTAATTGGAAGTCCAGCAGAGAATTGGAATTGGATGACCTGTTTGTGGGACCTGCTCTCAAAACGTTTAGAACCCTCCAATTGGAATTCTCAATTTTTTCATCGGAACATTACAGATACCTTCAGATTTCACACTTGCTCAAAAAACCCACTAGATTAAATACATCTCTCCCATGGTATATAGCTCAGTATTACATAGCGAATAATTTGACCACCAAGGGAACATCGCTATTTTATTCACACCTTCAAAATAAACTAGTATTTACCAAATCATTACCCATGCAAGCGTGGGAAAGAGATTTTAGTAGGATATACTCAGAAGATCAATTGCAAATAGCATTAAATGTAACATTCAAGAGTGCTAATCTTTGGAAATTCTTCCAAAAAATGGCACTATGTTGATATCTCACGCCGTACAGGCCATCCAAATTTGCTCCAGGGGTGTCTCCCCTATGCTGGAGACAATGTGGGGAAGTGGGTACACTATTCCACCTATTGTGGTCGTGTCCCAACATAACACAATACTGGAAGTGGATACACAACCTCATATCGCAGGTTCTAAAAATGTATCTAGAACCGTCCCCAGGTATGGCGATACTCTCTCTGGAGATGGACCTTGCCCCTCACCATATGAGAACTCTGCTATGCCACATCTTACTAGCAGCCCGTCTATCCCTGGTCAGGCATTGGAAAGATATAAAAATTCCAGAAATCTCTGAAGTCACACAAATAATCAATACCCATGGTACTTATGAACAACTCTTTGCTTCCAGGATGTGTAAATACTAACTAACTAATAAGATTTGAGAACCTTGGAACAAATGGTACAATATAAACATGGATTATGGCCTTACCTCAAGTTTGTAATCAACAGATATAGAGGCACAGCCTAACTTCCTAGTTTTGTTTTATTCTTCATCTTTTGGTTTTGTTTTACAGTCAGTGGCATACTACCATGTTGGTCTTACTCTTCACCTAGACCTTAAGGGCATGTTTGAACCTATTATTCGTATATGTTATATTCAACAGCGGTGACTGATGCATTTATAGCGCTTGATATTTCTTGATCTAACGTGCTGTACTATACGTCCTACAAAATAATACATCAGTAAAATGTCATGTATGTACCTGCTTACAGGATAACTGTTATATCTGTTAAAACCAAATTAAAAACTATTGAAATTAAAAAGATATTGGACTCTTGGAAACTTGTTTGATACCCTCAGTTGACAGGGGTTTGAAGAGTCTGACCCTTCCTCTCTCTATCCAAAACTAAAAAAAAAAAAAAAAAGATTTTTTCCAACAGATACACTTTAAAGTGGAATTTCAGTCTATATTTAACTAAGCCTAAAGCTTCTCCAACCCAACTCCTATTCTAACTACCCTATAATGCAAAATTATTATACTTATAGTACCTTGCCAAAGTATTAACCGCCCTTGGTTTTTTACCTATTTTGTTACATTACAACCTTTAGTTACATTTTTTTTAATCTGAATTATATGTGATGGATCAGAACACGATAGTCTAAGTTGGTGAAGTAAAATTAGAAAAATATATACATAAAACTATTTTTCAGAAATAAAAAACTGAGAATTGGCTTGTGCGTATGTATTCACGCCCTTTGTTATAAAAAGCTCTGGTGCAACCATTCAGAAGTCACATAATTAGTGAAATGATGTCCACCTGTGTGCAATCTAAGTCTCACATGATCTGTCATTACATATACACACCTTTTTGAAAGGCCCCAGAGGCTGCCACACCCAAGCAAGAGGCACCACTAACCCAACACTGCCATGAAGACCAAGGAACTCTCCAAACAAGTAAGGGACAATTTTGTTGAGAAGTACAAGCCAGGGTTAGGTTATGAAAAAATCCAAATCTTTGATGATCCCTAGGAGCACCATCAAATCTATCATAACCAAATGGAAAGAACATGGCACAACAGCAAAGGTGCCAAGAGATGGCTGCAAACCAAAACTCACAGACCGGGCAAGGAGAGCAATAATCAGAGAGGCAGCACAGAGACAAAGGTAACCCTGGAGGAGCTGCAGAGTTCCACAGCAGAGACTGGAGTATCTGTACATAGGATGACAATAAGCCGTATGCTCCATAGAGTTGGGCTTTTTTGGCAGAGTGGCCAGAAGAAAGCCATTACTTTCAGCAAAAAACAAAACGGCACGTTTTGAGTTTGTGAAAAGGCATGTGGCAGACTCCCAAAATGTATGGAGGAAGGTGCTCTTCTCTGATAAGACAAAAAATTTAACTTTTTGGCCATCAAAGAAAATGCTATGTCTGGCGCAGGCCCAACACATCACATCACCCAAAGAACACCATCCCCATGGTGGTGGCAGCATCATGCTGTGGGGATGTTTTTCAGCAGTTAGAAACTGGTCAGAGTTGAGGGAAAGATGGATGGTGCTAAATACAGGGATATTCTTGAGCAAAACCTGTACCACTCTATGTGTATGTATTTGAGGCTAGGATGGAGGTTCACCTTCCAGCAGGACAATGACCCCAAACACACTGCTAAAGCAACACTTGAGTGGTTTAAGGGGAAACATGTAAATGTGTTGGAATGGTATAGTTAAAACCCAGACCTCAATCCAATAGAAAATCTGTGGTCAGACTTAACCACTTAAGCCCCGGACTATTTTGATGGCCAAAGACCAGAGCACTTTTTGCGATTCGGCACTGCGTTGCTTTAACTGATAATTGCGTGGTCATGCGACATGGCTCCCAAACAAAATTGATGTCCTTTTTTCACCACAAATAGAGCTTTCTTTTGGTGGTATTTGATCACCTCTGCACTTTTTATTTTTTGTGCTATAAACAAAAAAAAGAGAGACAATTTTGAAAAAAAAGTATTCTTTTTTACTTTTTGCTATAATAAATATCCCCATATGATACGTATTCTTTTACATATTTTTGGTAAAAAAAATTGATTCGATCAGCGATTTTTATCATGACTACAACATTATGGTGGACACATCGGACAAGTTTGACACATTGTTGGGACCATTGGTATTAATACAGCGATCAATGCTATAAAATTGCATTGATTATTGTAAAAATGTCACTGACAGTGAAGGGGTTAACCACTAGGGGATGGGGAGGGGTTAAGTGTGTCCTGGGGAGTGATTATAACTGTCTGGGGGATGGGCTAGCAGTGACATGACACTGATCGCTGCTCCCAATGACATCAGTGTCCTGTTACTAAGGAGAATGGGGAGCTGTGTTTACATCGGCTTCTTCCGTTCTTCAGCTCCGTGACATGATCATGGGTATCCCCGTGGACATCAAGTCCACGGGTCCCTTTGGCACGGTCACGGAGCTCGTGGCAGGTGCGCGTGCACATTGGGAAATTCAAAGTAACGTACAGGTACGTTACTTTGCCCAGCCGTGCCATTCTGCCGTCGTAAAAGTACAGGAACCGGTCAGCAAGGGGTTAAAGATTGCTGTAAACAAACGCAAACCATCCAACTTGAAGGAGCTGGAGCAGTTTTGCAAGGAGGAATGGGCAAAAATCCCAGTGGTAAGATGTGGCAAGCTCATAGAGACTTATCCAAAGCGATAACGTGCGGACTTTATGCAGTGAATAGTTATGCACATTGACTTTTTCTGTTATTTTATCCTATTTGTTGTTTGCTTCATAATAATAATAATAAAAATCTTCAAAGTTGTGGGCATGTTCTGTAAATTAAATGATGCAAATCCTCAAACAATCCATGTTAATTCCAGGTTGTGAGGTAACAAAACACGAAAAATGCCGGGGGGGGGGTGAATACTTTTGCATAGGATGTATTAAGGTGAAAAAACATGAGGGTTTACAACCCCTTTAAACCATGAAGAAAGGGCAGTGTACCTAAAGTCAACACTTTATTTTAGTTTGAGTTTGAAAGCTTAGAACCCCTGTCATTATTTTGCATTTCTCTCTGTGTCCCCACTAGAGTGAACTCCTCTCACTATAATTCCTGCTTACCATTGTCTCTAGGAGAGGAATAAAGGAGACATCTTGTTTTCCTGACAGACTCCATGGCAGCCTACGCATGGGTTAATCCCGCCTCTCCTATCTCATAGGACCCCACTCCCATAAATCTTTGCTTCTAGTCAGAGACCACATTCCTTTTTTGTCCTCCTCCTAGGACCAAGGTGTTTTACCTTATGAAGTTTGGATCCAGGCCGGCTGGTTTGTGCACGAATTTCAGGATGGCGGTTCTTTCTGGAAGCCCAAGTTCCCAGCTATTAGCAGGGTGGGCACAGGCGATTTTATTGCGATGTCATGAAGAGCTTACTAACCAGCCATTGGCTGGCAAGCGCCAATTTGGCCAAACGTCTTTGCTATTAGCAGGAGGCCCCCCCCATTTATGATGCCCCGGGTGCACTATGAGTACTTCAAGCTCCCAGTACCAGGTCGGATCATGTGTTGTGCAGTGACTGGTAATATATACACATTTCATCTCTATGACAGCAGTTTTTGTGTGTTTGTACTGTTTTCTGTCTTGTGGATCTTCCTGGTCATGGCGCTGGGACGCTCCTGCGTTCCAACTCGCTGCTTCCTGCTTTGATCTGCGCAACTCCCGAGTCTCGATTGAGACCGAGGCTTGGTTTACGCAGGCGCGGTCGGGGCAATATGGCGGCGGCCGCGCATGCGCGCGGGCGTTGTACGGCGGCGTCAATCTCGGCGCTAGTACGCTGTGGGCGCGATGACGTCATCACTCGGCAGCAGATTCAAATAGCTGTCAGAGACAGCTATTTGATTGGGATGCTTTTGAGCTCAGGCTGTTGATCCCGGTGTCTGCTTCTCTGATTCTCAAGGTATGGTCTCTTTTTCCTATGGTCAGTCTGTGTCCACCCTGTATTATGTACTCTGCAAGCATTGTGTTCTGTTTTAATACTTAGCTGTTTGAGTCTGCCGCTATGGACGTATCACCGCCCCCCAGTGGCCAACCCTTATGCCGCAGGTAGGAATGAATCTTTTTCTTTTCATTCTGCCTGTATTGCTTGGGTTAGGATCAGGATGACTTTGTTCTTGCATGTTCTCTTTCCAGCCCTTCTAGGTCTGAACCTCAGTTGTCAGCGCATAAAGATTCGGACCAGTCTAGGTCGCAACAGAGGAAATACTTTAAACATCTCAAGAAGGAACGCCCAAACTTCCCCTTCCTGGGTGAACTTGGCGAAATTATCATGGAAGAATGGAGTAAAGTTGAGAGGAAAAACTCCTTGATTTCAAAAAATTCAAAAATGTACCCATTCAAGAGCAATGAAGTGAAGCATCTGGAGACGGCCCCTCTCATTGATGCAGCCTTAATGAGGCTAGTGAGACATGTTACACTCCCTCTGGAAGATACTGTGTCCTTCAGGGATAGCTTAGAAAGAAAGATTGATACGGACTTGAAACGTATTTATATAACAGCAGGTATGGCTTGTAAACAAGCCTTAGCCCTGCATTGTCCAAAGCTATGGAGGCCTGGACGGATGAGGTTGGCGCAGCCCTGGGCAGTATGTCTGAAGATTTGGTCAGGAGATCACCAATACATGAGCTGAGGCTTGCTTCTGCTTTCCTGGGGGAGGCGTCCCTTGATATTATTCACCTAGTAGCATGTGTTATGCTTTCCTCCGTTACGGCCAAGCATGCCTTGTGGCTACATCCCTGGGTTGCTGATCCTGCCTCCAAACAGGCGTGGTGCAGAATTCCCTTTGAGGGATCTTCCCTTTTTGGGAACAAGTTGGATTCAGCTATTACACGTGCTACAGGTGGTAAGTCGGGGTTCTTACCCCAGGATCGCCGTCTCCTGGGCCAGAGAAGATCTCAACATAGGCAGGATCCAGAACGCGCTAGAGATGCCCGTTGCTAAAGACCTGGTCGCGAATTTAGAAAAAACTGGAGGAGAAATCAGCCCTCTAGCCAGAAGTCCTCAAAGTCAGCTACATCTGGGGGATGGGAGCCTTCCAAGTCCTTTTGATATAGAGCCTGTCCAGGCGGAACGGGTTGAGGCTTGTTTACTCCTTTTCCAGCACGTCTGGGCAGCCTCGGTCAAAGACTATTGAACAATCAATACAGTGTCAGTGGGCCATTCCTGGGTCTTCAGCAGCCCGCCCATACACCGGTTTGTTCCGACAATTCTGCCACACTCAGAAGAAAAGAGACAAATTCTCCTGTCTTATACAGAATCCCTGTTGGCCCAAGGGGCCGCCATTCGAGTTCCAACCTAGGAAAGGTTCAAAGGGATTTACTCTCCCCTTTTCATGGTCCTCAAAAAGAACGGTTCCTGGAGGCCGGTCATCGATTTGACACACCTGAACACATTTATAAAGAAAGAAAGGTTCAAGATGGAGACATTGCTAACAATACACCAGACGATCCAACCAGGCAACTGGCTTATTTCCATAGACCTGAAAGATGCTTACTTTCATGTTCCTATCGCAAGGGAGTTTCAGAAGTATCTTCATTTTGCAGTGGGTCAAACACACCTTCAGTTTACATGTCCCCCATTCGGGCTTACAACATCGCCTCGAGTGTTTTCCAAGCTCTTACTGGCTATCGTGGCTCTAATCCGGGTCAAAGGGATTCGATTGCACCATTACTTGGACGATCTACTCTTACTCTCTCAAAACAGAGATCATCTCTTGTCACATCGAGATCAGGTCATTTCTACCCTGACGGAATTGGGGTGGCTATTGAACAGGGAGAAAAGTCATCTAATCCAAACTCAGTCCTTAACGTTTCTTGGAGCCCAATTCAACACAGTAAAGAGTACAATCTCCTTACCTCTAGAGAAGATTCCGGTGATTTGCGACAGAATTTATCTCGCAATGTCATCTCCCCTTCTCAGGGCCTCACAGTGTCTGATGATAATAGGTACCATGGTGGCCACAGCTCCAATGGTGAAATGGGCGCAATGGAAGATGCGACCCTTTCAGAAGGGCTTTCTCCAACAGTGGGATCCGGGCTCCCGAGACCATCTAGTTCGGATAACCCCTTCAATGAGGGAGAGTCTTCCCTGGTGGTTACAGCAGAAGAATCTTCTGAATTGCCATTCAATTGCCCCGGTCTCCTGGGTAACAGTGACAATGGACGCCAGCAGCAGAGGTTGGGGGGCTCTATGCTTGTCGGAAGTAGCCCAAGGCATGTGGGATTTCCCATCCCAGAAGGTAGTCTCAAATGTGTTGCAACTCCGGGCCGCCTTCCGTGCTTTACAGGCCTTTCTCCACCTGACATCAGGATCCTCAGTCCTTCTAAGGATGGACAATACGACGGCTGTTTCTTACATCAAAAGACAGGGGGGCACCCGCAGTCTTTCCTTGCTGAGGGAAGTAAGGCCAATCATGTCTTGGGCCCAGTCGAATCTGTTGAATCTAACGGCGGTCTATCTTCCGGGAATTCAAAATGTCCAGGCGGATTTTCTAACAAGGTTTTCCCTGGACAACAATGAATGGTATCTCCACATCGAGGTGTTCAACTGGATTCTGTCTCTGGGAATTCTACCGGAGGTGGACCTGTTTGCCTCCCGGTGCAATTTCAAGCTGGAGAAGTATTACACGAGGTGTCGTTGTCCCCAGGCCTTCGGAGTGGATGCACTGACGGACCAGTGGAGGTTCCACAAGGCTTATGCCTTTCCCCCGGTTCCGGTCATTCTCCGCTTTCTGTCCAGGCTCAGATGGGAAGAAGTCGAAGAAGTAGCGGTTGTTCCATACTGGCCCAACAGGCCATGGTTCCCTCTCTTGTTACAGCTCAGCTACCAGGATCCAGTTCCTCTCCCTCTCAGACCAGACCTCTTGTCACAGGGAACAACCTATCACCCTTACCCATCTCAGCTCCATCTGATGGCCTGGTTTTTGAGAGGGAAAGGCTGGAAGCATTAGGCTGTCCTGACACAGCCATTTCTACTCTACTAAATGCCAGAAGACCAGGTACCAACAAAGTTTATCAGAGGATTTGGTCAAAATTTGCGGACTATGTGTCCACATCCAACGGCTCATGTAGAGATCCGAAGATACGGGATGTTATTGGTTTTCTACAAACAGGTCTAGACTTGTCCCTATCTGTAAGTTCCTTGCGGGTTCAGGTCTCTGTGATCTCTGCATTTTCAGGTGTCTCATGGGACAAGCATCCTCTCACTAGGCAGTTCTTCAAAGGGGCAAGAAAACTCAGACCTCAGAGAAAGCCAAGGTTTCCAAAATGGGATCTTCCCTTTGTTTTGGACTTTTTTTCAGAAATGCATATGGGACAAGCATCTATTAATGATCTCTCTCTTAAAACTGCTTTTCTAGTGGCCATAACATTGGCCAAAAGGGTCTCTGAGATTAGTTCTCCAGGCTGCAAGGAGCCATTTCTCACCTTTTTCCCAGATCGGGCAGTCTTGATTCCGATGTTAGGATCAAATCCGAAAGTAACAACTGTTTTTCACGAAAATCAGGAAATTGTCCTTCCAATTTTCCAGGCAGATGAAGACTCCAATATTCATCCTCTAGATGTTGGGGAAGTCTTAAGGCAATACCTAGAAGCCACAGCTTCTTTCTGGAATTCTGACCACTTATTCATCTACTTTTATGGGAAGAATAGAGGTTTACGTGCTTCTTCAAGAACTATAGCATCTTGGATTGTCCAAGCCATCCAAAGGGCGTATAAGGCTAAGGGTCTGGCTCCCCCAGGATCGGTTACTGCTCATTCTACCAGGAGCGTTTGTACATCATGGGCAGCTTCCCGTCATGTTTCCCCGGAAGTGATCTGTAAAGCGGCCTCATGGTCATCGATTAATACTTTTATGACACACTATTCTGTAGAACCAGTTTCCTTGTCTTCGGTTAATATTGGTTTGAATGTCTTATCTGTTGACGATGCCAATTAAACCTTCTTTTCTTTAACCAGCAATTGCCCACCCGGGTGTGTATGGCTAGTCATTTCCCATACGTAGGCTGCCATGGAGTAAAACGGAAAATTTATATCAAATACTTACCGTAATTTTCCTTTCCTGATGGACTCCATGGCAGCAGGAGTTCCCTCCCATTTGCTGGAGTAGGCTAAGTTACAGAACGTGGTCTCTGACTAGAAGCAAAGATTTATGGGAGTGGGGTCCTATGAGGTAGGAGGCGGGATTAACCCATACGTAGCCTGCCATGGAGTCCATCAGGAAAGGAAAATTGCGGTAAGTATTTGATATAAATTTTCAGTTTTGTTCACAGCTGTGTATCTTTCACTTTTTGTGGAATGTTTTTATATTTTTTGCCTTTGTACCTTAATTTTTTTTTCATTTGCAGTGTAAAAATAAATGTATCCCTTGAGAGTGAGCTGGAATCATTTACGCAATACCTGATGGAAACCTGGAATGGAACAGAAGTTAAAGAGTTCCAGCTTTTAGGGTTCTACGAGTTACCTCAGATGCAGCTTTCACTTTTTGTAATCTTCTTGGTCATCTATTTCTTGGCATTGTCTGGTAATGCAATTATCATTATGGTAATATGTACTGAATCTATCCTCCATACACCCATGTACTTCTTCCTGTGTAATCTTTCTTCTCTTGACCTCACACTCACATCAACAATTCTCCCGAAACTTTTACATATCTGCTTGACAGGGAATCAGAATATCACCTACCTAGGCTGCATGACTCAAATGTACTTCTTTGTCATATGTGTTGTCTCAGAATACTGTCTTCTCGCTGTTATGGCATTCGACAGGTATGTTGCCATCTGCCATCCTTTGCGCTACTCAACAATTATGAACTTTCATCTCTGTGCTCGTTTGGCTTTGGTTTCATGGCTCTGTGGCCTTCTAGACTCCTCCACCTATCTGTCATTGTTAAGTCAATATACATTCTGTAAATCTAATGTCATTAACCACTTATTTTGTGACTTGAAGCCACTTCTAAAGCTTTCCTGCAGTAACACTCAGAGCATTGAGTCAGCCATTCATGTGTCTGGAGCTCTCTTTGGTTTTACACCTCTATTTTTCATTATAATTTCTTATGTCTTCATTGTCTCTGCCATCCTAAAGATTCATTCTATCAAAGGAAAACAGAAGGCTTTTTCTACTTGTTCCTCCCATGTCACAGTGGTCATTTTATTTTTTGGAATCATCCTTGGGATGTATATGAGACCAAAATCTGCTTATTCTATAGAACAGGACAAGGTGTTTTCGGTGTTGTATACATTTTGTGTTCCCACCCTAAACCCTGTTATATATAGTTTGAGAAATGAACGCGTGAAGGAGGCTTTAAAAACACTGATGAAAAAAACTCAGAGATGAATGTAGGCACAAAGGGATCCTAAAATCTAAACCCAAAAATAAAAATGTAATATGCAGTAGCAGTCATTAAATAAGCTGTCTGAATTAGTTCTCTTTTTCTATTTATTTTCACTTGGTAATCATGCAAAAAAAATATACTGCCTCTTGATCACCATCCTCACAACTCTATTTATGGAGACAGATAGGAGGTATATCTATGGAGGGAACGATGGTCACTCTAGACCTAGATTTTTAAAGAAAGGTGTGCCTGGAAATTGTATTTCACAGAAAAACAAAATTCAAAAATATCACAGCGCTCATCCAACTATATACATGTGTATATATATATATATATATATATATATATATATATATATATATATATATATATATATATATATAGATAGATAGATATAGATATAGATATATATACACATACACACAGGGGGTCCAGCAGTCCTGGAAAATAGTGCCCAATTAAGACTTCAACTCTCAGAAACTGGGCGCTAATACAAATGGAAAGCAGCGCTATTGGCGGCGAACATGCCTGACAGATCACATATGCGGGAATAGTGGAGGTCAATGGGGCTTGAACCTGCAAAATCCAAAATTCTCACTGAAGGCTTATATGCAAGTTCTTTGTCATAAAAAGTGTATGAGGACCTGGGTCCTGCCCCAGGGGACGTGTATCAATTGGATTTTTTTTTTTAAATGGCTGTTTTTTCAGGAGCAGTGATTTTAATAGTGCTTAAAATAAAAATCTAAATTTTACGAAGTATATATTGAAATCCGCTTATTATTAGCCAATATCCCAGAATAGAACAATATAAAAGTTTTCCCCTTGGGAAATGCGGGACTTTTTAGGCATAGACTGTGACACCTACAATGGCTTTTTAAGAATATATAAAATACTTTTATTGAAACACAGGAAAAATAAGAAATTCTATATATACACATTCATTTACATATTACAGAAGAAAAAAAGAACATTATTTCCTTCGTATAGTCATATTCATAAAACCATATAACTGTTTTACACTTATTTTTCCAAAGGGCATACTCTTATCACATTGTACATAAGCACATTCGGAAGATGTAGAAACAATTGAACAAAATAAATATTGTGCGTCCAATGTAGCCTACACGTTACGGAGTCTTTAGCTCCTTCTTCAGGGATAATTTATTTTTGCACAATTATTTTGAAAAAAGGAAGAAGATTCTACAAAACATAAGAAAAAAATAAATAAATATATATATATATATATATGCACACATTTCTTCAATGAACGAAAGAAGGAAGAGGAGAGAAAAAAAAGAGGGAGGGAGGGAGGGAGGGGGGAAGGAGGGAAGGGGGGGCACGCACCACTTGTGAAGAACGTAGAGGTGGTGCGTGCCCCCCCTTCCCCCCTCCCCCTTTTTTTTCTCTCCTCTTCCTTCTTTCGTTCATTGAAGAAATGTGTGTGTATATATATATATATATATATATATATATATATATATATATATATATTATTTTTTTTTTTTTTTTTTTATTTTTTTTTTCTTATGTTTTGTAGACTCTTCTTCCTTTTTTCAAAATAATTGTGCAAAAATGAATTATTCCTGAAGAAGGAGACTCCATAACGCGTAGGCTACATTGGACGCACAATATTTATTTTGTTCAATTGTTTCTACATCTTCCGAATGTGCTTATGTACAATGTGATAAGAGTACGCCTTTGGAAAAATAAGTATAAAACAGTTATATGGTTTTATGAATATGACTATACGAAGGAAGCAATGTTCTTTTTTTCTTCTGTAATATGTAAATTAATGTATATATACAATTTCTTCTTTTTCCTCTGTTTCAATAAAAGTATTTTATATATTCTTAAAAAGCCATTGTAGGTGTCACAGTCTATGCCTAAAAAGTCCCGCCTTTCCCAAGTGGAAAACTTTTAAATAGTGCTTAAAATGAAATAATAAAAATTTAAAATTCCTTTAAATATTGTGCCTGGGGGGTGTCTAGTAGAGCATCTTTCCCATGTTTATTACTGTACTACAAAAGACAAAATGTAATTTAAAATTGCTCCTGGCTGTAAGGAATTGCCGGTTTCTGGCAATATAGAGTAAAAATCTAAGAAAAAAACAGAGTGGGGCCTTTTGCCTTGTGGTTGTGTGGGTCTGCGAGCGGAGGAACTTATCGGAATCTGGAAGCCCCCATGTGAATGGGTATCGGGTACATTGTACCCCTACACATTCACCAAAAAAGCAGTGAAATGTGACAAAAGGCAATAGCCAGTTTTTGGCAATTCCTTTATTAAAAATGTCTTATTTTTTCCCCCGCTTCTTCCTCCATCTTCCTCCGGTCTTCCTTTGGTTTTCTCCTTCTTCCTCCTATTGCTTCTTCCCCCGTTTCATCCTCCAGTCTTTCTCCTCCACCGCTCCCACTGCCGTTGCCGCTCAGCATTCAAAAAACAACCCTCCTCTGATGCTACCATGGGGCACATGATGTCACTCTGAGACCCCGCTCCTTGTGACTTTACCACCTGGGGCATGATGGGTCAGTGATTTCACAAGGGGCCGGGTCTCTTGCTGACATCATCCGGCAGCCACACCCTATAGTTACATATGAAATGTGTGCTATGGAAGCGGACAGATGGGCTGGCCACAGCATCGGAGGAGGATCATTGTTTTCATGTTCAATGGGTCGGTGGTGGGAGCGGCGGAGGAGAAAGACCGGGGGACGAAGCAGGTGAAGAAGAAGCTGGAGGAAGATGGAGAAGACCGCAGGAAGAACAAGAGGGCCCCCAGATCCCGCCCCCCCCCCTCTGTGAATGGGTATCAGGTATATTGTACCCTTTCACATTCACCAAAAAAAGCTGTGAAATATGACAAAAAACAATATCCGGCTTTTGAAAATGACTTTATTGTAAAATAGCTGTCTCCCACCATGTCTCCCGCCATCATCTTCTCCTAGTGCTGTCTCTCTTGCCGCCATCTTCTGTCACCGGCTACCGCCTACTTCTCCTGCTGCTGTGTTCTTCCTCACCGCCATCTTCCTCCGCTGTGTTGTCCCCCGCTGTCTGGTGTCTCTTACATAGCCATGGGGCGTGATCATCCATCCGTTGACATCACACGGAAAACCGCCCCTTTTTCCCAAAAAATAAAGTGGGCGGGCTTTCCGTGTGATGTCAACGGATGATCACGCCCCATGTTTGTGTAAGAGACATCAGACAGTGGGGGACAACACAAAGGAGGAAGACGGCAGCAAAGAGGAACACGGCGGCGAGGAAGAACGGTGACAGAAGATGGTGGCAAGAGAGACAGCACCAGGAGAAGATGAAGACGGAAGACACGGCTCAGGGAAGAAGACCACTCAGAGCTATTTTACAATAAAGGAATTGTCAAAAACTGGCTATTGATTTTTGTCACATTTCACTGCTTTTGTTTTGGTGAATGGGTAGGGGTACAATGTACCCGATACCCATTAACATGGGGATGCTGGGATCTGGGGCCCCCTTGTTAAAGGGGGCTTCCAGATTCCTATAGACCCCCAGCCCGCATACCCCCACAATCCCCGGCAAGGGTTGTGGGGATGAGGCCCTTGTACCCATCAACATGGGGACAAGGTGTTTTGGCGGGACCCCAAAGCACCTTCCCCATGTTTAGGGCATATGGCCTGGTACGGTTCAGGAGGGGCGCTCTCTCGCCGCCCCCTCCTGAACCATTTTTTTAACTTTTAGTGTGGGGGTCCCCTCCAGGTCCATACTAGACCCGAAAAGCCTGGTATAGACCTTGGGGAAAACCCCATGCAGGTTTTTTTGCGCTTTTTTAGGTGTAATTGTTTTCACTTTCAGTGGGGAAGCCGCTGACAGCAGATGACTCATTGGTTGTTAAGGATGCAGCGGCTGGCTTCCCAGCCCCCCAGTTAGCAACCAGCAATATACGGTGTTAAAATAACAACCGCAAAACACATCAAAAATCGCATCACAAATGCAACAGTTGAGTTTCTGGTGCAGTTCCATTGATATCTATTACCCATAAATCCTGTGAAAAAAGTCCCCGCCCATTTCTAAAAAAGCACTAACCACAAAATGCATAGATTTGAACTAGTACCATAAGAAACCATGTTAAGTGGACTGTAGAGTGTTTCTGCAAACTGCAAATTAATTAAAAAATGCATAGGTGTGAGCCTAGGGTCAGGGCCAGTTCACACTGGATTGATGAGCGAACCCTGCAAATCCAGTGCGGGTTCCAGCATCACATACAACTCGCAGGCAGCTCAAACTGCCATATGCAAACTGCTGGGAGTGTCAGAAGAAAACTATAGAAGAAAATTCAGACAACACCCATGCGATCTGATTCTGCTGCAGACCAAAAAAAGGGTCCTGTGCGAGTTTAGTCCAAATGCGATGCAAATTCAACCATACAATCTGTATGGCTGAGTTTGTATCACATAGACATCGCATGTGATTTGCAGTTTGGGGCAAATCACATCCGATACACAGCAGTGTGAACTGGCCCTAAGGCCTCTTTTGCACTTGTGCAACTTGTCCTGCGACCCCTGCATTCATAGACCTCAAGATTAAATTGGCATTGCTTCAAATCACATCAAATTTGCGGCAAAAAGCACTGCAAAATCACAGGACTTTCGTGTCACACAAGTGGGAAACGGGCCTTATTGACCTCAAGTTGTATGAAAAGTTGACCAAGTGTGAAAGGAACCTTTGATAAGATCTTTGAATTAGGCCCCATTTGCCCTTGTGCTACCAATGTCTGTGTAATCGTGTGGTATAGGACCTCAAATCGCATCAAAGTCAAGCCAAAGTAGTGCAGGGATGAATTTGACCCACTTGCAGGATGCACAAGTGAGAATAGGGCCTAATTCAAAGGTATTATCCAGGAATCTCATTCACACTGCTCCGACCTGAAAGTCACACTATTTTGCTGCTGCAACTTGGCCCCAACTTCTGGGAATGCCTGTGTAATTTTTTATGCTCTATGTACCTCAAGTCACACCAAACTAGTACAGAGACTACTTTGAAGTTTGTGTTATGTGAAGTAGCACAGATATGAATGGTTATCATTGAGAATCATGGGGTACAACTTGTCATGCAACTCGGAGGTCAAAAATTGCTGCAATAGTCACCCAACTGTCAAACAAGTCATATATATTTTAATAGAAAAGAATCAATCAAAAAAAAAAAAATCAATGAAACCCACTCACACCAACTCTAACTACCACCCCCACATTGATTAAGCACAAGTACATATGCTACACATACCTGGCAAATGAGCAGCACCTCCTCTTTGCTAAAGAGGGACCCCGCCATATCCACCTAGATGGAGATCCTGACCAGCACAGGAACTTCTGGGTGATTACAATTACTAATTTCAGGATCAGAAGGTGAAACCACGCTCTTTTGATTGCAGCTACAAATATTTGACTGCGACCATGATTAGATTTTTTTCTTTTCATTTATTTGCAGATTTTCAAATCTGTATTTCTACATACAGATTTGATATTTGAAGGTAAACTTAAGGAAGTTGGATAAGAAATGGTGTCCCTGGGATAGCAGCAGATGAATTACAAAGACAAAGGCCCAGTTTGAGCCCTGGTTCACACAGACAGCGGGAGTAAATCATTGAGCTGAACTCACACAATTTCATGTCAGTGCCGACTGTGGGGGGGGGGGGCTTCAGAGACTTCTGTGCAGGTTTCTGCACTGATGTAAATAAAAATTGCACCCAAATTTGCCAAAAAGTAGTACAGAAACTACTTTTGGAAATTGCGGCGCTGCACTAATTAGAACAGTGCAACTTCCAACAATTTGACATGCCAAATCACACCAATGTGAACCAGGGCTGACACATACAACACTGTCTATTCACCAGCTGAATTCATTACCTGCAATTCTCCACAGCTGTTATAAATAAAGATTTCACCTTTATCATTTACTTGCAGGTGTGCTGAAGAGATTTGTTTTTTTGGTGCACAAATACATACAGAAATTATAAGGTATAAAAGAAAGATATTGCACTTCCCCAAAACCACCGCCCCCAAAACTAATTAAAAAGAAGAAAGAAAAGAGAAAAAAAATTGAAATTAAAAATTAAAAAAAAAACAGAACAAACAAGCTCAGTAATTACTTATATTTTGCCAGCAGAAACAAAATGATATACATTCATTTATTACCTTTAAAAAAAAAAATTTCTACAGGATACATGATGCTACATTAAGGCTCATGCACACGAGACGCAGTTAAACGCGTGTTCAGATGCAGTTGGACACTTTTTTCAACTGCCCCTGAACTCATTCAATGTTATCCTATGTGTCCATGCACACAGTCTTGTTTTTTGCCGTTTTTATGCAGTTGCGTTTAACCTCGTTTTTCCAGAAGCAAAAAAATGGGTTCAGACGCAAAAATGTCCAAGTTTCAGATGCAAATCGTGGCTAAACGCGGCTAAATGCGGCAAAATGCGGCAAAACGCAGCACCCGCGTTTAGCCGCATTTGCGTTTATAAGCGTTTTTAAAGGAACCCAATTTTTTGGACCTGAAAACTCAGAAATATGATCTGAGAATAACATTTTGTGACCCGAATGTGGGGGCCAATATCTTGGGGCCACTTATTGCCAGGAACCCCAAATTCGGTATGCGGACACTGTGGAACTAGCACTACAAGATATCCAAATTTGAGGTTCCTATCACCAAGTGACCCCGAGATAGGGGGCCCCAAACACTGCCACTAAGCGTAGCCACTGTGCCATCAAGCGCAGCCACTGCGCCCATCAAGGGCCGGGCCAGACACCTGAATAGAGGGTGGCAGCGGCGACACTAGATAGATCCATGCAATGCATGAATCTATCTATTAGAGATTGACGGGTGCAGGAGAGAGAGAGAGCAGTGCTCCTGCACCCTCTATGAACACACCGCCACTGAGGTCCGCAATGTGTGTTCTTCAGAAGCCGCATACAGTATTCTGCATACTTTGTTGTCCGAAATTAATATAAGCTGTTGCCTGGGTACTGTGCCACCTGGATGCGGTAATCTGTTGTTCATTGACATTAGTTCATTTTTTGTGTGGGGGGGCTGTTTGCAGGGGGGCCCATACAACAGTTTGCTAAGGGGTTCTGTGATTTCTAGTTACGCCCCTGCCTCCACCTCTACAGACAGCACAGTAAGGGGCGGAGGACACCGGAGAGCGGCGGGGGGGCCTCTCCCACTGCTGATAAAAGTGATCTTGCAACTGATCCACCGCAGAGAAGCTGATGAAGAAGAGGATATTGGGATTATAGTAGCTAGCTGTCACCATAACAACGGTATTTCTCTTCAAATTAGCGACGTAAAACTGTGGCAGGTGGTCCCGGGAGTGGTTAAGGGCCATGCTCATGGGGGCTTAAAATCGAAAATTTGTCTAAACCTTAGGGTGCACACAGCTTTACTTTCAGTGTAAAATGGGTAACATTTCATACTACAACTCACCCACCAGCCCACATCATTTGTATCTGCAAGATTATAGAAACATACTTAACAGTCATTCCTACAAAGAATTCCAACATAATATTAAAAAAGACATATTCAAAATATAACACCCACCACCAGTCAACAATCGACACACACATATATAGGTGACCATGTTCTGCTGGAAGCTGCATTTCTGTGTGCATGATTAAGCAATGAGATCAAAGAGTAGAAGGTCAGCACATGCTCCCAAACCATGTTTGCATGATCAGACAGGAACAGTACACACACAACATTCACATCATGGCCACATAAACCCACGTTTGATGGAAATAATTGCACAAGAATTCAGCAAACAGCCCTAGTTGGGAGTTTGTCAATATGCACAATATCATTCCTTCTCCCCCACAAATCACAGAAAAAAACCTGGCCCTCACAGGCTAAACAAACTATCCCACTGCAGCCCTTTATATAAGACAGGTTGTATTGTTAGCACGCTAACACATGCCCAATAGAAGTACACGCCCACCAATGGGTATGGGTTTCAATCTGTCTCTTCAACAGTTTTCTAAGCATATGTACTTGTGTAAAGTAAACACTACAATTGTAAATGTCCTAGTCCCTGGGCATGATTAGAGCTAACAAACATTAACATCAGTCCCTGGCTGCAATGGGCTTCCAATCTAAAGTCCAAAACTAACTTTCTTACATGAGAGACTATTTCGACAGGAGACAAATAAAATACTAGCATGTCTTTGGATTGTGGTGAGAAACCCACACAGGGAGAACATATAAACTTCAACACAATCATTAAGATGTTGGGGAATTAAACCAACAACCCCAGTGCTGCTAGAAAGAATCACTGCCCATTTAGCCAGCGGCAGCCTCACACATGTTGTCTGCATCTCTGTGGTGTCAACCAGTCCCAGTCTTAAGCCGCGTACACACGGGCGGACTGTCTGGCCAACTTAGTCCGCCGAAACACATTTCAGCGGACAGTCCGCTCGTGTGTGGGCTTCAGCTGACTTTTTCAGCGTGCAGTCTGGCGGACTAAGTATTTCGGAATGTTGGAAATACTGTCCGCTGGACTCGCATTTCGGCGGACAATCTGCCCGTGTGTGTGCCAGTCCGCCATACTTTTGAAATGAGCGGACTTTTCCCGCCCAGAGAAAAGTCCGCTCATTTCGAGCCGGTATCCAGGTAGGCGGGGCCCGCGGCGGAGACGACGCTGGCCCCGCCGCCTGGTATGGACTTAAAGGGGAACCCCAATACAGAAAAAAATCGGCGTGGGGGTCCCCCCAAGTCCACAACAGACCCTTGTCCGAGCACGCTACCCGGCCGGCCAGGAAAGGGGGGCGAGCGAGCGCCCCCCCCCCTCCTGAGCCGTACCAGGCCGCGTGCCCTCAACATGGGGGGGGTGCCTTGGGGAAGGGGGGGCCGGGCGGCCCCCCCACCCCAAAGCACCTTGTCCCCATGTTGATGAGGACAAGGGCCTCTTCCCGACAACCCTGGCCGTTGGTTGTCGGGGTCTGCGGGCGGGGGGCTTATCGGAATCCGGGAGCCCCCTTTAATAAGGGGGCCCCCGGATACCGGCCCCCCACCCTATGTGAATGAGTATGGGGTACAATGTACCCCTACCCATTCACCTGTGAAAAAAAGTACAAAAAAAACACAACACAGGGTTAAAATATTTTATTGCACAGCTCCGGGGGTCTTCCGTCTTCGGGGGTCTTCTCGCCGGACTCCTCCGCTATCTTCTTTTAGCTCTTTTGCTAGGGGAGGAGTCCGGCTTTCTTCCTCGCCGCCGGCCTCTTCTCCCGACTTCGGGGGTCTTGTCCCCCTCTTCGGTTCTTCTGCCGGGCCACCGCGCCTTCTTATAGCTCTTTTACAGGCGGTGGCCCGGTCTTCTGTCGCCGCCGTCGCCGCCGCCTTCCGTTCTTCTTCTTCTTCTTCTTCTTCTCCAGGAGATGTTGCCTCGACGATCTCTCCGGCCGGAATGCCAGGGACGCACTGCGCGGCCACTTATATAGGGACAATGGGGCGGTGTCACATGGCTTTATGTCACATGGGTTGGTCACATGGTGACCCCGCCCCCTTACGATGTCATAGTCCCCATGTGACATCAACCCATGTGACCAACCCATGTGACATAAAGCCATGTGACACCGCCCCATTGTCCCTATATAAGTGGCAGCGGAGCGCGTCCCTGGCATTCCGGACGGAGAGATCGTCGAGGCAACATCTCCTGGAGAAGAAGAAGAAGAAGAAGAAGAACGGAAGGCAGCGGCGACGGCGGCGACAGAAGACCGGGCCACCGCCTGTAAAAGAGCTATAAGAAGGCGCGGTGGCCCGGCAGAAGAACCGAAGAGGGGGACAAGACCCCCGAAGTCGGGAGAAGAGGCCGGCGGCGAGGAAGAAAGCCGGACTCCTCCCCTAGCAAAAGAGCTACAAGAAGATAGCGGAGGAGTCCGGCGAGAAGACCCCCAAAGACGGAAGACCCCCAGAGCTGTGCAATAAAATATTTTAACCCTGTGTTGTGTTTTTTTTGTACTTTTTTTCACAGGTGAATGGGTAGGGGTACATTGTACCCCATACTCATTCACATAGGGTGGGGGGCCGGTATCCAGGGGCCCCCTTATTAAAGGGGGCTCCCGGATTCCGATAAGCCCCCCGCCCGCAGACCCCGACAACCAACGGCCAGGGTTGTCGGGAAGAGGCCCTTGTCCTCATCAACATGGGGACAAGGTGCTTTGGGGTGGGGGGGCCGCGCGGCCCCCCCTTCCCCAAGGCACCCCCCATGTTGAGGGCACGCGGCCTGGTACGGCTCAGGAGGGGGGGCGCTCGCTCGCCCCCCTTTCCTGGCCGGCCGGGTAGCGTGCTCGGACAAGGGTCTGTTGTGGACTTTGGGGGGGACCCCCACGCCGATTTTTTTCGGCGTTGGGGTTCCCCTTTAAGTCCATACCAGGCGGCGGGGTCAGCGACGTCTCCTTCGTGGGCCCCGCCTACCTGGAGACGCGCTCGAAATGAGCGGACTTTCCTCCGCGTGTGTGGGCGAGTCCGTTCATTTCAAAAGTAGGGCGGATAGTATGGCGGACTTAGTCCGCCGTATTAGTCCGCTCAAAAAGTGCCGTGTGCGGGTAAGTCCGTTCATTCGAAAGTATGACGGACTGTCCGTCGGATTGTCTGACGGACTAAGTTGGCCAGACAGTCCGCCACGTGTGTACGCGGCTTTAGTTTGTAGGGTTCAAAATTAATTTGGCCCACTCTTTGCAGCCATAAACTATTTTCAACTATTCTGGGAATGCTGTCCACAAGGTTTAGGAGTGTTTCTTTGGGAATGTTTGACCATTCTTCCATAAGCGCAATTGTGAAGTCAGACACTGATGTTGGACGAAAAGACCTGGCTTACAGTCTCCACTCTAATTCATCCCCAAAGGTGTTCTGTTGTGTTGAGGTCAGGACTCTGTGCAGGCCAGTCAAGTTCCTCCACCCCAAACTCACTTATTCATGTCTTTATGGACCTTTCTTTGTGCTATGGTCCAAATCATTTGGTGGAGGGGGGATTATGATGTGGGGCTGTTTTTCAGGGGTTGGGCTTGGCCTCTTAGTTCCAGTGAAGGGAACACTTAAGGCATCAGCATACCAAGATATTTTGGGCAATTTCATGATCCCACCTTTGTGGGAACAGTTTGGGGATGGCTCCTTCTTGTTCCAACATGACTACACACCAGTGCACAAAGCAAGGTTCATAAAGACATGAATGAGCAAGTTTGGGGTGGAGGAACTTGGCCTGCACAGAGTCCTGATCTCAACCCGATAGAACACCTTTTGGCTAAATTAGAGCACTGCAAGCCAGGCCTTCTAACATCAGTGCCTGACCTTACAAATGCATTTCTGGAAGAATGATCAAACATAACCATAGACACACTCCTTAACCTTGTGGACGGCCTTCCCAGAAGAGTTGAAGCTGTTATAGCTGCAAAGGGTGGGCCAAATCAATTTTGAACCCTACGGACTAAGACTGGAATGCATTTAAGTTCATGTGCGTAAAAAGGCAGGTGTCCCAATATTTAGGACAATATATTGCTTGTGACACAGAGATGAAGACTACTTGTTTGAGGCTGCCCACTGGCAAAGTGTGTAGCAATTCCATTTAGCAGCATAGGGGTTATTGGTTCAATTCCCCAACATGCTAATGCTTGTGTAGAAGTTTGTATTCGCCTTGTGTGGGTTTCTCACCACAATCCAAAGACGTGGTGGACTTTTTCATTGTCTCCTGTCAAAATAGTCTCTAATGTAAGAAAGTTAGTTTTGGACTTTAGATTGGAAGCTCATTGCAGCCAGGGACTGATAATAATGTTTGTTAGCACTAATCATGCCCAGGGACTTGTACATTTAAAATTGTAGGATTTACACTGCACAGGTACATATGTTTAGAAAACTGTTGCTTTGTTTATGTGCATGCAAATGGACTTCGATCTTTGGCCTGTAGTTGGAGATTAAAAGCACATAGCCAAGGGCTAATGCGGTTGCAAATAGTATTGTGTGTTACATAGTTACTATAAGGTAAATGAGGGAACCATCTTGTTAGAAGACATCCATTTTGGGTATTGGAAAATTACTGTTAGCATGACATAGAAACCTATTGCTTAAGGTCATATGTGTTTTTTGCTTGTACAAGGTATTTTATCACAAGGTTAGATATCTGTTTAGAACAGATGGATGCGGTTAAGCTACTTCCCTTTTTGAGAGCAGAAGTAACTCCATGGCGTTAAAACCACAGGCCTGTCTTGCACCAGACTTAAGAAACATTTTAAACTGTATAAAAATGTATATATTTAGCTTTTTGTTACTAGGCAGAAATTGCTTGTACAAAAAAACCATGATGACGTAGTAAAATATACTATCTTGCATATTTTATGTGGCAGTCCCTGATTGGTTAAACCACAGGGCTGTCCTTCTGTTCAAACTAAATAAAATTGTTGTGTGTGCTTCAATAGGCACATTCATTATTCACGTACAACAGTGTATGTGTAATGTTTTGTCCACCGGTGAAAGGGACCTCCGCTCTTCAATCCTAGCCTAGGCTACCAGGGGTTACTTACAGAAGTCGAGCAACCTAACAGTTTTGGTACCAGCAAAGTGGGGTTCGTCTCGTCTTGCGACAGGTAAGTCACTTTACTCTTTTTTACCTGATTGGTGAATGGTGTAAACACTTACTCTGTCCGGGCGGCCGCTACGAACTTAGTTTAAAATTAAAAGAAGTAACTGTGCCTTCGCGATGAACTAGGCTGGTCCCTCGGGAGGTTAAAAGGGCTCGCAAGGAATTTATAGGTTTAGGGGAGTCCGACTAGGTTGGTCTGACTTAAAACTATTGGTGATAGTATTTTTAACACGGGAAGTAGTAGATTACGCCCGTGACAAAGGGATTGGTGGAGTGGACGCCCATTTGAAAAAAATTTTTTTTAAAAAAAAAAAGTGCACTATAAATTGATAAATGTATTGCAATACGGTTATTTCATGTCTTAAAGTATATTAAGAATATGTCTGTTTCTCTCTAGGTACACGTGTAAGTATATAGAGTATAAGTTTTAATATAGAGTATAAGGAAAATAATTGTTGTTGTTTAAATGAGTGCAGAATATGAGGAGCCCTCTTGTAGTGACATAGCATCCGCCTGCCCCCATTGCACGTTAGGTCTACTCTTCCTAAGAATAGATGACAAGTGGATTTGACTGACCACCAGACCAGGGGGGTTCTCTTGCAGACTTGGTGTAAGAGGGGTATATCCCGCCACCAGGAAAAATTTACCCTTCATCGTATATTAAGGGTAAATCTTCATAGTTTTATATAAGTCCATCTGCCCCAAAAAAGATCAGGGATCCTACTCCCAGACCAGAGACCGGATTGTTGGACAAACCGGGTGTTATCACCTGTGTCCTGCCACTAGACACACACTGCCCAGACTACTAGATGGGGAATTCTGCAGCAACCCAAGCCATGGCCACCCCATCACCCTATGAATTTGTCAGTAATATGATCCCTGGCCCCCAGGTAGAACCATTTTGGACACAAGTCCGGGAAAGGTGTCACCAATTGGGAATCCATGACCCAGGACCCCAAGGTCCTTGTTCAGAGGAAGACTGGCAAGAAGTCAGTAAAATTTGTCAGGTACATAAGCATTCTTATCCTCCCTGCAAAGGGGCTGACCCACAATACATGAAGGATTGTTTCTGTGCATGGAACAAATGCCTTGGAAAATATAGGCAATTGTGGACAGCAAGGACATTGGAAATCCCAGTGCCCTTATAGGACTGGACAGATTAGAGCAAGAGGCAGAGGCAGGGGATTTAACCCCCAGACCCGCCCACAGTATCCCCGTTATCTGCCATACCAGAACCCTCGTCAACCACTACCCCAATATCCTACACAGCCACAAATAATGCACCGAGGGAAACTCTGTTGGTATTAATGGGACACCTGTCACCCATCCCATCACTCCACCACTGACTGTAGCCACTCCAGAAGGACAGAAATTATGTACCCAAACTTTTGCCGTCTTGTCCTCATGCCCTGTGCCCCTTATGGGACGGGACCTCTTGGCACAACTGTGTATTACCATTAAGTTTAATAAAGAAGGTTCCCTTACCGCTAGTTCACCATTATGTGACTTACATGGCCCTAAGCGACATGCACACAGAGGGTTCCCAAAAAGACATGCACACAGGAGTTTCTTTCTAATGATACCTTCCTCCCTTGACCATCACACAATTTGGGCAGAAAACAAAGGTAGTGTGGGCTTTATTAATTGCACACCATATGCACCCCAAATGCGGTCAGATGCAGGGATACAATATCAAAAACAGTATCCCCTACCCCCAGAGAAAGTCAAAGGCATCTCCCCTCAAATTAATGATTACATATCAAAAGGTATCCTGAGACCAATCATCAGTCCCTGGAACACACCCATTTACCCTGTAAAGAAGGCCAGTGGCGAGTGGAGACTCGTCCAAGACCTCAGAGCAGTAAACAAACAAGTGATTCCCCTCCCACCCCTAGTCTCAGACATCACTTTTATTTTCTCATGCATACCGGCAGACTCTCTATGCTACACAGTAATTGATTTAGCGAATGCTTTCTTTAGCATTCCCATTGCAGAGGAAGCCCAACCTATGTTTGCTTTCTCCTGGGCCGGGGGCCAACTAACCTGGCAAGGGTATGTAGACAGTCCAGCCGCCTTCTCTATGGTACTCAACGAGACTGTCAAGTCTTGGACTTCTGAGCGTGGGTCGGTACTAATACAGTATGTGGACGACCTGCTCCTGTGCAGTCGAACTGCTGAAGATTGTGCGGTCGATTCAACATCACTGTTACAACACCTAGCTCACGCCGGGCATCTAGCCTCAAGGAAGAAAATACAATGGTGCCAGCCACAGGTAGAATACCTAGGGTGCATTCTAAAGGAAGGGACAAGGATAGTGTCCCCCAAACGTGCCGCAGCCCTTCGAGCTCTCAGTCCCCCAAAAAGACAAGGCCGCCCTACTCTCATTTTTGGGTGCAATTGTATATTGCCGCCAATGGATCCCTGACTGTTCTCATTATGATAGTATCCTAAGAGAGGCTACTGGCTCGACAGCCCCTAAATTAATAGATTGGACTGAAGACAGACTACAAGCTTTTCAAGCTCTATTAAACAGTCTGTCAAATGCTCCCGCCCTAGGGTTGGTAGACTATGGTAAAGCTTTTCAGCTGTACTGTGTAGTTTCAGGAAGCTCTTTTGCCGCCGTGCTAACACAACAACATGGATCAGGGTATCGCCCTGTCTCATACCTATCTAAAAAAAAAACTCCCCATCCAAGTACAGGGAATGCCATTCTGTCTCCAAAATCTTGCTGCCTGTGCAATGGCTGTACAAGATGCAAACAAATTAGTGCTAGGTCACCCATTGACTCTCTATACCACTCATTCAGTCACGCATCTTATTCAGAACATGAATACCCAACATATGACCTCGCAAAGACTTAGTGGTTATGAGATAACACTGATGAACACTGATAACCTCACACTCAAATATGTGCCTGCCAGCAACCCCGCTGTGCGCCTTTTGCATTCCATGTTGCGTTTACCACATGACCCAGACATACATGACTGTTCGGAAAAGGTTGCTGCTATTACCAGTCCCAGACCGGATCTCACTGACACCCCTATCTCAGGTGCAGAGGATGTTTTCGTTGACGGTAGCTGCTCACGTCCCTCTGACTCCACCTTTTTAACCGGTTATGCAGTTGTTCAACTACCAGACATCGTACTGGAGGCAAAATCATTACCTCCTTCTTCAGCCCAGGTAGCAGAGTTAGAAGCCCTCACTAGGGCCTGCATTCTATTCACCGGTAAAGAGGTGAACGTCTACACAGACAGTAGATATGCTTTTGGAGTGGTGCATGATTTTGGTGTGATATGGGCCAATAGAGGTTTTAAAACCGCAGACAACAAAATAATTGCCAACTCCACACAGATTAGTGCTCTCCTCCAAGCCATTCTTCTTCCAAAAAAGGTAGCCATAATTAAAGTAAAGGCACACTCCTCTGACAGCAGTCGTGTTTCAAAAGGGAATGCTCTTGCTGACAGAGAAGCTAAAAGAGCTGCTGCCTTTTCCCCTAACCCACCTGCCCCCACAACAATGTTTTTCAAGGAACACTTCGCAGCACCTAACTTTAAAACTGTCATAGCACAGATGCAATCAATGGCCACAGAAGATGATGTCCATTTTTGGACAAAGGAAGGATTGACCAAAGACCCTGAAGGTCTTTGGTCAAAAGAGGGGAAGATCCACATGCAAGAACAAAATTATCACCCTTTGAGGTCCTCATGGGAATCCCCGCAAACATAGAATTACCCCCATTAGACCAAGACACTGATATTGACATTTATTCTCAACAGGAAATGTACGTGAAAAATCTGGTAAGTATGCTCCACGAAATAAACGAACAAGTTTCTGTCACCTTTTTTCCCTCTTCCCACAGAACCAACGCATCCCTTCATCCCTGGGGATAAAGTGCTGATCAAACAATTAGCACAAAGAAAGAGTATCGGACCGGCTTTCTCAGGACCATGGAAGGTGGAAAAGGTATCCAGGACCGCAGTGTTAACAGACCTAGGAAACACCTGGATCCACGCCAGCCGTCTTAAAAAGTGTCCCCAGCTTCCCTCGACTCCAGAGCCCCTGGCAGTGACAGAGCAGCAACTCCCAAGAACAAGATCTACAAGAAGTTCAGAGAGGCATAGAACAAATTTCCCTGGAAGATCCCACACCCCCTCAAAAGGACAAAACAGAGCCAACAACTGCCGGGATGAGAAACGAAGAAGAAGAACAGAACTCTTAGATAACAAATAATCAGAACTTTAAAAAAAAACAAAGATGCTTTCTCCATCAGTGTCAGGGAAGGCTGTATGCCTTTGGGGTAGTCTGGTACTATTTGTATTCCTGCCCACATGGTTTATAGCCAACTGTATATATCATCCAGAAGATTTAGGTTTATTAAAAGGGATATGTGGACCACCTAAGATGAATAATACCCCCGGCCAAAGACATAGTAGAAGTATTGTACCCGTTAATGAGTCACCTAAGGGACTGACTAACAAGATGTTACTACTAAAATTCAAATATAGCTATGCTCAAAAATCTGGTTTTGAGAAATGCTGGATTTGCAGCAAGCTACATCCCAGTACAGCTAGAATCCCTCTCATGGCAGTCCCCTTGAATTTTACCCCCCTCCTTAATGGAACACCCCCTATCGTCCTAACGAATGTTACTAGGACCCTTCCAAATAAAACCCTCACTTTCCAAATTATAGGTAGAAGCCACTTCCCAGACTGGTGTTTCCGACTGGGAAACACCACAGATGGAGCCGAGGTTTGCAAACAAGCAAAACTTAACATTTCAATGACATCATTTAACAGTCCTTCTTTCTTCCATACTTCAGATCCCACCCTAAATGCCACCTTTTTAGACTTTCTTAGCTCCAGTACCAAGACTACAATACACCAATTAATGTCAATACTGGTGCTCTCTGGCCTTTCTGATACTCTTAGGAACGTGTTCCATAAACGACCCCTAGCTCTAGGAAATACCATATATATATGCTGCGGCAAACTCTGTCACCCCTGGATCCCAACCAAACCCCAGGGGTGGTGTTACCTTGCAGCCCTGGTTCCTATCATGGGGGTATTAGGGGATAACAAGGGAAGTCACCTCCTTGAAGCCAGCATGCATCCTAGATATCCCCTTAGACACCGTAATAAACGAGAATTGTTTTTAGGAAAAGATATGGCCTGGGCATGGTTCCCTTCCTGGACAGGGTGGGGAATTGACCTAATGAAAAGATTAAATAATTACACTGGCATAATTGATGAGATTCTGGAGGAAAATTCTGATGACATAACCAAACTAAATCTAGAAACTAGGGCAATTAGGAAGCAACTAGAACTACATGAGTTGGCTATAGAAAGTATGAGTGCAGCCCTTACTGGCCTCTGTGAGACTACTGAGGATTATGAGTGCTGTACCTGGATTCATAATACCAGCATCGAAGTCCCAGACTACTATGACGTTATTGCCCAACACAGGGAAGAGGTAAATAAACTACAGAAAGAGGCAAGGAACATAGGAAAAAACTGGGATCCCTTCTCGAGCAGTTTTAGTTTTGGGGGATTAATATCTTGGCTCCGAAATGCTGCCATGACAATTGTCACTGTGATTCTCTTCATTCTATTTTTATATGCCTGTTATAAGATAATCAAATGTTTATGTAAAAAGGGAAACACGGTCGCTCCGAAGGATCTGAAACTCACTTCCATTGTTAAGGATCCAACGGTATGGTATAGAAACCAAGAGCACAAGGGTTCGGAGTATGAAGCCTGTGCTATTAAATTAGAAAAGGAATGATCATTATGTAAATCACAGAATGATCAAAGGGAGGATTATAAGGTAAATGAGGGAACCATCTTGTTAGAAGACATCCATTTTGGGTATTGGAAAATTACTGTTAGCATGACATAGAAACCTATTGCTTAAGGTCATATGTGTTTTTTGCTTGTACAAGGTATTTTATCACAAGGTTAGATATCTGTTTAGAACAGATGGATGCGGTTAAGCTACTTCCCTTTTTGAGAGCAGAAGTAACTCCATGGCGTTAAAACCACAGGCCTGTCTTGCACCAGACTTAAGAAACATTTTAAACTGTATAAAAATGTATATATTTAGCTTTTTGTTACTAGGCAGAAATTGCTTGTACAAAAAAACCATGATGACGTAGTAAAATATACTATCTTGCATATTTTATGTGGCAGTCCCTGATTGGTTAAACCACAGGGCTGTCCTTCTGTTCAAACTAAATAAAATTGTTGTGTGTGCTTCAATAGGCACATTCATTATTCACGTACAACAGTGTATGTGTAATGTTTTGTCCACCGGTGAAAGGGACCTCCGCTCTTCAATCCTAGCCTAGGCTACCAGGGGTTACTTACAGAAGTCGAGCAACCTAACAGTTACATAGTTACATAGTTAGTCAGGTTGAAAAAAAGACACAAGTCCATCCAGTTCAACCAAAAAAAAAAAAAAAAAAAATAAATAAATAAAAGTCATCAGGTGAAATCACTTTAGTCATACATGAAGAGACAGATTGAAAGATACTGGTGGGCATGTACTTCTATTGGGCATGTGTCAGTGTGCTAACAATACAACCTACCTTATATAGGGCTGCAGTGGGGGGTTTGTTTGGCCTGAGAATAGGCCAGGTTTTTTTTGCTGTGATTTGTGGGGGCAAAGGAATGATATTATAAATAATGAAAATGCCCCACTAGGGCTGTTTTCTGAAATTCTTGTGCATTATTTCCATCAAAAGTGGGTTTAGGTGGCCATGCTGTCAATGTTGTGTGTGTATTGTTCCTGTCTGACCATGCATTCATGGTTTTGGAGCATCTGCTGACCTAGTACGCTTTGTTCATATTGCTCAATCGTGTACACAGAAATTCAGCTTCCAGAAGAACATACTCCCCAATGTATGTGTGTGGATTTATATTACATAATATTAACCACTACAGCCCTGGAAGATTTTACCCCCTTCCCGACCAGAGCACTTTTTGCAATTCGGGACTGTGTCGCTTTAACATATATGAACAGACGATCTGTCGCTTCTCCCCTCAGAGAACCAGAAACTGTGTGTTTACCGACACAGATCCTGGTTCTCCGCGTTTTCCCCCGAGCGATTGCGGGAGCCTGGCGGTGATCGTGGCAGCCGGGCACTCGCATCGGCTCCGTGGGCGAGCAGAGCGAAGCGACGTTGCATAATGTTGTTTCATCCAGCCATGCCATTCTGCCGCAGTGCAAATGCAGCGGCTGGTCAGCAAGTGGTTAATATTATATTTGAATGCTTAAGAATAATGACTTAAGTGTGCTTATATAATTTTGCAGTTAAAAATGTGATGTGGGTGAGTAGTTGTACTATGAAATGTGTTGCCTGTTATATTCTGAAAGTAAAGCTGTGTCCACTCTAAGCCCTTGTACACACGGTCGGAGATTCCGTTGGAATGTGTCCGATCGGAGCGTTTTGTCGGATATTCCGACTGCATGTGGTATGTGTGTGATATGCATCGGACTGTTTCCGTCGGAATATCCGTCGGACCAAATTTTCCAACTTGCTGGAAATATTTTCCAACAAACTGCTCCGATCGGACATACTCCGATCATGTGTAGCCTACTCCGACGGACAAGGTGCCACGCATGCTCACATTCAAATTCCGACACGGAAGCACTCGTTCAGGTAAAACTACTGCTCGTAATCGATATAGCACATTCGTCACGCTGCAACGTTAAAAATTCTTTCATGAAGAGCATTCTCTTGTTCTTTACAATGCTGCAAGAAGGAACTTCTTTTGATGCTCATAGTCATACACACTTCTCCTGAACGTATTTCCTGACTCTTTTTTAACCATTTCGGCAATACAAATTTGGATTTCGTCACATCTACACAATTTTATATATATATGTTTTTTTTTTGGCTGCTTTTTTTTTTTTTGTTTCCCTAAACATCTCCTTTTTGACAGTTTGCTAATTTTTCCATTTTTTGGGGTGTGTTTTGTGTGTAAACTTACCACAACAACATTATTGTATTTTTTATATTTTCTTTTTCTTTTTTAATCTACAGGAGGTTGTTTAGTGTTGGTACCCCTTGTTATTCATGTCACTTTTTTGGGGGAAATGTACCTGCCTGCTCACAAATAAACAATAAACAAATAAACTGGCCTTTTGGAAGGAAAACACATACGCAAGTATTTCATCAAACAAAAAAAAACTTTATTTTGGTCGCAATAAAATAAAAAGAGGAAGGCAGCGCTGGAGAAACTTGTTACTTTGGTGCAGCCTTTGGCCCCCAGGGCAGACATGAACAAATTAGAATAAGAAAAAATGGTGGCCTGAGGAGTACATATCTCAGGGAGAGAAGTCTTGTCCAGAAGTGCTAGAGATCAGGAAAATCAGATGCCATCTATGTCCCCAGGAAGTGTTTCTTCAAGAGGCTGCATCTTCTGGCAGACCAGACTGAACCCAGGCCATCACTCTCTCATCTTCCTTAGGCACTTCCCACCAGGCATCCTTCGAGGCTGTGGCTGGGCTCCTGTAGTTGGGGAAGGAGGGCGTTGATCGACCTCCTGGCTGCCACTTGCCACAACCTCCCCCCCACTGAGCTCTTCCTGTGTATGAAAATGGGACATAGTTTTAGTTTTTCGCTCATCAATCACACCATTTTGAGCTCCTGACTTTTGCAAATAGAATGTTACCAAATAGAACAGACTATCATTCTGAGCCCAGCATTTTTCATTCCCGTCCCAATCATTTTTGGTCACTACTGTCTATTGAGATGTAAACCACTTTGTTAAATCGCAACTTACTGATCAAAAAGAACATCTAGTTAACATCATTAAATGTACCACAAGAAATATGTTCAACAATGCAATACCTGTCTCAAGCTGGGCCCCACCACATGTTGCTGCCTGGAAGGCCCAGGTTGGACGTTGGAAGCCTCAGCTGGGGGTGAAGGATGCCTTGAAGGAAGACGGTCGAGTGGTGGCCTGGGTACCCCCTGGTCTACCAGAAAATGCAGCCTCTGAAAGTAAACCATCCTGGGATAATAAACGGCATCTGGATCTCCTGATCTCAAGGACTCCAGGTTTTTTCTCTCCCTGAGATATGTAATCTTCATGGCCCCAATTTTCCTATTCAGATAGGCCATGTCTGCCGTGGGGACCATGATCCGCATCATAGAAAGAAGTTTTTCCATGCTGCCTTCCTCTTTCTTCTGTCGTAATAAAACTGGTTGTTGATCTGCCACAGGCAGGGCATCTCCTTGTATAGTTGGAGTAATAGCCCCATAAAATTGGGGTTTACAAATGGATCCATCTTGTCTGCAAGACACAACACAAGACAAACCCTAAAACACTAATAATGCCATGAAAAACCCTCCTAATCTTGTCCCAACATCGGCCTAGATAGAAGCAGTCTAGTCTAGTGATGCACCAAGTTAAAAATGTTACCTTCGTTTGCACGATCGTCGCTTCCGCGCCTCACTCTCTTCCCAGATCGTACGGATGACACATGCGTGTTGCGTTTTATATACAGTGTGCATGCGTGAAACTCCGCCCGCCCCTGACGTTCTTTCTAGACTATTCCCCGCCCCTTCGCTTTTGGCGCAGTGGGGATAGCACATGGCGGAGAGATTGCAGGTGCGCAATCACAGTTCCACTAACGAGGAGGAGGGGGAGGAAAGCCCGGAGCCTGAAACGTCCCGATCCAGGAAGAGAAGATTTAAGGCTTCAAATATGTCTTTTGGAGAGATGTTGGAGATGGTGGACATATTGAACAGGACCGACTATGATGGGAAGTATGGAACTTACCCAAACCCAAATATCAGAAAGGCCAAGATCATGACTAAAGTTGTGAAGAGTCTTCATAAGAATTTTGGGGTACGCCGATCCAAGGATCAACTGAGAAAACGCTGGTCAGACCTGAAATTGAGGGAGCACGATCAGTACAGAAGGATCAAGCGTGTTCTTCAAAAAAGTAAGTAGTTGTCGTGTGTTCATATCATTATTCTTGCTTGCATACTGCTCCATGTGCTTTGATTTCATGTTGTGCATTTTAAAATGGCCACTTTCAAGTTCATGGTTTCATTTGTTCGTAAGAAACATCGTTCTGCAGGTAAGTATTCCAGCTTAACAAAGTGTCCACAATAATGTTCTCACCTTGGAGCTCAGCCAAAAAAAACTATTGTACAACACTTCCAAGCAATGTTTCATATTCCTAATTCTGCCCTCTGTGTGCTAATTATTCTTTTTTTACATTCTGATAGGGAAGAGAAGACTTGGCAAGTATGAGGACGCCAGGGACCACCCCCCCCCCCTCCCCCCAAAGAAGGCCAAATACCAAAACCCGAAGCAGAGGAGCAGGAGGAGGATGAGGAGGAAGGAGAGATCGTTGAAGTTGGACAAATTGTCACCACAACAGGTGAGTGTCAGAGAACACAGCTTCCGGTAAGCTCATTAATGTATATCACCATATTTTTAATACATGGTGTGTTTTTTTGATTTGTTTTGTAGGTGATGTGGAAGAAGATTCCCATTTTACCAGTGAAAGTGCCCAGATCCTGATTGGGGAGATAATGGGGTGCAATCGGGATTTGGAAAATATACAGAAAAACATCAATGATGTTAAAAATAAAATGAAGAACATCATTGATGTTTTGGGGAGAGTGTGAAACAGCCCAAACTAGCTAGGCTTTTAGTTTTTCAATTTTAAACCACAACTTTTGTATTTTTAGAAAATCCAAATTTGGAAGATGCACAGAGTGTGTAAACATGCGCTATCTCCCATCATGGGGGATCAATGTACGTGTTTTGTGTAAAGTGGCTGAAATGAAGGGGTTGTAGCCCCAAAACATGTACATTGATCCCCCATGATGGGAGATAGCACATGTTGACACACTGTGTGCATCTTCCAAATTTGGATTTTCCAGGGGTAACACCCCATGTGATGAAGGCAATATCAGCCCAGTTTGTAAATACTCATGTCTGATATTGTCTTCACTTTTCAAAGTTGAACTTTGTAAGTTCCTGTGTTCTGTATGTTACACTTTGATACGTGCCTGTTTACACAAAAACACCAAGTACACAAAAATTACCTGAAAGACTGTTTTTGATACACACAATTTCTTGGTTTGTTGTAAAAACCTTTTTCTAAACGCACATGTGAATGTGCTTGGATTAAAAAGTAAAATTATCATCAATGTGTGGCTTCCTTTTTCATTGCGCCAAAGATGTATTTGGAGTGAAATTTTAGATTGCGGTGAGAATGGGTGTGATTTACTAAAGGAAACTCCACTTTGCACTCCAAGTGCAGTTTCAGGTGCACTTTTGCAGTGCACTTGTAGTGCATAGTGGATGTGCCTTTAGTAAAAAACACCCACAATGATGTGTTAATTTGGACAATCATGCAATTTTCCTGCCATGGTGCTGAAAATTAGCACGATTTTGGTCAGTAATGCACTACATACATTAGTTACCAAAAACAAGGTGTGTGTGTGTAGCAGACCCACAACATAATAAGATTATCTGAAGAAGAGACTGTCCCCTCATCTCGCTCTGAACTTGGGTTTGCACTGTTGGTGAAAAAGGCACAACAAGAAAAAAACTAAATTTACCTAGGAGACACCTAAAAGCAAGCCAAGCAGTAAATGAAGGAGTTTCAAAGTAAAATTTATTTTGAAAATGCCTCTCAGACATTGTCTGGCATATCAATGGCCCCCCTACCCACAAAGTAGTCCATGTATTGGGTTCGAACCTCACGGGCGCTTTGGGGGGGCAAGCCAGGATGAGCAGGTTCAAGGCCTGTGAGGTTATCATCATTTTCAAGCAAGTCTGCTTCTTGTTGGCCAACTGAGACCCCATAGTTCGCAGAAACTTTTTAAAGAAAATTGTGCAGAACACAGCACGCCAGCACTATATGATTGAGTTTGTATTCCGCCATGTGAATAGGTGCCAGGGCAAACGCCTCATCCGCGACGAAGACAAACGGGAGTCCTTCCTGATTCTCCTCTGGGGGTGGCAAGCCCAGACTGTCACTCTGGAGACGCCAGTAGAACTCCGTCCGTGCGAACACTCCACCATCCGACATCCGTCCATTTTGCCCCACGTCCACATACAAAAACTCATATGTCGCAGACACCACCGCCAACATCACGATACTATGAAACCCCTTATAATTATAATAGTACGACCCCGAGTTGGGTGGTGGGAGGATGCGGACGTGCTTCCCATCTATTGCTCCTCCACAATTGGGAAAGTCCCAACGACTGGAAAAGTGGAAGGCCACAGTCTGCCATTCCTGTGGCGTTGAAGGACACTGTGGAGTGAAACAAGAACCAAAATTAGTAATTTAAAGAATCAACATTGCAAGCAGATTAGACACCAACATTTTTGGCGAAGATTAGTATAACATTTTGGGAACTGAGTATTTAAAGCCTAAAGTATAAGGTCCCCTTATGAGAGTCATCACCCCCCCATCCCTCCCCCACCCCCCCCCACCCCCCATCTGATGGGCCCTTGCTAAAAAATTAGGGGGGGGGGTGTTTTGGACAGGTAACCCTCTCCACTTGATTGAGAGCTGAATACCGAAATAATGTGTGATACTTTGGGAAGCCCCTCCTTACTTACACTATTGGCAGCCCACCGGACAGGTAAGAAGTGTCTTAATACCAAAATTAGAAAAAAAATTGAAGTACATTTTGGCATTCTGCTATCACATATCAAGATAATTAATAGGGGAAAAAACTAAAAAATTAAAAAGCATTTGAAAGTATGGAGGCAGGCCCTTGCACTACATGCTTTGGTGAACTCGTCCATAAATGTGACCATCAAAAAGGTAGGTAGAGTGTGTATTGGGTTTGGTAAAGTCATCAGATAGAAGATTCCTATCAGCTGAGCTAGCAGTTGGGGGAAGGGGGGTTCCTAATGAGTTTGGCACAACCCAAAAAAAAAAAAGCACTCTGCATGAATTGAAGCACACACATCACATTTGGAGACATTTTAGGGGGTGTTTAGGGGAAAGCAATACTATGGAGCTGACAAAAGACATTGGTAAGTTACTAGACTATAGTTTTATGGGCCAAGAAGAGCATGGTGGGGAAGTTAGTGAGGCAAATATGCCTGAGGACAAAGGGGCAGAGTATATGAATTAGAGCATATTGCAATGATGGTAATTAGGGAATGAGGAAAGAAATGCAAGACATTAGCAATCATGAAATACATAGAATGTGATGTTAAAGGATAAAACTTACCTTTGTATAGTCCTTCTGCAGGACCTGAATGATGGCAGAACAGGTCTCTGGAATAATGATCCCCAGAGCCTGGGGGGAGATGCCTGTAGAGAACTTGAGGTCCTGAAGGCTTCTCCCTGTCGCCAAGTAGCGCAACGTGGCGATGAGCCTCTGCTCCGGAGTGATGGCTTGCCGCATGCAGGTATCCTGCCTGCTGATATAAGGGGTCAGCAAAGCCAGCAGACGGTGAAAAACGGGGTCCGTCATCCAGAGATAATTCCTGAAATCATCAGGATTATTCTCGCGGATCTCACGGAGCAAAGGCATGTGCGAGAACTGGTCACGCTGGCGCAACCAATTCTTGGTCCACAAACGCCTCCCCTCCCTGTTCATGGACCGGGCTTGTGTCAAAGTAACAACCCCAACACGAAGCCCCTGCACAGCACAAACTCTACGACGAGTACGTCGACGAAAAATTGTTTCAAAACGGTCGGCTCGTCAGAACGGACAACAGAAAGCACCGAAAAACAGCAATGCCTGAAAGAACGAACTGAATAGCAGAAGCAAGCAGACAATAAGAAATGCAAATCAAAGCGTACTATACCAAGATATAGTCCACAATGAGAAACAAATACTTACTGACTGCACGCACTGATTATCAGATACGCAAAGACAAGCACAAACTGAAGAGCAGTAGCGATCTGAATCACAAATCTGAAAAGCGCGAATCATCTCTCACCAAACTTCTACTAACACGCGATAGACACGAGATCAGCAGAAGGAGCCCAAAGGGTGCCGGACGTGGTGCTGAACTTCCCTTTTGTAGGCCCGCCGTACACGGCTTACGTCACCACGTTCTTGGCAACCGGAAATTCCTCCAACTTGGTCCGACCGTGTGTATGCAACATCACTTCCGGACCTCGGAATAACTCTGACGGATTTGGTCGTCGGAATCTCCGATCGTGTGTACAAGGGCTAAGGTTTAGACAAATTTTAGATTGTAAGCTCCAATGAGCAGGGCTCTTAAAACCCAATTGCTAACTGTTTTGCTAAATGTAGCACTATATATCCTGTAGAATATTTTTTTATGCTAGTAAATGAATGTACATAATTTTGTTTCTGCTGGCAAAATAAAAGTATGTTATTGAGCTTGTTGTTTTTTTCTCTTTTATTTCTTCTTTATTATAGTTTTGGGGGTGGTGGTTTTGGGGAAGTTCTGTACCCATAGAAGTTATAAGATATAATTGCGCACCAAAAAAACTAATTCAGCACACTTGCAAGTAAATTATGAAGGTGTTTAGGTGGAGTGTTATATAAAAGCTGTGGAGAATTGTATTCAGCTGGTGGATAGACAGTGTTGTATGTGTCAGCCCTGGTTTACATTGATGCAATTTTACTGTTCTAATCGGTGTCACTGAAATTTCCAAAAGTAGTTTCTGTACTACTTTTGGCAACTTTGGCGTGCGATTTTTATTGACATCTGTGCAGAAACCTGTACAGATGTCTCTGAAATTATCCCCTGCAGGCAGGACTGACATGCGGGAAGGAAATTGTGCAAATTCAGCTGAACTCGCACAATTTCATTCTCACTGTCAGTGTGAACTACGGTTGCCACCTCATCCCTTTAAACCCAAACACATACTAATTACACAGGTTCTGTGGCTGATTAAGGTGGTAATTAAAGTCACTTGGTGCCTTATCTGCATTAAATTAGCCTCAGAACCTGTGTAATTCAAAGGTGTTTGGGTTTAAAGGGATGAGGTGGCAACTCTAGTGTGAACCAGGGCTCAAACTGGGCCTTTGTCTTTGTAATTCACCTGCTGCAATCCCAGGGACACCATTTCTTATCAAACTCCCTTAAGTTTGCCTTCAAATATTGTTATATATAGAAATACAGATTTTCATATCTGCAAATAAATGAAAATAAAATATTATAATCATAGCTGCAATCAAAAGAGCGTGGTTTTGACTTCTGACTCAGAAATTAGTCATAGTAATAACCCAGAACTTCCTGTGCTGGTCAGGATCTCCATCTAGGTGGACATGGCGAGGTCCCTCTTTAGCAAAGAGGAGGTGCTGCTGATTCGCCGGGTAAGAGTAGGATATGTACTTGTGCTTACTCAATGGATGTGGTAGTTAGAGTTGGTGTGGATGGGGTTCATTGATTTGTTTATTTGGCATCACCACACATTTGCTTCTGGCCCATGTGCAAATCAGTAAGGACTATGCAAATATAAAGGAGAGCTCCTTTCTATTAAAATATATATGACTTGTTTCACAGTTCAGCAAATTTGGACCTCCGAGCTGCATGACAAGTTGTACCCCATGATTCTCAATGAAAACTATAACTAGTATGAATAGGTCGCAGCAGTGTGAATGAGATTCATGGATAATACCTTTGAAGGTTCCCCCAAAAATCCATACCAGACTCTTATCCGAGCAAGCAGCCACAGGAGGACAGGAAAAGGGGGATAAGCGAGCACCCCACCTTGTGACCCATACCAGGCCGCTTGCCCTCAACATGGGGAGGGTGCTTTGGGGTCCCCCCAAAGCACCTTGTCCCCATGTTGATGGGGACAAGGGCCTCATCCCCACAACTCTTGCCCGGTGGTTGTAGGGGTCTGTGGGCAGGGGGCTTATTGAAATCTGAAGCCCTTTTTAACAAGGAGGCGTCAGATCCCACCCCCCCCCCCCACGTGAATGGGTATCGGGTACATTGTACCCCTAACCATTCACCAAAAAAAGCAGTGAAATGTGACAAAAACAATAGCTTCCTTTATTGTAAAATAGCTCTGAGACGTCTTCTCCCCAAGCCGTGTCTCCCACCATCGTCTTCTACCCCAAGCCGTGTCTCCCGCCATCATCTTCTCCTGGTGCAGTCTCTCTTGCCGCCATCGTCTCCTGCCGTTGTCTCTCCCGCCACTGCCTACTTCTCCCCCTGCTGCGTTCTTCCTCGCCGCCGTGTTGCTCTGTTGTGTTGTCACCCACTGCCTGGCGTCTCTTACACAGCCATGGGGCGTGACCATCCATTGATATCACGTGGAGAGAGACCACCCCCTTTCTCAGGAGATGAAAAAGCACCGTCCCCATGTTGAGGGGATGTGGCCTGGTAGGGTTTGGGGGGCACGCTCTTGTCAACCCCATTTCCTATGGCCTGCCAGTTTGCATGCTCAGATAAGGGTGTGGTATGGATTTTGGGGGGACCCCCATGCCTTTTTATTTTATTTGCGCAGAGTAAGGGGACCCCCCAGGCACAAGATTTAAAGGAATATTTCATTTTTATTGTTTCACTTTAAGCATCATTAAAATCACTGCTCCTGAAAAAAATGTCAGTTTTTAAAACTTTTTTTTGCATTGATACATGTCCCTTGAAAAACCAAAAGTCCCCATTTCTAAAGTTTATATGCAAGTTATTGGCCATAAGTTTTAATAAATAAAATGTCTGTAAAGTGGCACATCTGTACCATGTATAGAACCTGCTGCAGAAAATTTGATATATAAGATAAAAAATGACATTTAAATTGATTTTCTTGGCTGTAAGCCATTGACTGCAATATAATAATAACTGGTGTCTTTAATCTTACCATGGCCATTTTGACTCAATCAGAGAAGGTCGTGCTGGATAAAGGACTCAAATTCGCACCTCCTCACAGACTCAATAAATTTGAGACTTACATGGACCTGCATAAATACATTCGCAAATTAAACATCAAAAGATATATACTTTCGAATCCAGTTAAGGATAGAACATCGAGATCCACCGATTATCAACATTCTGGACTCTCCAATGCTTCCCTGTTTCATCCCTCAGAAACATTGGCTCCTTCTATCAGGGTCTTTAGGGATGTTGTTCTCAGAGACCTCGATTTGATGCCTGTAAAGAAGGTTACACTAAATCCAGAGTTCTCTGCAGGTCTTGATCTTGTTATCAGACCTGTGGATAAGGGTGGCGGGATAGTCATCCTTAATAGAGCTGACTATATGACTGAAATGTACCGAATTCTAGATGACCAAGATACCTATAGTTTACTTAGACGTGATCCAAAGCTCGCTTACCTTAGCGAATTACAAGATATTATCAAAAGAGGGTTTGAACAGGATATTCTGGACAAAAAAGAAAAGGCCTATCTTGTCCCTAAAGCACCTCTAACGCCTATCATATATTATCTACCCAACATCCACAAGCATTTAACTTGCCCCCAGGATGTCCCATTGTTAGCAGGATTGATTCCCTTACGTCCCAGGTGGGCAAGTATATTGATTCTTTTCTACAACCGTTGGTCCCTGGGATGCCTCCCTATCTCAGAGATTCACGTCAAGTAATTAACTTATTGTCTAATTACACCTCTACTGATAACATGTTGCTAGTGACAGCCGATGTAGCATCACTGTACACCATAATTAATCATGAGTTGGGCTTTTTGTGAAATTCTACCTTAGGCGGGATTCTGGTCTTTTCGATAAACATATTTGTTTCATTATGGAACTTCTACGATTTGCAGCCACACACAATTACTTTTGGTTTGACCAAAAGTTTTTCCATCAGGATAGAGGGGTGGCTATGGGGGCTAAATATGCCAACAGTCTTGCTAATCTCTTTATGGCCATGTTGGAGGAGGATGTCGTCTATGTTAGCCATAGGCCCCAGCATAAGCTGTGGGCCCGGTACATTGGCGACATCCTCCTCCTTTGGGAAGGGGGCCGTGGGGATCTAGATGTTTTTATGGAATTTTTAAATTCCAATGCTAGAGGGATTAATTTAAGTTTTGAGGCTAGTCAATCTAGCATACATTTTTTAGATTTAACTATCTCTAAGTCCTCTGACCGATTTGTTACCTCTACTTATTTTACAGATAGGAATTCATATATTCCAACCGATAGCTGCCACCACCAATCTTGGCTGAAATTTAAACCAAAAATTCAGTTTTTGAGGATTAAAAGAAACTGTACCAAGTCTGAACATTTCCTGACTCAGGTCGAAATTCTGTCTAGGCATTTCTTGGATAAGGGCTATGAGAAAGATCTGTTAAGAACTACCCTTGAGAATGTAAAGACCATAGATAGAGGGGACCTCCTAAAAAAGAAGGGTAAAACATCTTCTAATGATCAAATCGGTTTCGTTCCTTTTATAACCACCTACTCAGTGCAACATTATAGTATTAAGAAATTAATCAAACACTGGCACATTTTGAATAACGACCCAGTTTTGAATACCATCTTACCGGATAGACCTTGGGTTGTATACAAAGGGGCCCCTAATGTTTTAAACCCTTCTACTCTAAAAAGAGGTGTCTTTGAAAATCTGATGGGCTTTTACCAGTGCCATAGATGTCAGGTTTGTTCCCTTAGTGGCTTCTCCCATAGACAAACTCACACATTCATTTCTACAAGCACATTATGTGAAGACACTATCAAACCTTTTATTACATTTTCAATGGAAGGGGACGTTTATTTACTATAATGTCCTTGTGGACTACAGTAGGACTAAACGACCCCTGCTTGTTCGGTTAAATGAACATATCATTAATATTAAGAACGGTTTCTCCAAACACTCAGTATCAAGACATTATCTTGAGAGCCACAATAAGAACCCTGGCAAAACAATTTTTTGGGGTATAGACAAATTTAATGCACATTGGAGGGGCAGTTCCCTTGTTAGGGGTATATCAAAGCTTGAAATGTCTTGGATCCATCGGCTAAAGTGTTATGCCCCTTTTGGCCTCAACATAGATGTGGACGTTAATTCTTCATTCTTTTCATTCATTCATTCATTCAGTTCAATCTTAATTCTATTATTTTTTATTTTTTTTATTTTTTATTATATTTTTATTTTACTTTATTTTTAATCTTATTTTTTTTAATTATTCATATTTATTTGCATTTTTATATGAATTTTTATTTTCATTTGTTTATTTATTTCATTTCTATTTTTAGTTATGTTTATATTTATTCCCTTTATATTTTCTTTTTTTAATTTATTTTCGTGCATGAAAACATTGGGGCCACGGCTGCACTGATTATATTTTTAATATTTTTTGGTTATCAATGTCCCTTTTGATTTATATCCTTGGGGATAAAATGGCCTTTTCAAGTAGAGATATATATGGTGCCATTTGGGAAAGTAGCTAGATTGAGATAGATAATATAAGGATTTTTTAGTTATAAGAGCTTTCTGGCCAGAAGAGTTTTTTTTGCTATTACAATTTAATAGCAATAATTTGGTCAGGTAAATGAAATCATTCGATTTGTATTTTTTTACTTTTTATTATTATTTGATCTTTATTGCCCATCTCCAACATGGCTGATTTGTAGTAGGTCCGCCGTGTGCGTTTGTAACCTTACATTACAAATGTTTGCCATTCCTATTGCCCACTTTCGACATGGCGGACGTGATTTATTAACGTCCGCCATGTTTGTTTACATTTCCTCCTCAGCTCAGAATGAGGCTTGGTTTGTTATGAATTGTATATGTACGTGATGCGTCAGCGTGTCGCTCGTACCCCAGACGGCATCATCGTGTGACGAAACGTGCGTCGGCTGGCTAGGACGTGCTGACGCAGTCACGTAGGATCTGAGTGAACGGGCGCTCGCTTGCCGGCCGCCACATACGCTGCTTTTTACTGTTTATGTTTGTGAGTATATTTACTTTTATTTGTAATAAAGCTGTATACCAGATTACCACTATGGGAAGTCCCTCTGCTTATATTTTTTGAGAGATCATTGCTTCACATGTGAGAATCTTTCCGGGTGCGACTCCAGTCTGATATTGAATGGCAATTTGAGACCCACCTTGGAGACCCTGCTGTGTAATTTGTGTGAGCGATTAAACGCTTGCCTTCTGGTAAGCGTGCATTCTTAGTGGTGTTTTGCACTTTTTGGTGACGGAAGATTGCAGGTTTTGCTTCAACTATTGATTGGACTATAATTGGAATCTATTCACTTCGGGTTCTGGGTCATTTTCATCACGATTTATTTTTATTTTTATTTATATTTTCATTTCTGTATGTACACATATTTGTATTTATTATTAGGAACATTTATATGAATTATTGTTATTTATATTAATCTATTGATCAATTTCAATTTATTGTAAAAAAAAATCGTATTCATTTATAAATTTAATAATTTATTTCTTCACCTTTATTAATGCTTAATTATTGGGAAAATTTACACATTAATTGAGGTTCCTGCTTATGGGGGATAATCATTGTTAGCACAGCTACATTCTTCTTTTCTTTGCATTTTTGGTGTGTATCACACTTTAGTAGCCGCTGCTTGTGTAGTTTTTATTTATTTTTATCATTTTGTTAGGAGCGCAGTATTTTTTTCTTTTTACTTGTTGCAATATAATAATGTTAAAAAAACAGCGTGGGGGTCCCACCCAATCCATACCATGCACAGCCATTCACTGGAAAGCGTGAGCTGCTCCTTCTCCTTCCCCCAGCTCTTATGCAGCTGAGAACAGAGGAAATGTGATCACTTATAAAAAAGGGGAAAAGGGTATTTATAATGTTTTTTTTATTCTGGTCTGCTGGTACTGAATATAGCCCTCCCCGAAAATTCTATACCTCCACTGTGCCAATAAACAATCAGTGAAAAATAAAAGCTGCTACTTTAGTGAAAAAAGATACATATGTAAACAAATGATACCTAAAACGTGTACTGCAAAATCTTAAGGAATAATTCAGTAGCGTTCATGCAAAATATATTAAATGTACAACGTGATATATTATATAATATAACACCCCATAATACAGTCATATATAGTTAAAAGTCCATTAAACAAGGTGATGGAAAATACACAAGGAAATCAATCTTCATAAGATCCTTCAATCTTCCACTTCAATCTTCCACCACATCAACATGCTTGTGACATCTCTCCCAATGAAAACACACTCACCGACTGATGTTGTCTCCCACTCTCGTGTTTGGCAAAAAAGCTGTTTAAACCACACCTGGGTCAATCCCATGATCATTCCAGGCCAGGCATATCCATTTGTGAAAAATAAAAATAAAAAGTGCCCCACATAGCGTGATACTATTTTAAAAATATATAAAAAAAACTCACACCACACAATATTCCCACTCACATGTTAAACAAAAGTGCCAGCATAAAACCTTTTTTTGATGATGTTATGTTGTTACTTCAACAGCTGTTTCACGTGTCCTTTCCATTACATCAGGGATATGCAATTAGCGGACCTCCAGCTGTTGCAAAACTAGGTCCCATAATGCCTCTGGGTGTCATGCTTGTGGCTGTCAGAGTCTTGCTATACATCATGGGACTTGTAGTTCTGCAACAGCTGGAGGTCCACTAATTGAATATTCCTGCATTAGGCCCTGTTCACTACTTACTAGGTCTTCCCTTCTCTGGTGTCACAAAACCAGCCAGGCGACTGATCTCATACATAGTCCTCGCAGCTCAGAGAGCCATTCTTCTTTGCTGGTTGTCTACTGATCCGCCCCAATAAATGACAGCTTTTACACATTGTGACTGACATCTGGAGAAAAGAAGTCCTTACTGCAACTGCAATTGACACTCTCATGCAGTTTAACAAATGTTGGGAAACCTGGAACCAATCTGGATATGGTGAATCATCCCTCCCTAACACTTACAGCTGTAGCCGTCTCATCCTTTGTTGATTGCCCCCCCCCCTTGTGTGTGTGTTCACTTAGTTGCTCTTGCACTTTATTCATGTCCTATGTTGTAATTTAACTGCTGTTATTTTATTATATGTAAATTTACACATCTGTTCTGACTTGCATCTGGTATCTACAATATACTTTTCATAATATCTGTGAGTTGCATCTCTTGGATAACTTCAATAAAAAAAATATTTAAAACATGTAGCAGGGAGCTGGCTATCTTACCTACAGTATCATAAGACACTCTGAAAAATTGTTGCAGTGAGACTGTTTCCCTCTAGTGCCAGCTAAGACTCTGTATCATTACATCCTGTCAGCAGAGTGGTTACCACCTGGGAGCAAAGCATAAAGGGAATTGTAGTTCCAGGACTCGAGTTTCACATTTAGAACTGTATGGAACTACAAGAGCCAGCATGATCTGGAGAAAAAGGAACCAAATACTCCATCTTGTTTGCCTGAGGGACTTTAGACAACATGAAGTAAGGGATCTGTCCACCGCGTGATTGCAGGCATCTACAGCCAGTCGGGACATCCAACCTGAGAGAGAGGGATCCCAAGTGCATATCCAGATGCACCTGCACCAATGGTGAGAAGTGTTCCGATGTGAGGTGACCAGTCAGGTCACTAGAAGAGCCTGCCTGTTCCAGGACGTTCATTTGGGCCTTGACCGCAGGATTAGGTGAGAAGGTTTTTGCCCATTTGCAGGAAACAAGGACACTGCACACAGATAAAGTAGAATGGACACTGTATACAGACAGCATTGCTGTTGAAAAAATAAATAATAAAATGATGTACAATACATGTGTTTTCCATACAGCCAGTAGATGGAACACTTGATCCTGTTTCCTTAGCTTTGCATCCACTTAAGCTGTTGTAAAATAGTCCATTATTTACATAACTGAATGTGTCATCAAAGCAGTGAGTTATCCCTTTATCAGAAAATAGCTTATGCAGTCAAAGGACCCCAGTAGGTATTATTCAATTGTGCAGCTTTGTAAAATGTTCATTAAGTATTGCTATACCAGTAGGCCATTTGGGCCCGTAGGCCAGCTCCAGAAGCTTCTCCAAAAAAAAAACCCTTCTGCCACCTGTAAAAGCAATATAGCAGTTTATTAGCTGCTAGGATTACTTTTACTTGTTAGAACTTTAAAAAAACAATACTAGGGTCATGGCTGACAGCGGTAGCCATAATCCCAGTATAACCACATGCAGTCAATAATGTACATGTACGTGATCTAGTGGCAAGGGGTTAAAATATTTAACCTGCCTTCTGAATGCAGATTTCACATCTTTATTTCTGATACTGTAAATGAAAGGGTTTAATATGGGTAGAGCAGCTGTATTAAACAGAGAGAATAATTTGTTGTAATCTAAATAATCTGTGGATACAGGTCTTAGGTATTGGTAAGATAGCGTTGCGTAGAGTAGAATGACCACTGTGAGGTGTGAGGAACACGTATAGAAGGCTTTACGTCTGCCAACTCTGGAGCGGATCTTCATGATTGTACCTATGATGAAAACATAAGATGTACATTTCAAAAGAAAAGGGAGAAGGCACATAAGTACCAACCCTTCAGTAATGAGTACAATTTCAAAAATGGAAGTGTCACTACAGGAGAGTTTGAAGACTTGTACTATGTCACAGAAGAAGTGGTTGATTATCTTAGATTTGTAACAGGTGACACTTGACAACAACACAATAAATGGAATGGTTTCTAGGAAGCCCAAAATCCAGCAAAAAATTGACAACAGGAAACAAACTGTCCAGTTTATCACCTGTGTATATCTCAGTGGATTACAAATGGCCACGTATCGATCATAACTCATGGCTGTTAGAAAGAGTAGCTCATCACAAATAAAGCTTCCAAAAAAATACATATGTGCTATACAAGTTGAATATGAGATAGTTCTTTCACCTGTCACAAAGGTAAATAGAATTCTATGGAGAGTAACAGTAGAGCAACACACGTCCAATGCTGATAAGTGACACAAGAAGTAGTACATAGGAGTGTGTAGATGATGGTCAAGGCAGACCAGAAGGACAATAATCATGTTGCCTCCAAGAGTGACAAGATAAAGTAGCAGGACTAGAAGGAAAATTGGAGCCTGCAATAGCGGAGACTGAGTAATCCCTGTAATAATAAAATACGTCACTGTGGTTTCATTGGACTTCTCCATGGAGATAATATCATCTGTTAAAAAGAAAAGAAAAACCAACCTAAAATGTTTTGTAGTCAAATATAGGGTTCTGTTTATCAATGTTTTCACCTAAGATTCACACAATTTTCACCCAACACTCACAGTTAGAAAAACTGTTGAATCCTGGGTGAACACTTTGATAAAAATGACCCCATAGTTTTTAATGTATTTATTTAAAATAGACATGGATTCTAACTGAATTGCATTTAGTTTGCTGAAGCACTGTTTTTCATAAACAATTGCTGTTTTTAAAACAAAATTGTTTTCATCTTTTTTTTTTTCATAGTTTGAGTGATCTCCTATGGCAGTGATGGCGAACCTTGGCACCCCAGATATTTTGGAACTACATTTCCCATAATGCTCCACTGTGCTGTGGAGTGCATGAGCATCATGGGAAATGTAGTTCCAAAACATCTGGGGTGACAAGGTTCACCATTACTGTCCTATGGCCTCTTTGCAGCCAATTCCCATCTACTTCCACTCCAGTGATGGATGTATGGCATTTCCCAGGGTGAATTCCCTGATGGGAACAACAGTAGATCATGCCTGAGTAATGTGTGCTCGAAGTGTGGTGAAACAGCCTTTTGTAGTCTCCAATTGACAGGACAGAGCTTTGTCATCCCATAAAAAAAAATAAAAAAAAATAAAAAAAAAAAAACTTCATGGGAGAATCACCAGGTATCATTTTATTAAAAGCTTCAGGTTTAAAAAAAAAAAATCAAAACAACTTTGGAATTGTATTAACATGCTAAAAGGTAAATGAGATTTTAATGACTGCTTTAGATAAATGTGTACGGTTATGAGCTGATTAATAAACAGCATAACTGCACCCACCAGTTTTTAGGTTTTCTTTGCAAATCTGACCATACATGCATAGATTTGCATGTATTATTGTTCTGTTGGATGTTTGCAATTTTTGCACAATATTGCACTTCATTTTGTTAATGCATGATATTATTTGCACAGGAGGCAATAGCATACAGTGGTAGAAGTATATTTTATTTTTTTTATTTATGGTTACACTGCTGTTAAGTTTACTTTTACAAAAAATAATAAATGTACATGTTTTTGCAAGTAAAAAAAAGTGCATTTATTATTTGTTTTTCCTCGGGAGCCTGCAGAGCATTGCACCCACAATCAATGGATCATGGATGCAATGTTTTGCTCCTGCAGGAACTTGCTGCAGCTTTCTCCCCATACCTCTGTGCTCACCAGCTCCCTCACAGTTTATTGAGAACTACAAACCATCTCCAGCAGCACTTCTGCCTGGCAGCACTGGGATCGTTGGTTTGAATCCCAACCATGACACTACCTGCCTGGAGTTTGTCTGCGTGGGTTTCCCCCCACATTCCAAATTACATACTGATTGGTTTATAAAATTGGTCCTAGTATGTTTATGTATGAATGTGAGTTAGGGACCTTAGATTGCCTTAGGGGCAGGCACTGATGTGAATGTACAATATACAGTACATGTAAAATGTTGCCTAAATTGTCAGAGCTATTTAATTACCTATAATAATAAATACAAATAAATTATTGCATCTAATAAATAAATTATCACATCTAGGTGCATTCCTACACTTACCCTTCTTCTGAGTGAAGTTTCATTGACTTACGCTATACCTTCTGCACATTTCTTAAAAGAGAAGAATGAGTTTAGGTAAAAAACAAATATAGTCACCTAGGTGGATGCACCCTCAGTCCAATGCTACACCTGTTCCCCCCGGCTCTAAGACTGAGAACTGAGCAATCAAACACTGCTGATTGCTCAGCTTGCATAGATCTGATGACTGTCAGGCAGCAGCTCTCTGCTCCGCCCATCCAGCACTCACTGGAGCACTGGGCTGTGGAGGAGATGGGAGCGGCTGGGTCAGGCACTCAGTGGCTCGCTCAACTGCTAGTCCAGGCCTGGACTGGCTGTGTAATGTCAGCCCGCTGTCAGCTGAAAACTGGTTACAGGAGTGGAGAATAAACTGCACTCCTGTGACCCATAGGAGCAAAGCTTTGGCTATACTTTTACTTTTAATAATAAGCACTTTTACAAGCCATATTGCAAGCAGACATGGTGGGGAAAGTTGAATTGTTCTATTTGGCTATGTACTGTACTTGCTAGGAGCAATGCAGATTCCTATAAATTCTTATCAACCATGATGATTGTCATCAACCAGCTTGTTGAAAGTAAAAACCCACAGACCTCCCAACATATCTGATCCTGACGTGAATAACTTCTGATCCTTGATGCAAAAATTAAAATAAAGGGACATGATCTCTTTAGTGATATATTTGACTAAATATGGACCAAATATGGAAGTTGTCAGCTTTTTACCAACCAGCATGAGGGGAAGCTGTTACACTTAGCAACAGTAGTAATACTGCCCACTGAATCCAGAGGTTTGGCCTGGCTGAACACCAATTTGGCCATTTTGCAGATATTTGAGCAAGATTTGGTCCGAACAGGGGTTCTGTGAAGAGAAAAATGTGCGATACATAGCATTGTATTCAGTATCCTATCATGGCATGAAGCTCTGAAAAAATAGTTTGTGGTATACTTCAAAAATCCCTTGTTCTTTCATCTTTCATGTTGTTGCAAGTGTTATTGTATACTGTATTATTTCTCAGGAGCCACCTGAATAAGCTTTACTGAAGTTGTCTGTTTGTTCAATGCACAACGTTATATAATTTATACTATATATTTCTGCAGGATTCTGTATTATTTTAACTTACCTCCTGTTGGAAACAGTGCACATATTTCCAAACCAATCTGCTTATATAATGTTGTGATTCATCAGGCAATATTCCCCACTGAAATCAAACTCCTTAAAGACTAATTAAACAATGCACCCTTATTGATTAAATAAAACATGCATGTGTTCTTTTTTATCAATACATAATAACACCTAGGGACCCCAGATGTTTTCCTCTTTGTTTATTTCTTTTAATTCTATCTGCATTAAGATGACTAAACTGTAAATTACATATTAACCACTTCAGCCCCGGACGATTTTGCTGGTCAATGACCAGAGGACTTTTTACAATTTGGCACTGCGCTGCTTTAACTGGTAATTACGCGGTCATGCAATGTTGTACCCAAACAAAATTTGCGTCCTTTTTTTCCCACAAATAGAGCTTTTTTTAATGTATTTGATTGACTCTGCGATTTTTATTTTTTGCAATATAAACGTAAAAAGACCGAAAATTTTGAAAAAAAAAAATATTTTCTACTTTTTGTTATTAGAAAAATCGAATAAACTCAATTTTAGTCATACATTTAGGCCAAAATGTATTCAGCTACATGTCTTTGGTAAAAAAAAGTCAATAAGTGTATATTTATTGGTTTGCGCAAAAGTTGTCACGTCTACAAACTTAGGTACATTTTCTGGAATTTACGCAGCTTTTAGTTTATGACTGCCTATCTCATTTCTTGAGGTGCTAAAATGGCAGGGCAGTACAAACTCCCTCCAAATTACCCCATTTTGGAAAGTAGACACCTAAAGGAAATTGATAAGAGGCATGTTGAGCCCATTGAATATTACATTTTTTTGCCCCAAGCGATTGAATAATGACAAAAAAAAATATTGCTCACACATGCCATGGTTATATGTGGAATTGTACCCCAAAATACATTCTGCTGCTTCTCCTGAGTATGGAGATACCACATGTGGTCGACTTTTTGGGAGCCTAGCCGCGTACGGGGCCCCGAAAGCCACACACCGCCTTCAGGATTTCTAAGGGCATACATTTGTAATTTCACTTCTCACTACCTATCACAGTTTTGAAGGCCATAAAATGCCAAGATGGCAAAAAAAAAACACAAATGACCCCATTTTAGAAAGTAGACACCCCAAGCTATATGCTGAGAGGCATGTTGAGTCCATGGAACATTTTATATTTTGCCACAAGTTGTGGGAAAATTACAAACTTTTTTTTTCCACAAAGTTGTCACTAAATGATATATTGCTCACAGATGCCATGGAAATATGTGAAATTACACCCCAAAATAAATTCTGCTGCTTCTCCTGAGTACGAGGATACCACATGTGTGGGACTTTTTGGGAGCCTAGCCGCGTACGGGGCCCCGAAAACCAAGCACCGCCTTCAGGCTTTCTAAAGCCCCATACACACTACCAGATTTTCTGCTGACTTTTTCCTTCAGAATTACCAAAACCATATAATATATGAGGTCAAACCTTAGGAGTTTCAATGTGTATGCAATCAGGCAGGCCCTTGCACTACAAAGTTTTGGTAAATCTGAAGGAAAAACTCATCAGAAAATCTGATAGTGTGTATGGGGCTTTAGGGCGTAAATTTTTGATTTCACTCCTCACAGCCTATTACAGTTTTGAAGGTCATAAAATGCCAACATGGCACAAACCCCCCCAAATGACCACATTTTGGAAAGAAGACACCCAAAGCTATTTTCTGAGAGGCATGTTGTGTCCATGGAATATTTTATATTTTGCCACAAGTTGCGGGAAAATTACAAACTTTTTTTTTTTGCCCAAAGTTGTCACTAAATGATATATTACTCAAACATGCCATGGGCATATGTGGAATTACACCCCAAAATAAATTCTGCTGCTTCTCCTGAGTACGGGGATACCACATGTGTTGGACTTTTTGGGAGCCTAGCCGTGTACGGGGCCCCCGAAATCCAAGCACCACCTTCAGGATTTCTAAGGGCGTACATTTTTGATTTCACGCCTCACTACCTATCACAGTTTTGAAGGCCATAAAATGCCAAGATGGCACAAACCCCCCCCCCCCCCAAATGACCCTATTTTGAAAAGTAGACACCCAAAGCTATTTGCTGAGAGGCATGATGAGTATTTTGCAGCTCTCATTTGTTTTTGAAAATGAAGAAAAAAAAGAAAAATGTATATATTTTTTCTTTTTTTCAAAACTTTGTGAAAAAAATTAAGGTCTGCAAAATACTCACCATACCTCTCGGCAAATAGCTGGGGGTGTCTCCTTTCCAAAATGGGGTTACTTGGGGGGATTTTGTGCTATCTGGGCATTCCATGGCCTCTGAAACTGTGATAGGCAGTGAGGAATTAAATCAAAAATTTACACCCTTAGAAAGCCTGAAGGTGGTGCTTGGATTTTGGGGTACCGTACGTGGCTAGGCTCCCAAAAGGTCTCACACTTGTGATATCCCCGTACTCAGGAGAAGCAACAGAATGTATTTTGGGGTATAATTTCACATATTATCATGGCATGTTTGAGTAATATATAATTTAATGACAACTTTGTGCAAAAAAATAAAATAAAATAAAATAATAATGTATTTTTTCCGCAACTTGTGACAAAATATTCCATGGACTCAACATGCCTCTCAGAAAATAGCATGGGGTGTCTACTTTCTAAAATAGGGTCATTTGGGGGGGTTTTGAACTGTCCTGGCATTTTATGCACAACATTTAGAAGCTTATGTCACACATTACCCACTCTTCTAACCACTTGAAGACAAAGCCCTTTATGACACTTTTTGTTTACATGAAAAAATATTTTTTTTGCAAGAAAATTACTTTGAACCCCCAAACATTAAGTATTTTTTGGGTGGGTGTTTCATTTTTTTTCACACGGTATTTGCGCAGCGATTTTTCAAATGCATTTTTTGGGGAAAAAACACACTTTTTTTCATTTTAATGCACTAAAAATCACTATATTGCCCAAATGTTTGATGAAATAAAAAAGATGATCTTAGGCCGAGTACATGGATACCAAACAAGACATGCTTTAAAATTGCGCAGAAACGTGCAGCGGCAACAAACTACATACATTTTTAAAAGCCTTTAAACCCCTTTACAGGTGACCACTTTAGATTTATGGAGGAGGTCTACTGCTAAAATTAGTACCCTCGATCTGACCTTCACGTTGATACCTCACATACATGGTGCAATTGCTGTTTACATATGATGCCAGACCGACGCTTGCTTTTTTATTTCATTTTTAAACTGTTCCTTTCATTTATATATTTTTTTTATAATTTTTATTGTTATCTCAGGGAATGTATATATCCCCTATGATTGCAATAGGTGGTGACAGGTATTCTTTTTTTGAAAAAATGAGGGTCATACCAGTATGTTGCTGGAACTGGTTGGGCATATATTGTAATTTTTTTTTTTTCATGCAGCCTGTGGGCTGAACGAAAAAAAGATATTGATTGGTGGGTATGCCCACCATTAGAATACCTCCCTTCATCCACCCACTTCTAATGGTGGGCATACATGCACCATTTATATATGCCAAAGCATGGGGGCATCCTCCGGCAAAAGTTAGGAGCAAATCCCTCCTCCACCCCTGCTGCCCCCATGCTTCAGGATATATGCTCTTTTTTTGACTGTGGTGGTGAAATCACCTCCGACAGTGCTAGAGTCACGGCTTTATGTATAGTGGGAGCAAACGCTGTTGCTGTCAAGATAAATAAATCCGCGCTGCAGCTGAATGGCGTACCTGCTAAGCAAATTATGGTTAACAATAAAACAAAGTAACATTACAGTAGAACAGTAGGAATTACCATACCTACAAAGCAAATACAAAAAAAATTGCAAAAAATAAAACATTTAACGCAACCTGTGCCTAAAATATATATATGCCGAAGCATGGGGGCATCCTCCCGCAAAAAAGGTAGGAGCAAATCGCTCCTCCACCCCTGCTGCCCCCATGCTTCGGCATATATGGTCTTTTTTTAAACTGTGGTGGTGAAATCACCTCCAACAGCGCTGGAGTCATGGCTTTATGTATCGTGGGAGCAAACGCTGTTGCTGTCAAGCTAAATAAATCCACGCTACAGCTGAATGGCGTACCTGAAAACAAAAAATGGTTAATAATAAAACATTGCAGAATAGAATACAGTACAAAAGGAGCAGAACAAGAGAGAGAGAATAGAGAGAGAGAGAACAATAAAACGACAACTATTTTTGTTTTTTTTACTTTATATTTTTGGGGTTTTTTATTTTTTACTTTTTATTTCACTTTTTTATGTAACTGTAACAGTTCTGTTGTAACGGTTCCAGCAGTTTGGGTCTCTCAAAATGCGATGGCATCTTGGGAGACCCTGTGAATGTGTGCCTAGCCTGTGCAATGCTGTACCCTACTCTAAAACTCAACTAGTTCATGGTAGCGTTCAAAACATTCACCAATGCAAAGACCAGGTTTGTCAGGACAGAGGGGACAATAATGATGGGCGTCATGCCTATATCCGCGCTTTCTGCAGACACGACATTTTCTTTGGGGGGCTCGTTGGGTAGGGGTAAGTGGGAGGACATAAGGATAATGCCTCTCATGCGCTCAACGGGCCCTCCCTCTCCTCCCCTTACACGTATTACGTTTGGGAGGGGCGGGCGTTTGCCCTTCTGCGCATCGGCGCCACGTCTGTCATGCTGTGGGCATGACGGCGGGTGCACCGTGCGCATGACGTCAGTTTTGGCGCCATTGCGCCGACGCCTGCCTCTGACATCATGTGCTCCGATGTGGGGAGCTTGCGCGCCTGTTACTGAGTGGTTACTTGGTTCAGGTGCGGTTGGTTCTCCCCTATTGGTCCACTGATGTGGCGTTGGCGGCATATATTCATATCCCCCAGTGTAGTAGGCTGTTCATTTGACTGGTCTGCCGCTGGGGGACTGCACACCGGCTACGTTGTTTGCTGGTGGTGCTTCTATGCAGCATCAGGGTCAGCTTTTCTTGTGGACTCGATCCTCTCTTTTTCTTGCCTCCCCCTTTCTTTTATTTATTTTTAGGTTTTATTCCCCATCACCTTTCCACCTGTTTTGGATTTTTTAGATTTTTCGTTTTTTTCTTGCTTGTTTGATTCACATACTTGTCTATTACTTTTTTACACTGATACTCTTACATCTCTCTCGCACTTCTCTTATATTGTCCTCACCCCTTGTGGCTTCCTTTCACATTCTTACACGTTCATAATCTGACACTCTCACTCTTACAAAATTATTATTTAGAACATGTCACTGTTCCAATTACACATATCCTTTAAACATTTTACATTTTATTTTTAGATATCCTCGCTCCACGCAATAGACACAATTTTTTGCCACATGGAGATTCTATTCATACTGCTTATGCCCTGATACCATCCTATGCTGCATTCTTGTTTCTATGCCGCCTCAGCTCCCGTGGTGGGGTTTGTATTCTTGCCTGACCTTTGGCTGGCCACTCCTAGCTGCGGTTGTGGACAGGTTTGGTGAGTGTTGCTGGTCAACCATTTATATTTGTATAATTATTGTGAGTATTTTTTTACTTAGAATTCAGTTCTTTATATCCCTTTTTATATATATTCCATAGGAATGTCCGCCGCATCTGCTCCTGACGATTGGGAACACCCATGAAACGCGTAGAGCTTTACTTGATGCTGCAGTTACATCTCATACGAACTGATATTTATTCATTACCACTAGACTTGATGATGTTTTTTTTATATATATTTTTTGACAGATGTACATATACCATGTAGGTGTACATACCAGCATTGGGCATGGTACTATTGGCATATACATGCCCTTTTGTATCAATCTGTACATTTATTACTCTGATCATGTGTTGTATGTGTGTATTTTGTTTACTATGTTCAGTTTTTGTGCACACTATATGTGTGTATATATATATATACGATATGAACTATGATTTAATGCTTTGAGAGTATTTATAAATAAAATACATTATATTGTAACTTACCTCCACTATTTAATTGCTTCATTCAAAGTCCCAATTCCCTTTTTTCCTTCTATCCATTACCGGGATGGAGGCACTCTAGGGTGCTTCATTTAAAGTCCCAACCCTCTTCTATTTTACTCTAATGCCTCTCATGCAGCCGGCTTACTGCATTTGGTTGGGGAAGGTGAGGTGGAGCACCATCTGGATACAGAGGGGCTCTGACGATATCCTTCTGGAATTTAAGGAAGCATCCAGTCCGTCCTGAAGCTCTGTGTAGCACATAAGCATTCAGCATAGCCAATTGGAATAAATAAACAGACACTTTTTTGTACCAACATCTGGCCTTATGAGCAACTAGGTACGGCGCCAACAACTGGTCATTGAGGTCCACCCCTCCCATATTTTGGTTATATTTGTGGACACAGAGGGGTTTCTCCACAACACCAGTCGCCGTATGAATTTGGACTGTCGTGTCTGCATGAAGGGATGTAAGAACAAAAACATTCTTATTATCCCTCCACTTCATAGCGAGCAAATTATTACACCGCAAGCAGGCTCTCTCCCCCAGCCTAAGACGAGAATCTACAAGCCGCTGGGGAAAGCCCCGGCGATTAGGTCACACAGTGCCACATGCTCCAATCTGCTGATCAAACAAATGACTAAACAGTGGCACGCTCCTGTAATAAATGTCCACATACAAATGGTACCCCTTTCCGAATAAGGGTGACACCAAGTCCCACACAATCTTGCCAGCGCTTCCTATGTAGTCAGGGCAGTTCTCCGGCTCTACGTGACTATCTTTGCCCTCATAAACCATAAAACTACGTGTATAGCCTGTGGCCCTGTCACACAGCTTATACACCTTGACCCTGTATCTGGAACGTTTGTTGGAAATGTACTGTTTGAATGACAAGCGGCCAGAAAACGTAATCAGGGACTCATCAACGCAGACAACTTGATGGGGAGTAAACAAGTCTGCAAAACGTTGGTTGAAGTGGTTTATGAGGGGCTGAATTTTGTAGAGCCAATCGTATGCAGGGTCTCCACGAGGACGACAGAGTTCATTGTCGTTGAAGTGCATGAACCGCAAAATCAGCTCTTATCGTGCCCTAGCCATGGAAGCAGAGAACACGTGCATTTGGGGAATTGGGTCAGTGGACCAATATGACCGCAACGCACTCTTTTTGGTTATGCCCATGTTGAGGGAAAGGCCCAGAAATATCTTAAATTTGGAAACCGTAATTGGTTTGGTCTGGCAAGGGAGGACTGGGGAATAGTGGCGATGTGTTGACCAGCATACAAATTGCTTTGGTCCACAATAGATCTATAGAGATCTTCGGTGAAAAACAGTGAGTAAAAATCAAGTGCCATAAAATAAACTGTTTCCATGTTAATGCCGGGTTGGCCAGTGAATGGGGGAAATAAGGGTTCTGCAGAAGTGGTGGACACCCAATCAGGATTGGCGAATTCTGCAGGAAGGGCACTATGGACACGACGGGCCTTTCTTTGTCTTCTTCTTGGTGGCAGTGGGACACTACTTGTGCTTGCCACCTCGCCAGCTTGAACTGCACTTATGGGACTCGCCCCATCACCATGTGCTACTGCGGTGCTGGATGTACGACCAGGGTGTACTAGGCAGCTGGTGCTTGCCAGTTCACCAGAAGGAATAGCGGCACTAGTACTTCTCTGCTCCATACGAGGGACCTGAGGATCTTGAACATCAACAACAGAAGAAGTTCGGGATCTGGTACGCCTGCTCTTAACAGGGACCACATCTCCGTTGTCAGAGCTATCTGTCATGGAGCCGCTGTCCTCTACAGGATCATATTCTGAACCTGAATCTGACAGATGAGTGACTTCCTCTTCACTATCTGTCATGTTTAGAAATGTGTAGGCCTCTTCACTAGTGTACCTTCGCTTTGCCATTTTGGGCTATAAATTTAGTGGTACACTAGTGGTAAACTGGTAAACTGTTAGCGATCGCAGGGATCAGGCCTGACTCTGCGAACACTGCAGTTATGTGTGTTGTGTTTTTTAAGTGACAGTGATCGATCGATCCTGCACTTGGGTGGGCTAGGCTGGGCTGGGCGGAGGGGCTAAGCGCAGGTGCTAGCAGGTATCTGGGCTGATCCCACTAGCAATGCATTTTTGGGAAACCTAAACTGCTGGGGACGCTAGTATAGATCTGATCAGATCAGATATTGATCTGTTCAGATACTATACTACTAAGGGAGGTGTATGCTTTGCGCGTGGGTGTTAACGGTACTGGCACTAACCTGATGCTGCCTGGGGCGACGCAGACCCTATCTGACCCTAAAACCTAACTTATATTACCCGCCTGGTGATCAGGGGGGTTAAACCTTTATTAGATAATAAATGGCGGGTGCCCTGAAACTATAAAAAAATAACTAACTAACCAGCGTCACCCGTAACAGTTATATGGTGATCACTGGTGAAAGGGTTAACTAGGGGCAATCAGGGGGTTAAAACCTTTATGCGGTAGTATATGGGGGTCCCTGACGCTATAAAAAGCTGAGGCAAACCTAAATACCTACCTGCCTAACTAGCGTCACCTGTGACACTAATACAGCGATCAGAAAAATGATCGCTTAGTGACACTAGCGACGGGGGGTGATCACGGGGATAAACCTTTATTGGGGGGTTTTGGTGGGTGGAAAGTGTGCCTGGTGTGTTCTACTGTTAGTGTAGTGTTTGGTGTAACTTACTGACCTCTCTCCTCAGTGCCGAAATTAAAAAGACGGACATGAGGAGAGATTACATCATTTCCTCTGCCTCTGTTTACATTACAGGAGAGGAAGTGATGTAAGGGAAGCTTTCTATTCGTCAGGAGAGATCGCGAGGGGGCGGCCATGAATGAATGGTTGTCCCCTCATCCCGGAACGCTCCTGAATGGAATCCGACCACTGCAGACAACGGGGGGCAGGCATATTGACGTACAGGTACGCCAATATGCCTGCCCGTGCCATTCTGCTGACGTACATCGGCGTGCGGCGGTCGGCAACTGGTTAAACATACATAATTCTTCTTTGGTGAGAAATAATAAATAAGGTGTCATCTTTGTTTATGGGAGGACTGTCATCTTAGATTAGTTGGTATATCTGGCAATCAAGCAAAATGTTCAGTACATCTTACAGGCTTCATCGAGGAAGGTATTTTGAAATAAAGTAGTTGTAAACCTTTTTTTAATAATAATTATGTTATACTTACCTGCTCTGTGCAATGTTTTTACACAGAGCAGCCCTAATACTCCTTTTCTGAGGTTCCCTGCCAGTGTTCCTGGCTCCAATGCTTCCCTGAGTGCTGCCCAAGGAAGCCTCTTTCTATGGGGGCACTTATGTGTGGTCAATCTAAAGCTACCTGCATCTATAGACACAAGCAGCTCGGCCCTGCCCTTTACTCCCTCATCATATGATTTGATTGACAGCAGCAGGAGGTTTTTTCCTTAATCCAGAGAAGCAACAACAACAAAAATCAGTACATACTAAATTTGGACTTAAACAGTTTAGTGCTACCCCATAGGAGCCACTGTAATTTAACAGGTTCTTCTCCAGAAGCAGTGAAGAGGCAGCCAGGCACACAGCAACAGTCCATCCATGCCAGCCCAACAATCAGTCTAGGCAGTGTCTGATTACAAAGGAGCCAAAAATAACTAAATTTACCTGATGTTCCTAGCAACCTAACTAGGAGAGTGCTACACCAGCATATATCATCACAACTCCTGGTCCAAATTCACAAAATAGATGTTCAAGAAAAAAATAGACCCACACTGTTCATCTGCTGTATTGTAGGTTCATTAAAATCTGAAGAGGCACAAATAGTTAGTCATTAATATGAAAATATTGAAGCATTTTACATGTTTTGTCACTTCAGCATTGACTGAGCCTTCCAATGCACATTTATAGGTTTCATTTATATGCTAGCATAATAATGTGTGGTTTGCCTATCTGGAAGAGTACAAAGTATACTGGGTCCCTTGCACCAGGTAAAACCTAGTTGAACCTTCAGTTTAGTTTAAATTAGCTAAAAACATACCAGGTGTAGCAAAAGAAAAGGTTTTGTATGTCTTATAATGTGATTTATTTCTATTTCTACAGGAAGCATTATCTTATGTGGCTCTGCTATGCAACTGCTTGCTTCCTCTACCACCGGCTTCATTCACAACAATGATGCTCTGGGATGCCTGGTCAGGAACCTGCGATCTGGGCTTGCCAACCAGCCATCCCAGAGCAGGAGGTCATGGGCCACATCAGAGGGCACCATGGGCCACATATGGCCCCTCGGGCCACTAGTTGGGCACCCCTGCTTTAAACCATGCTAATATATTCAGCTTGTTTATCCCTAACAGTTGTGTGTTTATTTTTGGTGATAATCCACAGCCAGGATAACAGTATTTACCACATGGGTCCTTAAATGTGTTTGCAGTCATTTTATTTAACCAGGTGTGTCAGAGAGGCTGAGGTCATTCTTGGAGTTGAGGGGGAGATCAGAGAATCCAAATTCAACAAATGGCTCCTTCAGGGGCACATGTGGTAAAAGGAATCCCGAACATGTCCACTTACTAGCAGAAATAATTATAACAATTCTTTTAGCTTTTTAGTTTAATGACAAATATCCTAGAGCAGGTTTAAAGAACATCTACAAATAAAGTCCACATTTTGTGAATAAAATCAGGTTGATTACAATGCAAATCGTTATTGGCTAATGTTTGACTCGATGATTTCTGTTTGTTCTTTCCAGAACTCATTCCTTATCTTAAGGCTCCATGCACAATAGATCCTAGCAGCAGCTTTTTTGTTTCTGCCTCTAGAAGCAAATAGGGTTATCCTATGTGTTTATGCACACTATTTTAGCCTAGAGGCAATTTTTATACTTCAGAATTTAGGAGCAGAAAAAGAAAACTCTAGTAATTTGCCAGCAGAAAAAAAATGCTGAACGCTCCTAAACACTCCTAAACTCTGCTAACAGATGCTAAGTGCTGGTGCCCAGCATTTTGTTTATGCTTGTTGTTAACGGGCAAGCAGGCTGCCGCATCCTTAACAATGGAGGACTAATCAGATGTCAGCTGGATGTAAACAAGCGAATGGCGGCAATTTAAACTTGGGAAAAAAAAAATGTGTGCTTCCCCCAAATTAATTTCAGACCCTTATTCTAGCATGCAGCCAGAACGTCAGGAAATCAGGGGATAAGCAAGCACACCCGCACTGAAATCATACCAGGCCACATACCCTTAACATCGGGGTCTGTGCTTTGGGGTAGGGGAGACTCCCACCCAAAACACATTGTCCCCATGTTGATGAGGGCCTCTTTCCCACAACCTTGGCCCGGTGGTTGTGGGTGTGAGGGGGGTGACTTTTTTGGAATCTGGAACCCAGACAAGGTTGTCCCCAGATCCCGGCATTCTCACTATGTGAATGAGTATAGAATACATAGCACCTCTACTCATTCACCAAAAAAGTGGGTAAAAACACAGAGCCAGTGTTTGACAAGGCCTATGTAAAAATGTCCCCTGGTGTAGATCCGACATCAATCATGATGAACGCCGGCCACCGGCAACAATATCCTTTGTCATAGAATTAACTGTGGAGAGATCTGGGGTCTGTTAGGAATAATAGCCACTTACTGTTGACTAACTCACTACCTCTGCTGTAAGTCTATTCCAAGCATCAACTATCATTTCAGTAAAATAATAATTTCCTAAGTTTAGTTTTGTACTGCCCTCCTGTTTGTTTGAGGTCATGTCCCTTTGTTCTTGATCTTGGTTTTATATTGAAAATTCTGCCCTCTTGAACCTTATTCACCCCCTGATGGATTTAAAGGTTTTAATCATGTCTCCCTATTTGCTTTTTCTGCAATTGCACATGGGATGGACTCCACAATGGGGACCCAGACACCTGCCTGGAAAAAAAAGGGAGGTAATAAAAAAAACATAAAATAACCACTTACAGACCGAACCATTTTGCTGGTCAAAGACCAGACCACTTTTTGCGATTCGGCACTGCGTCGCTTTAACTGACGATTGCGCGGTCGTGCGACATGGCTCCCAAACAAAATTGACGTCCTTTTTTCCCAGAAATAGAGCTTTCTTTTGGTGTAATTTGATCACCCCTGCGGTTTTTATTTTTTGAACAAAAATAGAGCGACAATTTTGAAAAAAAACGCATTATTTTTTACTTTTTGTTATAATAAATAACCCCCAAAAATATATAAAGAACATTTTTTTCCCTCAGTTTAGGTCGATACGTATTCTTCTACATATTTTTGGTAAAAAATAAAAATAAAAAAATAAATCGCAATAAGTGATTATTGATTGGTTTGCGCAAAAGTTATAGCGTTTACAAAATAGGGATAGTTTTATGGCATTTTTATTAATAATTTTTTATTCTTTTTTTTTTTTAAATGGTGGTGATCAGCGATTTTTATGACTGCGACATTGTGGTGGACACATCGGACATTTTTGACACATTTTTGGGACCATTGTCATTTATACAGTAATCACTGCTATATAAATGCAGTGATTCCTGTGTAAATGACACTGGCAGTGAAGGGGTTAACCAGTGGGTGGCAGTGTAGGGGTTAAGTGTTCCTAGGGGTGTGTTACTAACTGTGGGGGGGTTGGGCTTTCATTTAGTGAACACTGATCTCTGCTCCAATCACATGGAGCAGAGATCAGCGTTCCTAGTTGCTAGGCAGAATGGAGAAATGCTGTTTACACGGCATTTCCTCCATTCAGCCGTCCCGTGAGACGAACGCGTGTATCCCCACGGCGATCGAGTCCATGGGACCCGCGACAGGACTCACGGGGGTCCCAACCGGCATGCGAGCGCACCGCCCGTGGCAGGGCGGCATTGAAGATTGGACGTACCTGTACGCCAATATGCATGCCCGTGCCATTCTGCCGACGTACATCGGCGTGCGCTGGTCGGGAACCGGTTAATCAATAATGAGTTAAATTTCATATTAAATTGTACTATTCAGAATATTCTAATTAATGGTACAAATATCAAATCCTGATACAACATCATTGTTGAAAGAGCTAGTGAAATGCAAAACCAAAAACATAAAAGTTGTAAAAAATTAATTATGAATCTAAATTCAGTGATATACTTAAATCAAAAAAAAAAGTTTGATTATTTAATTTTATAGTGTTTTCTGGATCCAGCAAGGGCGGAAGGGATTTTGTTTATTATTTTTGGTGGTTTATATATTTATAATGTATGGAAGTCTTAAGGTAATACATAAATATAACATGGTATGCCACAGATTTTAAGCATTTTCTGAAAGGTTATGACAGATCCCATCAAGATCTCATTAACCACCCCAAGAACAAAATATAATAAAAATACACAATAATGTTGGAGAGGGGGGGGGGGCGAGATAAGGTGGGGGGATTTTTTTATTTAGTTATAATAATTTGATTTTGATTTTGTTATTTTTTCCTTTCAAATTGTTGAAGCATATAATTCCTTCCTTTTTGTAAACAAATCCCAATATTAAAGTGGATTGAATAGAATACAAATAATAAAACCAGCCTAGCTGGTTTTATCTGAACTGTAAGCTTTTAGAAAGGGTGCGAACCAAACAGACTCATTTAAGCCCGGATATGTCGCAGCTTGTAATCTATATATCCATTTTTGTTCAACCTGTAACAAATTACTATAAATTTCTCATTGTTATAATCTGTGCAAATTTGCTTATCTTAAATAGAATATCACAGCAAATTCCGTTTTAACAAAAGCTCATATTTTAACTCGTGTGTGCCTGGATGGGGAAAGGGGTGTTTAGCCACCCAAAAGAACAAACTAGCAATTTATTTGACTTTTACAAAGTGATTGTCCTTTCTTGCTGCCAGAAAACCCCACGGGGAATTCTCTCTTTTCTTTTTTGAATGTAAACAAGGCATTTCCCTGTTCTGCCTATCAACATGACAGGGATTTACTGCTCCCAGTGATGTTCTAGTGCAGGGATCCTCAAACTACGGCCCTCCAGCTGTTGCGAAACTACACATCCCATGAGGCATTGTAAAACTCTGACATTCATAGACATGACTAGGCATGATGGGAATTGTAGTTCCTGAACAACTGGAGGGCCATAGTTTGAAGACACATGTTCTAGTGAGTCCATCCCCCTACAGTTAGAACACGTCCAGGGAACACACTTAACCCCTTGATCACCCCCTAGTGTTTAACCTCTTCCCTGCCAGTGAAATTTGCACAGTAATCAGTGCCTTTTTATAGCACTGATTTCTGTATAAATGTCAATGGTCCAAAAATAGTGTCAAAAGTGTCTGATCTATCCACTGCAATGTCGCAGTAACAATAAAAATTGCAGATCACCGTCATTACTAATAAAAAAAAAATACTAAAAATGCCATGAATCTATCCACTATTTTGTAGACGTGATAACTTTTGCGCAAACCAATTAATATATGCCCTATTGTATTTTTTTTACCAAAAATATGTAGAAGAATACACATCAGCCTAAACTGAGGAAGCAATTTGTTTTTTTATATATTTTTGGGGGGATATTTATTATAGCAAAAAGTAAAAAATATAGCTTTTTTTTCAAAATGTTCACTCTTTTTTTGTTTATAGCGCAAAAAATAAGAACTGAAGAGGTGATCAAATACCACCAAAAGAAAGCTCTATTTGTGAGAAAAGAGGACATTAATTTTGTCAGGGTACAACGTCGCACGACCGCGCAATTGTCAGCTACAGCAATGCAGTAACGTAGCGCACAAAAGGGCTTGGTCAGTGTTATATTCTTAATATCTAAAATTTTATTTGGCTTTAATTTACAGAGTGTTTATTCCCCTATTTTAAATTGTGTGAATGACCAACTTTGAGATAATAACCTCCAGACAGTGACATGCTGAACTGGATTGGTAAACATCTAGAATCTGTCAGGATTTTGATGGACATTGTAAATCTTATATATGCTTTTAAAAGGCATTTTCCTATGTAACTGACATTTTGTTTAAAGTTTAAGGTTTAGGTCACTTCCCCCATTTCCTGTCAGATGAATGGGCAGCTTATGCTCTGAATGATACCAGTAGGGATGAACCGAACACCCCCTGGTTCGGTTCGCACCAGAACTTTTGAACGGACCCCAAATTCGTACGAACTTTAGAACCCCATTAAAGTCTATGGGACTCGAACGTTCGAAATTAAAAGTGCTAATTTTAACGGCTAATATGCAAGATACTGTCCTAAACAAAAGGTTTGGGGACCTGGCTCCTGCCCCAGGGGACATAGGTCAATGCCTAAAATGTTTTTAAAAATGGCCGTTTTGGGGGGAGCACTGATTTTAATGACGATTAAAGTGAAAAAAAGTGAAATGTTCCTTTAAATATGGTGCCTGGGGGGTGTCTGTAGTATGCCTGTGAAGTGCCACGTGTTTCCCGTGTTTAGAACAGTCCCTGCACAAAATGACATTAAACGGAAATAACATCATTTAAAACTGCTTGCGGTTTTAATGTTATATCTGGTTCCTGCAATATGGTTGAAAATCATTGAGAAAAATGGCATGGGTAGCCCTCCCTGCCCATTACCAGCCCCTTTGGGTCTTGTACGCGTATTAAGGGGAACCCCGTACCCATATTGAAAAAAGGAAATGCGTGTGGCCCCCAGCCCCTATATACTCAGAACAGCAGTATACAGGTGGTGCAAACAAGACAGGGACTGTGTAGGTTTGTTGTGTTAAGTTGAATCTGTTTGTAATTTTCAACTGGTACATTTTTAAAGTGTAGCTCCAGTCAAAAAAACTATTTTTAAGCTTTTTGGAAAACATAGGGAAGGGTTATAACCCCTGTATAATTTGTTTTGTCGTACATCTTTTTTCATCTCACTTGCTGTTGTCTCCTTCCATTTGCAAGTAGGAGATGTTTGTAAGTTGGATGTTTGAAAGTAGGGGCCTGCCCTATATGCTCTGCAGAAATGGCGGAACAAGGTGTTGGTTTTGCCACAACATTGTAAGCCCTCAAAGTGACTCTTGGTGGGGGGGCGCTGGAGCGCCCTGCTGTGAACGATTATATCAAGAATTGTAATTACATGCCATTGTTGAACAGTGGTAGAAAAATTGACCTTTGGTGGTTGTGGTGCTGGTGCCACAACACTATAAGTCCTCACAGTTACTCTGGGTGGGCACAGGAACGGGCCCTCCTGTGAAATATTATATCAAGAATTGGAATTACATGTCCCTGTTAAACAGGGGCAGAAAAATTGGGCCTTAGGCACTGGTGCTGGTGCCACCACACTGCAACCTCTCCCATATACTCTATTTTTATTGCAGGAATTAGCCCTGCTGCAAAGCATTGCATCAAAAATTGTAATTAAACGCCCCGTTAAACAGGGGCATAAAAATTGGGCTGATGGCATCACCCAGAACCAGAAATGTTCTTCCAACATATCAGCGGAGGAGGAAGAGGATAGACAATCAACATAACAGGACAGTCACTCAGCATCAGCATAGGCAGTCTTGAAGGGATGTGATATTTCAAAAAAAATTATTCGGTTACATCAGCTTCAGGTGCTTGGTAGCTGTGGGTGATCCAAGACTGATTAATCTTGATGAAGGTCAGTCGATCAACTGATTCGGTGGACAGGCGCACCCTGTGATCGGTAACAAAGCCACCAGCAGCACTGAAGGTGCGGTCCGAAAGAACGCTGGATGCAGGACAGGCCAGTAGCTCAATTGCATACTGTGCAAGCTCTGGCCAGTGATCCATCCTCAAGACCCAGTAAGCCAGAGGATTTTCGGTGGGAAAGGTGTCCAAGTCTGACCTTGCCCCTAGGTATTCCTGCACCATGTAAATCAGACGCTGGCGATGGTTGTTGGAACCGATCATACCTTGGGGCTGCGGACTAAAAAATAGTCTGGAAGCATCAGTCAGACGGCCACCTTCTCCACCGCTCCTTCTGACCGATGCCTCAGCAACACGTTGTCCAGGACCAGGAGTTTGTAACCTCCCAGTCTCTGGGAACGCGTTGCACAGACCTTTCTGCAAGGCCTCCCGGAGATGTCTCATCCTCTGCTCCCTCTGCGATGGCAAGATAAGGTCGGCAACCTTACCCTTGTACCGTGGATCAAGGAGAGTGACCAGCCAGTAATGGTCCCTCTCCTTGATCCGAAGAATACGAGGATCCTTCCGCAGGCTTTGCAGGATCAGGGAGGCCATGCAGCGTAGGTTAGCTGAGGCATTCGGTCCGGAGTCCTCTGGGTCACTAAGGACAACATGATCCGCAGCTACCTCCTCCCAGCCACGTACAAGTCCACGTGTTTCTTGGGACTGTAAATCATCCCTACAAGACTGCTGCTGCTGATGCTGAGTGCCAGCCTCCACCTCCATGCTGACACAATCATCCTCCTCCTCCTCCTCTTCCTCCTCCTCATCCTCTTCCTGTGTGATGGGTGGCACAGCAGGAACACTGTCTGGATAAAGGGGGCCTTGAGAGGCAAGGAAGTCCTCCTCTTCCTGCCTCTGTTCTGCCTCAAGTGCCCTGTCCATTATTCCACGCAGCGTATGCTCCAAGAGGTGGACAAGAGGTACAGTGTCACTGATGCATGCACTGTCACTGCTCACCATCCTTGTGGCCTCCTCAAACGGTGACAGGACAGTGCATGCATCCCTGATCATGCCCCACTGGCGTGGTGAGAAAAAACCGAGCTCCCCTGACCCTGTCCTGGTGCCGTAGTCGCACAAGTACTCATTGATGGCCCTCTGCTGCGTTTGCAGCCGCTGCAGCATGGCCAACGTTGAGTTCCACCTGGTGGGCATGTCACATATAAGGCGGTTCTTGGGCAGGTTCAACTCCTTTTGGAGCTCAGCCAGCCGAGCACAGGCATTAAATGATCGACAGACATTCCTGGCCTGCTTCAGGACATCCTGTAAGCCGGGGTACCTGCCCAAGAACCACTGCACCACCAGGTTAAGGACGTGAGCTACACAGGGCACATGGGTCAGTTGTCCCTGTCGGAGGGTGAAGAGGAGGTTGGTGCCATTGTCGCAAACCACCATTCCTGGCTTAAGTTGGCGTGGCGTCAACCACCTCTCGGCCTGCCCCTGCAGAGCTGACAAAACATCCGCCCCAGTGTGGCTCCTGTCCCCCAAACAAACCAGCGCAAGCACGGCATGGCATCGTTTTGCCTGCGTACTTGCGTAGCCCCTGGAACGCCTACGGAGCACCGCTGGTTCTGAGGACAGAGCACTGGAAGAGGCCATGGAGGAAGAAGAAGAGGAGGGGGTGGAGGAGAGAGGTGTGTCACAACCAATAGTAGCATTTTGGAGGCGTGGTGGCGGAACAACCTTCAACACTACTGCACCCTGTCCTGCATCCTTCCCAGCTGCCAGAAGAGTGACCCAATGGGCCGTGAAAGACAGGTAACGTCCCTGTCCATGCCTGCTGGACCATAAGTCAGCGGTAATATGCACCTTACCGCTTACTGCCCTGTCCAGCGAGGCAAGGACATTGCCTTCCACATGCCGGTAGAGAGCCGGAATCGCCTTCCGTGAGAAAAAGTGGCGTTTGGGGACCTGCCACTGAGGAACCGCACATTGTACAAACTCACGGAAGGGGGCCGAGTCTACCAACTGAAAAGGCAGCAGTTGAAGTGCTAGCAATTTAGCCAAGCTAGCATTCAACTGCTGGGCATGTGGATGGCTGGGAGTGAACTTCTTTCGCCGGTCCAGCAGCTGGGGCAGGGACATTTGCCTTCTATAATCGGACGTGGGTGTACTGCTAGCAGAGTGCACGGAAGCACTTGGCTGTGACCTAATTCTACACCTTCATTCCTCTCAGAGCAGGTTTCAGAGAGTACTGGAGGTCTAGTGGGGTTGGAGATGCCAGCTGACGAGGAGCAAGGAGAGGTCCGCTTTGTTCTTTGGTGTGGGTCTTTGAGGTACACTTGCCAACGAGCTGCATGGCAGGTCAACATATGTCTGGTCAAGCATGTGGTGCCCAAGCGGCTGATGTTTTGGCCACGCGAGATACGCTTGAGACATATGTTGCAAATAGCAGCGGTGCGATCTGACGCACTCGTCTCAAAAAAGGCCCACACCAAAGAACTTTTAGAATAATGCGCAGAGGCAGCGCCCTGCACAGGCGGAGCTCTGCGGTGTGATTCAGTCGGTGTGCTGCCCCTAAGCTGGCCCCCGAAGGGCATCCTGCCTCGTTGGACATGTGCCTCCTCCACCTCCTCCTCCTCCTCTCTCCTACAAGGCACCCACGTGGAGTCAGTGCCCTCATCATCCCCTCCCTCTTCATCGCTGTAGCAAACCTGGCAATATGCTGCAGCTTGTGGAACATGACTGCCAGATTGCTGTCCTTCTTGAGCATCCCCTCTGTCTGCATTCACGCTACTGCCTTCCTCTAGCTGAGTGTCATCATCAGAGCCTACAAAACACTGAGCATCCTCCTGGAGCATGTACCCAACACTGTGCTCAAAGAGTTCAGGAGACTCCTCAGGAGGACGTGGTGGGTCTAGGGAAGGAGTCACTGATGATGACATTGAGACGAGGGAAGACGATGCGTTGGCAGCTGCTTTGCTAGTACCCTGAGACTGGGTGAGAGAGGATGAGAAGGATGAAGAGGGCTTGGTCATCCACTCTACCAAGTCGTTGGCATGTTGCGGTTCAACATGTCCAGCTGCCGAAAAGGACAAGCGTGTCCCATGGCCACGTGCTGATAACAATGCACCGCGTCCACGACCAGCACTGTTGTCTCTAGACACAGAGCCTGCTTGCCCTCTTTTATCGGCTCGCGCCTGTCTGCCTCTCCTTGCTGGCCTTCCAGACATGGTAATGGCCTGAAGGGAGTTGGGTAAAACAGCAGTTGGGTAGTGTATATTGTGCTGGAGGCACACAACACCCACTAACTCCTGCAGATGCCTTTATTATAGAACACCAGAGATAAAGGGGTATACTGTAATGGAGTCAAACACCCACTAAGCCCTGCAGATGGCTCTATTAGAGAACAACAATAAAGGGTAGATACAGGTGTATATTGTGCTGGAGGCACACAACACCCACTAACTCCTGCAGATGCCTTTATTATAGAACACCAGAGATAAAGGGGTATACTGTAATGGAGTCACACAACACCCACTAAGCCCTGCAGATGGCTTTTTTAGAGAACAGCAATAAAGGGTAGATACAGGTGTATATTGTGCTGGAGGCACAAAACACCCACTAACTCCTGCAGATGCCTTTATTATAGAACACCAGAGATAAAGGGGTATATACAGATGTATACTGTGCTGTGCTGGAGGCACACACAACTTCCAATAACTCCTGCAGATGGCAAGTGGGCTCAAATAGAGAAGAGCTATGTAGGTGGATATAGCGGTGTGTACTGGGTACAGAGCACGCAGACAGCACACACAAGCTCCTAACACTACTGACTGCAAGCTCTATTATAAAAGATAGACCACTAGCTATATAGGTGAGGTGAATATAGCGGTGTATACTGCGGTCAGGGCACGCAGACAACAACCACTACAGAAGAGCAAGATCGAAAATCGGCCGATAACGATCGGTGTATACTGTGTTTAAGGTACACAGAACACCCACTAACTGCTTCAGACGCCAACACACTACACAAGGCCGCCGCGCTGGCGGCCTTATATAGTGTGGGGCGTGTACTACACAGCCTGAGCTATGATTGGCCACAGGCATCCTGCCTGTGGCCAATCATGGCTCTCCTCGCTGCTGGCGATGTGATTGGCCAAGCATGCGAGGTCACAGTGCATGCTTGGCCAATCATGAGCCAGCAATGCAGTGCGATGACGCAGTGCATTGTGGGCCGTGAGCGCCACACGAATTTGGCGCAAACGGCCCATAACGTTCGTAATTCGCCGAACAGCCGATGTTTGAGTCGAACGTATGTTCGACTCGAACACGAAGCTCATCCCTAGATACCAGATGTTGAAAAGCTCAGGTATCCACTCCTTAGCCCTCACGCTTATAAGAAGCAAAAGGGGAGGTGATAGAAAGAGGAAAAAAGGAGAGTGTATTCTTTTGGCGCAAATTTAGAAGCTCTGAGTTCATATAACCTAAAAGTTTCCTAGAAGAAAGTCTTTCACCTACACACAGCTCTTACAACATCCATCCATCCATCTTCAGCAGCACACAGACTTTTAGCTACTCTTTAGCATACAAAGGGTTATTCAGCCATTTTAGATTTCATGAGCACATGATCTAATGCTAAGAATTCTTTTAATCTTTGAAACAAACAAACTATACTAGAACTTTAATCATACATGAAACAACACAGTTATATTCTGTATCATTGTACTATTTTTGTAAGTATTATTTTTCTGCTTTGGTGTGTACAATAAAACACACATTTGGATTTAAGCCAACTCAGAAATAATTAAGGAAATTCGTCTCACAATCGTAATTAGCTATTTAAAAGCTTATGCAATAATAAGCCATTTTTACAGTCAGGAAAGGGCTAAATCCTTCCGGGGCAAAAGTGGTTAAACATATACAATAAAATAAAATGTCTTCATAAATCTAGGCCAAAATGTATTAAACCTCGTTACAAATAACTAATACATTAGAAAAGACAACCTTCAAAATTTAGCAACTGCAGGTATAGAAAGAGCAGTAATCCCTTAACACAAGCTCTGAGAGGGAGGAGAGAAGACTTGTCAACTTCTCAGCTCCTTCTGGGCCTCAAACACCTTTGAGAGGCAAACACACAACACAAAGAAAAGGGTTACAGTACAGTAAGCACAGTTTTGTAATGTCTAAGGTCCTGAGGTGAAGAATACTAGTGTCTTCTGCTAGCTAACGGTGGGGCCCTTGTTTTAAGAGAAGGTTTAAACAAGCTTGCATGGAGCAGTAATCCTCTAGAATGTTCAGTTAGATAGAGGTTTAAAAGGGCAAACTACTATAGATGGCAGCTCCAAACAAGCATCCTATGGCACTAAAAAAGGAAATTGGTGTCTGCATGATGTCAAGAAGGATGTTGGGTTTACACCAGCTCACCAGTCTTCTGTGCGATGACACAACAATAGTCCCAGATGCTGGTTCAGGCTCTTGATGCTCCTAGCGATGTTATAAGGCACCGGATTTCTTGCTGATGGCTCATCTAGATGACTGGTAGCGAGACTCGCAAAGTGAGCAGGCAGCAGCCGACCCAATACCCGGATGTATATCTCGATTCCCTGAAAGGCGTGGGTCATCTCTGCTGAGCTGAGTGGTGCTGAGCTGCTGAGTAGGGTCCCTGGATTAAATAGTAGTGGATCATGTGGCTGTCTCTGCTCCTGGCACCCCTCAGGCATCCTCACTCCTTTGTATCCAGGCAACACTGTCCTGGCAATCTCTGGAAATGCTGATGCTGCCAGAGTCTCTCTCTCTCTCAGTGGTTTTCCTCACACCTGTCACCTAATCACACTTTCGCTCTCTCCTCAGACCACTCTCCTTATTCTCCTCACAGAATTTTTTCCGGGCTTCAGGATATCCTTCCTCCTCTGTTGGGGCACACAGTCTGTGGTGTCAGCATGTGTTTCTCTCCTCACTCTGGCACCTCAGTTCCTTCCCCTCACACACTCCTTCTCTCCTCACTGTTAAGCGTCACTGTGTTCCAGCAAAGAACTTTTTGAGCCTTGGTATCTCCCTCTCCTGTAAGCAATCTCCTCTCCTCTATCTCGTCTCCTGTCAGCACCCTCTCTCTTTTTTACCTCAGTACTTCCCTCTCTTCTGTCCCCTCGGTAATTCCCGAAACTCCCCTTTATCCCAGTGTTCTCTCTCTCTCTGTTTTCTGGAAGGACCGGTCAGCATCTCTCTGTTTCCATCTTGTGGCCAAAATGAGAAATTGCATCACAACATGCCTGCTACACGTCTACAAACTACAGTATATTCATTTGAAAATTTACTGATCTACTGATGATCTATCTCAATTTTTGAGGCCCTTTAAATTCAAAGACAATACAAATAGCCCTGAAATTACTCTTATTTGAAAAGTAGACAATCTGCAGTATTAGGTAAGAGGCATAGCTAGTTTTTTTTTAAGTTGTATTTTTTTGTCACAATTTTTTGGAAAAGAAATCAAAAAAATTCACAACTTGTTTTTACATACTGTCACCAGTGCAGTACAGCATCATCATCATCATCATTAAAAAATAAATAAATAAGAATAAATTATTTTTTATTCAATTTTAATCTTATTTTTTTTAAATTGTAAACTCTTTTTTTTACTATTGTTATCTATACTTTTATCAGAATTGTTCCATAGTGACACTGTACTACTATTTTTTTTTGCTTTGATTGCTGTTACATCGATGATCACTGTAACAGCAATGTTTTGAACTGTCATGAATGGATAACATTGATAATAGCTGTGATTTACCATTGTGTGTTGTGATTGGCTCACATATGTCACATGATACAGAGTGCTTTGATCAGCTCAGGTACCATGTCATAGTTGTGGGCCAATCAAAGCATCACTATAGGAATCACAGCTGTTATGAATGCAATTAATTCATAACAGCTTTGTTGACATTGTAATCATGTGATCACATGATATCCCAGCCATTCAAAGTGGCCAGGTACTGGGAGCTACAATCCTTTGTGTCTGGTGAACATAGCAATCATGGATGCATCACGCTGTGCACCCCTAACCTGCACCATGCTGGATGACATACATGTACATCATCCAGTCTGCCAATGGCGCTCTGCGGTTGCAAATATACTGTGTCCGGCGGGAACCGGTTACATTTCTGAAGTCTCTCCTGATATGTTTTATCCCCCAAACCTTTCACTATTTTTTTACCTGTCTCTGGACTCATTCTATCTTACCAATATCTTTTGTGAGGTCTCCAGAACGGGACACAGTTTTTCTAATTGAGGTCTCACTAAAGATCTATATAGCGGAATCAAGACCTCCTTCCTCCTGCCAGTAACCCTTCTAGTGAGGAATCCTAGAATTCTATTCACTTGCCCCACTGCCTGGTCACACTGTTTGCTTATTTTGCAATCATCTGAAATAAGTACCCCACAATCTTTTTCCTCTGTACTGCTGGCCAACACTTTTCCCCCAGCGTTGTACTCAGTGAAGGGAATCTATTTCCTTAAGTGCATTATTTTTCATTTAGAAACATTGAACTGCAGTACCCACTGTTTTGACCAACCTTCCAGCTGTGCCAAATTATGTTTGATTTTACAGACACCTCCAGGAATATCAACCCTATTGCACACCTTTGTGCAAAAAGACATACCTTACACTTAAACCCTTTAGCTATATCACTTACATACAGAATAAATAGAAAAAGAACTAGTAAAGAGCCCTGTGGTACATCACTATTGACTGGTCTCTGTTTGGAATGAACCCAATTTACAACCACACTCTACTATCCATCCTTTAGCCAACTGCATGTCCTCCTGTACTCCCAGGCCACTGAATTTGGGATTGCTGGGTTCAGCCAAAAACTAGTAGACTAGGTATCGCAGAATGGATTTTGGGTTATAATTCCAATGCTGTGTATGCCCATGCTGTGTATGAAAAATATCTTATTAAATTGACAACTTTGTTTAAAAAAAAAATCCATTTTCATTTTCACTCCACATTTTCCAGAAACTTGTGGCAAAAAATGAAGTCTTTCATAGACTCACAATGCCTCTTAGAAAATACCTTGGGGTGTTTGCTTTCCAAAATGTGGTCAATTGCGGGTGTTTCCCCTAGCCTGGTGCTCCAAGGCTTCCAGAGATGTGATCACGTGAAATCAGAAGGGGTTGGTGCCACCAGGTGACGAAGCTAGTTGGCCCCCCCCTTGCCTATATAAGAACTGTCAAAGCGCAGAGCGGGCTGATGGTGGGAGGCCTCCCAGCGGGTGGAACATTTTTATATTTTATATTTTTTGGGTCCGGGGGGCTTCGTGATTGATGATGGATTTACATTGAGGGACACAATTTTTTTTATTTTTTACTAAAGGACTTGTCAAAAACTGTTTCTTGTAGTTTTTACTTTTTGACAAATTTTTTGGTGGTGGCATTCCTAGACTGTGATTCAACTGCCCTACCAGGTTTTATCTCTTGTACAAAGCGGATTTGTGTTTTAACCACTTGCCGACCATGCTATAGCTGTATGACAGCTACAGTGCAGCTAGATCTGGGAGGTCATCATACAATATGCTTCCCGCTTCCTGTGATTGCGCCCGCCAAGCGCCTGCTGCCCAGAGGGCACTGCTGATCACAGATTGAGGTAAAGAGCCAATCAGCGACTCTTTACCACGTGATCAACTGTGTCTAATCACAGCTGATCACGGATGTAAATAGAAGCTGGTTAGGCACTCCTTTCCTCATGTTGACAGCATGAGGAGAGGAGAAAAGAGCCGATAACCGGCTTCTCTAAAAGGGACATTGTGTGTCCTGACAGTGTCCTGATTATCAGTACCATCCAAACAGTGCCCACCAGTACTGCCAATGTGTGCCCACCAGTGCTGCCAATCTGCGCCCACAAGTGCTGCCTATTAGTGCCCATCAGTGCCTCCTTATTAGTGTCATCTATCAGTGCCACCTACCAGTTCTCATTAGTGATACCTACCAGTGCCCATCAGTGCTGCCCAGTGCCGCCTATCAGTGCAGCCTCATCAGTGCCACCTATCAATGCCCATCAATTCCCATCAATGTCACTTGATCAGTGCCGATCAGTGTAGCCTTTCCTAAATTTTATAACAAATTATGAAAAAGTTGTTGTTTTTTACTTTCCTTTTTTTGTTTATTTAGCAAAAATTAAAAAACCCACTGATGCTTAAAGCGGTGTTCCACCCAAAAATGGAACTTCTGCTGATTGGAGTCCTCTCCCCCTCCGGTGTGTCACATTTGGCACCTTTCAGGGGGAGCAAATAACTGTATAATACAGGTATTTGCTCCCACTTTCGGGCATAGATCACCGCAGGCTCTGCGGTGATCTACGCCATGTCCAGCCCCTCCTCCATCCCCCCGCTGTCTTCTGGGAGACACACAGGTCCCAGAAGACAGCAGGAACCAGTGAGGACTTGCAGCGCAACTCGCACATGCGCAGTAGGGAACCAGGCTGTGAAGCCAGCCACAAGGCTTCTATTCCTGATTCCATTACCTTAGATGGTGGCACCTCCACCCAAGAGCCAAGGGACAGATCGGCTTCGGGTGAGGACATCGCAGGCTCCCTGGACAGGTAAGTGTCCCTATTTTAAAAGTGAGCAGCTGCCAGATTTGTAACTGCTGACTTAAAAAAAAAAAAAATTGGCTTGAACTCTGCTTTAACCACTTGCCGCCCGCCCTATAGCAAATGGACGGCGGCAAAGTGGTTTCATAATCCTGACTGGACGTCATATGACGTGATCAGGATTATGAGCCGCTGCGTGCCCCCGGGGGCGTGCATCGCGGCGATCGTTGTTGCGGGGTGTCAGTCTGACACCCGGCAACTACGATCTCGGTAAAGAGTCTCCGACGGAGACTCTTTACCACGTGATCAGCCGTGTCCAATCATGGCTGATCACAGTGTAAATAGGAAAATCCGGTGATCGGCGTTTCCTCACTCGCGTCTGTCAGACGCGAGTAGAGGAGAGCCGATCGGCTGCTCCTCTGACAGGGGGGGTCTGTGCTGATCGATTATCAGCACAGCCCCCCCTGAGGATGCCCACACTGGACCACCAGGGACGCCACCAGACCACCAGGGTTGCCAAGGACAAGGTATGCCACCCTAGACCACCAGGGATTCTAGTCAGTGCCACAATGGATGCCAATCAGTGCCCATAATGGATGCCAATCAGTGCCCACAATGGACATCACTGATTGGCATGCATTATTGATTGGCACTGATTGGCATCCATTAGTGCAATATATTATAATACAATGCCGCCTATCAGTTCCCATCTGTGCCGCCTATCAGTGCCTACCCATGCCCACCTGTGCCGCCTACCCATGCCCACCTGTGCCGCCTACCCATGCCCACCTGTGCCGCCTAACCCATGCCCACCTGTGCCAATCCGTGCCAATTTGTGCCACCTATCAGTGCCCATCCGTGTCGCCCATCAGTGCCACCCATCAGTGCAGCCTATCAGTGCCACATATCGGTGTCCATCAATGCCACCTCATCAGTGCCACTTCATTGGTGCCACCTCATCGGTGCCCATCAGTGCCGCCTTATCATTGCCCATCAGTGAAGGAGAAAACTTACTTATTTGCAAAGTTTTGAAACTGAAACAAAAAAAAAAAACATTATTTTTTTCAAATTTTTCGGTATTTTTTTATTTGTTTAGCAAAAAATAAAAACCGTAGAGGTGATCAAATACCACCAAAAGAAAGCTCTATTTGTGGGAAAAAAATGATACAAATTTCATTTGGGTACAGTGTAGCATGACCGCGCAATTGTCATTCAAAGTGCGACAGCGCTGAAAGCTCAAAATTGGTCTGGGCAGGAAGGTGTTTAAGTGCCCGGTATTGAAGTGGTTAAATACCACCAAAAGAAAGCTATATTTATGTGAGAAAAATTATAATAATTTTGTTTGGGTTGTATGACCATGCAATTGTCATTCAAATTTGTGACATCACTGAAAGCTGAAAATTGGCCTGGGCAGGAAGAGGGTAAAAGTGCTCAGTAGGCAAGTGGCTAATACAATAAGTGTAATTTTATCTACTTTTAAAATAAAAGTTAATACTACACTATGAGGGTTCCCTCTACTCTGATTTGTATTGCCATCAACCCTCATTCATGAACACTATACTTTATATTACTAAATGGAGATGAATATCTAGGAGAGTGGCGAGTAACAGAATGTAGCAAAGGAAACATTCTTCAACTGAAAGGAGCTAATTTGACTTTTATGCTAACAGTAGGGTGTCCATCTTGTCTCGTGAGTGCTGTTAAAGGAGAGGGCACAGATCACGGATCTCGTGTTTTTTGAGCACAAAGTAACTTTATGGTTTGCAGAGCATGGAGCACTTTATTGAGGAGGCTGTGAACATAACAGGTTTCATTTCAGTTTAATGTGGACCTCTATTTACATATGGCATGCATATAAAAAAGTTAAAGTATCTTAACTGCCTTTTAAAAGCTGACTTAACATCTTTGTTTTTGAAGCTGTAGATCAGTGGGTTTAGAATGGGGAGAAGAACTGTGTTAAAGAGGGAGAATAATTTAGTGTAATCTACACTGTCCACTAGGGTATGAAATAAATATTGATATGAAAGAGTCATGTACAATAGAAGGACAACCGTAAGATGAGAGGAACAAGTGCTGAAGGCTTTACGTCGTCCTGCACTTGAGGAGATCCTTAATATTGTCATAATAATGAAAACATAAGATGTGCATTTCAGAAAAAAGGGAACAGGAAACAAAAGTACTGATATTTCAGTTATGAGCACAATATTAAAAACAGAAGTGTCACTGCAGGAGAGCTTCATGACTTGTATGGGATCACAGAAGAAGTGGTTGATTACATTAGATCTGTAACAGCTGAAGCCCATCAGTAAACCAGATAATGGTGCAATTTCAAGGAAACCCAGAACCCAGCAAGCAGTGGCCAAAAGAGAACAAACTGTCCAGTTCATGACCAATGTATACCTCAAGGGATTACAAATAGCTACATAGCGGTCATAACTCATAGCAGTCAAGATCAACAATTCGTCACAGGTTAAGGATCCAAATAAATACATCTGCGTTATACAGGCAGCATATGAAATAGATTTATTTCCAGACACAAATGTGATGAGGATTTTGTGTAGAGTAATAGTAGAAGAAAATATGTCCAAGATTGACAGGTTACTCAGGAAGAAGTACATTGGAGACTGAAGATGGTGATCCAGGCACACAAGGAGTATAATTATAAAGTTACCTCCAAAAGTTATCAGATAAAGTAACAAGACCAAAAGGAAGATTAGAATCTGAAACTGCGGAAAGTCAGAAATTCCCTCAATAATAAAATAGACCACCATAGTCCCATTGAACTTCTCCATAGTGGTATAGGTTCTCTGTAAGAAACAGAAAGTTTGTCTATATTGTCTATATACAGTATGTGTTGACAAAGTCTTGACAAGAGAATGCTAATAAATAAAGGTGAAGATGTTCACTTCTAACTTTGAATACCCAATCATGTATGAGAGTTAAAAAGCAGGATTTTTCTAACACGATTGGGTATTTGAAGTAAATACAACTTTATTTTTATTCATTTTTGTAATGGAAATTTGTAAGTTCTGTATATAATTGTATTCTATTTTATATGTATTGCACAATGCCCTCACTGTGCACACAGCACTAATAATGTTTTCAGTACATGTTTTGCATTCTTTCGAGTCCTGATTAGAATTAGCCTGCCTATGTAACACCCCTTGTTACCATAAACGTACAATTGTAATATTAATGTGATACCTACATAATCATGTGTATAAAAAACATTAAATGCGTCCTAATACAGGAGAACAGCTATTTGGGAAGATGCTGAGCATATCTTGTGTCTGTTCCCTACTGCAGTAGTTATTATCAATATGAGGATAGGAGTTGCCTATCTATAAAATATCCATTTCAATTTTTAAAATTCAATGTGAACATACACTATTACTTTACCCTAAAGACACAATATATATATATATATTATAATGGGGAAATTAGCTCGTGGGGATCACCTTTTCTGAATGACAGTCAGCAAAACAGTTGCATTTAACCCCCTCCCACCCGCCGGCCGATCACAGCCGGTCAACATGTAAGCACGGAGATGCAGGTAATCATTGCTCCTCGCCTCACACTGACAGAGTGCAAGGAGAGGAGAGCTGATCATCAGTGCCTTGATTACAATTAAGTGCCACCAGTGCCAGAACCGTGTGCCTACCACTGCCAGCAATCAGTGCCAGTCTCTGCCCACAATTGCCAGAAATCAGTGCACACAAGTGATGCCAGTCAGTGCTGGCTATCAGTGCTGCCCATTAATGCCCATCACTGCTGCCCATCAATGCTCATCACTGCTGCCCATCAATGCAACCCATCAGTGCCGGCTATCTGTTCCCACCAGTGTCACCTATCCATGCCCACCAGTGCCACCTATCAGTGCCCATAAGTATGGCGTATTCATGCCTTCTGATCAGTGCCACCTAATCAGTGCCCATAAGTCCCGTCTCATCACTGCCCATAAGTGCCACCTCATCAGTGCAGCCTATCAGTGCCCATCAGTGCTGCCTCATCAGCGCCCATCAGTGAAGGAGAAAAAATTACTTATTTACAAAATTTACTGACAGAAACTAAGAAAAACTTTTTTTTAAATGTTTAGTCTTATTTTTTCCTAATTTTTTTTAAAAAAAAATAAAAAAACTCAGGAGTGATTAAATACCACCAAAAGAAAGCTCTATTTGTGTGAAGAAAATTATAAAAAATTCACATGGTTACAGTGTAGCATGACCGCACAATTCAAACGTATGATAGTGCTAAAAGCTGAAAAGTGGCCTGGGTAGGAAGGGGGTGTAAGTGCCCTGTATTGAGGTGGTTAAAAAGTTGCAAAGTTGGTAAAAAAAAAGTCTTTATTTCATTTGTAAATAACCTTGTAATGCTTTGTAATAGAACTAAGTTTATTCTTTTCAATTTGTAATTTAAAAAAAGACAAATCATAGAATCAAATGTGTTCTTTTTATCTACAGTAACATTATTTTTTAAACTAACATTCAACAAAGTAAAAAAAAAAAACTTTTTTTTTTAAGTTTTGTAATATTTTTGTCTATGAACTGCATACCAAATTGAAATTTTTTTTTTTTTTTTTTGCAACACAATATCACCACAAAGAAAACCCTAATTGACCTGAACAAGGGTAATGTCAAAGTTATAGCAGAATAGTAAAATAAAAAATGCTCTTTTACATAGGGGTATATATGTATGGGCGCTGAAATGGTTAACGTTCTATGTATTTTAAAGTAAAAAAGAAGTAGAATGTGGAAAATTAACTTGTTGAAGTTTTTGCTTTTTTTATTATTAGCACTAAAAAACACAGTGTGATTCACGGGATTCAGTGGAGTTGATTTACCAAAGAGATAGAACATGTTCGGGGCGCATGTGCAGCATGGGACGGAGCAGCAGCTTCTGAAAAGAGCTCCTGCTCACAGGGAGCTGAAAGCCACAAAAACGGGGCTATTATCACCTGCAATCAGCTGAATTCATCTCACCCCCGATAAGTAATCACCTGTGCATGCCGAACGCCAAGAAAAAGGGAAGGAGGAGCAGCCCAAAGCAAGGAAATCTCACTCTTTACTGCCTGAGATCACAAGAGCGCATCAGGATGTCTAAAAATGGTGCTGGCACGCTGCCCTCCTCTTCATCACCCTTCCCTGCTCAACCACAACCTCTGCCACAGCTTGAATCATCTGCCTAGAAAACTGTGAGTACTCTCCTCTGACTAAAGCAGACTTGGACGTTAGTCTAGAAGCCATGTGCTCTAAGCTGCTAAATAAGTTTCAAACAGAGATTCAGAAGTCCACTAACACATTATCACAGGAGATTGCAGCACTAGGGACAAGAACTGACCTGCTAGAAAACAAGCATGATGAACTGTCCATTGCTTTTAATGACTTATCTAGAGAGCATGAGTCACTTACATCTGCCTTCACACAGTTACAAGAGCATGTCGAAGATTTAGACAACAGGAATAGGAGATCCAACCTCAGGATCAGAGGGGTCCCAGAGTCCATTACAGATTTATCAGTATATGCTAACAAGCTCTTTCACTCCCTGCTGCCTGATCAAAATGTCCAAGCATTTCTGTGTGATCGCATTCACCGTGCCTTAAGAGCTAAACCTCCCCCAGACAAACCCCCTAGAGACATTGTGCTCTGCATGAAAGATTTTCTGATTAAAGAGGAAATCATGAGGGCGGCCAGGGGTCTGAGAAACATAGTCCTGGACGGTGTACAACTACAGATTTACCCTGACATCTCACAAGCAACACTGGATAGACGCAGGAAAATGAAAGGAATCACCACAATGTTATCCACAGCAAGGATCAGATACCGATGGGGTTTCCCCTTTAAGCTGATCGTTCCCCACAATGGAACAACCTACATTGCTACCACTGTTCCTGAAGGTCAGGATATCCTGATTAAACTTGGGCTGATGGACGCAGGCAATCTCCCTCGCACCCCATCTTTACCTCGCCCAGCTCCAATCTGGAACACCCCAGCATCAAGATCAGACAGACGCAGATTTAGACATGAGGCTGGAATCCTGAATTTCAATCAAAACTAGACTGTCTGGATGTTCTGTTGATTCAATGATATCCTCATGCTTAATAGAGACTGACTCTTTTCTTTTCTTTTTTTTCTTTTTCTTTTTGCTCGGTTCAAACTTTAAGCTTATGGGGATTCCTATGGATCTCCATGTTTAGAAGGTTCCTCCACATTAAGTTTGCAGTTACCATTTCTGTTCACATATTTAGAAGGAAACAATGACATCTACAGACGGTAACTAGTATTACACCCTTTTTTCATTTTTTTATTTTTTTTTATCCACTTATATATACTCTGACTACATCACACTGATCATCAGTCTCCTACAGATGGTATTGCGAGAATAATAATCCTAAATTTTATTTTTCTGAATTCTTAAAAGTCATGCTCCAGCAACTAACCATATAAGTTTAACCATTGTATACAGAGTACCACCTGTCTTATTCTCATGTGATGAGTACACCTTTAAAGTGCCCCTCCCTTTCTCCTTTTTTTTTTTTTTTTTTTTTTTTAGGAGAATTCCTAAGCCTCTATGAAGAATATTCACATGTGAGATTAAACATTGACCCTCTAGATATAACATGGTAATATTCTCATCCTCCCCATTTTTATTTACATTCCACATAACTCTATGAGCTGAGAATTGATGCTCTCCCAGTTGGCTGATACATTACTACCAACTATTCTGCTTTGCACAGGTTAAGTTTTTTTTTGATATAGAGAAACCCCAAAAATAAGAAAAGAAAAACATTCAATATATATAAAGAAATAAGGGAAAAAAAATAAAAAATAAAATAAAAAAAGGTTTCATGTGGCTCTTCACCCTATGACGCCATGATTTTCCCCCACTCAGTTAGAGTGACTCCTCTCCATAGAGGGAGAACTGACTTACAACTGGGATACAAGCTTTTACACACTTTCAAATACTCAATTATATTATTATTGCAGATGATTATGTGTCACACTTGTAAGTCATTAAAACTGAGTTTTGGACCGGCCGGTCCTCTATATTTTCTCTGTCGGTTGGATATATTTTTTTTTCCAACCCCAAAGGTTCTTTTAACTTTCAAATAAGTTTTTTTTCATGTAAGTTATCTAATGTAAAATCATTTTATTATGGTACAATTTTTCGTTCGATTGACAATCTAGATACAACAAACACGAACTGGGCCTCAAGGAAGGGTTCTTATCTCGTATACATTTTAAGCTGGCCTATAGCATATATAATCTTCCTCTATCCATACCTAAATGCTTTCATATGTTACTTACTCTGTTGCTACCCCACTTTCCAACACCATCCCATGACGATCATAACAATTTCACATAATGTACAGGGATTCATTTCCCCCAATAAAAGGAAAAAAGCCTTTTTGCATTATAAAAGGTTGAATGCAAAAATTGTAATGCTGCAAGAAACACACTTTATGACTGACACTCATCCCACCTACTTCCATAAAGCGTACAACCAATCCTTTTATACCACCTATAACTCAAAAACCAGAGGTGTTGCGATATTCTTTCATCATTCTTTCCCCTTAGAAGTCCATCAGGTCTATAAAGATCAAGAAAGTAGGTTTATTATTGTCAAAGGTTCGTTGGCTGGCAGAAATATTACAATTGCAAATTTATACGCTCCGAATGACGCACAAACCACTTTTTTCACACAATTTTTTTATATATTGCAACAATATCACTCTCCTCACATTATTTTAGGAGGAGACTTTAATTCACTTCCTTATCCACACCTTGACAGAAGTAAACAGAATCAACACTCCAGAACATTCTCTAAAACCACCACTTCCCATATTAATGACCTACAATTGATTGATTCTTGGAGAGCATTGAATATAGGTGCAAGGGATTATACATTTTACTCACACCCACATGATTCATATTCCCGTTTAGATTTTATTTTTTGCACCCCGATAATACTAGCCAACACACTGAATGCTGAAATACACCCATGCTCTTGGTCAGACCACCACATTATCTCCCTTAACACCAAATTTATAGGCCTTGCCCCTACTCCGTATTCATGGAGATTGAATGACTCCTTACTATCAGACCCAGCTCATCAACTAGACCTGGCTTTCGGAAATTAGAGAATATTTCTCAGCCAATGTCACCCCGGATATCTCCCCCTCCACAACATGGTTAGCACATAAAGCCGTAATAAGAGGCCATTTTATTAAAAGAGCGGCACAATGTAATAGGGCTAGGTTAGAAAAAATTCACTCCCTCACCAAAGACCTTCATAATCTATACAAAGACCATAAACACACACACGACCCTGATATCTTCAAACAAATTACAACTAAACGTAATGAATTGGACGCTCTGCTAACGTTCAAAGCAGAGAAAGCCCTTCGTTGGTCGAAAGCCAAATTCCTACTATCCAGTAATTCCTACTCTACAATGTTTGCCCGTAAACTTAATCAATCTATAAAACCTACCCATATATACAAGCTTAAGAATAACACAAATCAGTTGGTCACACATCCTCAGGAGATACTCTCAATATTTAAAAATGTTTACTCTGATCTCCTTTCATCACCTAATCTCCCACTCCCTCCCTCCTCACTTTCCTGGCTGAATAATATCCCTTTCCCTCAATTGAATCAAAACCAAAAGGATACTCTGAATTCTCCATGTTCTGAAGAAGAATTAGTTCGAATTATTAAGTCTCTTAAAAAAAACTCAGCTCCAGGCCCTGACGGTTTTACATCGCTATACTACAAACAATATCAACAACTTCTAATTCCCCACCTCATGAAAGTATTCAATAAGATCCTAAAAGGGGAACAATTCCCAGAGGAAATGTTATTGGCCAATATGTCTCTCATCCCAAAACCTAATAAAGATCACACACTACCACAAAACTACAGACCAATCTCTGTTATAAACAACGATCTGAAGATTTTCAGTAGACTCCTGGCCAATAGACTTTCCTCAATTATCCCCACACTTATCTCCCCTTTTCAATCTGGCTTTATTCCGGGAAGACAAAATTACTGATAACATCAGACTAGTCACTAACATTATACAGGATGCAAACTTACGCTCTAAACCCCTTTTAATGCTGAGCCTGGATATTAATAAGGCATTTGACAGTGTCTCCTGGAAATTTTTAGATCTTATCCTTCAAAGATATGGCTTTGATGGAGCATTTGTGCATGCTTTTCATCCACTCTATCACAACCCCTCCACGAGAATTAGAATTCCAGGTTGCAATTCAGATTTTTTCAAAATTAGTAGAGGAACACGGCAGGGATGTCCCCTTTCCCCACTATTATTCGCACTAGCGATTGAACCATTAGCTACATCTATCCTTCTTCATGACGGCATTAAGGGCTACTCCACAACAAATAATTCATAAAAATTAAGCATGTATGCAGACGATATGTTAATTTTCCTCTCTCAACCTCATGAAGCATTACCCAACCTATTACAAACGCTTAATATTTTCTCATCTCTATCAGGCTTAACGGTAAACGTTTCTAAATCGTTGGGTATGCCGATAAATATACCAACCTCAAACCTGGAATCCCTACGTACCTCTTTCAATTTTTCCTATGCTTTAGATTCTCTCCCCTACCTAGGTATTCACCTTACCACTACTTTTCTAGATTTAGGGACTAAAAATTACATTCCATTGATACATAAGCTGAGAGCCACTTTGAAAATGTGGAAATCATATAAAATTTCATTCCTGGGCAGGATAACAGCAATTAAAATGACACTACTCCCCAAAATTCTATATGTATTTAGAGCGCTCCCTGTCAGACTTAATAAAGCATTGATTACGAAGTTTTAATCCGATATTAATAAATTTATTTGGTCAGACTCTCACCCGCGCCTTTCAAAATTAATTCTATATAGATCCCAAAAACAGGGAGGACTGGGCCTCCCTGATTTCTGGTTATATTACCTGTCAGCCAGATTAACCCAAATCGCCCAATGGCATATCCCGAACCCAAGGGTTCCATGGGTCACATTTGAAAAAAATTCAATTCTTCCATTCGCCCTTTCAAGTTTACTTTGGGGAAACAAAATTCCCAACCCAAAAATCGACTCTCTGAATCAAATTGTCTCTCAGTCTTACCAATTGTGGAAATTGTATAACCAAAAATTTAATCTTATCTCCAAAACCCCACCACACGCCTCCTTTATAGGAGACCCAAAACTCCACCACTACCTTCAAGACATTACATTTCTTTGTTGTTTCATTGAAGGCTCAAATTTCATTTCTTTCTCCTCCCTCAAGGCAAAACATCAAGTCCCAGAAACAGAATTTAACAATTATCTTAAGATCAAACAATTTTTTATTAAACATTATCAAACCACGCATACTCAAGCTCCATCCTTCTATGAAAACCTCTGCCTTAAATCACCTACAAAACGTAGCTTTATCTCGGAAGTATACTTTAACCTATCTAACACTACAAGCATAAATAAACTCCCATACATGATTAAATGGGAACAAGAATCAAATTTCTCGTACACTATGGTTAATTGGGATGTTTGTATAAATAATTTGCATAAATGTACAAAATCTATTGCCATTAAAGAAACGGCCTTAAAATTATTCACTAGATGGTATTACACCCCAATTAAACTCCACACCATCTTCCCTACCTCCTCCCCTACATGCTTTAGAGAATGCCATTCTATAGGATCTTTCTCACATATTTTCTGGGCCTGTGATAAGATCACCTATATTTGGAGGCAACTAGAAAAGTTTGCTTCCAAAATATCAGATAAAAATATAGTTTTATCATTACACAACTGCCTCCTCTTCTCCCCAATTACAGATCTCCCCACTCATAATATGAGATTAATCCATACTATATGTGTAGCAGTCCACTGGTTAATTGCATATCACTGGAAATCATCTAAAGTCCCACTAAGACATCTTAAGACAAGGATTCTAAACATTAACTTAATGGAGAAAATATTTCATTCTGTTCAAAACACTGTTGCATATATACAATAAAAAATGGGATCCCTGGTTTGAACATAGTAATGAGTTTTTCAACCCTGAATAATGTCCACATTTATATTAAGTCTTTGAAACTTTAGTTGTCTACATATATAAAGTAAGTGTTACCCCCCCAAAAAGAATAGAAGAAAAAAATATAAATACCCAAAAATATGACAGAATTCACCCTTTTTTCCTTTTTTTTTTACCGTCAAGGAATGTTATTTATACCACATATGATTATTATATGCTCAAATGTATATTGAACTCTCTGTGATTTGTTTTATACTACTGTACTATATATTTTGTACCACCTTTTGTACCAAATAAAAAAGTTTGTAAACAGAGATAGAACATGTTCAAGTTGCGTATTCACTTAGGCCCCTTTCACACTGGGGCAGGAGGTGCGTCGGTGGTAGAGAACTGCTATTTTTAGCGGCGCTTTGCTATCGGATTTGCGGCGCTATTTTTCCCCCCTAGAGGCCGAGGAAGGGTTAAAAACCTCTGCAACACTGCAGAGGCGCTTTGCCGGCTGTATAGCCACGCTGCCCCATTTAATTCAATGGGCAGGAGCGATGTATATACCACTCCCAAGATGCTGCTAGCAGGACTTTTTTTGCAGTCCTGCTAGTGCACCGCTCCAGCGTGAAAGCCCTCGGGGCTTTCATATTGGACAGACAGCAGTGGCTGTTTCAGGTCAGTTTGTAAGCGCTATTCTTACCGCAATAGCGCCTGGAAAATGACCCAGTGTGAAAGGGGTCTGAGCATAGTGAATGAGGTAAATGAGAACTCAATTATGTTCAAAGGAAATAAAAAAAATGTAAACATTTTTGCTTACACATAACAAATTCAACTTCACTTCATTCACTAAACTTCACTTTTCTTGGTGAACAAACTGGAAAATTGTATACTTACCTTTCCGTAATTTTCCTTTCCTGTCGCATCTTCATGGCAGCATCCACTCTGGGTTGTGACTCCGCCTCCACAACCTGATAGGACCACATAACTATAAGATGACGATACAGCCCCCACCCCAGCATTCTCTGTATATATAAATCACCTCAAACGGGTGGGACATTGTATGGCTCCATGAAGATTCTCCAGGAAAGGAAAATTACGGAAAGGTAAGTATACAATTTCCCAGTTTCCTGTCGCATCATGGCAGTATACACTCTGGGGAGTAACTCGCAGACTGGGTGGGAGTGCAAGAAAATAAATTAACAAGGAACAGAAGACGGCCTGAATAACGGTCCTTCCAAAATCTACTGTTGAAAGCCATGCAGACTCCACCCTATAATGTGATATAAAATCGGTTTCTGTAAGACCAGGTGGCTGCTTTACAGATAGTCTCCGCCGAGACACTACAATAGGCTGCCCAAGAAGTTGCCACTGCCCTGGTGGAATGCGCCTTTAAACCCTCCAGAATCTGTAATTTACTCAGTAAATAGCCTTCTTGATTGCTTTAACCAGCCATGAAGCGATGGTATTAGCTGATGCCGCTTGACCTTTCCTAGGGCCATATGGAAGAATCAAGAGGTTCTCCGATCTCCTGAATGACTCGGTTACTGAGAGATACTTCAGAATGTTGCCCCTGACATCCAGAGGATAAGGATCACCCTGATCTGTGATAAGGGCTGAAAGGTTAATCTCCTGATTAAAATTAAATGGAGGATACCTTCGGTACAAAAAGATCTGATGGTTTTTAGCACTATCATGTCCGGGTAGACGACCAGGTAAGGCTCCTTGGCCATCAAGGCTTGCATCTCCGAGACTTTTTGCTGAAGTAATAAGTTTTAACATCAGGTACTAAAGGGAGATGTTGTTGAGCGGGAAAAAAGGTTCTTTAGACAGAATTTCCAGGACAACTGAAAGATCCCATGCCGGTAATTAAGATTTTCTAGGTGGCCTTAGCTTAAGGCAAGCTTTCTGAAACTGGATGACCAGGGGGTCGTGTGCCCATTATACCCCGGTCATAGCGGATATGGCTGATACCTGGACCTTCCGAGTACTGGATCGAAGCCCTTTCTCTAGGCCTGACTGCAGGAAATCCAGGATTTTTAGGGCTGTCAGTGAAGATATGTCCCAACCTTGTTGTTGGGAATAGGTGGTAAACCTCTCCCAGATCCTTCGGTATGTGTTGTTGGTAGTCAGCTTCCTAGCCTGAAGTAATGTCTCCACTACCTTCTGAGAACAGCCCTGTTCTAGGTACTTAGTGCTCTCAGCCTCCAGGCCATCAGGTGTAACCTCTCCGGGTACGGATGTAGAAGCTGGCCCTGGGAGAGCAGGTCTGCTGACAGTGGGAGAGGAAGTGGATCCGCTGTGTTCAGCTGAAGGAGAGTAGTGAACCACGGCCTCCTCGCCAAAAGAGGATTTTCACTATTAATGCTGTCGACCTCTTGAGCCTCAGAAGAAACCTCGCTATGAGGGGAGTTGGAGGGAAGATGTAGCCGAGGTTGAAGTACCAGGGATGTTGAAGGCAGTCTATTCCCTCCGCTGAAGGGAAGGGGGTTCTTGATAGGAATCTGTGACATTTTGCGTTTGCTGGAGTAGCTGCTAGGTCTATGTTCGGTGGGCCCCAGGTCTGAGTTATGAGGGTAAAGGCTTGGGAACTCAGAGACCACTCGTTGTTGGAAACAAAACTTCTGCTGAGTGAATCTGCTATGAGATTCTTGGTCCCCGGAATATAGGCCGCTCTCAGATCCAGTAAGTTCAATTGAGCCCACTCCATTACAGGGCGAACTTCCTGCATCAGGGAGGAGCTTCTGGTACCCCCCTGCCTGTTGATATAGGCGACGACCACTTTGTTGTCCATCTTCAGAAGGACTAGTTACCCCCTCGGGTAGGTACTGAAGGCCAGGAGGGCCTGAAAGGCTGCTTTCATCTCCAGCACGTTTGAAACTGCATCCCGGATCCTGAATGGCCAGAGGCCCTGAGCTGCATGGTGTTGGTAGTGAGCCCCCCAACCTTCCTTGCTTGCATCCGAGGTCACGGATTTCTGAGGAAGGGAACGATATGCTTGCATCTCGTCAGATTGCAGGAACGAGTCCACCACTGCAAGGATTGTTTGACCTCCTCCGAGATGTAGATCGGTTGGGTCATGGATGAGCCATCCCATTGACACAGAAAGGAAGTCTGAAGGGGTCTCGTGTTCCATTGGGCCCACTGGAATGGTCGCAGACAAAGTGCCTAGAAGACTGAGACATGCTCTGGCCAGCAGGGATGTTGTGGAGATTGCTCTTCTCCCCTTCTGAATCAGTAGGGAAATCTTGTCCACCGGTAGTTCCATCATGTTTGCCCGAGTATCCAACTCTGCACCCAGAAAGAGCATCCTCTGGGTAGGATGAGCATTGCTTTTTTTCCCAGTTTATCAACCAGCCCAGGTCTTGTAAAGTGGCCCCTAGAACCTCCCGATGTTGGATAAGGGACTCCTGTTTGCTTGAGAGGAGAAGAATGTCATCCAGGTAGTGATGGACTCTCAATCCTTTCTCCCTTAAGGACGCTATCACTGGAAGCAGTACCTTCGTGAAGGTTCTGGGGGCGGTAGAGATCCCGAACGGGAGACATTGAAACTGGAAGTGGCCCTGATTCACTGAGAACCGAAGGAACTTCTGGAAGGCAGCATGGATTGGAATATGAAGATAGGCATCCTGAAGCTCTATGGAGAATATCCAATCTCCCAGATTTATGGTTTGGAGGATCGATTGTAAACTCTTCATCTTGAATGTCTCCACTCAGATGGAACGATTGAGGTTTTTTAGATCTAGAACTGGGCGAAGGTCCCCTGATTTTTTCTTGACCAGAAATAATGGGGAGTAGAATCCCCGTCCCATCTGTGAAGTGGGTACTTCTCCTATTGCTTTCTTTTGAAGAAGCTCCTGAATGTAACTGGTCAGCAGAAACAGTTTTTCCCCTGACGGAGGAAGCCTGGTTGGACAAAAATTATCCCCTGGGGGACGTCCTCTGAAAGACCACCTGTGCCCGAAACGGACAGTGGCCACTGTCCATGGGTCCTTTATTGATTCTGCCCAAGCCAGCTTGAATTTTGAAAGCCTTGCCCCCACTACTGCTGGCTGGACGGGTGTACCTTCAAAAAGACTTTTGGTCACCGGGAGTGGGAGTTTTGGGCTTCTGGAACTTCATAAAAGAAGTTTGAGGGTTCTTCCAGCTCCTCCTGTATTCTTTTCCTGGCCTATAAGCTTTCGCATCCCTGTATCTGTCCGGCAGATTACGCCTAAAGGGAGGAGGTCTCTGCTGCTTTGGTTTCCTGTCTGATGGTATCAGTCCCGATTTTCCAACAGTCACCTTCAAAATTGCGGAATCCAGCTTTACGCCAAAGAGATTCTCGCCGTCATATGGAATGCGGCACCAATTGGATTTTGAGACAGGATCCGCCGACCAGGGTTTTAGCCACAATGCCCGCCTGGCCATTACAGATGCCAGCATGGCCCTTGATGCTGATTTAATCGCATCCACTGATGCTTCCGCCACAAAGTCCCCTGCAAGACTTAGCTCCTTTAGTGCCTTCACAATGCTCTCCTGATCTGAGCCCTCTGAGACCAACCTCCTGGTATTCGCCGGCCAGCTGGAGATGGCCCTACCTACAGCTGCCAGTGCCACCACTGATCTGCAGGCACCTCCTGCCGCTAGATAAGCCCTTTTCATATCTGTGTCGATCCTTCTATCCAGGACGTCTCTGAATGTCACTGCATCCTCAATTGGCAGTATTACGTGCCTGGCCAGTCGCATGAGAGATGCCTCTACAATGGGAGGAGAAATGAGAGGGCTCACTTTAGGCCTCTTTAAGGGATATAATTTGGTAAGCCTATTATTTAGGCTCGATTTTTTCTCAGGACCTTGCCACTCTTCCTTGATCACATTGTCCAATTCCTCAATTAATGGAAAAGCCTCTGAGTCCCTCTGAGTCCCTGAGTCCCTGAGTCCCTGAGATTCGGGAAGTATTTTTTCCGTTTCGGTTGCACTTCCGGCAGTTCTTCACAGCCAATCGCCTCTTTCACCGATTCAACAAATGGTTCTATTAAGGAGAAATCAAAACCATCAGACGCATCCAACCCCTCATTGTCAGACGGGGAATCCTGCTCTCTTACCGAGCTGGGAGGAGCAGGTGAGGCACTTCGAGTTGACAACTCTATCTCCAGAGTAGGGATCTGTGAAACAGCAGGCTCCTTAGAGTATAGTTCTCTCTCTTTAGTAGCCTCCTCAAAGCCCCACATATCCAACATGCGTTTCCAGAGGGTCGCACAGGGGATCGCTGTCTATGAACAGGAGGAGATCTTCTATGGTAGGAACATCTAGAATAAGATCTGGAGAGACATCTTCTGCGACTCCCTCTATGGCTTGAGTGACTTCTCCTGCGACTTGAGCGGGTCCGTCTGTGGCCGGAATGGCTTCTGCTGCGTGAAGTCTCTCTGTACCTTGGTTCGGGTGAATTTGCGGACCTGGTAGGGCTAACCATATAGGCAGCGTTAGGATTGCTCTCTTTTTTAAATCTTCACTACTTACCAAAGTCCTCCCCCCTTACCTATTAGACTGATGGTGATCTGCTAGGGCAGTGGTCTCCATGGAAAGGAAAAAAAAGGCAAGTCTAAGAAAATACATAGTACAAACAATTGGCATGTAGAGGAACAGAAAAAGAGGAAACACGACAGTAAAGGCAAAAAAAAATACATTGATACAGTAATAATCAGCCACTTACCTCAGTATGGTGATTGAGGATCTTGAAAAATGAAAGGCAGGAAAAGTAACTGCTGCAATCTAGGCTCTGGACACCAAGTTCAATCAGCTTTTTAAATTGGCCGCTGAGTTCACGTCCTGCTCGCACATGTGCAGTAGCGTCGAGCGGCAGCCGGCACCATCTTAGATACTGGCAAAAACGAACAGACTACCCAGAGCAATCATACTGTGCATGTGCGGAAGCACTGGGATGCTCAACACATGTCCCGGCGACCCTGGGAGGACTACAGCACCCAGTAGAACGCCCAACACAGATGGGGAAAGAAGGAAACAAAAACAGGTACACAGGGAACAGATAGAATGGAGACCACTGCATTATGACCAAGCCTGTTTAAGGCTTATATGTCAGAGTGCTCAATACCATGTTGCAAAGCCTGTTTAAGGCTTATCATGATGAATAGGAGGCGACACCCAAGTCTATTTAAGACTCAACTGAAGATAGCTGAGGACAACTTGAAGCAGTTTTAAGTCTGTTTAAGGCTTTTCCCAAGGTCACAGAGAGAGTTTGAAAACATACCCCTGAGATCAGCAGAGTGGGGTTCCTTCCATTTAGCTTCGTTTAGAGGCTGTACCGGTAAGGACTTCCAACCAGGAGAGGCTAGAACCTGGCTGGGGCGAAGCGGTAAGGGGGTGCTGATCCATGCGGTCCCAACAGGTGAGGAAAAATGCTGGGGTGGGGGCCGTATCATCATCTTATAGTTATGTGGTCCTATCAGGTTGTGAAGGCGGAGTCACAACCCAGAGTGTATGCTGCCATGAAGATGCGACAGGAACCACTGCTAATGCTTCCCCGTGAAGTTCAGGGAATCAGCACTGAAGGAACATGAGCACGCAGCAAGTTGTAAACTATAAATGCTGTAGTAAAAAGTTTAACATTTTGGTGTACGTTTATCAGAGAGGGGCCAAGATCCTGATGATCACGGTTGATCTCTAAGGTGTACCAGTTTATGAAGCAGAGATGAGGAGTGGAGAACATGTTTTTCACTTTTCATCACAGGACACACCCTTCTGTCATTGCCTTTTACACAGATGAGCATTTTATGAAGGTGAGATCTGAAGATCTCACTAGCCATCTCTATAAAATATTTCCGTCCCAGATTCTCCAGTCCAGAGGTGGAGAATATGGATGAGAAGCTGCTGTGATGTGAGGAAGAAGGCCTCTTTCTTCTTAATATCAGCAACAGCAAGCTTAAAGCGGAGGTCCACCCTAAAATGGACCTCCGCTCATCCGAATCCCCCCCCCTCCGGCGCCACAATTGGCACCTTTCAGGGGGGGGTGCAGTTACCTGGATAATCCAGGTAACTGCACCCACTTCCGGGATAGCTGTCTGCGGAAAGGGGCGTAGATTACGCCCCTTTCCGCAACTGCCCGCCCCTTTGCGCAAGTGCCCCGCTGCCTGCTGGGAAACACACAGTTCCCAGAGGCAGCGGGGACCGTCCGGATTGCGCCGCGCGGCTCGCGCATGCGCAGTAGGGAACCGGGAAATGAAGCCGAAAGGCTCCATTTCCTGATTCCCATACCCAAGATGGCGGCGGCAGGACCCGACAGACGACCTAGCGATCGGCTTCGGGTGCCGACATCGCGGGCGCGCTGGACAGGTAAGTGTCACTATTTTAAAAGTCAGCAGCTGCAGTATTTGTAGCTGCTGGCTTTAAAAAAAAAAAAAAAACGCGGAGTCCCGGTGGACTCCCGCTTTAAAGATTTGATATAAATAATAACTATATATGTTTATGTGTATATATGTGTTTCATATATATATAGTATATGCATTTACATTATATATATATATATATATATATTGTGGTGAATCTCCAATCCTGGGACCGGGTTTTGGGAACAGCCAGCAGTCTGGCTGGATGATTGCACAGGTGGGTCTTGGGCTTAAAACAAAGCCAACACCATGGTTCTGGGCTCCACCCTCCCGAGGAGTCCAGGCGTGTAAGGGAGAAGAAGTCTGCACAGGTCGGTCTGTCAGAGTAGACAGAGGGTCCAAGCTTGTGGGCTGAAAGAGAAGCTGTTAAAGAGTGCTGAGGTACTGGGTGTACGGGAACTCTGTTAAAGAGCCAAGAGGGCTGCAGCAGAAGTCTGAGCAGCAGTGCTGCTAAAGAGAGCCAGGTGGCTTGGTATTTTTGGTTCTACGTACATTATTGCTGTGGAAAGCTGAAACCCCTGTGTGGGCAACTATTTTGTTATCTGACTTTTCTTTCTTTAATAAAAGTGGGCCTATAAGCCCTGAAAACGGCATATCTGGCGTGGACTCAGCTCACTGGTAAGCTCTACCTTTAAGCTAAAATAACCCCCAAATATTACAAGTGGTGTTCGAATGCGGGCAGAAGACGGTGGAATCCGGGTCCTTGCGCTACAGTAAGTTCAAGTCAGGAACTATTGGCTGTGTGTGGAAGTGCAGCCAGGCAAAAGGCATTGCGTGTTGCAGGTGGTGTACCTGTGAATGAAAAGTCAAAAATTTTTTTTTTTTTTTCTCTTGCTATGAACTGTGTTTGTGTGCATGAGACAGCATAATCAGTGTGTGCAATGTGCAGGTGAGGAAAGCTTGCATGAAGAGAAAAGCAACTTGCTTTAAAAGAGACACTTTCATTTTCCTGGACTGTTTAAAGTTGTTCTGGAGTCTCTAAGTATGGGGCGGTCAAAGCTCTTAAAAGAAGCAAGGTTTGCTGAAATGAGAGACAGAGCTCTGTGGTTGGAGGGGTTGTTACCGCCTGAACGAGCCCCATACATACCCGATCAGAGTTTATCAAGGAGAAAAATGGCTGGGGTTGTCCCTAGCAACCCTGGTGCAATGAGTGCACAGGTGACTGCTGTTATGGAGAGTCCACCAGCATTTGAATCTGCAGTGGATTGGTGCAAGCGGCATTTAGCAGCACTGGGCCAAGCTACAGAGGAAAGGAAGCCAACCCTCAGTGCAAGGGGAAAGCCGCTGGATGTCCATAACTGGAAGAGGGCTGTTGTTGCCCCTGGCAAAGCTGCTGCAGTTAAAACCACAGCTATTGTGAAAGATGTGAATGTGTCACAGCATGAGATGGGATCCAGCAGAGAGAAGCCCATGCGATATGCAAGGAGAGAGGCTGATCAAAGGCTGAGGATGAGAGTGGTTTCCCATAGCAACGCAGAGGAAGCCAGTCGGGCTGTCGCTGTACCATGGGCTATGTCTAATAAGGATCGTGGAAAGCAGCTTAAGGAGGAGCCAATTTTTCATGTTGGAGAGAGCCAGCAAAGTTCTGCTGGGAGAGTGCGGTCTCCCATGGCAACCGGAGTGAAATTTATGCCTGAAAGGAGCTGCAGTAGAGGTTTGGTTCAGCGTCCCCACAAAGAGGCCTGTGCATTCCGGCCTGCTGGGAATCACCAGGAGAGAATCGCTTTGGAAAAAAATCGTCCAGTACCATGCCTGGAATGTGGCCAGCTGGGGCATGGCATGTTTTCTTGCCCTAGGTTGTGGAATACGGCTGGAGATAATGTTGCTGAGAAGGTTTTGTCTGTAGGCCCAGATTCCGGTGAAAATATGTTTGCAGTCACCCCTAGCAACAAGAAGTTTCCTGTGGTGCCTGCAGGGGGTGCTAAACGGTGGGAGATGCCTGCTATAGTTTCATCCCATGGCCACCAGGAGGAGTTGGCCAGTAAAAGTGCAGCAGAGGACTGGTGCATAAGACGACGTACTCAAATGAAGATGGTGACCCCAACTACTGCGGTGGGTAAGACTGTCTTTAATGAAATGATGGCTGGAACTGCTGATTTCATGTTTAAAAGGACTGGTTACGAGACTGTCCATGATGATGTGAGAGTGACCCCAGTTAGTGGGGCCACTGAATGTGCACTTGAGAATGACTTTTCCCTATATAGTGGGAATGCAAGGGTTAAAATCAAAATAGAACCTGTGTTAATGACTAAAAGTGTTGTGTCTAATGACTATCAGGCTCAAGTTGACCATGGGCTAGGACAGCCTACAAATGCGAAAAATGCTATAAGTGTTACTGTTAATGAAAAGTTTAATGCTGTTGGGAAAGCTTTTGCTCTGAAAGAACCTGGGGTTATCAAAAATGGGCCGTTGCCTGTAGCAACTGGTGGTAAGACAGCACAGTTGTCCACAGGAATCTCCAGGGAACTTCATGTGTTGGAGTCAGAGGTTGCCCTGGACAACTGCGATGTCACTCTGGTGGGACAGAGTGGAACTGTACTGTGTAATGGTAATGTGTTAGTGCAAACTGCTAGTACTAAAAATGTGCAGGTAAATGGTGGATTAACACAACCTGTGAAAAATGCAAAGGTGTGTGAGGCTTATGAAATGCAAGCAGAGAAAGGTGGTGAATATGGTGTATTGCAACCTGTGCTACCACAGTCTGACATGATTTACAATGACTGGTGTAATGAGTCTGCAGCTAAGCCAGTCTGTTCTTATGTGTCTCCTTGGGCAGATGGATCGGTGCTGAGGAGTACCGCAGAAGGGAGCGCACATACAACAGATTGGGATAGTTGTAGTGAAAATCTTATCTCCCTGATAGATAAGGCTTTTATGCACAAAGATAAGGTGGACACGGTTTCTGCTGGGCCAGCAGGAGGGGCTGCAGAACAGCCTGTACCTGAGGGCGTGGTGGCTGCTGCAGGGGGTAACCCTGGTGAGCAGGATGAACCAAATAAGGGCATAGCAGAGACATTGTCCGTGACCCACAAAACTGAGGTTGACATGGAGTGTCAACGTGACGTCACTGGTAATGTGCTGGAGCAGTTCACTGATGCTGAGCCTGAGAAGTTGAGTATGAGTCCAGTACCTGGCAGCGCTCTGGTGGAGCACCAGGCTGTCTTTACCTCCAGCCGGGAGGAGGTTCCGTTAACCATTGCAACTTTTCAAGTCTCAGCAAGTGAGTCTCTCTGCATCCCCAGTGTCATGAAAGTCCCCAGGAAGGACTTAGGTCTGGAGTCAAGGGCCTGGTTTATAACTGAAGCATTACAAGAGATGCTTGAACTTTGGGATGTACAGCCAATCTATACTAGTGTGTCTCCTCCACAGTCTGATGGGCTGGTTCTGCGCAGTACCACTAGGTGGAGCACTGTATGGCAGGCTGTACAGAGCAAAGCAAAACAGGACAGGAATGGTTTATTCCTAAATTTGCTACTTTTGTTAAAAGTTGCCGCTACGTATGCTGCTAGATTAGATCCAGAAGAAATATTTGAGACAGACGTTGGAGAAGTTGAAAATAAGCCTAAATTGCCTGTGGTTACACCTCCTAACAGCCAGATGGGAAGCATTTCTGCTGCTATGGTCCAGTGTGGTGCTGGTCAGTTGGTGAAGGGCGCGTATACTGCACCAGTAGAAAAACCACATGAGGTGGAAGGGCCATGTGTGGACCTGAAAGCAGCAGAGATCCTGACTAGGGCTCAAACAAAGGTGGTTAAAGAGACTGGGATCCCCAGTCCAATGGTTGGTTTAGGTGACAAACCTAATAAGGTTCCCGGGACAGGGGAATGGACAAGGAGCATGGTAAAAATTGTATGTGGATCAGACGAGAGCTTGCCTGTTCCGGTGGATAAAAATACAGGTAGCATCAGAACGGGTCAAGTAGTAGGACAGCTGCCTGCAGAGTGGGTGAACCCAGGGGAGGTGGCGTCCTGTGAGGTTCCTGTGGGTGATGGCGGCCCTCCAGTATGTGTGCCCTCTGTGGACTCTACCCTAGCAAATGTTGGAAAAAAAGGCATTGGTGACATGTGCAACATTGAGAGGTCTAATGTTGGTTTGAATATGTCTGTCAATGATGAACCAAATAATGTGTTAATGGTACATGATGATGTGGTGTCCAAAGGTACAGGTAAACCTGGTAATCAATTAGTGACTGCTGAGGCAGGTACCAGAAATAAGAGGTGGGTTTCCGTTCTAAACACTATAGAAATAGGCCCCCTACAGTCTCAGAACAGTACTGCTGAGAGAGTTTTGGGGAAACCTGGGAACCTGAAGCGTGGAGGCAGAAGGGTTGGTAGGAAGACCAACGGGAACCCATTAAGATTTCAGGAGAGGAAGTGCTTATGGAAATGCACTCGGAAGAAAAGTTGGGAAGGTCGCATCAAAGCGCATAGCAGAGTGACAGTAAGGCTTAGAGGGAGACACCAAAGGAGGCATTGGGTGGAGTTCCCCGTTAGGAGAAGCGAGGTTGGACAGGAGGGTACTTCTGTAAATGGTATCTGGCACAGAGGTGCCAAAAGTAACTTGGGTGTTCCGCCCTCTGGGTCGAAACAAAGGGGGGGGATATGTGGTGAATCTCCAATCCTGGGACCGGGTTTTGGGAACAGCCAGCAGTCTGGCTGGATGATTGCACAGGTGGGTCTTGGGCTTAAAACAAAGCCAACACCATGGTTCTGGGCTCCACCCTCCCGAGGAGTCCAGGCGTGTAAGGGAGAAGAAGTCTGCACAGGTCGGTCTGTCAGAGTAGACAGAGGGTCCAAGCTTGTGGGCTGAAAGAGAAGCTGTTAAAGAGTGCTGAGGTACTGGGTGTACGGGAACTCTGTTAAAGAGCCAAGAGGGCTGCAGCAGAAGTCTGAGCAGCAGTGCTGCTAAAGAGAGCCAGGTGGCTTGGTATTTTTGGTTCTACGTACATTATTGCTGTGGAAAGCTGAAACCCCTGTGTGGGCAACTATTTTGTTATCTGACTTTTCTTTCTTTAATAAAAGTGGGCCTATAAGCCCTGAAAACGGCATATCTGGCGTGGACTCAGCTCACTGGTAAGCTCTACCTTTAAGCTAAAATAACCCCCAAATATTACTATATATATATATATATATATATATATATATATATATATATATATATATATTACAAACACACGCACGGTATAGTTATAATGTATTTTCTTTTAGGACCCATTCACATCTGAGCAATGCAGAATTGTTGGCAGAATTGCGGAATTCTTGCCACGATTCCAAAATCTTGTAAAATTGTCTCAAAATACACAATGATGTTTTGGGTGCCATTCATTGTTAATGACACCCCAAATGCAGTTACCAGACATGCATTTTGCCACATATATTGTCATTTGACAAATACACTACCAAGGTGCCAAAATGCACAATGCTCCATGCCCACAAAATGTTCAATTTGGCCTTTTGAGTCTTTTTTGTGCTCATTTTGGTACTATTTTTGATGCACTTTTTGCTGCTTTTTTCAACACACATTTTGGCTTGTTTTTTTAACCACATGCCGACAGCGCCATAGCTGAAAGATGGCCACAGCGCGGTCAGCTTATTCCAGCTGAACATCCGTGGGACGTCCTTACAGAATGGAGGTCACCCGGGAACATCCGTGACCACCGGATCACAGATCACCGTAAATGGCCGCTTATAGTGGCCATTTATTTGACAGAGCATCACTTGTAAACAAATCGGTGTTATTTCATGATGCCGGTTCCTCCCTCCCCTTTCTGTACTAATCAGTACAGTGTGAGAGGGAGAGATCATTTGCAGCGCTGTGGGCACTAAAGGTCAAGCCCATAGCACTGCTCAGTGCCCATATTCTGCCAGTACTATGCAATAATCTGCAATACTATGTAATACTATGCCAATACTCTGCAATAAATTTTAACAGAAACAAAGATTTTTTTTTTACCAAATTTTCAGTCTTTTTGGATTTATAGCACAAAAATTTTTAAAAAACAGCGGTGATTAAATACCACCAAAAGAAAGCTCTATTTGTGTGAAAAAAAGGACAAACATTTCATATAGGTACAGTGTTGCATGACTGAGTAATTGTCATTCAAAGTGAGAGCACCGAAAGATAAAAATTGGTCTGGTTAGGAAGGGGGTTTAAGTGCCCAGTGGTCAAGTGGTTAAAATGCATTTTAGCACATTTTTATATGCATTTTGGTTCTTTTTTAAGATGTATTTTTATCTCATTTTTTTACCTGCTTTTTTGTGTGCATTCCAGAAACACATGCAAAATGCATGATATGCTTGCAGTGCTATTAATTGTTAATGGCACCCCAAAAGTGGCTAGCAAATGTGCTGTTTGCCAAAATATGCATAAAAAGCAAATCAAAATGCATGTTAACAAAGTGTCAAACTACAGGCTAAAAGAAGCACGAAAATCCAAGTTACAAACCACACCCAAATGCGTGCTAAAATAACCTGTTCCAAAATGTGCGTTAACGGCCAAAATGTGTGTTTAAATAAGCGCCAGTGCTTAATATTTTCATGTAATCACACGCTCTTTTTAAGGCTGGCCATACATTATACAATTTTCTTCTATAGATTTCCTTTAGATTTACCAAAACCATATAATATGAGGTCAAATCTAAACATTTTCAATTTGTGTGCAATCAGGCAGGCCCTTCTACGCAGTTGAAAGTAAATCTAAAGGAAATTGAATAAAAAAGTAAAGTATGGTGTATGGCCAGCTTAACCTTGGTTTCACTTTTAAAACACAGGTGTCTCAGGAAATCACAGGCAGTCCCCCAACTTCTACTCAGAAAGTCTCGCTGGAAGTCGCGTTGCCCCTGTGTGAATGAACTCTGAGAACAAATGTTCTCCGCTTCATAAATCGGGTGCCAGAGGAGAAGATTTTTTCTCTGAGAACTGAAATTAGATAAATTATCTCTGCTTGATAAATGGACACCTTAATTTGCTGTGGAATATTCATTTTATTATGTTAAAAAAAAGGGTGTTTTTCTTTAATTTTATAATGGCTGCAGAGCTTTATTAATTTATGTTTCATATATTTACCTAGAGTGTGAAACGCTGATGACCTGGCATGCAATGTGTAGATGCACCTTTGTCATGTCTCTCCTTTGTTAATCTGCATTAGTAGATCCTGAAACCTTGCTTCCTGCTTAGATGAACATGGGGAAAGGTGATCAGTTTTCCAAGGTTTTCTGTGCAATATTTTCTGGAAACTGATCCCACTGCCCTGCAGTTCTGTGAAAGAAGAAAAGGGTTTACATAACATTCAGTACTGTCAAATTACCTGTTTGAATGCATAATGTGACAGGTGCTCATAGAGGCCATTGGTATGCCTTTTATAACCCGAATTGTCACCTGCTGAGAGCCTGCTTCTGGCAAAACATGATGTGTCTGAGATATGTTTATGGCTCTTGAGTCACTTATTGCAATTATCAATTCAATTTATGTAATGGACTTGTTTTGTTTTTTTTTGTTTTTTGCTGTATACCTACAGACTTAAAACTGAACTCCAGACAACAGCCCAATACACAGAAGAACCATATATACTGTATGAGCAAAATTTTACTGTCTAACGTTTTCTATTTCTGTCTATGCAGTTCCAAGATTGAAAGAGCTGTGTGCCACAGCACAGCCCAGTATCAGGAGACCTGCTTTCTTTGCTTTTTTTTTTTCCCTCTATCCTTATAAAAGCATATAAATTGATAGCACATGAACACTGTAGAACCATTAATTGGCTCCTTGTGCCTCTTACCCCTCATAAAATATGAAGTCTGCTGAACAGGGGATTTAAAGTAGTTGATACCGGGTGACATCCAAGAGAATACACTGCTTGAAAAAAAAAACTGATATGGCTAATAAAGAGTTCTGGTGATATTTAGAAGTGAGCAGGATAATTGCTTAGGCATTAAACCCCAAAAACAAAAATTAATATATTGCAGCTTATCAATCTATAAATTAGGTGGCTGCATTCATTTTAAGCTTTTTTTTCCCCATTATTTTCTCTTGGTGAAGTAACACACTTTCAGTCTTAGGGCGTCACCAATCTGGATGGAGGAGCAATGGAGTCACCTTTGGACAGCAGTACTGTCATACTAGGGTTGCCACCTGTCCGGGATTCACCCAGACAGTACGGGTTTTGAATCATGTGTCCGGTTTTCAGTCTCCCTGGATCCCGGACACATGATTCATTCAGATCAGACTGCCAAAGCTGGGGGTCGGGGAAGGAATGTAGCTAGTGCTTATTAGGGCAGCAGCTGGGGGCTGAGGAAGGAACAGAACTAGTTAAATCAGTCAGCAGAGCACTAAAACTTGTACAGCTGCTCCCAACAATTAAACTATAGTCCCGGTCCCCCTTGTGTATATCAATCTGCCAGGGCATGTAATTTCCGGGGGCCGCAGTACAAGAATTACTCAGACGGGACTATTTGATGATTTTCGGGCACAGGTGAAGTAATCCCTGTGCTGCGGTTCCCGGCAATTCCAAGTCCGGGGGATTGATAGAGAAGTGGAGGTCTGGAGCGTGACATAAAGAATGCTGCCAGATAAGGATTAACTACTTCTGTTCTTTCTCCAGCCTGATCAGACTCTTGTATCCTGGTTGTTAGATTAGGAGGTGAGTAGTTAATGGGGGGTCTTTGCCTTGCTTATCTCTGCTGGGAAGAGGAGAATGTGGGGGTGCATGGTGGATCAAAACTGAACTCGGGGGCTTCCTGTGTGCATCTGTGAGGATGTGAACCTGGGGCAAGGGGGGGGGGGGGCACAGGATGGACAAGACTGATGTGCACAGGGGCTGCCTGTGACTGTGTGTGGGCCACTGATGGTTACTCTCTGTATTACATATTACCTCTGCCATACTACTGACCTCCACCTTCTGCTTTTTTTTTTTTTTTTTTTTTTTTTACATGCCCCGGTGGATTGTCGGTATTCTGATTTATTTGTCAGAACCACTGAATTAAGGATTACTCCGCTGCTCCCTGATAAGCTTTAACTAGTCCTGCTAAGGTACTTGAACAACTTCGGCATTTTTTGTTACCTTAGAAAGTTTTAGGGAATGTCCAGTTCGCTTTAGGCTGGGGGTCACGCCTATGCAAATTGGATGAGGGTTTCCCCACATCCAATTCGCATAGCAGGAGAATGTGACCGGCTCTCTATGGAACCCGTTCACATATCTCCAGGATGGCCGAGGAGCGCACTGCGCATCTTTGGCTCTGCTTGGGGGCCGAATTCAGGCATAGATTCATTCCCGATTTGTTCCTGAAATGGAGAACAGGGAGCACAGGGTTCCTCTGCGATCCTCTGCCAGCTCCAGTGTGAACCAAGTCTAAAGCCAGCGGCAGTACATTCATAAAGGGCGCAGGAGCGCCACCCCCTCTCTCCTGCACCCCTCTATTACCAATAGATAGATTCATGCATTGCATGAATCTATCTATGGTTGCCGCTGCCGCCCCCTATTCAGGTGTCCAGCTCCTTGTCGGGCATCTGAATTCCAGTGGTAGGGGTGTTTTTGGAAGCGCCCGATTAGAGCCATAGGCTCTAATAGGCTTCCAAATTGGTAAACAGCGGGAGCAATGCTGTGTGTTCACTGTTTACACAGTGTTGTGTTAGGGAAGCGAATAAATAGCTTTACTAACACTGACCCACCTCTCAACCAATCGGGATGCTCGGGTCTGGTTACCTGTCACCTGATTGTCTGAAGCGACAGGCGCTGTGATTGGATGCCTATCAGGCGTCCAATCATAGCAGAGGACAGGAGAAGACATCGAGGACTTGGAGGAAGCGTGGAGGACATCACCGTGACCCGAGACTGGTAAGTGCCAGGCAGGGGGCACACTGGCAGCAACTGATGGGCACGGTGGCTGCAATTGATGGGGTTTTTATTTCAGTTTGTTTGCACCCCCCAAAAATTTGGAGCACCTGCCGCCACTGCCTAAAGCCCAACTCCAGCTTCTGTTCCTCCGTGCCCTAATTTTCTTAAAGTCCACCTCCAGTAATGTGCTGTAAATTAGCAATTAAACTGTTCAAGGAAGGCAAATCACTAACAGCTGATGGCTACATTCACCTTGGCGATTAGGGCTGGTGTGAATAGTAGCAGCAGGTATTAGAGATTCCTGTGGCAGCTGTTGGCGAGTAGGTGCGGCAGCAGGCCTCCTTCACTATAATGACATTTCACCAGGGGCCGCTGCAATTCGTTCCTCTCTGAATGGCCAATGATTACCTTTACTGATTGCTGCTGGATGCCGGACTGGCAAAATGTCACTATAGTGAAGGGGACAAAAAACAAGCTCTGGTCTGCCGCACTCTTCAGAAGACCACTTTCTTTTATTGGAAAATCACATCACAGCAAACAAGGAAAGATTGCTGACGTTTCTCACTAGCTGTAGTGCTTATTCATATAAATAAGCACTACAGCTAGTGCGAAACATCAGCAATTTTACCTTGTTCGCTGTGTTTGTTGAGCTGTGATGTGATTTTCCAACAAAAAAAAGTGGTCTTCTGAAGAGTGCGGCAGTCCAGAGCATGTTTTTCGTCTGTTGCTAGTGGTAATAGCCAGCACCTGTGGCCTCCCAGCCGAAGAGACAGTTAACAGCCTGCATGTGTGCTCCTGGAGCAGTGAGATCCCTTCTCTTTCACTATAGTGAAGGGGGACAGCAGCCACACCTAGCTGCTGAGAGCCACATCAGGAACTGTTACAATTCGCACTCGCTCCCAGCCGAAGAGACAGTTAACAGCCTGCATGTGTGCTCCTGGAGCAGTGAGATCCCTTCTCTTTCACTATAGTGAAGGGGGCCAGCAGCCACACCTAGCTGCTGAGAGCCACATCAGGAACTGTTAAAATTCGCACCAGCTCTAATCACCACTGTAAAAGTAGCCTAAGGCCCCTTTCACACTGATGCATTTTTACTTTGCAATGGGGATGATTTACACCACTGCGCTGTGGGTGCAGTGCATTTTGAAAAGTCCTGTATGCTCCATATTTGGTGCGGTGTTGAAAAACCACACCAAAAATGCAGCTTTCCATTCAAGTTTTTGGTGGGTTTTTGAGTCATGTGTCCATTTTTCACAGGTACAGGCAACCCAGAAACACACCAGAAACGCAACAGGAAACACATCTGAAACACAGAAGAATCTTGCTGTTCCTTCCCTCAGCTAAGTAGATGGGGCCCAGGGAAGTTTTTTTTTTGTAATTGGTGCAGACCATGGGGTTACTCAGCAATGTCCCAAAGTAAACATTAATAGTCCTGTTCCTGTGCGCAGTTATCTACTGAATTGACAGAAAATACTGGAGTGGCTGAACAGACATAGGGTTCATTTACACATGTAGGGCCCTCTTCCGCATTTGGATTGCTTTTCAGAAGGCATTTGACAGACAGGCAGGAGGTGAAATATCACTTCCTCATTACATTCGATTAAATGGAATGGGTTAAGCAAGCAGTAGTTAGGGTCGCCACCTGTTGGAGATTCACCCGGACAGTCCAGGTTTTCAATCGTGTCCACTCTCATACTGGTGTCGTCCACTCATCTACTTCTAACATCCACTGTCCTGCTGACTGACACTGTCCACTTTTAAGATAGGTTAAGTTCATATATTTACAGTGACATTTGTTTTTTTAATTTAAGAATATTTTATGAATACAAAAATGCTTATGTTTAACAATGCCACTATATAAGCCCCTCACACTGTTAATGCAATTTGGACACACCTACTGTTCGCCATGGCGTGCATAGCACACTGCATTACTACTCTCATTGGGACACCCAATAGTGCCACAGGTCTTTTACAATCTTATAATGTATACTACAAAAAAAAATTGCCTTACAACACTAAAATGTTCAGGTTTGGCTTGAAGAAAAGGTGGCAACCCTATGTCATACTGTTATACCAGTAGACATAGATACAGTAGATTTGACTAATGCATTAAAGCTGAACACCAAATAACACACCTTTTAAGCAGTTACAGTATTTTTTTTACCTTTTGGGATAACGTTTTTGCAAAAATAAATGAAACTGATTATTATAAGCACTCTTGTCAGTGGCAAATTTTTGTCTCATCCCTCTAACTGCCACTTTCACTGGACGGCTTACTCTTTTAAAGGAACCTGAAAAAAAAAAACACACTTACTGACAGGATCACAAGGTGAAAAAAAAACCTACAAAAAGGGTCAATAATGCAGTCATCACATCTATGAATTATAAGCTTCAATATATAAATGTTTTGCTTTTGATTTTAATACCACTAGAACCAGTGAATTGACAAGATGCAGAGTATTACCTTACCTCCCTCCAGGGTCTATGGTAATAATAGTGAAGTTGGAAAGTTCTATCAGATTTTGACACTATCAACCTACTTAGGTTTATTAATAAAACACAGTAATATATATATATATATTTTTTTTTTTACCTGATCATTGAGACAGATAATGGGAGAATACAAAAGAATTCCTGAATTTTGTAGTTTCAAAATCACAATGTGCCTAAGGACTTGGACCACCAATAAGCCCCACAAGCATGGGGATCACTAATGGTAAAGGACACCATCATATTCATCCTTACCTCCTCTTAGAAGTCTATGTAAAACAATTATTTTTAAAACAGTAGCAACATTTATACTATCGCAAATCATCTTGTTACTTTGCCTTTGGGAATTATCACCCCTGGAGAGCAATTAAGAAAGATAGTTGTTTTTTTCATATTTTTTTTTATTATATGCTTTTTTTTTTATAGATGTATGACTAACATTGATGTAAGCAACCAGTTTAATCTTTTAGATACAGTCTAAAAGATTAAATTGGCTAGGTATGGTCATGTTGGTGCTGCTAGTTAGATTTGAGATGTTTTAAAGATTTTTGTTCTTTATAAATGTAATGGCTAGAGGCCTTTTTTTCCTCCATTCCATGTTTACTGCACTGGAGTTATAGGCTACTTGTTCCCCTTGAAATGTAAATTCTTCAGGAGAGTCATGGTATGATTGTGTGGAGTTTAGGATTGCTTATAAGCTAAGTGCTGGGAGCTTAAAGAGGAAGTAACCCCTGATGAGTTTACTTCCTCTTTCATTCCCTGCAAAGGCAAAGCATAATGGACTACTATGCATCGCATAGTAGCCCATTATGTGTCACTTACCTGACACAGGAGCCAGCGAAGTCGCCGCTGTCCCCTGTAGTCCGCCGCATCCATCTTGTTGGTGGGGTCTCGCTGCTCCGCCGCTGTCATTCGGCGAAGCCGTGATGACGTCACTCCCGCGCATGCGCACGGAGCCGACACGCGCGGCAGCTTCGTCGCTGAAAATGCCGCGCTCAGTGCGCCTGCGTGCCGCTGTCTACGGCGCATGCGCCGTAGACAGTGGTGCCCGTTTTCGGGCAAATATCTCCTAAACCATATAGGTTTAGGAGATATTGCTTGGACCTACAGGTAAGCCTTAATCTAGGCTTACCTGTAGGTCAAAGTGGTTTGTAAGGGTTTACAACCACTTTAAAGTGGAAGTGAACCTTCCTATCATTTTCAGCTAAGAAAGCTGCTATCTTGGCCTCTGTTTAATCTTTAACTACCATGATGATGCACAGATGATCACTTAGGACACCAACCATTGGATGGTTTGACAGATTGGTGGAGAGCACAACCAGTAGGGATGAGCCAAACACCCCCGGTTCGGTTCGCACCAGAACTTTCGAACGGACCCCAAATTCATACGAACGTTAGAACCCCATTGAAGTCTATGGGACTCCAACGTTCAAAATTAAAAGTGCTAATTTTAACGGCTAATATGCAAGATACTGTCCTAAAAAGGGTTTGGGGACCTGGCTCCTGCCCCAGGGGACAGGGGTCAATGCCTAAAATGTTTTTAAAAATGGCCGTTTTGGCGGGAGCACTGATTTTAATGACGATTAAAGTGGAAAAAAAAGTGAAATATTCCTTTAAATATGGTGCCTAGGGGGTGTCTGTAGTATGCCTGTGAAGTGCCACGTGTTTCCCATGCTTAGAACAGTCCCTGCACAAAATGACATTTAACGGAAATAACGTCATTTAACCACTTGCCGACCGCCGCACGACGATGTACGTCGACAGAATGGCACGGGCAGGCATATGGGCGTACCTGTACGTCCCTGCCTTCCCGCGGGTGGGGGGCCCGATCGCCCCCCCCCCCCCGGTGCCTGCGGTGGTCGGTATTCGTTCGGGAGCAATCCGGGATGAGGGGACGGCCATTCATTCATGGCCACCCCCTCGTGATCGCTCCTGACGAATGGAAATGCTCCGTGACATCACTTCCTCTCCTGTAATGTAAACACAGGAGAGGAAGTGATGTAATCTCTCCTCCGTGTCGGTATTTTTCGTTCCGACACCGAGGAGAGAGGATCGGTGAGTTGCACCAACACGACACTACACAGTAGAACATGCCAGGCACACTCACACCCCCCCGATCACCCCCCCAATTACCCTTGCCCCCCAGTCACAGTGACACCAATGTCATTTTTTTTTTTTTGCATTGGTGTCATTTGTGACTGTAATAACTGTTAGGGCAGTTAGGGTTAGCCCCCTTTAGTTCTAATGTACCCCCCTAACCCCCCCAATAAAGGTTTAACCCCGTGATCACCCCCCGTCGCCAGTGTCACTAAGGCTGGGTTCACATTGCAGCGGTTTATGAGAACGAATGTGATTCGCACCGCACTGCAGTGCAAATCACATCCGATCTCTGTGCGATTCGAGTTCAGCCATACAGATAGTATGGCTGAATTTGCGTCGCACCCGCCGCACCCGCCGCGAATTCGCACGGGACCCTTTTTTTGGTCCGCAGCAGAATCGGATCGCATGGGTGTTCACACCATGCGATCCGAGTTTGCAGATCGCACTGCTATATGCGAACTGATCTGGGGGTGTCATTAACATTTCACTGACACTCCCAGCAGTTTGCATAGGGCAGTGTGAACTGCCGCCGGGAGGCATGCGATGCGGGAACCCGCCGCGGATTCGTGGCGTTCCTGCATCGCTCCAGTGTGAACCCAGCCTAATAAGCGATCATTTTTCTGATCGCTGTATTAGTGTCACAGGTGACGCTAGTTAGGCAGGTAGGTATTTAGGTTCGCCGCAGCTTTTTATAGCGCCAGGGACCCCCATATACTACCGCATAAAGCCCCCTGATTGCCCCCTAGTTAACCCTTTCACCAGTGATCACCATATAACTGTTACAGGTGACGCTGGTTGGTTAGTTATTTTTTTATAGTTTCAGGGCACCCGCCATTTATTACCTAATAAAGGTTTAACCCCCTGATCACCCGGCGGGTGTCATTTGTGACTGTAATAACTGTTAGGGCAGTTAGGGTTAGCCCCCTTTAGTTCTAAGGTACCCCCCTAACCCCCCCAATAAAGGTTTAACCCCGTGATCACCCCCCGTCGCCAGTGTCACTAAGGCTGGGTTCACATTGCAGCGGTTTATGAGAACGGATGTGATTCGCACCGCACTGCAGTGCAAATCACATCCGATCTCTGTGCGATTCGAGTTCAGCCATACAGATAGTATGGCTGAATTCGTGTCGCACCCGCCGCAAACTCGCACGGGACCCTTTTTTTGGTCCGCAGCAGAATCGGATCGCATGGGTGTTCACACCATGCGATCCGAGTTTGCAGATCGCACTGCGATATGCGAACTGATCTGGGGATGTCATTAACATTTCACTGACACTCCCAGCAGTTCGCATAGGGCAGTGTGAACTGCCGCCGGAAGGCATGCGATGCGGGAACCCGCCGCGGATTCGTGGCGTTCCCGCATCGCTCCAGTGTGAACCCAGCCTAATAAGCAATCGTTTTTCTGATCGCTGTATTAGTGTCACAGGTGACGCTAGTTAGGCAGGTAGGTATTTAGGTTCGCCGCAGCTTTTTATAGCGCCAGGGACCCCCATATACTAACGCATAAAGCCCCCTGATTGCCCCCTAGTTAACCCTTTCACCAGTGATCACCATATAACTGTTACAGGTGACGCTGGTTGGTTAGTTATTTTTTTATAGTTTCAGGGAACCTGCCATTTATTACCTAGTCTCACTAGTGTACCCCTAAATTTAGGGGTGTCTACTTTCCAAAATGGGGTCATTTGGGGGGGTTTGTGCCATCTTGGCATTTTATGGCCTTCAAAACTGTAACGCCCTTAGAAAGCCTGAAGGCGGTGCTTGGTTTTCGGGGCCCCGTACGCGGCTAGGCTCCCAAAAAGTCCCACATATGTGGTATCCCCATACTCAGGAGAAGCAGCAGAATTTATTTTGGGGTGTCATTTCACATATGCCCATGGCATGCGTGAGCAATATATCATTTAGTGACAACTTTGTGAAAAAAAAAAAAGTTTGTAATTTTCCCGCAACTTGTGGCAAAATATAAAATATTCCATGGACTCAACATGCCTCTCAGCAAATAGCTTGGGGTGTCTACTTTCTAAAATGGGGTCATTTGTGGGGGTTTTGTGCCATCTTGGCATTTTATGGCCTTCAAAACTGTAATAGGTAGTGAGGAGTGAAGTCAAATATTTACGCCCTTAGAAAACCTGAAGGCGGTTCTTGGCTTTCGGGGCCCCGTACGCAACTAGGCTCCCAAAAAATCCCACACATGTGGTATCCCCGTACTCAGGAGAAGCAGCAGAATTTATTTTGGGGTGTCATTTCACATATGCCCATGGCATATGTGAGCAATATATCATTCAGTGACAACTTTGTGAAAAAAAAAATAAAAAATTAAAGTTTGTAATTTTCCCGCAACTTGTGGCAAAATATAAAATATTCCATGGACTCAACATGCCTCTCAGCAAATAGCTTGGGGTGTCTACTTTCTAAAATGGGGTCATTTGTGGGGGTTTTGTGCCATCTTGGCATTTTATGGCCTTCAAAACTGTGATAGGTAGTGAGAAGTGAAATCAAAAATTTACGCCCTTAGAAAGCCTGAAGGCGGTGCTTGGTTTTCGGGGCCCCGTACGCGGCTAGGCTCCCAAAAAGTCCCACATATGTGGTATCCCCGTACTCAGGAGAAGCAGCAGAATTTATTTTGGGGTGTCATTTCACATATGCCCATAGCATGTGTGAGCAATATATCATTTAGTGACAACTTTGTGTAAAAAAAAAAAAAAAAAAAAATTTTTTTGTCATTATTCAATCGCTTGAGGCAAAAAAATAAAATATTCAATGGGCTCAACATGCCACTTATCAATTTCCTTAGGGGGTCTACTTTCCAAAATGGGGTCATTTGGGGGGGTTTTGTACTGCCCTGCCATTTTAGCACCTCAAGAAATGAGATAGGCAGTCGTAAACTAAAAGCTGCGTAAATTCCAGAAAACGTACCTTAGTTTGTAGATGTGACAACTTTTGCGCAAACCAATAAATATACAGTTATTGACTTTTTTTTTTACCAAAGACATGTGGCTGAATACATTTTGGCCTAAATGTATGACTAAAATTGAGTTTATTGGATTTTTCTAATAACAAAAAGTAGAAAATATTTTTTTTTCAAAATTTGCGGTCTTTTTACGTTTATATCGCAAAAAATAAAAATCGCAGAGGCAATCAAATACCATCAAAAGAAAGCTCTATTTGTGGGAAGAAAAGGACGCAAATTTTGTTTGGGTACAACATTGCATGACCGCGCAATTACCAGTTAAAGCAGCGCAGTGCCAAATTGTAAAAAGACCTCTGGTCATTGACCAGCAAAATGGTCCGGTCTGAAAGTGGTTAAAGCTGCTTGCGGTTTTAATGTTATATCTGGTTCCTGCAATATGGTTGAAAATCATTGAGAAAAATGGCATGGGTAGCCCTCCCTGCCCATTACCAGCCCCTTTGGGTCTTGTACGCATATTAAGGGGAACCCTGTACCCATATTAAAAAAAGGAAATGTGTGTGGCCCCCAGGCCCCATATACTCAGAACAGCAGTATACAGGCGGTGCAAACAAGACAGGGACTGTGTAGGTTTGTTGTGTTAAGTTGAATCTGTTTGTAATTTTCAACTGGTACATTTTTAAAGTGTAGCTCCAGTCAAAAAAACTATTTTTAAGCTTTTTGGAAAACATAGGGAAGGGTTATCACCCCTGTATAATTTGTTTTGTCGTACATCTTTTTTCATCTCACTTGCTGTTGTCTCCTTCCGTTTACAAGTAGGAGATGTTTGTAAGTTGGATGTTTGAAAGTAGGGGCCTGCCTTATATGCTCTGCAGAAATGGCGGAACAAGGTGTTGGTTTTGCCACAACATTGTAAGCCCTGAAAGTGACTCTTGGTGGGCGCTAGAGCGCCCTGCTATGAACGATTATATCAAGAATTGTAATTACATGCCATTGTTGAACAGTGGTAGAAAAATTTACCTTTGGTGGTTGTGGTGCTGGTGCCACAACACTATAAGTCCTCACAGTTACTCTGGGTGGGCACAGTAACGGGCCCTCCTGTGAAATATTATATCAAGAATTGGAATTACATGTCCCTGTTAAACAGGGGCAGAAAAATTGGGCCTTAGGCACTGGTGCTGGTGCCACCACACTGCAACCTCTCCCATATACTCTAGTTTTATTGCAGGAATTAGCCCTGCTGCAAAGCATTGCATCAAAAATTGTAATTAAACGCCCCTGTTAAACAGGGGCAGAAAAATTGGGCCTTAGGCACTGGTGCTGGTGCCACCACACTGCAACCTCTCCCATATACTCTATTTCTATTGCAGGAATTAGCCCTGCTGCAAAGCATTGCATCAAAAATTGTAATTAAATGCCCCTTTTTAACAGGGGCAGAAAAATTGGGCTGATGGCATCACCCAGAACCAGAAATGTTCTTCCAACATATCAGCGGAGGAGGAAGAGGATAGACAATCAACATAACAGGACAGTCACTCAGCATCAGCATAGCCAGTCTTGAAGGGATGTGATATTTTAAAAAAAATTATTCGGTTACATCAGCTTCAGGTGCTTGGTAGCTGTGGGTGATCCAAGACTGATTCATCTTGATGAAGGTCAGTCGATCAACTGATTCGGTGGACAGGCGCACCCTGTGATCGGTAACAAAGCCACCAGCAGCACTGAAGGTGCGTTCCGAAAGAACGCTGGATGCAGGACAGGCCAGTAGCTCAATTGCATACTGTGCAAGCTCTGGCCAGTGATCCATCCTCAAGACCCAGTAAGCCAGAGGATTTTCGGTGGGAAAGGTGTCCAAGTCTGACCTTGCCCCTAGGTATTCCTGCACCATGTAAATCAGACACTGGCGATGGTTGCTGGAACTGATTATACCTTGGGGCTGCGGACTAAAAAATTGTCTGAAAACATCAGTCAGATGGCCACGTTCTCCACCGCTCCTTCTGACCGAAGCATCAGCAACACGTTGTCCAGGACCAGGAGTTTGTTACCTCCCAGTCTCTGGGAACGCGTTGCACAGACCTTTCTGCAAGGCCTCCCGGAGATGTCTCAGCCTCTGCTCCCTCTGCAATGGCAAGATAAGGTCGGCAACCTTACCCTTGTACTGTGGATCAAGGAGAGTGGCCAGCCAGTAATGGTCCCTCTCCTTGATCCGAAGAATACGAGGATCCTTCCGCAGGCTTTGCAGGATCAGGGAGGCCATGCAGCGTAGGTTAGCTGAGGCATTCGGTCCGGAGTCCTCTGGGTCACTAAGGACAACATGATCCGCAGCTACCTCCTCCCAGCCACGTACAAGTCCACGTGTTTCTTGGGACTGTAAATCATCCCTACAAGACTGCTGCTGCTGATGCTGAGTGCCAGCCTCCACCTCCATGCTGACACAATCATCCTCCTCCTCCTCATCCTCTTCCTGTGTGATGGGTGGCACAGCAGGAACACTGTCTGGATAAAGGGGGCCTTGAGAGGCAAGGAAGTCCTCCTCTTCCTGCCTCTGTTCTGCCTCAAGTGCCCTGTCCATTATTCCACGCAGCGTATGCTTCAAGAGGTGGACAAGAGGTACAGTGTCACTGATGCATGCACTGTCACTGCTCACCATCCTTGTGGCCTCCTCAAACGGTGACAGGACAGTGCATGCATCCCTGATCATGCCCCACTGGTGTGGTGAGAAAAAAAAAACGAGCTCCCCTGACCCTGTCCTGGTGCCGTAGTCGCACAGGTACTCATTGATGGCCCTCTGCTGCGTGGGCAGCCACTGCAGCATGGCCAACGTTGAGTTCCACCTGGTGGGCATGTCACATATAAGGCGGTTCTTGGGCAGGTTCAACTCCTTTTGGAGCTCAGCCAGCCGAGCACAGGCATTAAATGATCGTCGGAAATGCACACAGAATTTCCTGGCCTGCTTCAGGACATCCTGTAAGCCGGGGTACCTGCCCAAGAACCGCTGCACCACCAGTTTAAAGACGTGAGCTACTCAGGGCACATGGGTCAGTTGTCCCTGTCGGAGGGCGGAGAGGAGGTTGGTGCCATTGTCGCAAACCACCATTCCTGGCTTAAGCTGGCGTGGCGTCAACCACCTCTCGGCCTGCCCCTGCAGAGCTGACAAAACATCCGCCCCAGTGTGGCTCCTGTCCCCAAACAAACCAGCGCAAGCACGGCATGGCATTGTTTTGCCTGCGTACTTGCGTAGCCCCTGGAACGCCTACGGAGCAACGCTAGTTCTGAGGACAGAGCACTGGAAGAGGCCATGGAGGAAGAAGAAGAGGAGGGGGTGGAGGAGAGAGGTGTGTCACAACCAATAGTAGCATTTTGGAGGCGTGGTGCCGGAACAACCTCCAACACTACTGCACCTTGTCCTGCATCCTTCCCAGCTGCCAGAAGAGTGACCTAATGGGCAGTAAAAGGCAGGTAACGTCCCTGTCCATGCCTGCTGGACCATGAGTCAGCGGTAATATGCAACTTACCGCTGACCGCCCTGTCCAGCGAGGCAAGGACATTGCCTTCCACATGCCGGTAGAGAGCCGGAATCTCCTTCCGTGAGAAAAAGTGGCGTTTGGGAACCTGCCACTGAGGAACCGCACATTGTACAAACTCACGGAAGGGGGCCGAGTCTACCAACTGAAAAGGCAGCAGTTGAAGTGCTAGCAATTTAGCCAAGCTAGCATTCAACCGCTGGGCATGTGGATGGCTGGGAGTGAACTTCTTTCGCCGGTCCAGCAGCTGGGGCAGGGACATTTGCCTGCTATAATCAGACGTGGGTGTACTGCTAGCAGAATGCCCGGAAGCACTTGGCTGTGACACACATAATTCTACACCTTCATTCCTCTCAGAGCAGGTTTCAGAGAGGATTGAAGGTCTAGTGGGGTTGGAGATGCCAGCTAATGAGGAGCAAGGAGAGGTCTGCTTTGTTCTTTGTTGTGGGTCTTTGAGGTACGCTTGCCAACGAGCTGCATGGCAGGTCAACATATGTCTGGTCAAGCATGTGGTGCCCAAGCAGCTGATGTTTTGGCCACGCTTGAGACATATGTTGCAAATAGCAGCGGTGCGATCTGATGCACTCATCTCAAAAAAGGCCCACACCAAAAAACTTTTAGAATAACGCGCAGAGGCAGCGCCCTGCAGAGGCGGAGCTCTGCGGTGTGATTCAGTCGGTGTGCTGCCCCTAATCTGGCCCCCGGAGGGCATCCTGCCTCGTTGCACATGTGCCTCCTCCTCCTCCTCCTCTCTCCTACCAGGCACCCACGTGGAGTCAGTGCCCTCATCATCCCCTCCCTCTTCATCGCTGTAGCAAACCTGGCAATATGCTGCAGCTTGTGGAACATGACTGCCAGATTGCTGTCCTTCTTGAGCATCCCCTCTCTCTGCATTCACGCTACTGCCTTCCTCTAGCTGAGTGTCATCATCAGAGGCTACAAAACACTGGGCATCCTCCTGGAGCATGTACCCAACACTGTGCTCAAAGAGTTCAGGAAACTCCTCAGGAGGACGTGGTGGGTCTAGAGAAGGAGTCACTGATGATGACATTGAGAGGAGGGAAGACGATGCGTTGGCAGCTGCTTTGCTAGTACCCTGAGACTGGGTGAGAGAGGATGAGGAGGATGTGTTTGTCTTTAACTATTTTTTACACTTTCTTTGTGAAATGGTAGGGGTACTTTTGTACCCCCCTTACCATTTCAAACAGGGGGGGCTGGGATCTGGGAGTCCCCTTGTTAAAGGGGGCTTCCAGATTCTGATAAGCCCCCGCCCACAGACCCCCACAACCACCGGCCAGGGTTGTGGGGATGAGGCCCTTGTCCTCATCAACATGGGGACAAGGTGCTTTGAGGGGTCACAGACCCCCAAAGCATCCTCCCAATGTTGAGGGCATGTGGCCTGGTACGGTTCAGGAGGGAGGGGGGGCCGCTCTCTCGTCCCCCCTCTTTTCCTGCTGCCTGCCGGGTTGCGTGCTCGGATAAAGGGTCTGGTATGGATTTTTAGGGGGACCCCCACGTCAATTTTTTTATTTTTTTTTAACCACTTTCAGACCGGACCAATTTGCTGGTCAAAGACCAGACCACTTTTTGCGATTCGGCACTGCGTCGCTTTAACTGACAATTGCGCGGTCGTGCGACGTGGCTCCCAAACAAAATTAACGTCCTTTTTTTCCCACAAATAGAGCTTTCTTTTGGTGGTATTTGATCACCCCTGCGGTTTTTATTTTTTGCGCTATAAACAAAAATAGAGCGATAATTTTGAAAAAAACGCATTATTTATTTTTTACTTTTTGTAATAATATCCCCCAAAAATATATAAAAAAAACAATTTTTTTTTTAATTTGACGCGGGGTTCCCCTTAATATCCATACCAGACCTGAAGGGTCTGGTTTTGGATATTTAGGGGGAACCCCACATCAATTTTTTTCTTAAATTTGAGGCAGGGTTCCCCTTAATATCCATACCAGACCTGAAGGGCCTGGTAATTGAATTTGGGGGACCCCCCACACTTTTTTTTTTATCACTATTCACTTTAATCATTATTAAAATCACTGCTCCCGAAAAAACGGCAGTTTTTAAAACTTTTTTTTTGCATTGATACATGTCCACTGGGGCAGGACCCGGGTCCCCAAACACTTTTTAGGACAGTAACTTGCAGAATCTTTTCTCTCTGTCAAATCTATTTTCTCTGTCGAATATTTTCTCTATATAATCTTGGACTAATAGAGTTAAGGTTAGGCACATTCGACCACAGGTTCTATAGACACAGATTGTTATTGTCAGAGTCACATCGAATCTCCTATTCTATATCGAACTGTTGTAACAATGAAAACGAAAATAAAGCATTTATTTATGTTGGATCTTTCATTTTTCGGATTCTGTGCTTTCGTTATCGTTTGTCAAAACGAAAACGAAAATAGCTGAAATTCGGACGAAAATGCATTCGGACGAAAACGAAATGCACATGTCTAATCAATATCATTCCAGGCTTTTATGACAAAGTTGCACAAAACATCCAACTGTGGAGCACGCATGTTTCCTGCTTTTGTGAATGACTTTTCGCCGCTAACCATCCATTCATTCCACTGTTCTCGATTGTTCTCGATTGCGGTCTTTAAATGGCTTGTTCAGGCACACATCCAGCGGCTGTACCAACGATGTCAATCTTTCAGGAATAACCGCTGCATCTGTGTTTCTTTTCAGCCTTTCCTTTGTGCTAGGAGTTAAATAAGCCCTGAACATATCCCACACCAGTAGGCTACGTTCTTGACGAAGTCCACCTGGTCGTCTACTCCATACATTTTCAAGCCATAGCTTTACCCCTTCTTCATCCATGCAGCCTTTTTCATTTTCAAAAACATGTACAAAAACTCCAACAGGGAACTTGGTTTTCGGCATTGTTTTTCTTTTGAAAATAATCATGGGTCTTAGTTTGGCACCATCAGCTGTACATGCTAGTACCACTGTAAAACTGGACTTCTCATGTCCTGTTGTTTTAATTAACACAGTTTTGACACCTTTTGAATTGACTGTTTTATTTCCAACCATATCGAAATTCATAGGAGTTTCATCCATATTTCCGATCTGACTTAATGCATAGCCATGTTTCTTGCACTGTTCTATTACATATCGATGGAAATTGCTTACTTTGCCATCGAGATCTGCAGTAAATTTTTGTGCAATTTTGGTCTTTTGTCTCAGTACCAGATCATGCCTTTCCAAGAACCTAGAACACCAGGATATAGTGGCCTTAAATCCTTTGCTGTGATCTGGGTTAGATTTGGCCCACTGAAGTGCAATGATCCGTATGCTGTTTCGTGTCACTCCAAAACCATTGTGACGATGCTCATGCACCATGTCTGCTACATGCTTCTCGAGTTCTGGCCCATGTGGGGTGCCTCTTCTTAATGCACACTTAGCCCTTAGCATACTCTTTAATGCATCTTCCTTTGCTTTCCAGTCTCGGACCATCTTTTCCGTTACTCCTCTCCTTGCTGGAGCCATGCTGGGGCCCTGTCTATCAGCCATTTCCCACTACAGGAAATCTAAAATCTGTCAGGTATTACGCTATCACTTTTATGAAGTAAAAAAGGAAACTGGTGAACTACAAGTCCCAGAGATCCCACAATTGGTAACGTAGGTAGCAACAATGACTCCTCTCCTCCAAAGCACCATAAATCATACTGGTATATTATATGAAGGGGAGATTTAGAGCTGGATGTGCAGTACAGGATGCTGGCTACCGGTACACACAGTACCATATATGATGCTTTGTTATGGTATGTACAGTAGAGCCAGGTACACACAGTATATGTTTTGTAATTTACCGTACAGTAGCACCAGGAAGACAAAGTATATGATGTTTTGTTTCTTTGTTAGTAGGTACAGTACTGTGTACCGTATATGATACTTTGTTAGTAGGTACAGTACGGTACGGTATATATGATGCTTTGTTAGTAGGTACAGTACGGTACGGTATATATGATGCTTTGTTAGTAGGTATAGTACGATATATATGATGCTTTGTTAGTAGGTACGGTATATATGATGCTTTGTTGCTTTGTTAGTAGGTACAGTACCGTATACTGTATATGATGCTTTGTTAGTAGATACAGTATTATGATGGTTACTGCAAGCTTGCCAAGTTGTCACTTCCTCACTGGTAAAAGGTTAGGTTAATGATAAGGCTTTTAAATCACAGGAAGAAGTGTACCATACAGTATACCGGTATTTTTTTGTATATCCGAATAGTGTGAATACAGTGTGCACCACTGAGCCAATCACGGCAGGCAATGCATTTTACTATCTCTTGATGTATGCAAAGCCTGCTTGGATTGGCAGAGGCTGTGACATCATCGGCCCGCGCTGCTCCGACTCATGCCTGCTCGGATTGGAGAAACAACTTCTGCCAATCTGAGAAGGCTTAACACGCTCTGCATCAGCAAAGCAGTGCATCGCCTGGCAAGATTGGCTGAGCGGCGCACAGTGTATGGACACAGCGCACCCGGCGGCCTCTTCACCCGGTACCGAACCGGACTGGGTAATACTTAAATCTGGCGGCCTCTACCCCATTTACTGAGAACCCGGCGGGCTTTACGTCCATCTGATAGCCTCTACCCCCGGTACTGAGCACCCGGCGGGGTTCACACATGTTTTGTGGCCTCTGCACCTGGCGTATAAGATGACTCCCGGTTTCTGGCTGTGTAATTCGGGTGTAAAAGGTCGTCTTATACGCCGGCAAATACGGTATGTGCACAATTACTACACCAGCTTGCCCCTTTTTTCGTCACCTGTGCCATGAAAAAACCCTGGCCTGCGGTACCTTCAGAAAAAACAGGAAGGGCTTCCAACAAAATGTATTAACAAAAAGTCTACACAGTGGGGAATACACATTTATGAGGAAGTGTTGGTCATGAAGTGGAGGAACAAGAAAAGATGTTTATGTATCACCCTCTAGGTAGGTAGGTAGGTGCTAGAGATAGGATTTTGTAGGATAAGTAAATTTAGGCAGGCCTGGTTAGTAGCTAGGCCTATTTGTTTTTATATGATCTGGGCTGGAAGAGGCTCAGGGTAGCAGCTGGTGACTCACAGGTAGTATCACTGAGACCTCCCTATTCTTTCTAGAGTTTGCTGGAAAGAGAGGAGGAGAGAAGTGTAGCTGCCTGGGGTGTCTTAAGAAACCCTGACCAATCCCTAACCTGGATTGGCAGAGGACAGGCCTCCTTAAATACCCAGTGTCAACTCAGCTGAGGGGAGTTGTTTGGGTGGAAGAGCTGGAGATGGCATGCTAGGCTGTCGGGGCCTTAGAGGGAGCTCCCCAGTCTGGGAGGGGGTGGCCTTGGGCCTGGGCTCGGGTGCAGACAAGACCCTTGTACAAACCACAGGGGTGTCCTGGACAGGGGCACAGAAGCAAGAGAGGACAGAGGGGAGCGTACTGCTGGGCAAGTCTCCAGGGAGAGGAACAACAGGTCACAGCCAGGAGGGCTGGTGAGTGACATGCACAGCAGGAGAGGACTGGGGAAGCATGCCTGAGAGGACTGTGAGAATGCAGTTTGGGATGGGTGCAGAACCTGCGGAGTGGACTGTGGTGTCATGGGCAGCGGAGAGGGGCAGCTGCAGTCAGGAGGGTTGGCAGGGCCTGAAGATGGATTACTCGGCTCAGTAGCTGCATGTAGGACAGCTAGCACCAGAGACTTTCTACTATACTATAGCTACACTATAGATGTCCGCAGTCCCTGCCTGAGCCAGTGTCAGGCCTAACCACTTTATGCTAGCTGTACCTTAAGATTAGAGAGGAAGTGATGTGCAGGAGGATAAAGACGTGAAGATTAGAGAGAAAGCGATGTGCAGGAGGAGAGATGGAGTGAATATACAGGACTATATATTGTTGTCCCAAGCAAGTTCTGCCAATTCTAATGAGCATCCCATACTTCCCTTACCTAATCCAAGTTCAATCCCCTCAATAAAATACAAAAAACAAAGCAACATGGACTGTTCTATATCTCTGAGTGTCTGAAAGGCGAATGCCAGGCTGGGCAGGGTCTCAGGTGGACCACAATACTCAGCGGCTTGTACGAGGAGCACAGCTACATTTACATCATGTCCACCATCCACAATGACACCTTGGTGGAGATTCACAGAAGACGTGGTCCCATTGTAAAGCCTGAATGTGTCCACAATTATAATCTGTTCATGGTGCGGGGGGGGGGGGGGGTGGATTTAAATGACTAGATGCTACAACCAAATCTATCAACCTGAAAGTCCTGTTACTGATATAAAAAAGTCGCATTTCATCTCTTTCATATGGTCATGTTTAATTCATATGTCAAAAATCAACAGATGACCAACCCAACCCATCACCTACCTTAAATATATTAACCACTTGCCGACCGCCGCACGACGATGTACGTCGACAGAATGGCACGGGCAGGCATATGGGCGTACCTGTACGTCCCTGCCTTCCCGCGGGTGGGGGGCCCGATCGGGCCCCCCCCCCCCGGTGCCAGCGGCGGTCGGTATCCGTGCAGGAGCGATCCGGGATGAGGGGGCGGCCATTCATTCATGGCCACCCCCTCGCGATCGCTCCTGACGAATGGGAGTGAAGCATTGCATCACTTCCTCTCCTGTAATGTAAACACAGGAGAGGAAGTGATGTAATCTCTCCTCCGTGTCGGTATTTTTCGTTCCGGCACCGTGGAGAGCGGATCGGTGAGTTGCACCAACACGACACTTCACAGTAGAACATGCCAGGCACACTCACACCCCCCCTTTACCCCCCGATCACCCCCCAATTACCCCTGCCCCCCCAGTCACAGTGATACCAATTGCATTTTATTTATTTTTTTGCATTGGTGTCATTTGTGACTGTAATAACTGTTAGGGCAGTTAGGGTTAGCCCCCTTTAGTTCTAATGTACCCCCTAACCCCCCCAATAAAGGTTTAACCCCGTGATCACCCCCCGTCACCAGTGTCACTAAGGCTGGGTTCACATTGCAGCGGTTTATGAGAACGGATGTGATTCGCACCGCACTGCAGTGCAAATCACATCCGATCTCTGTGCGATTCGAGTTCAGCCATTCGCCGCACCCGCCGCAAATTCGCACGGGACCCTTTTTTTGGTCCGCAGCAGAATCGGATCGCATGGGTGTTCACACCATGCGATCCGAGTTTGCAGATCGCACTGCGATATGCGAACTGATCTGGGGGTGTCATTAACATTTCACTGACACTCCCAGCAGTTCGCATAGGGCAGTGTGAACTGCCGCCGGGAGGCATGCGATGCGGGAACCCGCCGCGGATTCGTGGCGTTCCCGCATCTCTCCAGTGTGAACCCAGCCTAATAAGCGATTGTTTTTCTGATCGCTGTATTAGTGTCACAGGTGACGCTAGTTAGGCAGGTAGGTATTTAGGTTCGCCGCAGCTTTTTATAGCGCCAGGGACCCCCATATACTACCGCATAAAGCCCCCTGATTGCCCCCTAGTTAACCCTTTCACCAGTGATCACCATATAACTGTTACATGTGACGCTGGTTGGTTAGTTATTTTTTTATAGTTTCAGGGCACCCGCCATTTATTACCTAGTCTCACTAGTGTACCCCTAAATTTAGGGGTGTCTACTTTCCAAACTGGGGTAATTTGGGGGGGGTTTGTGCCATCTTGGCATTTTATGGCCTTCAAAACTGTAACGCCCTTAGAAAGCCTGAAGGCGGTGCTTGGTTTTCGGGGCCCCGTACGCGGCTAGACTCCCAAAAAGTCCCACATATGTGGTATCCCCGTACTCAGGAGAAGCAGCAGAATTTATTTTGGGGTGTCATTTCACATATGCCCATGGCATGCGTGAGCAATATATCATTTAGTGACAACTTTGTGAAAAAAAAAAAAAGTTTGTAATATTCCCGCAACTTGTGGCAAAATATAAAATATTCCATGGACTCAACATGCCTCTCAGCAAATAGCTTGGGGTGTCTCCTTTATAAAATGGGGTCATTTGTGGGGGTTTTGTGCCATCTTGGCATTTTATGGCCTTCAAAACTGTAATAGGTAGTGAGAAGTGAAATCAAAAATTTACGCCCTTAGAAAGCCTGATGGCGGTGCTTGGTTTTCGGGGCCCCGTACGCGGCTAGGCTCCCAAAAAGTCCCACATATGTGGTATCCCCGTACTCAGGAGAAGCAGCAGAATTTATTTTGGGGTGTCATTTCACATATGCCCATAGCATGTGTGAGCAATATATCATTTAGTGACAACTTTGTGTAAAAAAAAAAAAAAAAAAAAATTTTTTTGTCATTATTCAATCGCTTGAGGCAAAAAAATAAAATATTCAATGGGCTCAACATGCCACTTATCAATTGATAACTAAGAAATGAGATAGGCAGTCGTAAACTAAAAGCTGCGTAAATTCCAGAAAACTTACCTTAGTTTGTAGATGTGACAACTTTTGCGCAAACCAATAAATATACAGTTATTGACTTTTTTTTTACCAAAGACATGTGGCTGAATACATTTTGGCCTAAATGTATGACTAAAATTGAGTTTATTGGATTTTTCTAATAACAAAAAGTAGAAAATATAATTTTTTTTCAAAATTTGCGGTCTTTTTACGTTTATATCGCAAAAAATAAAAATCGCAGAGGCAATCAAATACCATCAAAAGAAAGCTCTATTTGTGGGAAGAAAAGGACGCAAATTTTGTTTGGGTACAACATTGCATGACCGCGCAATTACCAGTTAAAGCAGCGCAGTGCCAAATTGTAAAAAGACCTCTGGTCATTGACCAGCAAAATGGTCCGGTCTGAAAGTGGTTAAAGACATTGTCACTGCCCTGATTTACCAACAAGGACCTGCCCCCAGGAAGCATTCACTCTGATAGTGTGAGTCGACTTTACGAGAAACATTTTGCCTATAACATTTTCCCCACAGAATCAGGAAGAAGACACCAAAAGAAATGTTGTGTATGCAGCAGAGGAGGAGTTAGAAGAGATACCAGTTATTATTGTCCCCAATGTCCCTCCCAACCTGGCCTATGCATCGGAAATTGCTTCAGAAGTTATCATACATCCTTAATATATTAGTTCCCCTTATTTTTAACAGACTGCCATTTCCCTGTTTCAAATACCTGTGGGGACCATTTGTCTGTTACCATGTTTCTAGCTTCAACATTAACTGACCCTGGCCTGTTTACTGATGATGCATTTGCCTGCCGTTTTAAATCAAGTTTCTGACTTCCACGTGCACCGACCTCGGCCTGTTAATCAACCATGTTTTTTGCCTCCTGCTTGGACTGATCTTTTGCCCTTCTACTTTAGTACACGGGTCTCACATATGTGAGGGGCTTCAGTTTTGGTTTTCTGTGTTCCCAAAACAAGGTCTGGAGTCCAGAGGCTTAAATGAGATTTGGGTGGGAAAAACCTCTATCCCTGTCTTGATGATCCTGTCTTGATGATCCTTTCTGCTGCCTGGACCAATACTTTGTCTGTGCTGGCCATGTCGCTGCTTGTAATGACTCAGGACTTTATGGACCATGTTTCTTCCTCCAAATTGTGATAAACCTCTGAAATGGGATTTTTAAGCCAATTTGCCTTAAAAATCCCAGTTCAGAGGTTTATCATAATTTACATTTATTAAGGTATGATAGCAATTACACACCTTTAATTTAACTTTTCTTCCTGCTGCATGGACCAATACTTTGGCTTTGTTGACCATATCTGCCTCTACTGACTACGGACAGTATTTCTACCTAGACGATTCCCTTTGCTACTGCTGACCACATCTCTGCCTGCTACCTGGACCAATGCTTTACCTGTGCTGACAGTATCTCTGACTATATGGACTGTATTCCTACCTGCTGCCTGGACGATACCTTTTGCTATCGCTGACCACATCATGCCTGCTGCCTGGACTGATGCTCTCCTCTGTGGACCACTGCACTACTAAAACCACAGGTAATCTTTTAATTGGTATATACATATTATGTGTTAGAAATATAACGGTCCTTCAAAAATGTGATCAGTAGTCAGAAAATTATATGTGTAATTTATGCTCCTAGAACGCTAGGAGATGCTACTTGGATGTTGGGCCTCTCTATGTGGCCAGGCTGTGTAAAGGTCTCACATATGTGGTATTGCCATATTAAGGAGGAGTAGCAGAATGTATTTTGGGGTGTCATTTTTGGTATGTAAATTCTGTGTGTTAGAAATATCTTATAAATGGACAACTTCATGTAAAAGAAAATATGTTTTCATTTTCTTTCCACATTTTCAGAAAACTTATGGGAAAAAATATACAAAAGACTCATAATGCCTCATAGAATATACATTGGGGTGTTCGCCTTCCAAAATGGGGTCATTTTGTGGGTGTTTCCATTGTCCTGGTACTCCAGGGCCTTCAAAAGTGTGATAGGTCCTCATGAAATTAGATGTGTAATTTATGCTCCTAGGACGCCTGGAGGTGCTACCTGGATGTCGGGCCTCTGTATGTGGCCAGGCTGTGTAAAAGTCTCAGGATGTGGTATTGCTATACTCAGGAGAAGTAGCAGAATGCGTTTCGGGGTATAATTGCAAGTATGAATATGCTCTGTGTGAGAAATAACTTAAAGGATTTGTAAAGGTAGAAGGTTTTTTATCCTAATGCATTCTATGCATTAAGATAAAAAACTTCTGTGTTTAGCAGCCCCCCCCATTACATACCTGAGCTCCTTCTCTCTCCATGATTTCCACAGCCATCCAGGACACTCCTCCTGATAATCAAAGTCAGTCAGTGAATCAGGGGAGAGAGGGGACGGGGCCAGGTTGGGGCTCTGTGTCTGGAAGGATACACGGAGCTGACTTGGCTTGGGTGCCCCCTGTAGCAAGCTGCTGGCTGAGGGGCACTCAAAGGAGGGAGGGGCTGGGAGCAGCAAAGAGGAACCCGAAAAGAGGAGGATCTGGGCTGCTCTTTGCAAAACAAACTGCACAGAGGAGGTAAGTATAACATGTTTGTTATTTAAATTTTTTTTAAATAAAAATAAAAAAACAAGCCTTTACAATCACTTTAATATGACAATTTTCTGTGTAAAAAAAAAAAATAGATATATATTTCTTAATTTTCCCAAGAATTGTGGTAAAAAATTACAACTTCAAAAAGCTCACCATGCCTCTTACTAAATACCTTGGATTGCCTACTTTCCAAAAAGGGGTAATTTGGGGGATATTTGTACTTTTCTGGCTTAGGCTAGGTTCACACGACTTTGCAAGGCGACTTTGAGTGACTTACAACACGACAAAACGACTTACAACATCAGACTTTTGGGAAGAAAAAGTCAGACAGTGCCCACACACAATCAAATTGTCAGACGGATTCTAGTCCGCCGTACCAAGTCTGCCGGAAAGTCCGATCGTGTGTACGTGGCATTAGGGGGAGATTTACTAAATCTGGTGCACTCAGAATCTGGTGCAGCTGTGCATGGTAGCCAAGCCGATTCTAACTTCAGCTTGTTCAATTAAGCTTTAACAATAAAAACTGGAAGCTGATTGGTTTCTATACAGAGCTGCACCAGATTTTGCACTCTCCAGTTTTAGCAAATCAACCCTAGTGTGTCTCAAGAAATGAGATAGGACATCAGTGCATCAGGTGTGATAAATTTTCAGTGACTGCCACCATGGCTTGTAGACTCTATAACTTTCACACAGACTAAATAATATACACTAATTGGGTCTATTTTTACCAAAGATGTAGCATTAAAAAATTTGGCCAAAATGTATGAAGAAAAATGACTTATTTGCAAAATGTTATCATAGAAACTAAAAAAAATCGTTTTTTTAAAATAAAATTTTCCCTAATTTTTCACTTATTTCGCAAAAAATAAAAAACCCAATGGGGATTGAATAACACCAAAAGAAAGCTTTAATTGTGTAAAAAAAAATTATAAACATTTTGTTTGTGTACAGTGTAGCATGACCAAGTAATTGTCATTCAAAGTGTGAGAGCACTGAAAGCTGAAAATTGGTCTAGGCAGGAAGGGGGTATAAGTGCCCTGTATTTTAGTGGTTAATGAACTTAAAAAAAAAAACACAACATTTACAGCATTTTTTTGTATAATGTGAAAAATGATGTAGTAAATAGGTACCTAATGTTATACTTTAAAATTGCGCATGCTCTTGGAATGGCGACAAACTACGGTATTAAACATCTCCATAGGCAACGCTATAAAAAAAATTATACAGGTTACCGGTTTAGTTACAGCGGAGGTCTAGCACTAGAATTATTGCTCTTGCTCTAACCATCGCTGTGATACCTCATGTGTGGTTCGAATACCGTTTACATAAGCATGCGTGACTTAGGGATGGTGTCATGAAAAGGTCCACCCGTTGGTGGCGCTGTTGATCTCTTGGATTGCAGTACCAGTGTCCACCAGCAGTTGTCTTATAACACCCAGGGCCTGTAATAAGAGGACCTACCTCCTGGTGGCACTATTGGATCCCTGGACTGTAGTACCGGCACCCACCAGCGGGTGTACTCCGGCAGTGTGGAGCAGACAGCACCTGCTATGATCAGCTGTTACGTGAGGGTAATCATCAGTAGTCTTATAAATACCCGGCAAGCCCTAACATGCTTGCCTTGGTATCGCTCTCTCCATGTGCCCTGACCTCTGAACCCTGTATCTACCTGACCTGTTCCTTTCCAATCCTGAGCCCATCCTGGACCTGTTGTCCCTCCTGCCTCCTGCTACCTAGATCCCTGCTCTGCAGCCCATCCATCCATCCGTCCTTACCCATCTACTTATTCCCCGGTGTATGACCTCGGCCTGGCTTTCGTTGACGTCTCCGGTAGTTCCCATTTATTGTATATATATATTACCTGTTGTTGTGGTTGGTAGTGCACTGTTTGTTTTCACTTTCCTTTTATTTATAATAAACACTTTGTTATTTCACTCACATGCGTTCTGGGTTTCCTCTGTGCAGTCCACACAGTCTGGTCTAATAATTCCCTGACAGATGGTGGCGCTTACATTTTTCTACTTTATTTTACTTTTTATTTTTACACTGTCCGTTAATTTTTTTTTATCACTTTTATTCCTATTACAAGGAATGTAAACATTCCTTGTAATAAAAAAAAAGATGACAGGTCCTCTTTATGGAGATATCTGGGTTCAAAAAGAGCCCAAATCTTTTATTTACATTCAGAAGCAAAAGATCAAAAAAAAAAAAAAAAAAAACATGTTTTTGATCTTTCACTTCAAAAAAATCTAAATAAAAAGTATGTTCTTCCAGCCTGTGACTAGAAGTGACGTCATGACACCGCTCCGGTCCTCCGAGGCCATAGAGGTTGTGCCTATGGGAGCAGTTTGCTTCACCGTCAGATCATTTCTCAGGTGAACTGGTGGAAACATTAAGCAAACAAACGAAAAACACCAGTGACCCCTCCCACCATTTTGGAAACTGTTCCAGTGCCTCAGATCGGTTTTATGAGCAAGCCGTCCACCAGCAGGAAAAAAAAACGTACCAGGCTTATGGATGATATCTTTAGCCATATTCCCAGTAAACCACTTGAAAACCGCAACATAGTTCCATAGTTAGTAGGGTTGAATAAAGATATAGTCCATCCAGTTCAACGTGTGTAGGTGTTATGCGTGTCATCAATATAATTTCCCAAATCCCTGTATATTGTATTAAGATGCACATCCAAGAGCCTTTTAAAAGTATCAATATTTGCTGCTGATACCACCAATAGTGGAAGAGAGTTCCACATCCTCATCGACCTGACAGTGAAAAACAACCTATGCAGCATAAGGTTAAACTCCTCCAATCTCATTGTGTGGCCCACGTGTCCTCTTACGGAGCCCCTGTGTCCTCTCTGGGACTGAATAGTTTTTTTCCATGCTGGGATCACCATTGAGGTATTTGTAAATCGCTATCATGTCCCCCCTCAAGCTTCTCTTCTCCAGGGAGAATAAATGTAGTGCTTGTAGGCATTCCTCGTAATTAAGGTCCTCCAGGCCCCCCCCCCCCCCCATTACCTCCCCAACCCTCATGTCAGCCTGTAATGATGTAAATTCATGCCTGGTCACCTAGGTCCCCTTATCCTGAAATTCCCACACTGCAGCCTCCTGTAACCTAACTACTTCAAGTGGCACCCCCATGTCAGTCTGTAACATGGACGCAGCCCCCCATTATCCAATTCTCCCAACCCTGCACCCCCATGTCATCCCATAACACCAATACGGCACCCCATCATCCAACTCTCCCCACCCTGCAGCCCCATGTCATCACATTAGGACGACACAGCACCCCATTATTCAACTCTCCCCGGGAACTCCATTATCAAACTCTCCCCACCCTGCCCCCCATGTCATCCTATAACAATGACACAGCACCCCATTATTCAACTCTCCCCACCCTGCACCCCCATGTCATCCTATAACAATGACACAGCACCCCATTATTCAACTCTCCCCACCCTGCACTCCCATGCCATCCCATAACACCGACACAACACCCCATTATTCTAATCTCCCCAGCACTCCATTATCAAACTCTCCCCACCCTACACTCACATGCCAGCCCACTGCACCGACACGGCACTCCATCATTCAACTCTCCCCACCCTGCACGCCCATAGCACTGTCAAGGCACCCAATCATCCAACGCCCTTAAATCCCTTTAAAGGGGTTTAGAGGTTTTTTTGTTTTAATAACAAACATTTTATACATACCTCCACTATGCAGTTCGTTTTGCACAGTGGCACGATCCTGCTATTCTGGGGTCCAATGGTGGCTGTCTCAGCTCCTCCCCGCTAAAGCTAACACCCTCTGGAAAGCTCTTTCCCGAGGGGGGTTAGCTTGCGGGTGCCCTCCCGTGTCATACAGTTGGCGTCTATAGACGCCAAGTGTATGTATGACTCGGTCCCGTTCCCCCCGGCGGCCGCATCATTGGATGTGATTGACAGCAGCATGAGCCAATGGCTGTGCTGCTATCAATCTATCCATTCAACAGCCAGACTCAGTGGAGAAGAGGATGCCGGGGACGAGCCAAGCAGGAAAACGGGCTCAGGTAAATAAAATGGGGGGGCGATGACGGCAAGGTGTTTTTTCACCTTAATGCATAAGATGAACCTTTACAACCCCTTTAACTTGGACCCACATGTCCCCACAAAATGAAAACCCCTACACACAGCACCCCCCCCCCCATAATCCAGCTACCCTCACCTTGCGCCCCCATGGTACGCCATCATCCAATCCCCCCCCCCCGCAAACTAAAAATCAAACCTCTCACCCTGCACTCCCTATGGCACCTCATCATCCAACTCCCCTTACCCTGAACCCCCGTAATACATCTCTCCTCACCCTGCCTCCCCATCATCCAACTCTCCTCACCTTTTACACCCCCATTGCACCCCAAAATCAAACTGCCCTCATCTGCACCCCCGCTATAGCACTGAGAGTACATTCACCTAGCACCCCCATAATACCTGGCAGGGCTGAAACCATGACCTTTCTTTTTCTGCTCCCCTGGAGCACCTCCATGTCCCCCTGCAATGTTGACAATGCACCCCTGCACCCCTCCCCCACTCTGTCA